>NC_024801.2:26494418-27241084 GCF_000309985.2 Brassica rapa
TCTATTTTAGGAAAGTTTTCATTTTGGTGAATAATAGTGTGGATTTGGGTTTTGATTTAGAAATTAGGATAATAAGAATTGTTTGTTGATAGATGGAGAATTCTCTTAGATTTTTTGATGAATAGTTGTATTTTAAAAATATAATTTTTCAAAATTTCTATTTTAGGAAAGTTTTCATTTTGGTGAATAATAGTGTGGATTTGGGGTTTTGATTTAGAAATTAGGATACAGAATTGTTTTGTTGATAGATGGAGAATTCTTTTAGATTTTTTGATGAATAGTTGTATTTTTAAAATATAATTCTCAAAATTTCTATTTTAGGAAAGTTTTCATTTTGGTGAATAATAGTGTGGATTTGGGTTTTTGATTTAGAATTTAGGATAACAAGAATTTTTTGTTGATAGATGGAGAATTCTTTTAGATTTTTTGATGAATAGTTGTATTTTAAAAAATATAATTCTCAAAATTTCTATTTAGGAAAGTTTTCATTTTGGTGAATATAGTGTGGATTTGGGGTTTTGATTTAGAAATTAGGATAACAAGAATTGTTTGTTGATAGATGGAGAATTCTTTTAGATTTTTTGATGAATAGTTGTATTTTAAAAAATATTCTCAAAATTTCTATTTTAGGAAAGTTTTCATTTTGGTGAATAATAGTGTGGATTTGGGGTTTTTGATTTAGAAATTAGGATAACAAGATTGTTTGTTGATAGATGGAGAATTCTTTAGATTTTTTGATGAATAGTTGTATTTTTTAAATATAATTCTCAAAATTTCTATTTTAGGAAAGTTTTCATTTTGGTGAATAATAGTGTGGATTTGGGGTTTTGATTTAGAAATTAGGATAACAAGAATTGTTTGTTGATAGATGGAGTATTCTTTTGATTTTTTTGATGAATAGTTGTATTTTAAAAAATATAATTCTCAAAATTTCTATTTTAGGAAAGTTTTCATTTTGGTGAATAATAGTGTGGATTTGGGGTTTTGATTTAGATACTAGGATAACAAGAATTGTTTGTTGATAGGTGGAGTAGTCTTTTAGATTTTTTGATTAATAGTTGTATTTTAAAAAATAATTTTCAAATTTCTATTTTAGGAAAGTTTTCATTTTGGTGAATAATAGTGTGCATTTGGGGTTTTGATTTAGAAATTAGGATAACAAGAATTGTTTGTTGATAGATGGAGAATTCTTTTAGATTTTTTGATGAATAGTTGTATTTTTAAAAATATAATTCTCAAAATTTCTATTTTAGGAAAGTTTTCATTTTGGTGAATAATAGTGTGGATTTGGGGTTTTGATTTAGAAATTAGGATAACAAGAATTGTTTGTTGATAGATGGAGATTTTTTTTAGATTTTTTGATGAATATTTGTATTTTTTAAATATAATTCTCAAAATTTCTATTTTAGGAAAGTTTTCATTTTGGTGAATAATAGTGTGGATTTGGGGTTTTGATTTAGAATTTAGGATAACAAGAATTGTTTGTTGATAGATGGAGAATTCTTTTAGATTTTTTGATGAATAGTTGTATTTTAAAAAATATAATTCTCAAAATTTATATTTTTGGATAGTTTTCATTTTGGTGAATAATAGTGTGGATTTGGGGTTTTGATTTAGAAATTAGGATAACAAGAATTGTTTGTTGATAGATGGAGAATTCTTTTAGATTTTTTGATGAATAGTTGTATTTTAAAAAATATAATTCTCAAAATTTCTATTTTAGGAAAGTTTTCATTTTGGTGAATAATAGTGTGGATTTGAGGTTTTTATTTAGAATTTAGGATAACTAGAATTTTTTGTTGATAGATGGAGTATTCTTTTAGATTTTTTGATGAATAGTTGTATTTTAAAAAATATAATTCTCAAAATTTCTATTTTAGGAAAGTTTTCATTTTGGTGAATAATAGTGTGCATTTGGGGTTTTGATTTAGAAATTAGGATAACAAGAATTGTTTGTTGATAGATGGAGAATTCTTTTAGATTTTTTGATGAATAGTTGTATTTTAAAATATAATTCTCAAAATTTCTATTTTAGGAAAGTTTTCATTTTGGTGAATAATAGTGTGGATTTGGGGTTTTGATTTAGAAATTAGGATAACAAGAATTGTTTGTTGATAGGTGGAGTAGTCTTTTAGATTTTTTGATTAATAGTTGTATTTTAAAAAATATAATTCTTAAAATTTCTATTTTAGGAAAGTTTTCATTTTGGTGAATAATAGTGTGGATTTGGGGTTTTGATTTAGAAATTAGGATAACAAGAATTGTTTGTTGATAGATGGAGAATTCTTTTAGATTTTTTGATGAATAGTTGTATTTTAAAAAATATAATTCTTAAAATTTCTATTTTAGGAAAGTTTTCATTTTGGTGAATAATAGTGTGGATTTGGGGTTTTGATTTAGAAATTAGGATAACAAGAATTGTTTGTTGATAGATGGAGAATTCTTTTAGATTTTTTGATGAATATTTGTATTTTTTAAATGTAATTCTCAAAATTTCTATTTTAGGAAAGTTTTCATTTTGGTGAATAATAGTGTGGATTTGGGGTTTGGATTTAGAATTTAGGATAACAAGAATTGTTTGTTGATAGATGGAGAATTCTTTTAGATTTTTTGATGAATAGTTGTATTTTAAGAAATATAATTCTCAAAATTTATATTTTAGGATAGTTTTCATTTTGGTGAATAATAGTGTGGATTTGGGGTTTTGATTTAGAAATTAGGATAACAAGAATTGTTTGTTGATAGATGGAGAATTCTTTTAGATTTTTTGATGAATAGTTGTATTTAAAAAAATATAATACTCAAAATTTTTATTTTAGGAAAGTTTTCATTTTGGTGAATAATAGTGTGGATTTGAGGTTTTGATTTAGAAATTAGGATAACAAGAATTGTTTGTTGATAGATGGAGAATTCTTTTAGATTTTTTGATGAATAGTTGTATTTTAAAAAATATAATACTCAAAATTTCTATTTTAGGAAAGTTTTCATTTTGGTGAATAATAGTGTGGATTTGAGGTTTTTATTTAGCATTTAGGATAACTAGAATTTTTTGTTGATAGATGGAGTATTCTTTTAGATTTTTTGATGAATAATTGTATTTTAAAATATATAATTCTCAAAATTTCTATTTTAGGAAAGTTTTCATTTTGGTGAATAATAGTGTGGATTTGGGGTTTTGATTTAGAAATTAGGATAATAAGAATTGTTTGTTGATAGATGGAGAATTCTTTTAGATTTTTTGATGAATAGTTGTATTTTTAAAAATATAATTTTCAAAATTTCTATTTTAGGAAAGTTTTCATTTTGGTGAATAATAGTGTGCATTTGGGGTTTTGATTTAGAAATTAGGATAACAAGAATTGTTTGTTGATAGATGGAGAATTCTTTTAGATTTTTTGATGAATAGTTGTATTTTTAAAAATATAATTCTCAAAATTTCTATTTTAGGAAAGTTTTCATTTTGGTGAATAATAGTGTGGATTTGGGGTTTTTATTTAGAATTTAGGATAACAAGAATTTTTTGTTGATAGATGGAGTATTCTTTTAGATTTTTTGATGAATAGTTGTATTTTAAAAAATATAATTCTTAAAATTTCTATTTTAGGAAAATTTTCATTTTGGTGAATAATAGTATGGATTTGGGGTTTTGATTTAGAAATTAGGATAACAAGAATTGTTTGTTGATAGATGGAGAATTCTTTTAGATTTTTTGATGAATAGTTGTATTTTAAAAAAACTAATTCTTAAAATTTCTATTTTAGGAAAGTTTTCATTTTGGTGAATAATAGTGTGTATTTTGGGTTTTGATTTAGAAATTAGGATAACAAGAATTGTTTGTTGATAGATGGAGAATTCTTTTAGATTTTTTGATGAATATTTGTATTTTTTAAATATAATTCTCAAAATTTCTATTTTAGGAAAGTTTTCATTTTGGTGAATAATAGTGTGGATTTGGGGTTTTGATTTAGAATTTAGGATAACAAGAATTGTTTGTTGATAGATGGAGAATTCTTTTAGATTTTTTGATGAATAGTTGTATTTTAAAAAATATAATTCTCAAAATTTATATTTTAGGAAAGTTTTCATTTTGGTGAATAATAGTGTGAATTTGGGGATTTGATATAGAATTTAGGATAACAAGAATTATTTGTTGATAGATGGAGAATTCTTTTAGATTTTTTGATGAATAGTTGTATTTCTTAAATATAATTCTCAAAATTTCTATTTTAGAAAAGTTTTCATTTTGGTGAATAATAGTGTGGATTTGGGGTTTTGTTTTAGAAATTAGGATAACAAGAATTGTTTGTTGATAGATGGAGTATTCTTTTAGATTTTTTGATGAATAGTTGTATTTTAAAAATATAATTCTTAAATTTCTATTTTAGGAAAGTTTTCATTTTGGTGAATATAGTGTGTGATTTGGGGTTTTGATTTAGAAATTAGGATAACAAGAATTGTTTGTTGATAGATGGAGAATTCTTTTAGATTTTTTGATGAATAGTTGTATTTTAAAAATATAATTCTTAAAATTTCTATTTTAGGAAAGTTTTCATTTTGGTGAATAATAGTGTTATTTGGGGTTTTGATTTAGAAATTAGGATAACAAGTATTGTTTGTTGATAGATGGAGAATTCTTTTAGATTTTTTTGATGAATATTTGTATTTTTTAAATATAATTCTCAAAATTTCTATTTTAGGAAAGTTTTCATTTTGGTGAATAATAGTGTGGATTTGGGGTTTTGATTTAGAATTTAGGATAACAAGAATTGTTTGTTGATAGATGGAGAATTCTTTTAGATTTTTTGATGAATAGTTGTATTTTAAAAAATATAATTCTCAAAATTTCTATTTTAGGAAAGTTTTCATTTTGGTGAATAATAGTGTGCATTTGGGGTTTTGATTTAGAAATTAGGATAACAAGAATTGTTTGTTGATAGATGGAGTATTCTTTTAGATTTTTTGATGAATAGTTGTATTTTTAAAAATATAATTTTCAAAATTTCTATTTTAGGAAAGTTTTCATTTTGGTGAATAATAGTGTGCATTTGGGGTCTTGATTTAGAAATTAGGATAACAAGAATTGTTTGTTGATAGATGGAGAATTCTTTTAGATTTTTTGATGAATAGTTGTATTTTAAAAAATATAATTCTCAAAATTTCTATTTTAGGAAAGTTTTCATTTTGGTGAATAATAGTGTGGATTTGAGGTTTTTATTTAGAATTTAAGATAAATAGAATTTTTGTTGATAGATGGAGTATTCTTTTAGATTTTTTGATGAATAGTTGTATTTTAAAAAATATAATTCTCAAAATTTGTATTTTAGGAAAGTTTTCATTTTGGTGAATAATAGTGTGGATTTGGGGTTTTGATTTATAAATTAGGACAACCGGAGAGAGTACAATAATTATATCTGAGATAATTGTCTTTGTTGTTTTAATTTTGACAAATCCTAACTATTATGAAATTCTTGAATTATTATTACATTCTTTAATCTTTAATTACGAATCTGATTATTTAAAACAAGTGAACACCGAAGATAAAGCGCTAACGAATATGATTGGTTGAAAATCACAAAGACATCATCTGACGTGGCACTTTCTCTGTCTCCAGAGATTCCACATAGTGTGCGAGGGGGAAGAAACAACAACACACGAAGACATCTCCAAAGAGTTTTACCTTTTCATCGCTTCGATCTTCTTCCAATGGCTGT
Source organism: Brassica rapa (assembly GCF_000309985.2). Lineage (NCBI taxonomy): Eukaryota > Viridiplantae > Streptophyta > Magnoliopsida > Brassicales > Brassicaceae > Brassica > Brassica rapa. The sequence continues at coordinate 26,500,130 of NC_024801.2, forward strand.
CAACGCTCCTATATCGTCTCACCCGCGAATACAGTTTCTCTCCAATCCCGTTCTCCCTCGCTTTCAACGGTCATACTCCCCCGTAAAAGCACCAGCATCAGCCTTCTCCGTCGTCGCAATGGCTCCTCAGAAGAAGGTAACTTTAAAAACTAATCTCTTCATTTTCATTACATGCCTTAGTGAACAGTTTAGTAGTCACCACAGATTCTCAAATTCTTCAAAGGAGTAAACTTTGATGGATATATTTATATATTAGGTGAACAAATATGATGCCAAGTGGAAGAAACAATGGTACGGAGCGGGACTATTCTTCGAAGGAAGCGAAGAAGTAAACGTCGACGTTTTCAAGAAGCTTGAGAAGCGAAAAGTGCTCAGCAACGTCGAGAAATCTGGCTTGCTCTCAAAGGCAGAGGACTTGGGACTCACGTTGTCATCACTCGAGAAGCTTGGTGTCTTCTCCAAAGCGGAGGAGCTCGGTCTTCTAAGTCTCCTTGAAACTTTAGCAAGTACATCCCCTGCTGTCTTAGCCTCGGCTGCACTCCCGGCCCTGACGGCTGCTATTGTAGCTATAGTGCTGATTCCTGATGACTCAACTACTCTGGTGGTTGCTCAATCGGTTTTGGCTGGTGCTCTTGCTCTTGGTGCTGTTGTTTTGTTGGTTGGTTCTGTTGTTTTGGATGGACTTCAAGAAGCTGATTGATTCTTTCCATATGTAAACTAAACATAAATAAACCTTTTCTCCAATTGATTTATGTTAGTTTGGTGAAATCATAACCGTAAGTTTGAATGATTCTATAACATTCCGGTTTGTGATATATCGTAGGGTAAATGCTAAAAAAAAAAGATTTCGCTATATATGTCATTAAAGTGCACTCATTTTTTCGATCACACATCTAAAAAAACTTTATAGTTAAGTATGTTTCGACGGCTTGCACAAAATGGAGTCCACGAGGCTGAGTAAACGTATGAGGTCCATTAGCCGTGGGTGTCTTATAAATTCATGGTAGACTATGTCATAAGCAAGTCAGAAAGAAGCTTTATAACAATTAAACAAACATTACATACAAATACATTCATTCTCCAGTGAAGAACAAGTCTAACTAAGCCCATAAATTACAAATTTTCAACTTCCCAAACCAAAAGAATCACTAGAAGCAAAGTGAAGTAATACAAAATTACATACGAAAAAGCTCAGAAAAAACCTTCTTGAACAGAGGAAAACAAAGCCATTAGATTGCTTATGTTTTGGTGGATAAGCAAGTGTAAAGATCAAACAGCAACAGATTGACCAGTGAGTGCATCATGGAGATGCAATGACCCATCTTTCATCAAGTTTATACTTAAGCTCTTGAATCTCTCTCTTGAGTATTGTCTTGATGCCTTTCTCCAGTCAGTTCCAGCTTTCATCATCACCACAAACTCATCATAGTTTATACGCCCATCCTGCAAAACCAAACATTTATTATTTAATATTTTTCTATAAGAAGAGTCTTTTAAGGGCCAAAGAGCTCATGTGACCTTGTCAGTGTCAACTTCACGCATTATGTCAATTAGGACGCTGTTGTCTGGTTCACCCAACTCATCAGTTAAAGCTCTACGTAGCTCATCTGATTCAATGTAACCACTTCCATCTTTGTCAAAGAACATAAAAGCTTGTCTGAAATGTTCATCATTCTCCATCTTCTGCAAGTGTATTATCACTGCTACAAACTCTCCATAGTCCAAGCATCCATTTCCATTAACATCCGCCTGCATCAAAGAAAATTCATGAATGTGTTAGTACCAGAGAAGACGACCATTGTTGAATCTTTTGATCAAGACAAAAGAGTTTACCACTTCCATCAACATTTTGATCTCTGGTTCACCTAGTTGTGAACCGACTTTCTTTAGTCCAGCTCTGAGTTCTGGATACGTAATTTTACCGTCGTTGTCATCATCCATCAGTGTAAACATGTCTCTTATAACCTCAATTTCTTGAATAGACAAGTGCTCAGCTATCACCTGGAAGCATCACATAGAATAAGTGACGAAACCAAACAAAAATATAAACTCAAAAGAATGAGAGGAACACTTACACGTAGAGCTTTCTTTTTCAATCTATTCATCATGGAGAATTGCTTCAACCTCGACCTAACGATATCCCCTAAAGGAACATTTGGAGCTTTCTTTGCGTTCTGTATCCAAGGGTGATCTACAAAAAGAGGTAACAACAAAGACCGTCAAGTAGAGCAGAGATAACATGAAAAGATCACAAGATCCATCCTTCATTTACCAAGAACTTGCTGAGCAGTCAAACGCTTAGTTGGGTCAGGGTTCAGCATCTGCTTCACAAGGCTCTTTGCGCTCTCAGATATCTGCGACCAAGGATCTCTCTTAAAATCAAGAACTCCCCTCAAGATTGCAAGAGCCACACCTTGTTCAGTCTCTGCATTCAAAACCTTGAATCACTAAGTTACCCTTCATCAGTACAGATCTACATATTCAGGGTCGGATCTAAGATTTTAGCGGTTATAAACATTTTATTAAAAACTTTGGTAAAATGTTTTTTTTTTCATAATTTAGAGGCTTATATCTATGTAAAATTCTTTTTTTAAAACTAAAACCAATATTTCATTCGGCTGTGCCCAAATACGGATCGTAGAGGAAGCATAACAGCTATTACCAGCCCAAAAAGGAGGAACACCACATAACAAGATGTAGAGGATAACTCCAGCACTCCACACATCAACCTCTGGTCCATAATCTCTCTTCAACACTTCTGGTGCCATGTAATATGGACTCCCCACAATCTCTGTAAACCTCTCTCCTGCAAAAAAAACAATCAAACTTTCATTACCTAGATTCAACCCTTTCTAGAACAATGTGATCTGAATCTCAAAAGTTTCTATTTTGGGAAAGTTACCAGGCTTGAAGAGCACGGATAAGCCAAAGTCAATAGCCTTAAGCGCAGAGTTCTCCTTCTTATTAGCAAACAAGAAGTTCTCAGGCTTCAAGTCCCTATGCATCACACCATTCATATGACACATCTTCACGACCTCCGCGATGGTCCTCGCCACGGTGGCCGCCGCGCGCTCCGTGTAATGCCCTCTAGCCACGATCCGGTCAAAAAGCTCGCCTCCTTCGCAAAGCTCCATCACAAGATGCACGTTCTCGTTGTCCTCGTAGGTCGCCTTGAGTTTCACCACGTTGGGGTGATCTGGTATGGTGGACATGATCGTGACCTCGCGGCGGACGTCCTCCACGTCGACGGCGGTCCGGAGCTTTCTCTTGGAGATCGACTTGCAAGCCAGCGCTTCGCGTGTCTCGCGGTCCGTGCAGAGGTAGGTGATGCCGAACTCTCCGCGGCCGAGCTCTCGTCCTAGGATGTACTTGTCGCTGATCTGAGTCCGGTGGCTCATGGGGACGTCGGGGAGGACGCGTATGGGACCGTGGGATCTCAGACCGTCGGGATCGTGGTAGGCGTTTGGTTTGCGGACATGTCGTTTCTTGGTTTGGTTCTTGGTTTGTTTTGAGTCTGCTTCAGGGTCAAAGTTGACGCAGGCGATGCAGTTACCCATGTCTGAGTTTCGAACTCAGTAAACCGAAGTTGGTTAGTTTCTGGAGATTTGACGGCAACGGCTGTGTTTTCCGGCGAACGGTGAGTTTGTAGTCTCTGGAGAGAAGATGAAGAAAGGTTCGTCGACCTTTTGTGTAAATTTCAGTTTGGTGATGATATTTGATATTTAAAAAGTATTTATATAGTTTAAATATTAAGGGAAAAAAGCAACTTGATTTGTATCTGCAAATACAAAAAAAATGCAAAGAAACTGTATTAAAATAGATTTTTTCTATATGAATTATAAAATAATTTTTCAGTGATTCTTTTTTTTTTTGTCAACCATTTTTTAGTGATTCAAAAGGTTAGTTATACTTACAACAGCTTTTATTACTCTTTCGTGTATTTAAAAGATGAGTAGGAAAAATACTAGCCGTCGATTTGTTGAGGTGGAGAGATGAGATGAAGTCAGGTGGAGTTGTTGACCATGGAAGTGGATATGGTGACATTGTCAAAAAAGTGTGACGTTGGTTTCATTTGAGTTGTTGGTATTAACCAAAATCATTGTCTGTTTGAAATCAGTAGAATTGATTAATGTAATTAAACTTGTGAGAATTGTTTTGTCGTCTTGTCCCTCTAATTACTTTACCTAAGTTACTAGCTTTGGATTTTACAGAAACATTATAGTTTTTTTGGGTACCATATATATTTTATACACTTTCCGTATGAAAACAATCTCAGTTGTCAGAACATTGAAATTTTAATTTTTTTTTTGAAATAGGTATATACTTTTGTGAATGGTTGATTTGAAGGTTTCTGCAAAAAGATACGGTGGTGAAGATAATTTCAAAACCTATCAGATATGTAATCAGGATAGGAGAGATTAGGTGTAGACTTTGTCAATATAAGGATCAATCAATCGTACTTTAATTGTGACATAAGAAAAAAAAAATGAAGAGTAAATATGAATGTTACAAAAAAAAAAAAAAAAAGAAGAGTAAATATGAAGATTCCACTGATCAAAGTCAACAAAAATGTAAACAAATGGTAACGTCTTTTTTTTCCTCTACTCGTAAATAATTCAATTCACATATCAAACAAATGTGTCGCCATGTCGTCTCCTTATTCGTTTGCTTACAACAATTTAGGTTTACATTCCAAAAATAAATACAACCTAACATATGCTATTTTGCGCAAACAACATTATCATCTATGATAATTATGTGCAATATATATTTATCAAATTTATACTTTAATAGGTGAAAAAGAAGATTACTTTCGTTGACAAAAAAAAAATAGGTGAAAAAGAAGGTCTTAAATTTATTTCCCGGTTGTAATTCCAACCGACAGTTATTGCAATTGGCAAAAAGAGTGAAAAAGTAGAAAGTCACGCAACGGGTCTCCTTTGTAAGGTTTAGGAAAATAAGATGTAGAAGCCCCAACACATTATGTTCTCATACTCCAACTTTAGTATCTAATTTACACTCATTAGCTTTCATAATATATATATATATACACATATATAGACTAATATTGTGGTATTAATTTAGTTATACAAATCCATGAAAATGAATAAATTATGAGTGGGGTGATGCCAATGAATTTGATTGTTAGATTTTTTTTTTAAAAGGAAATGATGGACCATGTTTTATCTTGTGCAACTTTTAAGCTGGCAAATTATTAAAAATATTTGAAAAAGGGACTTTGGTTTGATGAGAGGAAAAACATGAGATTGTGTATGAAATGATGGGCTCAACTCAAATGCTTGAGATTGCATGTGTATGTGGCGTTGTCATGCCAACTATTCAATTTATTGTAGCCCCATCACTTTTTTGCATAGCACTCCCTTATCTATAACCTTAAACCATATATTTAGAATATGAATGAATTGAATCCCAAGTGAGTGTGTTTCAACCTGAGAAGGCTGTAATTATTTATTGTCTGCGTACGGTGTGGTTGTTTACCATCCGTAGAATTTGATCGATGATCTCTTGATTTTAGTCCTTTTTTTTCTTTTTACCATTTTAAACGTTTTAAACTTCAACGTAATAAAATAATTAAAGTTTTTAATGATCAAAAGTATCTAAACCAAAACCTAGTTAATCCACATTAAAATAGTACTAACAATCAAGTTTTACCCCCTAATTTTTGATGAGACTTAAAACAATATCGTATCTTTGTTTAGCCAAGCAACATTAACTTAGGCTTGTCATAAACGAGTTTACACTCAAGTCTAAGCTTACATTTATTAGTCTGGCTTGGTTGGAAACAACAACTAAAGTTTGTCTAAGTTTATCGAGTAGTCTAGTTCTGATATATTTTGTTTCTCTAAAGCACAAGAAGACAGCAAAATAAATGTGAGTATACACGGATCAAATGATATGTTTTCTTTTGAACCGCAATGAGTCAATGACTAACTTTTGCACTGCCTATGTTACAGAATTTCAAACTATGGCAACTATTCTTGATAGTATAAATCATTATATCTTAGTATATAATCTCCATCAGATCATTTTAATCACTTTGAAAAAAAATAATATAATTTTACGTTGGAGATGTTATAAAATCATATAAAGCAGTTCGATCATTTTGAAGGGAAAAAATAAAATTTTACATTGGAAATGTTTATAAACCAGGAAGAAAATTATACTCTTCGCTGGGTTCACAAAAAGATAAAAAGGGCTAGAAGGCAACAATTACAAAAGGCCCATTAGCATATACAGAGACATCTGAAGAGGGCAAAACCCAAACGTTGCGCAAAGGGGAACCAAAGCAAAGACGAAGAAGTTATTAAACCCTGCCGTTTTATAGTTTTCTAATTATTACAAATCAACCACTAACTTTAAAAAATAACAAATTCCCACTACATGCACACTACTCCAAGTCTCCAAAGTTGACAACGAAAATCGATTTATATTACAAAGATGCTATTTTTAATAATGACTGCTTAGCTTGAACATGGATTAACATAAATTAAAACACTTAAAAAATTGTTATGGTATAGTTCAGATAAGATCTTGAATGGCCTAGCTATCCTAGGAAAGCATGGATCTTGATGTCACATACACTTAATAATAAATATACAGAGGCATATGCTTAGGTAGGTTAAACGAAAACTGAATAAAAATCAATAAAAATATAAAGAAAAAGAGACAATAAAAGCAAGAAGTCGTAAGCTTTGCAAAGTTGTAAAGCTTCTGACCAAATTTGCTTGGAGAGCAAAGCAAGCTCGAAGCTTCCTACATTTGACGGCCAGCCAAAACAAGCTTGAAGAAGGAAGTCAAGCTACACGCCATTTTTAAAGGTGACTTCGTTGTTGTTATTGTTTCCGGTTTATGAGAGTTAGTTCTAGCTACTTGTTTGATTACTGTAGTTGATCAATTTGTTAAGGTTTGAATGTGTTGGAAACTCTTAACAATGCACAATGGTTTTGAGAAGCTGATACTTTCTGGGTGGTTTCTGGAGAAAAGCTGAAATTAAAAATGAAAGGCTCAATTTTGTTTCTTTGAAATTATTATACAAGACAAAAGGGTGACTTCGAATAAGAGTAATGTACATTACATAGTTTCATGTAACTGTTAAGGGACATAGATGCATACATGTAACTTATGGCATGGTTACACGACCAAGCGTTGAACCTAGTTACTGTATTGGGAGAGAACTCAAGTAGTGTATTAGGTTGCCAATATAGTCTAATGGAACACACTCTCTTTTGTTCTTAATTGTTTTTTTTTAATGTTTGAATCTTATGAGACATTTCTGAGCCTGTGGTTCATTTTGTTTTCTTTGACAGACAATGATTCGTGCAAAGCAGATCAGTAATCTTTCAAGTTCAGCAAGATCCTTCTTTCTTGGTGGAACAAGATCTAGTGCAGCTGATGGAAACTCTTGCACATCATCCGCAGAGGATGAAAGCTCCGTCTTGAGACGCCACCGAACTAGGCCTGAAGCTGTACACACTGGGAACAGAGTTTTCACCCGACCATCTCCTCTTCATCTCCATGTTTCTCCTCCTGTTTTGCCTGTGAAACCGGATCCTGCTAATCGTAAGATCCCACTACCCGATGGAACTGAAGTCTCTATGGTCGATCATACTCTTCCTATTACTAGTGTCAAAGCCAGTGGAAGAGAGCATCTCGGTGAAGTCTACACTACCTCTGCTTCCAAAGATTCATCAGAGAGAGCTCCAGTAAACGCCTCTCCAGGGACTAAGCAAGCTTCAAATGATGTGTCTCATGATTTAACCAAAACTACCGCCTCTGGAAAGAGGAAGTGTGGCTATGACCCCTCAGGGGAAATGATGAGAGTGACACCAGCACCTAGACACGTCATAGAAAACGTTTCTAGCATATTGCGGAGATTCAAATGGGGCCCAGCTGCTGAAGAGGCTCTTCACAACTCCGGTTTCAAGATGGACGCATACCAAGCTAACCAAGTCCTTAAGCAGATAGATAACTACGCAAACGCTCTTGGCTTCTTCTACTGGCTGAAAACACAACCTGGTTTTAAACATGATGAACACACTTACACCACTATGGTCGGTAACCTCGGCCGTGCAAAACAGTTCGGCGAGATAAACAACCTTCTCAACGAGATGGTTAGAGACGGTTGTCAGCCAAACACCGTCACATACAACCGACTTATCCACAGCTACGGCCGTGCAAATTACCTCAAAGAAGCTATGAATGTTTTCACTCAAATGCAAGAGGCTGGATGTGAGCCTGACCGTGTAACGTACTGTACACTCATAGACATCCATGCTAAAGCTGGCTTTCTAGACATCGCCATGGACATGTACCAGAGAATGCAATCAGCAGGGCTCTCTCCTGATACTTTTACTTACAGTGTGATAATAAACTGTCTTGGCAAATCTGGTCATTTAGCTTCTGCACATAGGCTCTTTTGTGAGATGGTTGGTCAAGGCTGTACGCCTAGTTTGGTGACGTTCAACATCATGATAGCTTTGCACGCCAAGGCGAGGAACTATCAGAGCGCGTTGAAGCTTTACCGAGAGATGAAAGCTGCAGGGTTTCGACCTGATAAAGTGACTTACAGTATAGTCATGGAGGTGCTTGGACACTGTGGGTTTCTTGAGGAGGCAGAGGGTGTATTCACTGAGATGGAACGTGAGAGCTGGGTTCCTGATGAACATGTTTACGGTCTTCTTGTGGACTTGTGGGGGAAAGCTGGGAACGTGGAGAAAGCGTGGCGGTGGTATCAAGCAATGCTTCACGCTGGTGTGAGACCTAATGTTCCCACTTGTAATTCTCTTCTCAGTACTTTGCTTAGAGGTCACAGGCTCTCTGAAGCTTATAATCTATTACAAAGCATGGTGGCGTTTGGTTTGCAGTCTTCTCTGCAGACATACACATTGCTGTTGAGTTGCTGCACAGAAGCTCGTTCAAACTTTGACTTGGGCTTCTGTGGGCAGCTAATGGCGGTCTCAGGCCATCCTGCACACACCTTTCTCCTCAAAATGCCGCCTGCAGGTTCAGATAATGGCCAAAAGGTGCGAGACCATGTCAGCAGCTTTCTTGATTACATGCACAGCGAGGACAGAGAGAGCAAGAGGGGGCTCATTGACGCAGTAGTGGAATTTCTCCACAAGTCAGGACTTAAAGAAGAGGCTGGCTCGGTCTGGGAAGTGGCTGCAGTCAAGAATGTGTATTCAGATGCATTGAGGGAGAAAAGCTGCAGCTACTGGCTTATAAATCTCCATGTGATGTCGGAAGGAACTGCAGTGACCGCGCTGTCTAGGACGCTTGCGTGGTTTCGTAAGCAGATGTTGGTTTCAGGAGAGTGTCCTTCACGGATTGATATAGTAACTGGTTGGGGAAGACGGAGTAGAGTCACAGGCAGTTCAATGGTGAGACAAGCAGTTGAGGAGCTGCTCAACGTCTTCAACTTCCCGTTTTTCACTGAGAATGGTAACTCAGGATGTTTTGTTGGATGTGGAGAGCCTCTCAAGAATTGGTTAAGTGAATCATATGTTGAGAGGATGCATCTGCTTTAGTTTTTAGATTAGTAGTTTTGTTATTATTCTTTGGCTGAATCTCAGTCACTTGGTTTTGTATGACATAATAAGTTTTAAGGTTTAAGCCTTAAAGGTTAGTGATGATGACTGGAGTTTTATCTCCAGCTCAAGATTTTTGTTGTCAAACATTATCTCCTCTTGCGATGGGGAGTATATAAATCAATCTTTCAGGGTTATAACCACCCAAATTTTATTGACATTTGTTTTATTTTTGTACAACATCAAATGTTACAAAACTGTTTCCTTACCACAGCCAAGTGAATTGGAGGAAGGTCTAAAGAAGCCTTGAATTGTAGGAGCCACAAGATGAGCATTTGTGGTATAGCCAATGGTAAGGAGCCTCTCCTTTTCTTCCACAGTCATTACACAGTATCACCTGCACCAAACCATATTTTCATTCCCCTATGTAAACAATATGGAGACAGAGAGAGATCTATTACCTGAGTTTTGTTGGTGTATTCATCAGGCATCTTTTCTTCTGCAAGTAATGCGTCTAACATACTAAAGTATACCTGTGTGAAACATGTCCTTTGTTTAGTGATTGAAAAGTGTTCATTGCTTCAATAAAGACTCAAAACACTTTGGCTTCAGAAGAAAATCAGAACTATATGTGGTCTAGGAACACAATATTCTGTCTGAAAATGATGAAACTGACCTGCATATCTCCTAGAGACTTGCTGCAGACAGGGCATGTGTAATGTGAGCAAGTGTAATCCTACCACCAGAATAAAGAAAAAAAAGCTTAGCAACTTATTTTAGGTTTTCATATTACTCACAAATATAAACAGAGTTGAGTACCTTAAAGCATTTAGAGTGCATCAAGTGACCGCATGGAAGAGCCTTCACCGGGGAGCTGGAGGTGAAGATGTACTCATGGCAAATCGGACAGTTATCTTCTAAGCATTTTTCTCTGCAAACATGCTCTTTTAAGGAACGTGCCATACAAGCATTGCATTTCATGCAATGGAAGTAGTCAATGCCCAATCCTTTCCCGACCCGGCAGAGATTACAGTAGGGACAATGATAAATTTTCCTGTTAAGAAACATTGGCTTGTTAGTCTAAGAGACACACTTGAAGCATCAAAGTAGAGGAATAGTTTACCTTTCATCGTCAAATAATTTGCATATCTTGCAGAAGTATTTTCCCATTGACGACTTGCACAAAGTATTTGAGCAGTTTGCACCAATTGGTTGAATCAGGAGGCATTTCATGCACATCATCTTTTTTATCTGTTTCCTGCATAAGAAATCAAGAGAATCAGAAAAACATTTGAGTGTCAAACAATATTTTGTTGAAGTTCTTCATATGAAAGTAGAAGATGTTACACTACCTATCCACCGAGTGATCAGTCTCTTCATCATGGCATCTTATACAAGTGAAGAGCTGGTCACAGCAAGGTGCAAGAAGCTTGCAGTTCCTCTTGTAGTGCTTGCAACCAAAGACCAAACTGTGAGGATCTCGATAAGATGGATGCTGACCTTGAATTGTCCCTAAACTGCTTGAGAGAATGGCTGGTTCTTGATTATATATCCTCTGTGAAATAATCCAACGGCTGAAAAAGTACATTACATAATATTAGTTTTGGCAATAAGAATGAAAAAAATAATAATAAATGAGAGGTGATAAGGCTTACCTCATTAACAAGTTCTGCTTGAGATATGATTTCTTCTGAGGATCTAGGGAAGAGTCACATGATATTTTTCTAATCATAGCAGCCATTTCTTCTTGACTCATTGTTAACAAGTGTTCATATTTCTTGGATTGAGCCTTCTGAGACATTGTAAAAGTTTGAGCAGGATTGATATGGCAATTGCAGTCAGTTTGTTCCTTGTCCTCCTTTTTGTCAGCTCCTCTGCATATCTTTTTAGTATCTGGAAGTTGCTGATGTTCACCTTCTTTGTTATTAGGAGCAGTCTTTCCAAGTGGCTTATCCACTTCCATGTCTGTCTCTGAAATTTTGCTGCCAATGGTCCCTCTATCCCCATCAGAAGCTCCTTCAAATAGATACTTCCAAACAGTCTCCAGTGGATCTGAATCCCCAAATGGATCATTGTTTGCTTCTCCTGCTTCCTCTTGTACAATATGACCGTTGTACCATTCTGTTAGCCACTCCACAAACATTGTTTTCCTTGTTGCTTGTCGCCACAAAGACATTACAACATGTTGCTCATCAGATTTCAAAGAATCCATCAACCAAGGAATCATATCCTGCAATATCTCCCCGCTTATTCTCCCAAGCATGCATCCTATGATCTTCTCCTGTTCTTCAATAGCAAAACAGTCCCTGAACAGACCCCAGAGCTCAGTTTCTTCGTGTTGGAAATGCTCTGACAGTATCTTGTGCATGGATTTGCATATCTCCTGGAGACTCAGACACAACCGCCCATACTTCATCTTTCTGTGGTGGTCGGCTGCACTTGAGACAAACATGTTCAGTTCTAACATCTCATTCAAAATGAATGATACTTTATCAAAGTGTTTGATCTCTAGCTCATGATCAATACTAAAAGAGTGGCTAATATTCTGCAGCTTTCCCTTTGCCTCCAGTGCTGGAAAAGCAATCTCATCCTCTGCATCAAAGTGTATCTGATACAGAAACTTTATAAGATGGAATCTCTGTTGAAACTCCCCAAGGAACCGAAAGTCGGTTGCTAATCTAGCTGATCCACTAACAAGGTAGTCCAAATCCGCTTTCATTGCCTTGTGGAAGAAGAAAAGAAGATCAATTGGTTTAACATCCATCATGAATGGCTCATCAACATTCTGCTCACCAAAAAACTCTGGAAGATGGAGAGGAGGAGGAGGTTTAAGCTTTCCAGAGAATAGCATTTGCTGGTTCATCCTACTAGAGTAAGGTGTCTGGTACAAGTCTCCAGCATCTGGCATGAGGAAGCATGTTGAAGACTTGTTTATTTTCCCAGGACATATAAACAAATCAGCTTCAGTTTCTTTGCATAGTTGGAGCTGTGCTTGATGGGAGAAGGATCCTGATGCTTCTTCAGTGGGTTCCTTTTTGCAGAAACATCTTATTTTGAACATTACAGACAGCTGTTTCCAGAAACTCTCAACAGATGTTTTGCCTGAGTAGCCAAAGCGTAGCCATTGCAACAAGAGGCGTGGAAATGATTTTTGAGGAGAAGAATCTTCCAATGTTAAGAACTGAAGAATTGACTGAGACTCCTCTTCTGATAGATGAGCAGAGAACCAGAGAATGACACACTTTAGCAATCCAAGAGGTAAGACATGTATGCTTGTGTAAAGGAGCTGCCTCTGCATTTCATGGTTACAGTTCTTGCTGATGATTGGGAATACCTAGAGAAACAACAATGAATGGTGAATACGTTAGTTCTAGAAAAACTTCCATTAAGTTCTAAAAGTATCAAATACTCCTTTTGTACACTAAAAGTTGATATACTAAACTTTTCGCACATATTAAAAAAATTTAAACACATTCTTTCGTTTATTATTTTTTTGGTTTTAATAATAAATTTTCACCATTCATATTTTTATATTTAATTTTATATTTTAATTTTAAAAAACAAATGCAATAATTATACTATAGAAAATCAATTTTTCTAATACAAAAACAAAATCTAAAACATCAACCATTCAAATACGGAATAAGTAGTTGTTTACCTCTCTTCTCTGTATGGAAAATTGCTTTGTTACTTGAACTATAAGGGACTCAAGTTCCTCCTGAAGTTTCAGAATAAAACCATCTGTCCTCATCTTAGGATCAGCACTTTTGTATAGCAGTCTCTGAAAACTCTCAAGACAGCCATCTATGGTAAATTGATTGGCTGTTGAAGAGCATCCATCTGCTATTTCTTCCAACACCGGATGAAAGAACTTCTTAAATGCATTGCTGCAACCACAAAAAAAAAAATTCTAGACAAGTTTTAAGAGAGTAGGCACCTTACCAAAGAGAAAAACTAAGTTGTCTTACCTATAAGAAACAAGAACATCAGCAAGAAAGTTTAGCCGAGCCATGAGTACATCAAGGTCCAGAAGAAGGCTTGGGAAGCTCGCTTGGCACAATCCTTCTTGAATGTCTCTCAAATCTTTTTCAACTGCATTTTGAAAAATCTGAAGACCATGGATAGGGCTGTGTCCTACATTTGGGATAAAAACTGGCTTTTTACTCCACTGCCAAAGCCGTTGAAAACATCCACTCCGAGATAAGTTCTTGCTATCTTTAGACACATCTTCATACTCTACTTGTTTCAAGATCTTTGTAGAAGCCCCACAATCCATCAGCCAAGAGCTTATGACCTTGATCAGAAAGTCTTTTATCTTATCAGAAACTACCAAGATTAAATAGAAAACAAAAGGATATTCATACCTGTTGTGATGAGTCTTCAGTTGGGACCACATCTTTCATGCAGTTCACAACTTCAGTTCTCTCTTTGTGAGAGAGATAAGACATCATCCATGGCAAGAAGTCTTCCAACACCATCACTGGAACACTACAAATGAATTGCCACACAAGTGATGCTTGTTCTTGGAAAGTGAACTTCTCAATCAACAAAGGAAAGACCTGAGTGGATGAAGCATGGCAGGTTAAGACATACAGAAAATCTGAAGACAAATAATGTCTTTTTAACTGAAAAAAATGATATACCTGCCGCTCTTCTTTAAGCATATGCTGACAAACGGATGACTGAATGGTGCCTATGCATAGTATAACTTCACGAAGTACATCAGATACGTTCCCTAACTCATGTTCAAGAACATTTAGCCAATGGAAAATTGAGGTGAAGAGATCATCTGTGCCATCATGCTCTAGCGAATAGTTAGAAACAATGTTCTTCACACGTGAATCCAGCGCCAAAAAAATAACCTGCCAGTACAAAAATAATCATTTCAAACACTTTCTTCCAGAAACTGGTTAGCACCAATCTTAAACTATGACCAAGAATCTTAATTCAAGATCATTCTAGCTAACCACTACATGTACTAAATCTATTCCACGAAGATTATCAATACTACAACATCCAGCAAATCATTTGAAACAAGAAATGTAAGACGTAACACGCAAGTAATAGGGTTTCTAGAACTGTTATTGCATTTGTGTAACAACATAGAGAAGTAACGTGACATATAAGGCATGAGTTACCAAAACTATCTACAAAGAACAAAACTTTTATGGAAAGTTTCCTACTTTCAAAAGTTGGGACCACTATATGTAAAAGACGAATCTAACCTCATCTTCAGCTGCGCTATGATACTTGTAGACAAGTTTCAAGAACTCAAACTTCCGGCATAGCTCACCGGCGAGGTCGCCGCTAAATGAACCGGCTTCAGCGGCGTCTGTAGCTAAACGACGGAGCTCCACCAGCTGAGCACGGAAAGCCTTGTGGAAGTAAACGAAGAACAGAACCGGAGCATCCGCAAGCTTGGTGTTTTCGACGGTAGCCACCTCAGAAGCATTTTCCGGCGGGAGATGATGAAGATGACCTCCGTCTGCCATTTACAGGCAGCGATGAAGGAGAAAACCAGGGAAGTGTTGGAGAAAAGGGAAAGAAAGGAAACGACTTGACGAATAAAGAAGGTTTTGTAAGGCATTGATCACCATCATCTTCGTAGTCGTCACTCTCTGCTGAATCTACACAGCTTTATTTAATCAATTTGGGTTTAACGCTTAATTAATCATTTTAATCCCTTTGTTATATCAGAAGTGACAGAGACGTTGGAGCTGAAAACCAACAAGGCTTATACTTCTGGCGCGGGATTTTTTATTCGTCTCTTTTTATTTTTTACTAACTATTTTATTTTTGTTATGTTATAGAAAAAAAAACTACTGTAAAAACTCTACAAATAAACAATAATTTTAATTCAAAATATAACAAAAGTTTATAAGAGAAGCAAATAATAAATTTTTAAAATGATATATAAAGGCATAGTTCCACTAATATAGCCAAATAACAGGTTATTATATGTTTCTTGTCTTATAAAAATGTTTCTCAATTTTTAATAAATTTTAAAATTCAATAAAAATAGTTACATTTTAATGTTTAAGCAATTATATTCTGCAAATTGATTATTCGTTGAGCTATGTTCTATAGTAAATATATCAATTAAAATTATTATATAATTTTTAAAATAGTATATAAATTAATAAAATATCAGAATCTTAATTAGTCATTCATAAGTTAGTTATGAGAGAGAATTACTTCCCATTTGATTTCTTAGAATGCATGAGAAGTTAAAGAAAAACACGTAAATATTTTCCTTGTCCGGAGTATTTCAAAACAAGATTTACAATTATTTTTTTTTACAAGATTTACAATTGAGAAGGCAATAGTCAGTTTCTTTACAAAATGACATCCGAGTTTCAAGATTAATTATTAACACGAACGGAGATAATATATCATATCATTTAGTACGATTTATTCAACATTAATACTACTATTTCAGAAAAGAATCAATAAACTTTTTTTGTCAACTGTTCAAAAGCAGTTTATTTATCCGACATCGTTGATTATGATATTTACAGTATGCAGTGGGCCAAAACACATTAATTAGATCTTTAACTTAATGCGTGATCAGACATATAGAGAGATCAATAATAAAAATAATAGTATGATTTCATAGTATCAGATTTGTTAATGATTTGATGATGTCTTGTTTATGAAAATTTTCGTGATTTGCGGAGGATTAAGCTGAGTCAGCCTCGTGATATTAAAACGATTGGTCAATTTTCACATACGTTATGAAAAAATGGCATGCTTGTGGCCGGCCGTACAGTTGTCTCCATTCCCGAGACCAGTCTACGCTGACTCCGTTAGTTTATTCCGTTGTAAAACATCCCGTTCCGTCTTGTCTTCTCCACGAGCCGTATTGTGCCTGTCGTGTGCTCTTCCTGTGACTCCACGCGACAGTTTCCACGTAATTGGGCTTACAGAATCGTAGTATACTACGCCTTGTATATATGATGGGCCTTTCCCAATATTTTCGGCCCATTAATAATATTGGGAAAAGCCTATTAATAACAGGGTTCAGTGATAAGTGCTGTTATAGTTGGCGTTTGTTATGGTTTACAGACTTACAGATGGGAACCATCTTCAACACCAGATCTGTGGCTAGTCCCCATTGGTTTCTATAACTTACTTCTAAGAGCATGATTAATGAAGGTCTCTTATAATAGAATTCTTAGCGTAATATAAGATACGATTTTTAGCTTTTAACTAAAAAACTAAGAGATTGTATATTACGCTAAGAATCCCTTCATAAGAAATCCGCATTAATCATGTTCTATGATTGATCGGTTATATCTATGACAAGATTGCTTCTATGGAGGGGAACACATGTTTGGCTCACTGCTTCAGGCTGTCCTTTGTTATAATAGCGTTTGTGGCGTTCTTTGGCTTTGCTGTTGCTATTGTACCACAGTCAATTCTTTATATAATACCCTCTAAAATGTGATATTTTGATTCTAGGACCGGCCTTGTTTGTGAAAAGGTTGCATAGAGTTCTCGGAAATATGATACTTAGGAAAGTGAAACCCGAGCTTATGTAATTACTTTACCTGTAAGTTATTCTGGTAACTTATGTTTGTATCAATTATCTTTGGTTAGATTAGAGGTGGGAAGAAAGAAAGCTGAGATCTTTGTCTCCTCCCCAAAAATATTGAATTTTTTATTCATATAGTTGTTAATTATGCATTCAAATATAACTGCAGGCCGTAAGTCTCATTCATTCATTGTACTTCAGACTAATCACAAACCAATCACCATTCACCAATACCTATTCATTGCATTCCCAATTATAGTTGACAGTTTCCACATGTTTTAGAGTTATTTTATTAGTAGTATAAAACTATGTTTTTTTTATTTAAAAGTTTTGGCTTGTTGCAGCCGCAAATGGAAGAAAGAACTTGAATAAGACATTAACTCATGTTCTTTGTCATCTTTTGCTTTATTAACTCCAAACCTACATTTTAAAAATGGTAATAAGTTCAAAAACCCAGGCACAAGATGTCAACTACTTTGACTTTCTCATATCAAGACGATAAGCTCGTGATAGAGAGAAGAGTTGGAAAAGAATCAAAAGCTAGCTAAGCAAAAGAAAAAGACAGAAACTTATGTCTATGTGACACGAGAAAGTTGAAAAATTCAAAGCAACATGATGATATATATATTATTAAATATCAGAAGAGTGATTTCTGGGGATATGGTTGTTGGTAGTCATGGGAAGACAGTAAACGCCATCGCAACTGCATTTATTCTGTCCGCAGAGTCAAACAAACTAAGCTGTATTATTTGCCTATCTCTTGGTCCTGTCCTGAGAATCAGATGTATAAAATACAGACTTCTTTTCTTTTCCACTGTCATTATCCATACCTCAAGATCTGTCTCTTGTGAGACAAGATGATGATACTTCATCGATCTCTTGTGATCTTCTTCTTGTTCATCTTATGCTCGACTCTTTCTTCATTGGCTCTTCCTCTTTGTTCTGATTCAAGTGAGTTTCTTCTTTTTGTATCCTCTCATGGTTTTGACTTTTAGCTTTCTTTGTTTATGTTTTTTTTTTTTCGTTTTTAGGAGCTCCCTTAGAGGGGAATTCAACATCGAGCTTTTGTCCTTACAAAGGCAAAACATGCTGCGATACAAAGGAAGATTCAAATCTGAACAAGCAGTTTCAGTCTATGAACATTTCAGACAAGGCTTGTGCTTCTGTTGTAAAGTCAATCCTTTGTTCTGTAAGTTCAATCTCTCCTTTTTTTTTCTCTCTAAAAGATTCTGAAATGTTTGTGCTGTTCTATTTATGGAAAGAATCTATAAAAGATGAATTGTGTTTTAAGTTTTCCCTTTTTATTTCTCACTGTGATGTTACAGAGATGTGATCCTTTTTCATCAGAATTATTCAGAGACCATTCAGATCAGCTATCTGTTCCAATCCTCTGCAGCAATACCAGTTCAGCTAATTCAACAAAAGACTTCTGCTCTGAAACATGGGAGACATGTCAAAACATCTCCATATCAGGCTCTCTTTTTGCTCCCTCGTTACAAGGCCAAGCTGGAGCGCCAATGAACACCAACGCCTCCAAACTTTTTGATCTATGGCAGTCCAAAACCGATTTCTGCAGCGCATTTGCTAGCTCCAATGAAACCATTTGCTTCAGCGGAGAGCCAGTTACTCTTAATGACACTACTCCTGAAAAGCCTCCTCCTGGTCTATGCCTTGAGAAAATCGGAAACGGATCTTACCTCAACATGGTTCCTCACCCTGATGGCTCAAACCGCGCCTTCTTCTCTACACAACCTGGAGTAGTGTTCTTGGCTGGTTTACCGGATCAGGACTCGGGTGGGGTCTTGGATGTGGATCCATCTAGTCCCTTTGTTGATTTGACTGATGAAGTTCATTTTGATACTTCTTTTGGAATGATGGGTATGGCTTTTCATCCCAAGTTTGCTCAGAACGGGCGGTTTTTCGCTTCTTTCAACTGTGATAAGTCCAAGTGGCCAGGCTGTACTGGAAGATGCTCTTGTAACTCTGATGTGAACTGTGATCCTTCCAAGATAACTCCTGATAGTGGATCTCAACCATGCCAGTTCCAAACTGTAATAGCTGAGTACTCAGCCAATGGTACCTCATCAGACCCTTCTAAGGTATTTTATTAATTCTTTCATTTCATTTTAATTGTCGTTTTAGATTTGGACACACAAATTAAAAAAAAAATTTAAATAAAAACATCATTACTAATATACATAACCACATTTCAACCAATAGAAAAATATATTAGAATATAAAGTTAATAAACTTTCCATTGAATTATAAAACAACACTTATATTGAAACGAAAATGTTACTCTACAACGACAATTTAACTGAAATGAAGGGAGTATTCTTGATTGGCTTCTCAGCATCTAAAGATCTTTGTTGTTAAGAGCCTCTTTTTGTTGTTTAGGCCAAGAACGCTAAGCCAACAGAAGTCAGGAGGATATTCACAATGGGACTTCCTTTCACATCACACCATGCTGGACAGATTCTCTTTGGTCCTTCTGATGGGTACTTATACTTTATGATGGGAGATGGAGGTGGAGGCGCCGACCCTTATAACTTCTCACAGAACAAGAAGTCTTTGCTAGGGAAGATCATGAGGCTTGATGTAGATAACATTCCTAGCGCTTCTGATATCTCCAAAAGGGGACTGTGGGGAAACTACTCTATCCCTAAAGACAACCCTTTCCGTGAAGACAAAGAGCTTGAACCTGAGATATGGGCTGTTGGATTGAGAAACCCTTGGAGATGCAGCTTTGATTCTTCTAGGCCTTCTTACTTCATGTGTGCTGATGTTGGACAGGTAAATGAATGGTTTGTTTCGTCTGTTTGTTCTGTTTACAATCTTCTTGATATGTTTTGTTGTTGATAGGACACATATGAAGAGGTGGATCTTATTACCAAAGGAGGAAACTACGGTTGGCGTGTGTATGAAGGCCCTGAGCTTTTCCAACCTGAGTCATCTCCTGGTGGAAACACATCTGCTAAATCAATAAACACTATATTCCCTGTGATGGGTTACAACCATTCTGAAGTTGACTCAAGTGGAAAATCAGCTTCAATCACTGGAGGATACTTTTACAGATCAGAGACAGATCCTTGCATAGATGGAATGTGAGGCCAACAACACTCACACTCTTCTTTTTTTCTCTGCTTCCTCATATCTTTGTAGCTACATTGCAACTATAATGTTTCTTTTGCAGGTACTTGTATGCTGATCTTTATGGAAATGGAGTGTGGGCAGGGATTGAAACGCCTGCTAATAGCGGGAACTTTGTGTCCCACAGAATAACCTTCAGCTGCGCCAGTGACTCACCAATGAAATGTGATGATTCTCCTGGAACTTCAGGGTTGTCTTTAGGATATATCTTCTCCTTTGGTGAGGACAACAACAAAGACATCTACTTACTCACAAGCAATGGTGTCTATAGAGTGGTTAGGCCAAGCCGCTGCAACTTGACTTGCTCCAAGGAGAACTCCACAGTAGCTAGAAGAAACCCTGGTCCCTCGGTTTCTCCTTCTTCTTCTTCGTCTTCTTGTTATATGCATATGAATGGTTTCCATGGAATCTTGGTGTCTTTGTCTTTGATTCTACTGGCTTTGTTAGTGTAAGTGTATGTGGAGAAGGTCTATCTTTTTTTTTTCATATGTTTTAAAGAATATTTGTGAGTTCTGTTATTCAATTTGTATGATCAGGATGTTCTGAGAGACTGCACACATACATGTATCATAAATGAGACAGGTTGAAGAGATTTTTACAAATGTATGTTATTTGACATTGTGAATGTTGTTAATCTCAGTGTACAATTAACTCTTTTCCAACGTTGTATTAACCAAAAAAAAACATTTGTAGCCATGGAGAATCCTTATGAAGGCCATAAGGTGTTTCTTGTTCTATGAAGAGAGAACAAAAATTTCCATTTATATGAAGAAATTGGTTTTATACATATGAAAATAAATTAACTGATTGAAGTGAATAAACAGTAAGACTAATTTTTTTCTCCCCTACTCTTCTCTGCATTTTCTGAAGGCTTGAAGCTTGCAGACCAATAAAAGTGAAGTCCAGAGTCTCTCTATGGTGAGCTTGCAAAATTTACATTCTAAAGCACGCTTGAATGCATATTATATCTCAGAGAACGTCCCTCAATAATCATCTCATGTTACAACACTCTGGCTTGTTCTGTCTTAAGAGCTTGTCCCATAAGCATATCATCTGTCTTGGCGACTGGTAATGAGCTGTGTAGTAGTTCTCAACACAACCGAACTGGCAAAATCTAAGACTGTGTCTGTAGTCCACTGGGTTTGATGTGTTTTTGAAATGCTCCACCCACATTCCTACACTCACGTCCTCCATCTTGAACAGCTGGTGTATGTTCACATAAACAAAAAAAAAAAAAATGAATATATAACTGAGAATAAACAAGTTGTGTCACAATTAGTTTATGATTCTCTCTTCTCCTTACCCGTAGTTTGTGTCTCTCAAACTCTTCCACGATGAAGCGTGCAATGTCAGAAGACAGAACATATCCAGGTCCATTTGCATAGGGTGGATAGTCTTCCTCTGGCCATTCCTGATATACAACAACCACTCAAACACCATTTCACTATATCAAACAACACAGAGATGGAGTGTGATGCACAAGAATGTATATACCTCGTATGTGACAGCCCATTTACCACCACGGAGAGGTTTGTGGTAATAATTCATGTTACCAATGTACAAGCTTCTACCTTCGGGTACTTTCTTCACTTCATTGATCACTGCGCCAAGTTTCACAAATGTATCATCGTCACACTTCATTATATACTTTGCAGAGTATGCAAGAGCCTGCACCAATCAAAATTCCATTGTTTTCACACTTCATTAAGAACAATTATGTGGAAGCATGTCCTATATATAACTCACTCCGTGTTCACATATGGCAACAGTTTTGAGGACGACAAGATCATAGCTATCCATGTAAGGAACAAGTACAATGTCCCCAAAGTACTCTGCTTCTTTCTTCAGTTCCACATTCACCTCTTTCCTCCCATGCTGTTAAAACGCACACGAGTGCCCCTCAGTTATCTATCCTTCAAAGAGTTATACTTTGATGAAACAATGTAACTTACGAGTGCAACAAAGAAACGAGCAACAACTTTTGAAGATGTGATGAGAACATGCTGCATCCACGACTTCCTCACAGCCATCCGTTCTCCGAAATGATTCCCCGCCGAAAGAATACCGATAAAAAGCTCCACAGGCCCATCGGGTACTAAAGGAGCCTGCCATCTTTTCGACAACTCGAGATGCCTCTGGGGAGCAAAACTGGGGTGTGATGTTGGCAGAGAGGCAACAACCACAGAGTGGACATCAATGTCTCCGTTCACAGTCAATCCTGTTGCATCCTCCAGCGTGAAACCCTACAAAGAATCACACAAAAGTCAGTCATTGCTATTTTATCTGCAAGATAATCATGTGTAGGATATGTATATATACTCACGGTGCGATAAGGGAAAGATGTAACGTGTTGTCCATCAACATTGATATGGTAACCTTCTAAACCAGCGCTGAGAGTGAGAACAAAGAGCTTCTCTTCCACAAAAGGAAACGGCCATTCAACTTTAACCCTTTTCCTCCTTCCTATGAGTCTATTCAACCACCATCTCGCTCTTGAACCTTCTGAATAGTTATCATCATCACGGATCCACTTCTCACACTTCACATGACTATCAACTGCAAACAACACTAAAGTATTACTCCCTTTGTTTCTCAAAAAGTGTCACCTTTAGAGAATTCAACACATTTTATACTTACATTTAGCTAAATTTTATTTGTAAAATGCATTGATCTAATAAATAATTTTAGTTATCGTAAATATTATGTTTCATATTAAGTGTCACTTTAATATTTTTTTATTATTACATAAAAAATATGGTTCTACAATTTCAATACAATTTATTTTTATTTTTACCTCAATATTAATTGTAAAATGCATTGATCTTACAAATAAATGTTGTTTGGTTAAATAGATGACATGAAAACATAAATGCGTTTCAATCGGTTTCTTAATTTGTGTGAAAATGTCTAAACACACTTTTTATGAAATGGATAGAATATTGTTAAAAAAAATGTAGTTAGAAAACATAAATGCATTTTAATCATTTTCTGGAGTAAAAAATATCTATGTGACACTCTTTGTGAAAGGGAGGAAAGTACCAAATCAGAAAAGAATAAACCTCACTCACCAGTCTCTTCCTCAGCTCTTGACCTCCACCCTTCACACCGTTGCGAAGACCCCCACTGCATCCTATAACAAGTGTTCTGCTCAATCACCGGCCTTCTACTCCAATCCCCCTTAAGCCTCGGGTTAAAATGCAAGATCCGAGGAGGATCCTCTCCATCAACAGTCTTCAACCCCTGAAGCTCAATCACAAACTGAGAAACCAACATAGACCCGTCTCCATCTCCTCCTTTAGGATAACTCTTCCTCGGCCTCCCAACCAAAGTGATATGCGAGCCCAACGTCAAACCACACGGCAGCTCCATCAGCTTATTCTCCCGGTTCATGAACTCAGACCCGGTTAACGAAACAGAGTTTGGACAAGAATCTGTCTTATTCTCGGGCTTCTCCACTGACTTCTCAAGCCTCCCTGACTCGAGCTCCTTCCAGAGCTTCCTCCCTAGCTGCCACGCCTCCTTGGCTGACTTGTGAAGCTCCACTGACCCGTCTTTGCTACTCGGGTCGAAAGTTTCCGAGTCGAATCTAAGGCTCGAGAGGAGACCTCTGTGGTGTTCACGGTTAAGGGCCGGTTTAGAATCCGGTTTAGGAGGTGGATTAGAGATGATCTCGATTTGGGGCGGGTCTTGCTCTTCTGTTTCGAGCTTCTCGGGTCTGGAGAGAGAATCGATGGAGACGGAGTTGCTGGAGGACCAGGATTTGAACACGAGGGGTATCTCGACAGTGACCATTAGGAGATAGAGGAGCCCAATTGCTATTATTACACGGAAAGATCTCTGCTTCCATAGTGATGAGAAGAGATCGAGCTTGTCGATTTTTTCGGGTTTTGACGATTTGGGTTTCTTCATTTTTAAATGAATTGGATAAAAAACCTAACTTTGCATCCGAAAGTGATAGAAAGTTGGAAACTTTGTTCACTGGACGATGATGATGATGACGACGACGACGAGAGATGGAGAAGGAGAAAAGAGATCTTGGTTCTTCAGATACGCACAATATT
This sequence comes from Brassica rapa, assembly GCF_000309985.2. Lineage (NCBI taxonomy): Eukaryota > Viridiplantae > Streptophyta > Magnoliopsida > Brassicales > Brassicaceae > Brassica > Brassica rapa. The sequence continues at coordinate 26,524,423 of NC_024801.2, forward strand.
CTTTTTAAGGCGTAAGTTAGTATAAATCTTTTCTTTTTCTTTTTAATTAATTATTTTTCAAATCTCTTTTTTTCTTTTGTTTTTTAAGAGCACAATTATCGCCATCCTTAAGGCGTCTCTTAACGTATTTTGAATTAAAAAATAAATAAAAAATATATAATTATGGAAGAAACGTCTTTTAATTAGGGACAAAATGAGGCGTTTCTTGTTGACACGCGTAGGCACTTGAGAGATCAGAGGAGGTGTGTTCCTTCTTCGTCGTTTATCTCTTCTCTCTCTCGCGCGAAAGTTCTCTCCCGGTTGGAACCTCCAATCCGACGACAGCACGAAGAGACGAGATGAAGCTTCGGAGGAGACGAGAAGCTTCGGAGGAGAGCTGAGATGAAGCTGCGGAGGAGAGAGCTTCCGGTAGTGAAAGCGGGTTGGATTGTATCGATGGTGATCCTGTTAAAGGTAATCACTTTTGCACTCTGCATCATCCCAAATTCGTCTATTTGTTTGGATTCTGTCTGCAGGTTCTTTTCACATACGAAATTATCACTCATGTAATATCTGTATGTTGATGCAGATTTAATGTTGAAGCAAGTTGGCAATTAAAACGAGTGGCCTGTTGTTGTTCAATTAAAATTAAGTTGAAACCGTGTGGCCTGTTCTTGTTCTTGTTGTTCTGTTATTGTTGTTCTGTTATATAAGCAAACGTTGTTGTTCTGTTCTTGTTCTTGTTGTTCTTAATTTAGGGTTCTTTTATATGTTTTTTACTAAGAGACAACATAAAAGTTTCTACCAATAATCTGTATATTTAACATTGTCTCTTAACAATATCTCTTATTCAAAAAATAATAATAAAAAATGCTAAGATACCTAAAATTTGTCCCAGCAATAATGTTGCTCTAAGATTCTTCCAGTTTCCAATGAAAATTATTGTTGTGTTATATTATACGAATTTCAATAAGGGCTTATTTGCCAAATAACCAAAAAAAAATGAAAATTAGATTTTGGGAGAGAAAGTAGAAAGAGATAGGAAGAAAAAGTAGGAGAGAGGTGAAGATTTTGGTTAGTTAGTGTATTTAAGTTTTTTTCATGTATATAGGGTGCAATTTCCCTTTCAATAATTCGAATGTAAGTGTATGTGTGTCAAATGTGACATAAGCCCATAATATGTCTCACAAGGAATCTATTTATATGTAGTAGTGGACTCAGTATCATAAACAAGCTCTACAATATTTATTCTACAGGGTCAGACAAGCGCAATACACGTAATGGGACTGCATGATTGGAAAGAGGCTGTGAGCCTGTGAATGATGCAGTGTGTAAGGAGGATTAAAACACTCGAGAGAGAGAGAAGAAGGTTTTTTGGACTATTAGCCATTGCTTTGGAGTTATGATGACGATGTTGTTGTTGATGATAAGTCACCATGCTTATTGTTAGATTATATAGCCTTAGAAAACTGGGTTGTCTTGGATCAACCCTATGACTAGATTGGATAAGGTAAGACGTGTTTGAGGAAGACACATGAAAGATTGAATTGGGTACAAATTGGTGTAGTACTATTGGTTTTCATTTAGGCCAAGTAAGTTAGGTCTGAATGTAACTAAATTTTTGGTTTCATGGACAATAAAAGAAAACAAATTTGCGTTTCAACCAATCAGACCTCAACCCTAATGCAATCCAATTTACGTTCATGGAGAAACTCTAAAAATATTTAGTAACTAATAATAATAATAAAAGAAATGTTTTCAAGTTAATACAATGGGGTTTAGAAGCTTTCTTGTTATGCAAGAAACAACAAAATGATGTTATTATTACAACAAGTTCATGATTCTGAAGGCATAGCAACAAAACTACTACGAAGCATGTGCAAGTTCTGAGATATTTGCAATAGCATTGCTTCTCCTTCACTAACATCTGCAATATGTTTCAACAGTTCACCATCTGACTGAAGCGCACTTAGCCTCTCTGTGATCTCCGAAAGCTCTTTTACTATCCCTTCTTTGCTTACACTTCCTGCTCAATTTCATCACAACAACACAAACATAAAGAAAAGGTTTTCTCATCAGAATAAATAAAGAACACAAAGTAAAATTCTTAAACTCATACCTTTCTCTTCCTCTGCAGATGCACCATTCACTTCAGTAGACTGCTCTGAGCTTTTCATTTGTACCAAAAGTCCAGATTCTTCGGATTTACAAGACCTATTTTGATCAACGTTTTCTACATCCTCCTCTTGATTTGAAGAACAATCTTCAAAGTCAGAGTCTGGTTTGGTTTCTTGGCAGTCATCATCTGCTCTAGCATTACCGTGTTCCTCAAGAAACTCATCTCCTGCGCCTTCATCATCTGCCCTAGCGTTACCTTGTTCCTCAAGAAACTCATCTCCCGAGGCTTCATCATCAGTCAAACATCCGTACCTCTCTCTATAAGCCTCAAACTCAGCTTCAAGTTCCTTAAATTCCTCTTCCTTCTTCGCCAAGTCACTACTCATAGACTGCAAAGCCTCTTGGTCATACTCAGCTTGTTCATCCATCATTCTTTGGTACTGCAATGCCTCCATTTGAATAGCCGATTTTTCGGCTTGCAGCTTTGTGATCATAGCCATTGCGTTGTTTGCTGCAACAGCTGAAGCACTTCTCTCTTCATCTAACTCCATGTACAGATCTATCAGTGACTTCTTGTCCAAACGAACCTCTTTCTTGAGCTGATTAAGGATGGATTCACCGTTTGAATCAGGTATCTCAATCTTATCCAAAGAGGGGGGTTTCCTGAGAGATCTAACGGACCATCTTGGACTGTTTTGCGCTGAATCAGACAGAGGAACCCCAAAGAACTTGTTGCCTCCTCTTACAAAACTCGGTGTTCTCTCCTCCACATCAAAGTCCTTAAACTCAGACTCATTAATTTCAGACAGCTTGTTGTACGAAACCCTAGGAGAAGGAGCAGGAGCTAGGAAAGAATTGTTCTTCTTTAAGAACTTTTCAGATTTCGTCTTCAATAATTCTCCACAACACGAACAATGTTGTTTCAAGCTATCTGTCTTGTAATCTATCAGATGTGTTGTTGTTGTCTGAACAAGATCGTCCTGTTTCTTGAGCCCCAAGGGAAGATCTCTTTCATCTTCTATAAGAACCTCAAGATCTTTATGTAAGATCCCAATGAGAGACTTATACGTATCACAATCAGATTCTTTCTCGGTAGCGAAAGAGAGGAGACATCCTTCACACATGTGTTTGATCTCGGAGAGTTTCTTGTGGACGTGGCAATAAGCAAGGGAAGAGACTTTCTTCTTGTGAGAGTCGCAGATCGAGTCGTTGTAATAGAAATGAGGATCCCTAGGGACGAGAACGTGGTCTATTCTTGTGCAGAGGAGACAAGGAGCGTCGAGATCGAAGAATCTGGCGTATTGGTTTGATAGAAAGGCGAGAACCCCGTCGACGAAGAGGGCGGTGATGAGAATCCATTCGAGGACGGTGTAGATGAGGAATTTAGGGAAAGATCCGAGTTCTTGTTCAACGAAGTTTTTGAAAGAGCGTTTAAAGATCATTGTTGCTTGTAATAGAAGAAACAAGAACAAGAAGAAACAGAGCAATTGTGTAATCATGCATGTGAGATCAAATTGGTTAAATAAATCAACAAGAAACAGAGATGGTGATCTCTATCTGTCCCTCTTTTGTGACTTGTGTTTCTATTTATGGGTTGTGAGACTCTAAAACAGAGTATATTAGACTGGAACGATGGATTGAAATTGACAAGTTTAGAGATACAAGTGTCGAGACAAGAACTTTACAACCATACACGACCAAAACAGAGGATATGCCAACACATGAGACTATCTAATACTATTATTTATGAAAGATTTTTTTTGTCATATATTAAAATTTAATATTTTATTTATATTAAATATTGCAAACGCATGAATTTTTCAAGTTTATTTACGCAATAATTATTTCTATTACGATGAAAAACTTTGTTTGTATGTAAGAAATTTGATATTTAATTTATTATAAATGTTTTTTATATGTATGAACAATAACTTATTCGCACGCGGACAAAACATCTTAGATCATCTTGAACACATCTTAATTATTTTCATCTTTGTACTTTCTTCCAAAATAAAGAATTTCTACTATAGAATTGAATTTATTCTAACGTATGTCTTTATAATAAAATTTCTCTATTTATAAGGGAAAGTATAGAAAATATTATTTTTACCTCTATAGAAACAAACAAAAATATTTCTTTATATTTTACTAAAAATAGATGAATTCTATTATAGAGATTTCTAAGGGCATTTTACCCCCAAAAAAAACATCTAACACATGTATGCGATGCTGTTTGATTGGTTGGTTAATGAATGGGAATCATGTTCTCTGATTGGAAGATTATTGCTTACGAAACAGGTAATGTACCTAATCATCCCACACTAAAAAATATTTTTAAAAAGAATCTGGATTTTGATGGGACAACAATAAGCTCCACTATAATGGAGGTAACCAATAACATGAGACATTATTGGAATCATTAAAGATAATGACATTATTCCACGAACCCTACAACACCTTATCTCTATATGGACATCAGATATATTATAATATAACCCTGAAACCCCCCCCATGAAATATGAATCACCAAGTATTGATAGAGATGGCCACCACATGAGAAGCAAGTACGACTCTGTTTTTTTATATATATATTGCAAGAACATGAATGAAATATAACGTTAATATAGTTTTTATAAGTTTTGATATAGATCCACACGAATGACCAGGTAAGTAGTATTACAACAACTTCCAAGCATGGAAGGAAAAAAAAAAAAAAAAACAAAACAAAAGATGATGATGAAACCCTAAAAACCAAACTTAGAAACTATCCTCCAAACTCCTCTGTCTATTATTCTTCTTTTGACACAGGTCTCTTCAGCCAAATACATAAGAAAATCTCAAGACCTATCTGTACAACAGAGAAACAAACAACGTGTGTGTTGCAGATTCAACCTTTTGGGGGGTTTTTCTAAGCAACTCCAATCGTGTTGAATGCTGATTGCCTTGAGGAAGACGGGTCATTAAGATTAGATGAGGCTAGTGTGAGGCTGAGAGAGATCGGTTCAGGCCGTGCTTGAAAAGTAAATGGTACCAGATGGTTCCTTGATGCATTACCACCAGATGCTGGTACCGGAAACTCAGGAAAGATTTGCATAACCGGGTGCATCTTGATCTCAGGTACAAGAGAAGATGGTTGTGACATGTTCTCATGCATAAGCATCTGATCTTTTTCCATGGGCATGACCTGATGATAAAAAAAATCAATGTTTGTTTGTTATGCTTAATATTTTAGTAACCAATAGTCACCATATATAGATTCTCTATCTTCAAGACTTCTTTAACTAAGTTTTTTTTTAAACCTAACAATTTATATTAAGGCCAAACAATTTACCGTGTCAGTTGTCATGTCGAAAAGACTAGATCTTCGCCGGCGACGGTTGAGATTACTTCGCCGGAGGAAATACTTCTGAGCGTGACTAGCTACTTGAGTAGACGTCCTGGTCTTGACAAAGTTCTTAGATATTCCTTTCCAATCTCCTTTCCCTACTTTCTTCAGCCCAAGCAAGAACAGCTTGTGCTCTTCCTCTGTCCATGGAACTCCTGTTTCAGAAAAAAAAACAAGACAAAAGTCAACATTAAGACAAATCTCTAATCAATATAATTTTTTTTTTCTTTGACAAAAGCATGTTTAGTTACATCTAAATCTAAGACAGTACCTCGTTTCCTCTCTCGGCTAGAAGAGATCGGAACAGCGTCGTCCGCGGAGGCGTAACCGGAGGAGGTTTTGTTCTTTTCATCCTCGGCGATGATGATCTTTGGGATCTCCTCCGTCTGCTCGTACTCAGACAAGTTGTTCAAACTCACACTCTTTCTCATCGGATCAAGAACCACCCTGACACCAAACAGCATGATCTCTCTACTGATGCAGCCTGAATCCGACGAACAACTACTACCATCCGCCATGTTATTACCCCGGAGCTGGTGGTGTTTTCCTTCTTACAACGTCAAGGAATCAAAAGTACAAAGCAAATAATGGTAATGGAGTGGTGGTGGTGTTGAGTAGATCTGTGCTTTGCCTTTTATAAGCCAAAAACCACGTGCTTCTTTCTTAAATTATTGCATGTTGTAGTTGCTGGTGATGGTATCATATGACACGTGTACAATTACTATTCGTCTGTGTTATCTTTCTATCTTAACCTGCCTGTCTCTCTACCCATTTTTCGTTCGGATAGACTTTTTTTATTTCTTTGCTGACTAGATATCATAGGTTTATTAAGGTCTCCAGCTATTGTTTTAGTTTAAGATATCTTATCGTATGTATAAAAAATGTTACAATATGCAACCTTTTACCCTTGTAAATTGTTTATGCTAAAAATGTAGGGTTGTAATTGTACTATACGAATCTGGTCAACTCAATGTCCCTTCCTAAGCGCATGCAACTTGATGTTAGAAAAATAGTCAGCTTCTGAAATGATTCTGTACTCTCGCTCTTATAATATCAAGTTACAGCTACAACCTAGTACTTTATTTTATAAACAACTATATCTTGTCTATCCTTGAGTAGATCTCTAAAAAGACCTTGGAGACAGGTAAATCCTTGACCTTGGAGACGGGTTAATCCTTTCTGAATTTATAATAACTTATACAGAGTACAAATCTACCAAAAATTATTTCATCTAACTAAATTTTTTTGATAGCCTAGTTTAGTTGACTTTAAGATTAATTTCTAAAATGGTGTTTGGACCTAATTTGACTATAAACATCAAGAGCATCATAAGGTGTTTTGATCATCATTCATTGATCATTCACAACTGCAAGTTTGCAACATTAACTAAAGAGGTGATACTTAAAGAATGTTAGGATAAGCGAAATAATCACAATATATATAATGTTGTTTATTTTTTGAGATTTATAGGGGGAAAAAAAAACTAAAAAGTATCCAGATAATTTTGGTAAATAGTTTTGGAAGACAGCAAAAACACACAAGGCACTAGCATCGGTTAGGAAGCAAAGACACCATTACTTTTATGCACACAAAGTGCAGACCTAAGAGTAGTGTGTAAAGCACTAAAGGAAGAGCTTTCCTTTCTCCTTAATTTTTCCTCTTTTTTTACCAATTTGGATGAGAAGCTTGCCTGTAACTTTCCTAAATCAGAAAATAAACATGAGAAAGAGAGAGAAAGCAGATGATCAGCCAGAAGGAGAATCTTGCATATCAACTAGTTTATTCTTTATCCTGACGAGTGGAGTTGTTGTGTGTTCCAATTTAAACACAGGCCACTGGGTCATTGGTGTGTAATAAGTTAGATTGGGAGATAGTGACAGACCATCACAGATGTGACAAGCAAACACTAGAGCTTTGCTATATTACAACAACATTTAGCTTCACAATAGTAACCAGAAAGACAGATGAAAGAAAAACATAAATCTATGGCTGCAAAATCATGGGTCTGGCTAACAGTTCCATCAAAAGATAAGAGTTTGCTACTTTGACATTTTGTAGCATCACTTCTGCATATAAACTAAGACGACCATTTATCTTCTTCCTATATGGACTCTTCTGTCTATCAGAGGCTGACACTACTGCTTGGCACGACAACATATTATCATGGACGTGGAGTGCAGGTGAATGACTAGAAGCACGGTTTTTACCAACCAGTCTAGATCGAGAAAGACTGAAGAGGCCTTTGGTTGCTGAAAATTACCCAAACCGGTTAAGCTGGGCTTCCCGCTAGTTCTTTTTTCATCCTAGTTCTTCTTTGGGAAGGGTTACCGCTGCTGTTGTTCGTGTCACTGCTTGTTGAAGTTCTTGTTCCAGCAGAAAAGATTGGCGAGTTTGTTAAAGCGACTAGGCTACTTTTTTGGGACTCTTCTGAAGTTGGTTCTTGAGTAGAAAGTAACTGCTTGAGCTGAGATCGCTGGCACATAATGCGACCTCCGTTCCATCCCGTGAAGGAAAACGACGACGAGACATGATCCTGCAAGAAGGAGAAAGCAGCTTTCGTGATGGGAGATTCTCTTGCAGCAGAGCTTTTCTCCAACTGTCCCCGTCTGCTAAATTCAGAAAGTAAAATAAGTTACAGAAGGCAAAAGACAAGTTAAAAGCACAACGCTCGGAAGCATAATGAAACGAGCTAGCCAGCAACGAAGTACTTACACTGAAACAACAACAGCTAGTTGAGGAATATCCTGTCCCTTTACAAGCATATCACTTAGATCATTTAGCCAAACAGATAGCGCCGTGTACATGCCACCCTCTGACATTCTGCAGAATATCGAAAACCACAATAATTAGATTGACTGGTACTCAACCAACGAGGCCAGCGTAGGGATCTTAACCTACCTATGCACATCAACAGACCACACAAGTTTGTTTCTCCGGAATAACTCAGGGAAAATTCCACGTTTTGTTGCCTCATTGAGTACCCTTGCAGCTCGCTCTTTCTGGCCCAGCCACCACAAAGCATCCAGAAGAGCATTGTAAAACCTTATTCCCAAACCACATCCTTCTGAATTGAGTTTGTCTAAGACATATTCCACTATCTGCCAATTTGAGTCATCATCATAATCTCCCTTGATCATTTGCCCGATAACTTGATGAATATTTGATACTCTGTTTGAAAGCATCTCCTCCAGTAACTCATTGGCATCGTCCCACCTGAAAAAAAAAAATGGAAAATGCAAGTTATTTGCAAGAAAATCAACAAGGGTGCTATGTTACACTAGCATGTCTCTCCAATGCCTGGCCATGTAGGAACACAAAAGACAACATAAGATAGAGCGTGATACTGGTGTGAAGGCACTAACCTCTCGGTTTTTCCATAAACAGACAGCATCATACAGTAGCACATGATACTGGGTAGTATATCAGAAGCTTTCATCTCCTCAAACTGCTCCCTGCACTCATCAACAAGTCGTGCACAAGAATACACACTTAAAACAGCCTCAAGCGTCCTCTCATCAGGATCACATCTTGACTTCTCCATATCCACATATGTCTTCACAGCCTCCTCAAATTTGCCTCCTTGCTTGTAGGCTTCTATTGTCGCATTGAAAGTATCTCTGTTCCTGGGAATACCAGAATCCACCAACCTAGACAAAATCACCTCCGACTCCTTGAACAGTCCTCCCCTTGCAAAAGAATACAACAGCGAGTGGAATGTCTCGATACTCGGATTGCTTCCCACTTCATGCATAGTGTTAAAAGCAACGAGTGCTTCTTCATACAAAGCAGCCTGCCCAAACGCTTCAATAACCCCAGTGTACGCCTTGGAACTTGGCACCACATCCTTAGCCGTCATATACTGCAAAATCTTCCTCGCATCTTCGTGTAATCCTCCCTTCCCACAAGCAAATATTATACCCTCGTATGTCTCCATATCAGGTTCAATATTCTCCTCCACCATGTCATGGAACAAAGTCACCACCTCCTTGAAATACCCACCTTCCCCAAAAACATCAATCAAAATGTTGTACGTAGCAGCATCAGGATCCGTATTGCTAGACTTCATCTCGAGAAAAAGCTGCCGAACATCATCATACCTCCCACTCTGTCCAAACAAATTCAGCAAAACACTGTAAGTATTCGCGTTCGGCGTACACCCTGCCGCCTGCATCTGATGGAACACCCCCATCGCCTCCTTAATAGACCCGGACTTAGCATAGGCCTCTAACAACACATTGTAAGAAGTGATATCCGGCAAACTCCCCCCTGAAGCCATCTCATTTAATAAATCACACACTTTCTCTAACCTCCCCAGCTTCCCAAACGTCTCAACGAGATGACTGTAAGTAGTTAAATCCGGAACAATCCCACCATCGTTCATAGTCCTAAACACCATCTCAGACTCATCCCCCAATCCTCTAATAGCACAAGCGCTAAGCAGCGTGTTGTAAGTCACGATATCAGGCTGTATCCCTTCATGTCTCATCTCCGCAAACAAACCTAACAAACCTTCCCAATCTAACCCCCCTCTAGCACAAGCATTTATCACAGTGTTATAAGTCAATATACTAGGCGATATCTTCTCGCTCTTCATCCTCTCGAGAAGCTCGAGAGACGTCTCGTAACGTCCGTTTCTACCGTAAGCGTTAATCAACGCCGTGTAAGAGAACACGCTCCTCGCCACGCCTTGGCTCGGCATTTCGTCGAACACCTCGAGGCACTTGTCGAGCAAGCCTTCTCTTCCCAGCAGCGAGATCATGATGGTGTAGATGTGCTCGTTAGGCTTGCACCAGATCTGCCGCTGCATGTACTTGAAGAGGCGGAGGGACCTCTGCCAGTCGCCGCGGCCGGCGAACTCCTTGAAGACGAGCGCGAAGTCGTTGAGGGAGAGCTTGTTTTTGAATATGTCGAGGCACCGAGCGATGCTGCCGCGCGGCGGGAGGCTGCTGAGTTTGTTGATTAGGGACTCGACGTCGTAGGTGTATTTCCCCTTCTCGACGGATACGGAGGGGTTCCCGAGGACGAGATCCTTCGTCTTCGCGTTGATTTTGGCGACGGAGGAGGGTCGTTTCCCGCCGGAGAGGAAGGTGAGGCGGTTGGGGTTGTTGGCGAAGAGCCTGCGGTTTGTGATGAAGGTGGAGTTCTGGATGAGGAAGGAGAGGTGGTGTGAGTTGGGATTGGGGATTGCGAGGTTCATTTTGAGATTAACGGCTTGTTCAGTAAGTTAACGGACGTTTATTCGATGAAGAGAGGGTTTTTTTGAAAGACGAGTTTTCTCACCCCGGAAGAGGTTTCTTCTCTCGGTGAAATGGCGGAAGAAATGGAAGGAGAGGGAGGGCGCTTGAAGAAGACACGTGGATTCTTATTGTGGATAACAGTCTCGAGGAACCAACCGGTTTTTTACTCGGTTTATATGATGCTTGCCGGTTTACATTTGGTTAGATTGAAATTCGGTTGGATAAATTTATCGCTTAATAAATTAAAGTATCCACAAGAAAAATATATTTTTTACCCATGATTCATCTTGTTATAATTTATGAAAAATACTATTTAAACCAATCATTCTATTTATTTTATGATAATTCATTTTTTGGGTGTAATTTTATAATAATTCATGATTCTATTTGACCAATCTTAAGCCACTTTATAAAATATATATTAAAAATTATACTTATGAATCATATTTTGAAACTAATCTGCATAATTATTAATAAATCATATTTGAAACTCAGAATATAGATTTTATACAATACTTGCCCTGATAGGAAGCGGAGGAAGCATACGCTTCCGGCGTAAAATTATTATCAATAATTCCGACTTTCATTTTCTGTGAGTTCACTATAGATCAGTTGGAAACAGCTCTTCCCTCAATGTTTCATAGTGATGGGATCAATCTCTCTTAGGTGCAGTTTTTTCTTAGAGTTAGTTTTTTGGCAAATTTTTATAAACCACCTAATATTATTATTTTATTTCTAGTCTATCATAAACCAGGACCGGTACTGATTTTATAGTATAAATATATTAATAAACTTTTAGTTAAATAATCGGACTAAAGACTTAAAAAATATTGTTATTTTTACTTTTGATCATAATATTTTTTTTTATCTTTTCTCCTTCTTCAATTCTTATTATTAGAGAGCATACTGATACGTAATAAATACTAAAATACCACACCTAAATAGTTACGTTTGCATTGCATGTCATAAAAATTTAGTGAGGTAATAAATTGAAGTGAGGGTAAGTAAAAGCATTAAAAACATACTATATAAATAGTAATCGCCTAAAATGTGAAAACGATTACGAACAGATTGGCGCAAAAAACGGGAAACCGCACCGCCGTTTGCAGTTTACAAAAGCAGAGGGGGATGACGTGACGTTTCCGAGGCGTTTGAGTAATAAAGTGGACTCGTCATGGGCATATAAGTCATTTCACACTTTCTGTTCCTAACAGACAGACGCTTCAAGTAAAAGAGAAACAAAAAAAAAAAGAACCAACCTTTTTCGCCTTTCTTTCTTCTTGGCGAGAGTCTTCGACCTTGGTCGGAAAACAAAAAAATCTCATAATCGCTTCTCCGCAACCGCATTATCGGCTCCAATGGGCGACTCCGAGGTATAATTACCTCTCTACCCCTCAATCTCCTCCCTCTCTCGAGCTCCTTCTTTCGATTCCCTGTGATTTTTTTCTTCTTCTCGTTGAGTCTAGGCCGTGTTTTGTCTGATTAAGACAACCTTGTCTCTTGCTCTAAGCTTCGTGTTTGGTTGATTTTTTATTTATAGGTTTGCGTTGATTTTGTTTTTTCTTTGTTTGTTGGTTGGGGTTGGCAGACCTTAGCGGCGTTGAAGAGAGCCTACGCGGATACGATACTCAACACGACGAAGGAGGCGGCGGCGCGTGTGTTGTCTTCTGAGAAGAAGACGCGTATGTATCAGCAAGAGATTGTGACGGTTAAAGACGAAGCTATCACTACGTTGCTTAGGCTTAAACAGATGTATGATTCAAAGGTACAATAACTGTGTAGACCTTTTCTTGATTCTCATGTATGATGTATGTGTGTGATTGTGAGTTTGGTTTATTCACAGATTGAGCTGTGTTCTTCATCCACTAACTATAATAGTTGATGAAATTTAAAGTGATTGTAAGTGAAACCAATTGAGTAGCTTAGCGTTAAATATATCTTAGCAACATGTTCTGTATCCACCACTCATTTTGAGTTGATTCTTTTACGATTGTGGGGATGTAGCTGTTTTTATTTTATCTTAGAGACTTGAGGAAGACCTTCCCCATTGTGTACTATCTTTCTGTTGTGGGCGACTTTGCATTTGCGCCTCAACTCTTTAGTTACCAAACTACTCTTTGTGGTTTGTATAGGTGAAGGAGACAGAAGAGATGTCCTTGAAGCAGCAACAAAAGGTTGAGGAACTTGAAGCTCAGCTTGGAGAAGCTGAAGATATTGTAGGGGAGCTGAGGATGGAACTTCGAGCACTTCATGATGAGCTCAACAAAGTTACCAATGGTAACACATCATATCTTAAAGGTGATCACCAGGAAGTCTCTTGTCGAAAAGCAAGTGATGCAGCAGTTTCTAGCAGTCAGGAGCGATCAGGAGCTGTCCCAGTTGAACAAAGTGGATCGGTGGTGGCTAACGGGATCACAAACCAATCTTTGGCTCGCATAAATAGTATCAAACGGTGTTCTTCTAAAGATAGCATGGATCGTTGTCACCACACTCTTCCGTCTATATTGACAAAGCGCAGGGAGGTTGAAGGATGTACACAGATGATTCACGCAGTAGATAAGAAGAGTATGGTCAATGGAGATGGAAAAGACCCAATGGTGTCTCAAAACACATCTCCGAAGGAACATGAACAGAACAGAAGGACTGTGATTAGCGCAACAGAGGCAAGGAAGGAAGAAAAAGGGATTTTGGCATCTCCTTTGTGTGAAGAAACTCCAGTTTTGGCTGCTAGTAAGAACCGATGTATCAAGTACACATTCAAGAGGAAGAGAAAGAAGGAGGCTTCAAGCAATCTTGAAGGAGATTCATCCTTTGAGGAGAGCAGAAACGTGAAACAGAAGACTGGGGAGAAAGACGATGGTTATCTGGAATCTCTGAAGCCTAGCTTCACCGGTGAATCATCTAGGGATAGTCTCTGCGTAGCACAGATGGCTCGGCAGGTTAGTGAATATTAGCAATGCATCTAGTTCTCTATATACATACTAAGTTAATTATTGTTTTCTGGAGAACATGTAAGAATCTGGTTTGTTACTTTTCCGTCTTGCCGTGTAAGTGTTTGGTCTGAAAACTGATTTCACTAGTAATGGATGGCCCTTCATTGTTAAACTCTTTGTCCCTTTTGGTGGGTGGTTTATTATTTATATGATGATGACATCTCACTGTTTCTTAATTGTTTTGTTTTCTTGACCGCAGCTTGTACCATTCTCGAAGAAGACTAGTTTTGCAGCAGAACTAGTCAACCAGTAGGATGCTGCTCGAGTTCCTATTCATCATCAAGTGCAGTTTATCTGTCCATGGTTATGCCAGCTTTAGCGTTACTAGTAAAGTATTCCTCTAATATATAAAATGTTACTTTTGATTTTGAGTCAAATTAAAGTTTTATTTGATATGGATTGATGAGGACTGTGAATTCTTACGCCTGGATTGGTCAAAGAGGTATCATTGTATCATGATATCTCAAAACCATTTTATGTTTTATTTATATGTGAATAATAATATCTAACGAAGAAGTCTTTATCCTTTGTCACTTAGTCAAAGTTATTTATGGGAATATGGACTGAGAGACCATGGACCATCGTCTGCCTAAAAGAGGCAACTTATATGTGACTTGTCATCAGTCGTCTGTTTTAAAACTAGTGAATAATTGACCATTCAAAAATTACTAGCGGCTTCATAAAGAGAACATTTCTTTCCCATGCTGTAATTACTCTAAGGAAGACTTGTTCAATCAAATACATTTAGATTCGAGTTTATTAATTAATAATTATAGACTCATAGTAGTTGCTAATTCTCAGTTAATAATCTTTCAATATAGTGTTATTCTTAAAATTTATAATGATTGTGATTGTGCTTTAATTTCTAACTCTTTAGTTAAAATAAAATTTAAATCCATGATCATAAATAATAATATGTATGATGAATTAAGAAATTTAAGAATCACAAGTTGGCCTAAAAATAAATTGTTGAGTTATATACTATACTAAATCTTTGATTAAAAATTTATTCACATATATTGAAAATGTGTTCAAATGTAGTACCTAGCAATTACTAAGTTAGACCAAAAATAATAATAATTTATGGAAAAGTTGAATAATATGCCTTGCAGTCCAAGGTTCAAACTCAGCACTCTCAGCGACTCGTCATAACAATGACCAATCAAAAAAAAAAACACCAGGGCTAACGAGGTAATTTAACTGAACGAGCATTAAGCGTATTTAAATACACACACAGAGAGGCTTGGGTTCTTCGGAGAGTGAGAAATACAAGGAACGTTGCAGAGCAGTTTCCGATTCTCATCTCTCTCTCTCTCTCTCTCTCTCTCCCCCACCGATTAGGTTTTGCTCTCTCTTCTTACATTACTCCCCCGTGTGTGTGCGTGAGTGTCTTCCTTGACCTTGCTCCAAAGAAGAGAGATTAGTCATGGTTGCTGATTCCGTCACAGACTCTCAACTCTTCCATGAGTCTCCGGTTTCGAGAGATTTCGTCAAGAAACGGAAGGTGAGCTTTCTTCGAATTCACTCCGGCTCGATCCCATTATACGTTCGTTTTCTTGAATCGAGTAAAGATGCGTGATTATAGACAATAGATCTCAGATTATGACTGTGATTGTGGATAACGTTTAGGCATGTTAGATTCAGGTTTATTTTATTACTGGCTTCCAATTTAAAACTAATCGGTGATTAATGGATTGGTCCTAACCCTTTATATATTAGTTTATGTCTCTTATGAATCGTCACGGATGTGTATATAACCTATGTAACGTTTATTTACGTTGCAGGCGAATTGGTTTTGGAAGCTGAAGCAGTGGAAGATCGATGCTCGTCGCAGGCAATGGATATACCAATGTACAACACGTGGAATCTTTTCTTTTTTTTTTACAGTTTTTGTTGATCAATTTTTTTGAATGTTGATGATGACTTGTTTGTGAAATTGATCAGGGAAGAGAGCAAGCGTAGGTGAAGCAGGGCTGAGATCTCTGCGTGACAAGCTGATTGATAGAAAAACAGTAAATGATAGAGTTTCTTACCTTGAATCTTGGAGTATTGATGATCATCATGATGGATTACGATGCTATGATGATAGTGATGACGATGAGACTGATCTGTCTGCTAGTAGCCCCACTAGTGTCCTCAAGAATAAAGACTCCGATACTAATAAGAATGTGCACGGCTGCTTCTGCTGTTCTAATCAGATCACTGAGGAAGAGGAAGAAGAAGCTTTTGATGATGCGTATGACAATTGGGAAGACTTTAGCGATGCGTTGAACAGCTTTGAGAGCGACGAAGATAGCCAGAGGAAAAAGAAGTCTTCTCCTCATAAAGACAAGTGCAAGCAAGAAGCTTCACCAGAGAAGGCGATTCATCACAACGCCACCAGTAGAAAGAAGAATAAGAAGAAGAAAAAGTCTGATCAGAAGAAAGAAGGTGACGGTGATGATGAGATGAGTGATTGTCCTATTTGCTCTGAAGGGATGGATGCAACGGATCTAAGCTTCTTACCATGTCCTTGCGGGTTTCGGCTGTGTCTCTTCTGCCATAAGCAGATCAACGAGAACGACGGACGTTGCCCAGCTTGCAGGAACAAGTATGAGCAGACGAGTAGTCACAACAGTGGGGAAGTTAGTTTCCAGCAACGTGGCCGTGGTACAGTTCGTTTGTCTCCTTCGTTTAAAGGACTTGACATAGCTTAAGAGAGAGAGAGGAGAGTTTTCATGGAACGTTTATAAGCTTTTTGTTTTACTTTAGTATCTCAGTTTCTCATCAGGAACAACAGTTTTGTTTAGATTATCATCTCAGGGAATAAAGGAGTGTAGACTGGTATAGAGATGCAACTACGGTAGATGCATTACTGTAAAACTCAGTCTCATTACATTTTTTACATTACACAACAGCTTTTTTGACTATGGTAACATTATGATACTTGTCAAACTCATCTTCTTGAAGACTCTATAGTCTCTCGTAAACAAGTTTCTCAGACTGCATAAGGAACCAAGAACAGAGAAAACAATCAAGACTTGTTTGTTATAAGGACAGTGTTACTTTCATAAATTTTAAGTACCTTGATGAGCATATCTGTTGGTAGCCAAGCCGGTGCGGTTGGGATACCAACCCATCCAACCTAATAACTCCAAAAAAATTGTAACTCATTAGCTTATAAATTTATTTATGTATTGCTAATGAAACAGAACAAACAATGTGTGTCGCAACCAACTTACAAGTGCATACTCTCCTGTCTCAAAGACACGAATGTCCAGTACCTGCAAAGTTTAGCAAGACTGAATTAAACTTCTTTGCCGATAAGGGATTGGATTCGAGTTATATACCTCGCCGCGATCTTCGTAGATGTAATCTAGTCCTTTGTAGAAAGGAGGATGACCAACTGATAAGTACTGTGGTCACAACAAATAAAGAAATAAAAAACGTTTCAGAAACAGGATTTCAATAAAAAAGAAGAAAAAAAACTTAGACCCTACATTGATGCTGTTGAGGTACTTCTCCTTGTCTACACGAACGATTTGACCCTTCTTCACTGTTTCAAAAGAGAAATATCAAGTTTCTGTTATTGGATTCAACATTTGAAACATAAGTGAAGAAGCTGACTCGAGTAAACCGGTTTCTTGGGAAGAGTTTTAGGGGTTTTGGTTGCAGCTGGCGAAGCTTCTCCTTCGGATTTAGTCTCTGTGCTCTGTTTCTCTGCCTCTGCTTTGACTCTGAACTGAGTCTGAGATCGAAGAGGGAAGCTTCTAGAAGAAAGTGGGAGTGAGGAGGAGATTGTCGAAAGAGAAGAAAGCTGAGACAGAGTCGCTGAGAAAGCCATTGGAGTGGAGAGACCACCAAGAAAATTTCTCTGTGTGTTGTTGTTAAGAGTTTGGGATAAGACCGCAGTGGCCTCTCAAAACTCAACGGTCTAAATAAAGACATAAGCGAACCAATCATAGGGTGCCACGTAAGTGACACAAACAAGCTTCCTCTGCTTTGGGATTACGTTTTAACAAGTGGATTATTTTTTCCAGTAAACTTATTTTTATCTTTTATATAATGTTTTTTCTTGTCTGATGTTTGATTTTTATTTATTTATGAAATACAAGTGAACTCATGTATGGCATGGAAGCTCAATCATATACAAATCGTTCCACGTTCACTTGATTGATTAAAATAACAAAGAGAGTCATATGGTGAGCCTCAAGGATCTAAACATTGCATATATCAAATCAAAAACTTATCTAACCAAGGAAAAAAAAAGAGAGGAGTCTTAGCTCAATCATGAACTCTAGATTCTAATTTCATCCTTTTGGAAGATGGAGTGTTATCTTCCGGAGAAGAAACAACATTAGACGATGAAGATGATAGTGATAGTGATAATAAAGAAGATGATGAAGAAGAAGATGTTGTTTTGAAGGATTCTCTTAGGACTAATAAGGTTACTGGTTTTCTCTTGTTCAGCTTCACCACCTCTCATTATGAGTTCTTTAAGCCGCTTCACATCTGCTAATTTCACCGGTTTTAGCAGAAAATCCTCTGCTCCTTCTGTCATGCATCTGCATGCACACAAAAAATTTCAAAGTCAAATAACAACGTTTGAGATTTATTATTGTAATATCATAATTAACTAACAGCCACTTACTGTTCTATACGAGGTTGTATGTTCTCAGACGACATTATCACTACAGGTATTTCTCTGAATGCTGAAGACTCCTTGGTTATAAAATATTCAACATAGTTTATGTTGAGTAAAGCTTTATTCAATATCTTCTCTCATATAATGAAAAAAAAATGGAAAAAAGAATAATGGTTTACTTTGATCTTCTTGAGTAGTTCATATCCTGTTAGTCCCGGCATAGAGTAATCTGTCACTATCAAGTTCACCTTCAAATCCTGCAATAAATCATTTGCAAGAACTAGTCATATAAACCATACATCAAAAGCAAACCCTTAATGATACACAAAGGGTCAATTTTTAAATAAACTGATCTTTCATTTAGACAGGTTAAAATCTTGTGATCCTGATTGTTTCAACTATTGGATTTCTTGGGAGCCAAACCACCAGCGAAGAAAACACCAAATATTTCAATCTTGAGTTTGTTTGGTCAGAAAACTGAGAGAGGTTTTGAAGAAAGAAAGAAAGAAAACATTACCTTAAGACCAGAAGATCCTTTGTCTCCATCTAGACCAAGATACTGAAGAGCCCTAGTCCCACTCTCAACAGTCGTCACTGTATATATATATATATAAACAAAACCCGTATTTTTTTAATCAGAAACCGAACCAGAGACCAAACAAAGAGAAACAAAAGAAAGAGATACCTTTACAAGCAGAGATCCTAAGCAACCTCTCAATAACCTTACGATCAACAATACTATCATCCACAGCGAGAACATGTAACTCCGAGGTAGAAGAAGAAGAAGAAGATAAATCTCCTAGTGCCATTGTTTTCTCTTGAGGAAATTGAAAGAAGCGTTGTGGATGGATATTTAACGTCAAAGAAGGACACAACTAATCAATGTGAGGATTAAGACAAGGAGTTACATAAATAAGAGAGAGAGAAGGGAGGTGATGGACTCTTTTTTAAAACACAGAGAATCTAGAGGATCGGATTTTGTTTCGTGAAGAGAATCTAATAGATCTATGAGTGTGATGTGTTCATGTGTTGTCAGATAAACGTAATCTTGTATCATCACGGTCGAAAATCTTTTTTGAGGGACCTTTCTGATATATTTACAATCTCTTTGTCTGCTCTTTTTCTCTCTTATCTGACAACGACAACTCTCCTCTCTGTAGAGTAGTCAGACAGTAAATTTACAACTACTGTTGTCTATTGATTACTTTTTTACTTATCTTTTCTGTTTATGTTGATATGTGCAATTAGTGGTTACTAATGTGTGTTTATGTCTTGATAAAGACAAAAAACATTAATGTCGTTATCTTATCGGGGGGCTCCATAAGACTCTTTCTCTCCATCCGACAACGACTCTTCTCGTATATTACTTGCTTCTACTTACCTCTTTCCTCTTAAACATCTAAAAAAAAATCGTATGGGTTTTGACAGAAAATCCCTTTTAGAGTAAATATTTGAGAAGAAAATTTAGTTACTCTCATAGATTACCAATCAGGTGAAAACATGCTTTCTTTTATTCCCTCTGTTAAAATAGAGAAAAAATGTACAAACATATTTACTCTAGTATGCACATGAGTAAACTTGTTTACCCCAGTTTTCTCTCTTTCCCATTTCTACTTTTTCACTCTTTTTTCACTTTTAAATTTTTTTCTCTCATTTTACTCTAAATTTACCAATCACAACCAAGTGCATTATTACAAGTATTACATATTCTTGGAACAAAATCTTGATAGAGCTTTTTTTTTTGGTCAAATCTTGATAGAGCTTATTAGATGTACTTTTGTAAAGGATGTCTCCTAGTTTGTTTGATTCATTGACAAAACAAGGATACGAACTCTCACATCTACACTCTTAACCATCAGCCTTTTAAACTTATTTTTACTTCCTCGGTTTGAACATATATGATGTTTTATGAAATATCCAACCAAAACTCGTAATCTCTAAATCTGAAACTACATCATTTGACTTTTAGACTTTTGCATATAGTATTTTCTCAGCTCAACTAACAACGCTTAATCTCGAGCTCCATTTAATATCCACAAACAAAAAAAAAATCTCAGAACTCATTTCTTTGTTTAAATTTGTTATGTTTCTCTCCAGTTTTTTTTTGTTGTAAATGTTTCTTAATTTTTCACTTTCAAACCTTCTGGCTTCTACTTTACCTGAAAACACCCAAAGATCCTAAAAAAGGAGAGAGGTTTTAACGGGTATATAGATCCTATCACATTAAACTTGGAAGTGAAGTTAGTAAATTCGAAAAACTTTATAGCTATTTCCGTAATTATTTGAAATCTACTAGTAGTCACTGAGAACTGGTAAGCGAACCAAAACCACTCACGTGTGAGAGAAAAAAGTAAACCGAACCGAACCAATGAATCGTCTCTTCACCAAATCGCTCTGCACTTCCTCCGCCGCCGCCGCCAACCTAAAACCACCACCGCCCGATCCCGCCGCCATCTCCAAACTCATCCTCTCTTCCCCCATCCAATCCCCACTGTCCCCAAACACCCCATGGACCCCACACCTCGTGAACTCAATCCTCAAACGCCTCTGGAACCACGGCCCAAAGGCCCTCCACTTCTTCCACCTCCTCGACCGCCGCCACCGCAGCTACATCCACTCCCCCTCCTCCTTCAACCTCGCGATCGACATCGCCGCGCGCCTCCACCTCCACACCACCGTCTGGTCCCTGATCCGCCGCATGCGCTCCCTCCGCATCGGCCCCTCCCCGAAAACCTTCGCCATCGTCGCCGAGAGGTTCGCCTCCTCCGGGAAGCCCGATAAAGCCGTGAACCTCTTCCTCAACATGCACGAGCACGGCTGCTCTCAAGATCTCGCCTCGTTCAACACGATCCTCGACGTCCTCTGTAAATCCAAACGCGTAGAGAAGGCTTACGAGCTCTTTAAGGATCTTAGAGGAAGGTTTAGCGCTGACGTGGTGACTTACAACGTGATTGTTAACGGTTGGTGTTTGATCAAACGCACCCCAAAGGCCTTGGAGGTGTTGAAAGAGATGGTTGAGAGAGGGATCACCCCTAACCTCACCACTTACAACACAATGCTCAAAGGCTTCTTTAGGTCAGGGCAGGTGAGGCAGGGATGGGAGTTTTTCTTGGAGATGAAGAAACGTAATTGCGGAATCGGAATCGGAATCGATGTTGTGACCTATACTACAGTTGTTCACGGGCTCGGCGTCGCAGGGGAGGTTAAGAGAGCTAAGAAAGTGTTCGACGAGATGATTAGAGAAGGAGTGCTACCTTCTGTAGCCACGCACAATGCGTTGATACAGGTTCTGTGTAAGAAAGATACTGTGGAGAATGCGGTTTCGGTGTTTGAGGAGATGGTGAGGAAAGGTTATGAGCCGAATGTGACGACTTACAATGTGTTGATAAGAGGGTTGTTTCACGCCGGGGAGTTTACTCGAGGAGAGGAGATGATGCGGACGATGGAGGAGGAAGGTGGGTGTGAGGCGAGCTTTCAGACGTATAATATGATGATGAGATACTATTTGGAGTGCGGCGAGGTTGAGAAAGCGTTGGGGTTGTTTGAGAGGATGGGGAGTGGGGGCTGCTTGCCGAATTTGGATACTTATAATATACTGATAAGTGGGATGTTTGTGAGGAAGAGATCGGAGGATATGGTGGTGGCTGGGAAGCTGTTGGTTGAGATGGTTGAGAGAGGGTTTGTGCCGAGGAAGTTTACTTTTAATCGGGTTCTGAATGGGCTTCTTTTGACTGGGAATCAAGGTTTCGCGAAGGAGATCTTGAGGTCGCAGAGTAAATCTGGTAGCCGGCTTACTAAGAAGTTCAGGTTATGAATCTCTTATGTGCGTGTGAAAGGGGAAAGACATTGCATTATTGAAGTTATTGCAGACTCACTGAATCAGGAAAGGCATTGTTCAGAGAGGATAGAGCAAGAACAGTGTGTCAAAACTGCTAAATTACACAATTGCTTTATTATCATGGGCCAAAAAATTCAGTGCGTTTTACAGTAGCTGTGTGTCTGAGTATAGATGATGGAATCTGATACAAAGTTGGCAATTTTTATGTAAAGTAAATGATTCATTTGAGTTACTTCCCAAATAACTTGCTTCCACAGGGTTGGTTCGTTTCTTCAGTTACAAGATGATCTCGTCTTGAACACTGACGTTGAGTGTCTTGTTTGGAAGAACGATACTGCTGGTCACCACAACCTCGTCTTCAACTGCAACCGAGTCTCCTGAAACCATTTATGTTTCAGGTTAGTTTTCTCTCTATAAGGAGATTTGGCTGTCTTTCAGTAAAGGGATGGTTATAAGAACAGTTTACCGAGAATTGTAACTCCGAGTTTGGAGTTGTAGACTCCCTCAGCCTGTGATCAACATAGTATAGCTTCAGTTTCATGAATGCAAAGTACACCAAACAGAAACATTTAAAGGTCAGAATCTTAAGAGATGAGCAGAGGAGCGAAACATGCCTGGACACGGGACCATCTCCCGATAGAAGATTTCCACCCAACAATTGCGTTAGTCACCACTGCATTTTCCTGAGCAAACAGACACTGAAGAGTCAGTCCCAAGAGAACTTTGCCCGTTTTTCTTTCAGTCTCTGGTGTAAGAAGACATACCATGATCTCAACGTCATCAAGGATGATACAGCTGATAAGCCTGACACCGGGTCCAACACGAGCATTGGCAGAGATTGAGACGTTGGGACCAATCTGTCAGTAGCCAAAACAGAATGGGTTGTGATAAAGAGGTTGCTTCAACAATGGACAAAACCAGAGGTAACTTACCTTTGCAGTTGGGTGTACTTTTGCAGAAGGATGTATGAAAACATCACCAGTCACTATGGCACTCTTTGTTCCATCTCCACTAGCCAGCACTTGGGGTGAGGTCAACCGGAACTGAGAAAGATAGAGTTCCGAGCACCTCAGCGACATTCTGCGAAAAAGTCAACTCACAAGTCAGAGACATAGAGATTCCCTGTTTCAGCTGCTGTCTCTCCATGCAAAAGATTAAAAGAAATGAATGAAAACACAAAAGGCATACCCAGGAGATTTAATTTGCTCCCAGAAATCTATAGTCTCGTAAGTATATAGCTGTTTCTTCCCAGCTAGAGGTGAAAGGATGTCTTGATCCAGTCTTACAAAATCCGTGGAGTTCCTATTTGAAACATATAATTTCAAGAATACGATCCAAAAGGTTATCTCAGTTAATGTCCGAAGAGACGGTGGACAAACCTTGTTGCCGGTTGAAGAGCTTCAACGCTGGAAACACGTCTCAAAGTTGCTACAACAAACGGGAACAAGACGCAGAGGATATACATGAGAGGGACTTTGAAGAGAAAACACACTTTGTTGTAAGATCTTTGTTACCACTTTTACCTGTATCTTTCGTTTGAGAAGAAACATCTCTTATGGCAGTAAAAATGTCAGGTGTAAATACATAAACACCGCAGTTAATACGGTCACTGACCTGTTGTTTTCCAAGATAAAAAGAAAAACATTATAATCAAAACTTGAATATGCTGAAGAGTTTTGGGTCATCTTAGTGATATGTGAACATACAAAAGTTTCAGGTTTCTCGGTGTAATGAAGCAGCTCATTAGTAACTGGATCTGCAACCAGTTCTCCAAACTGGCTGGCTGATTCAGGAGAGACCTAAAGAACAAAACACATAAGCAGCCTTGGTAAAACCGACCATAAACAAAAACAAAACTCATCTCATGCTCAATTTACATACCTTGATCACAAGAAGTGTTCCAATTCCACCATATTTCCGATGAGCCTCTGTGTAACAAGATCAAGATGGATGTTCAAAACCAAAAAGAGGAATCTGCACAGAGAAAATAAGTACATACCGAGCATTTCAGGCAAGGGGAAACTGCAGCAAACATCACAGTTAAGCAGGAAGATATGAGACTGCAAGGAAGTAGACACAAGAACTTAGATGCGAAGAAAAGAAACATTAAGAGTTCATAGAACAACTGAGCACAATATAATTGAACTTCTAACCGGGTCATCTTCCATGATTAGATTTCTAAAGTGATACAGACCACCAGCTGAACCATGTGGCTTGTCTTCTCTCAGATATCTAATAATGCGGAAAGCAAAACAAACACACAAAAATACAGAGAAGACAAATTAGAGCTCTACAGAAATGAGCCATTAATGACTGATTATGCAAAAGTGAGGAGAGGTATTATCAAAACCTTACCTGACAGGAACTTTGAGTTCATTGGAAATGGCAGAGACATAAAGGGCAAACTCCCTTTCCTCATAGAAACCAACAAGATAGATTTGAGCTAAGTTTGGAATCTGCAAGCAATAAAGGATTGCTCTCATCATCATCCATTGATCTAGAGTTGAAAATTGAAATTGGAGTGAGTATAAAACATACCCTTTTACACGCTGAAATTGGATGATGCACCATTGGTTGTCCCGCAATAGGAAACAGAGGCTTTGGAATATTCAGGGACAATGGTCGGAATCGAGTACCTGTGTGGATCCAAAGATTCGGACAGAATCAGAAAACACATAATCATTCCGACCAGAGAATTGTCGGTAGATAGTAATGTAATAGATGTTCTCAAAAACACAAATCCTAATCTAACGTATTCGTTTGAGATCGAAAGAGAAAAGAGAACATCTTTGGAGCAATTACCTTTGGTTGGACCACCGACCATGATCACAGCCACCACTTTCTCATCCATCGAGCTCACCATTGATCACAGATCTCTAAGCAGACCAAGAAAGCCACTAACTTCACCAGTGTTGTTGGGTCACGCAGAACAGAGGATTCAGACAGACAAAACTAAAATAAAAAACTAAAAAGATTGTCTTTTTAAGAGTGTTTTTGAGGGAATATCTAATGGGTCGGAGAAATCGACAAGAAGGGAGAGGTTTTTAAGAAGAAAGTGTCAGTAGTAAGTTGTGGTTACAGATAGAGAGATCTAAGCAGAGCTGTAATGTTCTGGTGATGGGTCCTTAAGTCACCTCTTTCCTTTTAAAGGATAAGCGCCAGAAAATCTCCACACACACACACATGACACACCTCTCCTCTTTGTTTTATCTTTTTTAATATATTACAAAAATGCCACTAGTCTCGCCTGATCTCTCATTAAACGCATTATTTTTCTAATCAAGTCCTTATTTTGTATTAAATGCCAGCCATGTGAGTTTTTTAACTTTGCTGTGACTTGAAGGTGACATAAAATGGTATGCATGTTGCTGCACCATAGCCCCTAGAATGGTGCCCCTAAATGCTTTGACCTTGTAGCAATAACAAATGTATCACCTGTAGCGGCCCTGAGTACAAGCTATAGAAGCACATGCTTCCGACCATTTTTATATTAAGCATTATTTCGGCCATAAAATTACAAAATCTTCAGTAGCCAAGTTGGTTTAGCAGTAGATTTAGTCTCCTCTAGGTGTCGGTTCGAATCTTCCCAGCTACATTCATATTATCTCTTTTTTATCATTTTTTATTACTAAATAATAGGCTCCAAATATTATTTTTGCTTTCAGCTTTTAAATTTTTCGGGCCGGGCCTGCTTATCACCAAAGCTGACTTTATTTCATATTGTCTTTACTGTTACTTGAAAGATCTTACATATGATCAGACTTTGACAGATTGATAAAAAGCGCAAAGCTAATTTGGTTGTCCATCATTGCTTAGTAGTAGGGGGGATTGGTACCACCCCCCATGGTTCGTCTGAAATGTAGCGAGTCATTTGCTTCACACTCAAGTAGTTATCAAGTCCGCTGAAAAACGCAAGAAAATTAACCAAAACCAAGACTTTGTTCAGTATAAGCCATCAAGATTTTACCTGTTCTTTGCTGACAATAGGACCAAGACTGCATCCTTCTTCCAAGGGGGTCTGATATCTTTAATGTTCTTGGTCCATTCCACAAGCTTTTCTATGAATTCAGATGCCATGTTTTCCTAAGATTGAAATACATCATAAGACATATTCAACAGACAAGTATCCTAGGAAACATTTTATAGTCTTAACTTGTAATATTCACTTCTCCAGTTATGAAACACACTTGGTTGGTACTTACATGAACAAGAAGCCTGGAAGTTGCACTGCAGGTCTGACCATTTGTCCAGAAGCAACCGCAATAGAGCCAGTGCAACAGCTATTTAAGATCATTTCCACGCGTCAGAACTTTCATTTTAAAGCTTAAACCGGATCCAAGACATGCCTACTAAACGTAAAAGCAGACAATACCATATCCCTTAAATTACTTATTGTGACACTCACCTTTGTCAAAATCAACGTCATCAAACACAATGAGAGGGCTTTTCCCACCAAGTTCCATAGAAACAAGCTGCAACAAGGCCATGAGTAATGTGTCATTGATATTTTTCAATAAAGCAAAAGATAAAATAAATATATACCTCAGTACCTTACCCAACTCAGCAGCAGCTTTCATGACTTTGCTTCCTGGGGCAAAACTTCCAGTAAACCCAATCTACCAAGAAACCATGACTTTTGCATTTTTAGCAGCATATAAGCTTCTTAGTTAGTAAGGATAAGATTGTGTCTGTGTCTGGTTCAGTAAGTCCAAGAACATTTTTTTACTGGAGCATCAAATCAATCTGGACTTAAACCAATATGAACTATGGTGAAGTCTTATAGTCTAAATGTTGGCACTGTATAGAATAAACTCTTACTAATTAATTATATCACCTTTTTCCTTTTTTGTATACGAGGCGTTTCAGATCCTAGCTAGTAGGTCCATGGTTTTCTTGAAGCAGCAGGGATCAGAGCAAGGTATAGACTAGTCTCCATCCCACAGCTGGTAGAACTCTCCAAGGTCAACCTTACCAATATATAAGGTTACTTATATCATTTGGTTTTCAAATGAAGTCAACAACTATGGCATCACATAAGGTGGACATGGACTCATGTTAGACAATGGATTCTTCTCGCTGTCAATCAGAGATTTTAACAATAAATTTTTTATATATTTTTATTTGAACTTGGGATTAAAATTTACATATATTTTATCTACAACCTTAAACACTACCTATATGTTTTATTTTAGTTTTTAAAGCTACAACTAAAAAACTAAAGCTACAGCAAAAACACACAAAAAATAGTTGTAAAAAACTTATTTTATAAAATCTCATCTTTTTGACTGTAGAAAATTTTAAAGCTACATCTATTAAAGCTAAATCAAAAAATCATACACACTAAATTCTAAAGTAAATTTTCTATAGTTACAACCCAACCAATCACCCCCTCCAATAATACTTACAACCAAATATATTTATAAACTTGTGTGTCCAAATCTTATGAAAACATCTAGAAACAAAAAGTCCCCAGGAGTGAAGTTTCAGTCTTTTAAACAACGTGTCTAAACAAATAGAGATAAATCCATCATCAGATAACGCAAAAAGACAAGAAAAGTGAATTAAAATCACGTGGAAAACAAGAAACACGACAGACCAATACGGTCTCACTGTTCCCGCGTGTTCCACTTTTGTACTTTTTTTCCACGCGCCAGTCAGCGTTCATCTCATTCATCACTTCTCAGTTCACTCTCTTCTTCATATATAAACCCACACAGCCGCAAACTCAAATCAAGCAGCGATAACAGAAATAACTGCAAACTAAAATCTAGAACCGGAACAGAGTTTTTTCTAAACCAAACCAAACCAAACCAAACCAAATGGTGAAGAAAGCGATGAAGGAGGAGGAACAAGAGGAAAAAGTAGACAAATCATAATATTCCAAAATCCAGTTTTCCAAGATATTCAAATATACTGCCGCAAAGTGGAGGAGAACCGGGGCTTCTAGCTCTAGTGGTAAAGGGCTTACAGCTGTGAGTACCGCCACTAGGGTTCGAATTCCGGCCACTGGGGAATTAACATTTCGGCATCGCCAGGGACAGAGGACCGACACGTGGCAACACGTGACTAGTCTGGATCACTTCGGTGGGGCCAGGATATCTCTGTATAATTCAAAAAAAAAAAAAAGAAGGAGGAGGAAGAGGCAGAGATGAGAAACTCGTCGATGCAGTCAAAGTACAAAGGCGTGAGGAAGAGGAAGTGGGGCAAATGGGTTTCCGAGATCAGACTTCCCAACAGCAGAGACCGCATCTGGCTAGGCTCTTTCGACACTCCCGAGAAGGCCGCGCGTGCCTTCGACGCCGCCCAGTTCTGTCTCCGCGGCCGCCAGTCCGGTTTCAATTTCCCCGATAACCCACCCTCGATCTCCGGCGGAAGGTCGCTGACGCCCCCGGAGATCCGGGAAGCGGCTGCTCGATACGCAAACGCTCAGGACGGCGATATTATCATCAGCACCGGAGAAGAAGAATCGGTTTTGTCCGAAACCCGACCGGAGTCTCCTTCAACCTCCGTGTCCGAAGTAGCTGTGTCTTCGGCGACAACGGTGGATTACGATCTGTCGTTCTTGGACACGCTTCCGAGTGATTTCGGGATGTTTTCTGTGTTTGATGACTTCTCCGACGGCTTCTCCGGCGATCAGTTTACAGAGGTTTTACCCGTTGAAGATTACGGGGATGTGATTTTTGATGAGTCTCTGTTTCTTTGGGATTTTTAAATGTGTAAAAGAGTTTTGAATTGTTGTTTATTCGGGTCGTGGAGAGTAATCTGGATATTTTTGTAAGTCGGAGCTCCAGCCACCCGGGAACTTGATCATTCTTGCTTTCGTTGATATTCCTTCATTTTTTGTTGTTATTAATGAAAATATTTGGATAAAATAGCAATTACATTAAATGTGGTTTTTTCTTTATTGTTTCTGAAAAAAATGAGGAATATATTTGAATCAGAAGATATTAATATTCGGCCCATAATATTAATAGTTGGGCGCTGACAAAAAGAAAAGTTGGGCCTAGGTCTTTAATCATTGTGTACAGTCCATTTTTTTAAAGTGACTCTCGTGTGTTGTCGCCTTGTAGGTAGGCCCTAAGCGTAAGCAACTGAAAACAGATAATGATGATAACGATTAACGACAAAGAGATTTTTCTATAAATGAAATAATGAAAACATCTTTTTTTTTTTGGTAAAATAATGAAAACATCTTCCAATCCGTATGTTTCGATATTATTAATGAAAAATACAATTTAAAATCAATAATTAAAGTGAGGGGGGAGGGGGAGGGGGAGGGGGAGGGGGGGAATATAACTGGAATTTAACTCAAGAAGAGAAACGGTGGACAAACAAAAAATTTGACATATTAAAATACAAATAATATTCCAACACATGAGAATGATTTTAAATCTGGAAAATAACCAGGAAAATAATGATTTTATGAGAAAATAAGAAAGTTAAAGGATAAGATTCCGCAATAATTTACAAATTGCCACCTAATTTTCTGCTTAAATTTTAAAACAATCACTTTCAGAAAAGTAAAACCACTTGTCTGAACCAATACAAAAAAACCACTATCTAAAATAATAATCTAGGTGCCAATAAATACTAGAAAACAATCCACACTTCAAGTACAGATGAATTGGTCTATATATATATATTTTTTTTTCTTTAAAAGCTACATTTACATAAAATATTTCTCCCTTATGAAAAAGTCTTGGATTCCCAAAGAATAAAAATAATTATTAGAAATAGACATTTGAATCTTGATGAAAATAGTGGGTCCTAGTGTCTTATTCACCAATGAATACTAAATAAAATCATTTCTTAAAATAAATAAATAAATTCTGAGCCTGCTTATTTCAATAATGGTGTAGAAATAAAAGTAAAATAAATACAGAAAATAATAATAAATGATAAATAAATGGTGGGCCGTTGTATATTTCAATCATTGATCACCTCACAGAAAACTCCAAACTTCCAAGCAAATCAGTGGGCTCAAGGTCTCTCTCCACCTTTCTCTTCTTCACTCAGATTCTTTCCTATAAGCTTGCGTTTCCCTGTTTATTGTTTTCATCTCTCTGTCTCTCTCTCAACTCTCTTATCTGATTCTTGTTTTCATCTCTCTCAGTTCTCTTATTTGATTCTTGATCATGATACTAAGCAAGAGACCTCATCTAATGATCCGTAAACTGTCGGAGATGTTGGTTCCAAGAAGCCGGTCTGCTATCAAACCGGATGATTACTCGGCGAGTCCGAGAAGTCCGTTGGATATGAAGTTCCCATCGCCGGTTAACTCAAAACGTTACGGTTCAGGCGGTGTCGGTTTAGGTATCGTGGCTGCGTTGGAGGAAAGTAACATTGGGATTAACCGGTACGATCCGGTTTGTTTCTCCGGGAGATTCCGATGCCCTGAGATTGATCTGTCGGAGGAGGAATACACTTGCGTGACGAGCCGTGATGGGACGACGAAAGTGTATCACAGCGACGAGCCGGAGTACGATGATCGGAGAAGGCATAAACCGGTGGTTCAACCACCGGTTATTAAGAGACGGGTTAATAGGGATAATCCGACAGAGTTTCTGAGCTCGTGTTGCTTGTGTAAGAAGAGACTTCAAGGCAAAGACATTTACATGTACAAGTAAGTCTCTTCGCATTATAATTATATTTTTTTTAAGATTCGGATCAATAATTAATAACGAATCTTTATCAATGAATCTGAATTAAAAAAATAAAGATTTGTTAGCTCGAGACAAATCCAAGATTGTAAATCCCGAGATTTCTAATTTTTTTATATTTTTGTTGGGTTGTGTGCAGAGGAGAGATGGGATTCTGCAGTGCAGAGTGTAGATCAGTGCAGATAATGAACGACGAGCGAAAGGAGCAATCTAAACAGCAAGTTTTGAGAAACGTCGACGTTTCGAGCTCTCTATATGCCGGCGAACAGAGTTTCTCCCCCGGGATATTCGTATTTTAGGATAGCGTAATAATTTCGGTAAAAAAAAAAGAGTGATCATCATTCTATTTTACATGAAGAAAAAAAGTTAAGAAAATGAAAAAAAATGAAAATTTTGGTTAGAGTAAAGCAAACTGTATAGAAGCTTTGCTTTTGGTTTTGTTTTTTTTGAATAACGATTAATGTCTATATGTTTTGCTTCTGAATCAAATAAATCAATAAAAAGCTAGCGATGATTTAACAAAAAATTATATGTATATACAACCGATGTTCGCAAATTTATGTATCCAAAATATTTTAATCAAGTGAAAATGAAAGACATGCGTCTTCAACTCTATGACTAGAAAACTCGAATTCTAAATACTCCAATCTCCTATGGATTTATTTCCGGTTTACCAGTCAAGGTGATTATAGAGATATTCAAACTACAGCTACCTTAGTACCTTATTAAAATTGTGATAATGTATTGAAATCAATGTCACTTTCAACTTGATTACAAACTTGAATAATTCATAATTCTAACTCAAAATATCTTTGAGAAATAATATCTCATCCTCAGTTTCATGTTAAAATAATATCTTTGAAAAATAATATCTCTGAAAAATAATATCCCATCCTCAGTTTCATGTTAAATATCTCTGAAAAATAATATATCTGAATTCCAAACTTGAATAATTCATCTAACTCAAAATATCTTTGAAAAGTAATATCCCATCCTCAGTTTCATGTTAAATGACGAAATAGGGGTGGGCACTTTACCCGATATCCGAAGTGGCACCCGTACCCGATTCGAAAAACCCGAACCGAAATCCGAATCGAAGTAGCAAAATACCCGAACGGGTATTGAATTAGGAGAGATTGGATACCCGAACCCGAATGGATAATATCCGAACCCGAATGGATATCCGAAGATAACCGAACATATGTATAATTAACCTTATATTTCTAGTTTACATCTCTTATTTTATATAAAATATTTATATTAATACTACACATACTTTAAGTTCATATGATATACATGCAATTACGAAAAAAATGATTTAGTACTCACTTAAAAAGCATGTCAAGTTTTTTTATTTCAAAAATTAGCAAAAAGTTACATCCAAAATTTTAAAACAATAACTAAATTAATGCATTTTTAGTTTTAAAATGTTATGTCCAAATCTATTAACCATTTAATCTATTAAAAATAAAAAAAAAAGTTAAGTAAAATTTATATTCTTAAATACAAGAAATTTAAGAAATGAAAAATTTAATTTTTTTTCAAAATCTAAATATCCGAACCCGATCCAAAATAACCGAAACCGAACTAAAAATACCCGAACCCGATCCGAAGTATAGAAATACCCGAACGGGTCCTACACCTCTATACCAAAATACCCGAAAATCCGAAATATCCGATCCGAACGGGTACCTGAACGCCCACCCTTATGACGAAACTATAAAAAAAAAGTTTTTAGTAAAAGTAAAGACTTTAGCAAAGGAAAATAAAGGTAAAATAAGGAAAGACCTGATGCAACATTATGAGCAATCAATCCATTGTGGCCCCTTGGATGTGCAACTTGCTGTATCCGGGCCCGTTGTCAAAACTAAAAAAGTGACTTGATATAACGTCTCCACGCTATTACGATAAGATGAACTTCGGGCCCGCTTCTGCCCGATGTACATGTACTTCTAAAATATGTTACTGCAGCGAGCTTGTATTTCCCTTTTTTACAAGATTCTCCAGTTTGTACAATTTCATTTTTAAAAAAAATTCAAATCTAAAAATCAAAAACTAACGAATAAGCCCACCACCCTATGTCGAATGTAAAAACTATGGGCAAACGAGTGCCTTTTTTGTAGATATTTCAGTATTTTTAAGAGAGAATGAGATTTTGGATTTCTCCTCAGGTTGGACTGAATATGGAAGAACCCAAAACGTTTTAAATTTAATTACTCTCCGTAACTGCAAGCTTCAGTTCTCTCAATAAATATGCAAAGAAAGGAACACTTCTTGGATTAATTAAAGTAAAGATGATATTAATAAGGTGCCGTCAACAACAACAACCAAAAAAAAGAAACTGATGTTTCTTACAAAAGTTGCAAGCAAATGCTCTGAGAACAGCAGAGGTAAAAGGTCTATATAACACAATGGCTTTAAACCCAAAAAGTAGCAAAACTATAGGGATTAGTTTCATACAGATATACTGAGTTTTTTTCCGGCACATTGAACAAACAAACCTACTAATGAGTGAAATCAGTAGAGCTTGACATATTTGTATAAGATGGAGCATCATCAAAAGGATCTTTTCTCGAGTCTCAAACTCAAAGAGATTTACTGGGAACCGAGCAAAGCTGTGTTAGGCTTGGAAGATGCTTCGGTTGAACCATCTATCTGGTACGGTGCCTTTGATGAAATCCTGTTAAAAAAAGGTTACAAGTAAGATATTTAGAAACTTGCTTTAACAAGATACTAAATAACATAAAAAGATGTTTTCACAAAGATGCAATTACCTATCCTTTCTCTTCTCAAGGAATCGATGAAGTGAAGCTCTTCTAGCAATTGGGAGTTCTACACATCAAAAAACAGAGAAGTTAAGATAAAATATGGATAAGCCAAAGAACCCGCAGAGATTGAAACCAAAGAGGGTATGTTATAACTCTTACCGCAAGCTAAAGAGGACTTGTTGGTCTGGGTTGGCTCTGGTGCTGTTGTTTTCACAGGACTAGGAACTGGAACTGGAGTAGTGGAAGCAATCTCTTTTTGAGTATAAGCACTCTGGTTACGGTTCAGCTCAGCTGTGAAGCTTTTAGCACTTCCCTTGTGAGCCAAGTCAATGACTTGCTTGGCTTTCTCAGCAGGAAAATCATCAAACACCATAACTTGACCACCGTAGAATATAGTCAACGGAACAGAAGATTGAGACTCCACCTTCACTGATCTGTTCAAGACCAAAGACAAACCCCACACAGTTTAGCATCATATGATTCTTTGTCACTATTAACATATAAACAAAACATACTTACTTAGTTTCTGTGATCTTCTCCACTTCTTCCTTGGCTCCAGAGGACGAGGAAGAAGAGAAGCTTAATTGCCGAGGAATCACATCGTTCTTCTGTTTAACGTCTGAAGAATCTTCAACAGGGAAGAGATTCATCATCGTCGGCTGCTGACGTGTCACAGCCAAACCTCCTGCAAAAATTGATCCAAACCAAACATAGAATAAGAAACCAAATTGATTTCCGGTTAAAATTTAACCGAATCGGAAAACCAGAAAAAAAAAAAAAACAGATCTAGTTTTATGTAGAAAGGGGTTTGATTGGTTTACCATTGCAAGTCATCCCTAAGCTCAGATCTCCGAAGCTACCCTTCTCCTTGAGATACCGACTCAATCGACTACATGTCTGCGAGAAGCTCGGCTTCTTCTCGAGCAACCTCTTCCTCTCGCCGGAAAACTCCCAACACTCGGCAGAACTCGACATCGTAAGGAGGAGAAGAATCTAAAATCTTGGTGCTTTCTTCTTCAATTGATGTTCTTCTTCTGCTGTGACGAGGAAGAAACGTGAACCTCTCTCTCTCTTTATTATACTTTCTTCGCCTCTACTTGCAGATACCAAACAAATATTAAATTAGTAATTGAAGCATATAGAACACGTGTTTTAATTAAATGCCCAACTTTATTCCAACGGCAGACAGACCTTCTGTTCGAGTTCACCGTCACCACCACCCCACGTCTAATATTTTAAAACATCAACATGGCGTTATTAAAATAGTGACGCACTTACAACAAATCTCAGTTTTAATTAATTAATTATCGTGTGTGTCGAAGGCCCCCTCTAGTAGGCAAGTGGCTTCCTGCTGCACCCTTGTATAAACTATCAAACTCCACTATCCATTTCGATCCATAAATCACGTTTTGGGATTTTTTTTACCTTATTAATCAATTGTATGATATTTGCACGTTAATAGATGCGGGAAGCTCACGTCTCCTCCACAAATGCCGACCTTACGCGTGTCCATTTTAACTACACATATTTATGTAATCAGTATTTTTATTGCTCTTCTCGCACACAGTGATACAAGGCCATTGAGGTGCGATCAACAGCTACGCGTCTCTCTCTTCTCCTCTGCGGTTCGACGATCATGTCTATCTGTCTTTGATCTCTGCCATTATTTAACAGAATTGTTTCGTTATTATCCCACGTGTATGTTATAGCCTGTTAGGTACAAACAAATATTCACAGCTATATATAACTAAGAAATAGATAACTGAGATCTTATCCAACACACGGTAAAAATCATACTTTGAGGACTACAAAAATAAGATGAAACAAATATTAAAGGTCTATTCTGATATAATATAAACCATGCAAGTTGTTTAAATTTAGTACTGATCTAAAAATAACGAAATTGTCCCGAAACTCCTATCATATTTCCCTCAGATTGGTCCATGTTTATGATTTGTCCTCTGGTTGATCCATAATCACAGTTCTCATCCTTTAACTGCTCCATATTTATGTATTGGCCGTCATGAGATTTTAGAGGCTATACACATTTAATAAAAATTCAAAAGTTTGGAGGTTTAATTTTCTTTTTCTTTTTACAAATTTGGAGATCTGTTTATGAGGTTTGGTCCATGACCGGCCCTGGCCCTCGGTTTGTTCTGTAATTGTGGTCTCTTGTAGATATTAACTCACTTAGAGCATCTCCAATGTATATCTCTATATTTTTCTCTAAAATAGAGATCTCTATTATAGAGGTGGATTTGCTCCAATGTATGCCTCTATAATAGAGTTCCTCTATTTTAGAGGAAAATATAAAGGAATCTTACTTTTTACCTCTATATTTAGAGATGAAAATAGCAAATCTCTATATTTTCCTTTATAAATAGAGGAACTCTATTATAGAGGCATACATTGGAGCAAATCCACCTTTATAATAGAGTTTCTCTATTTTAGAGAAAAATATAGAGATAAAAATAGAGGTGGGTTGGAGATGGTCTAAGTAAGAGTCGGTGATCTAATTTGTATACACATACCCAGCTTATACAAAACTATTGACATCAGGAATATGTAACCGAAAGCACATAAAAGACATCAGAATTTGGATATTATTTGAGTATGCAGCCAAAAAGAAATGAAAGCAAGTGGGGGATCGTAGTGGTCACGGCTATGCAAGAGGGGTCACAAGAATAATAGAACATAAAGCTTCAGTTACTAAAGAGAGGAATAATAATCTTTTATTTTTTTAACCAAAAAAAAAAAAAATCTTTTATTTTACTGTAGAAACTTTTATCTAGTTATGGTTCTGTTACACTTATAGTGCACGTTCTGAGCTGAGGCATGAGAAAGTTTATCAGTTGGATTTTTTTTTGAATCAAGTTGGTTTTCACAGTTAATTCCTCCTTTTTTTTGTCTGCTTTTCTTTCACACGTTTAACCGTAGAAATAGCTTATACAAGAAGGATATTTTGGGCCACTAGAAGGACTTTTTAACAATTCAAATGATGATTAGTTTCCTAAGATAAGCTAATAAGAAGCATTGATAACAACTGTGTAGAGTTACTAAATTTGACAGAGAATTTGTTTGGCAATTTTCAGATTGTAATGATTAACAAATAGAAATGAAACACTACAAAAAAAAAAAAGGCTACAAAGATTCCACTCAAAAGGTATCACACGGAAGCTAAATCCAAACTCTGCTACGTTTGCTCTTTGTCCAAGTTCTCTGGCACAAACGGATCTTGATCCTAAGGAAACTTAGCTTAGCTCTTGGTAGTTTAACAAACTGTGTTGATTCCCGCAACAACATAACATGGGGAGTTCTTGTAAACACTGCACATAATTAATAAATACATGCTTCAAAACTCAGCTTCATCACAGTACAAAGATATCTTATATATATCTAAAGCCATCCCAAATCATTAACTGTGTTTCTGGACCACAATGATGATGCATCAGAGAACAATGGATGGGTGATGTACCTTACAGCAAGTTACACAACCAGGTTTGGAGTACAGGCAATGAGTGCTTTCACTTGTAAGGAGCAAAAATGATGCTGGAGTTGTGGCCACCAAACCCGAATGAATTTGACAAGGCTGCTTTAATGTCCAATCTCTCCTTCTCAGGACCCACCAGCAAATTTGTATCCTGCTCCAGTTTCACCACATAAGGTAGTAGAATTATTAAAATCTCAAGGCAAACAGTTTGTTGTGGACATTAAATGTACTAGTATCCGTAACTATGATCATCTTGGAATAAAAGAATGCCAAAACAAAATTTACTAACATACCACTCCATTGTCTGGACTCTCAAGGTTGATATTTGGATGAACCCATCCGGTCCTTATTGCCTGTAGAAAACAGCAGAAATTTAACATGAAAAAGTTGTGAATATTGGTATAAACATCAGTTCTTCCCCTCATAGATACGTTGATTTGTTTGTCTAATATTAAATGTGTTTACCTGCACGGTGGCGACAGCTTCAACGGCCCCAGCAGCTCCCAGCAAGTGCCCAATCATAGATTTTGTGGAATTTACTTTTATCTGCAACATTGTGCAAGAACAGTTAAGGAAAGCACACGAAAACTACCTTGAAATCTTGTAACAACTCCTAATAAACTGAACTTGAGGAGGCCTGGAGAAGAGAGAGCTACCTCAGGATTTTGGCCAAAGCAGTGAGCAAGGGCTTGGTACTCCTTAAGGTCTCCAGCTGGTGTTGAGGTTGCATGTGCATTTATATAGTTTATCTGTTCTTTGGAAATCCCAGCATCAGCTAATGCTCTCTCGATACACAGAATGACACCAGCCCCTGTGGTTATAATCACAAAAGAGATTTAAAACTTGCAGTTAATTAGTAAAAACTAATGTGAAAGAGGGGAAAATGAAACTACCATCAGGGCGAGGCTCGGTCATGTGATAGGCATCACATGTGAAACTCCCACCAAGGAACTCTGCGTAGATTGTTGCTCCTCTTTTCTGAACAACAAAAAATAAATCAGAGATTCAGAATACACAAGTTCTGACTATTTTTCCATCGCAAGAATGAACAAAAAGCTTGGAGGTAAAGTTTCATTTGTGAAAAATAATACACATGAAAACAAGGAACAGCAACAAGAACGAATGAGCTATATACCTTAGCATGTTCAAGCTCTTCCAAAAGCAAAACTCCAGCTCCCTCTCCCATCACGAAACCATCTCGGTTCTGTTAAGCAATCACGACCATGTTTACCAAATTAGAAGACTATCCAAACACCAGACACATTTTCTCACATTTAAATTCTTTCAACATTACATAAAAGGGTATTACAACATGCCAATGGAAAAGAAGAGAGAGCATGAAATTGTAGAAACTTACGCTATCCCAAGGGCGTGAAGCTTTTGTGGGATCATTGTTCCTTTGTGAAAGAGCCCGGCATGCAACAAAACCTCCCAACCCTGCATTGGTACACACACAATAAGTTAAAAAGAATCATGTAGCTTAGAGTTCAAGAACAGAGGAAACAATGCAGTATAAGAGAATAAATTTGCACCTATTGGAATAATAACTGAATCTGAGCCACCACAGAGCATTACATCCTGAAAGATACAGCAGGAGAGACAGACATAATTAGAACCAGTAGAAGTCTACCAAAAGTCCAAATGGGTGGAGAATACTTACAGCTTCCCCTT
Organism: Brassica rapa; assembly: GCF_000309985.2. Taxonomy (NCBI): domain Eukaryota; kingdom Viridiplantae; phylum Streptophyta; class Magnoliopsida; order Brassicales; family Brassicaceae; genus Brassica; species Brassica rapa. The sequence continues at coordinate 26,563,186 of NC_024801.2, forward strand.
TGATAATGTGGTTAGCCGAATTCAAAATGCAAAAGTTGCTTGTTGCACAAGCAGTTGAGATTGAATAGTTCGGCCCCATCCATCCCTAGTACATTACCACAAAAGAAAGGTTAAGTATTAAGTTCCTGGTGCTGATCCATATAAATATTTGCATAACATAAAAAATTTAATCAGACCAGATCCAAAGCAAGCATAGCAGAACCCATGTTTGTTGTTGCGAAAGGCACACAAAAAGGATTCATCTTCTTGTAAGAGATCTTCATAGCTTCAATAGCATCTTGAAAGACCTGTATCAGAAACCTCGATCTGAAACTCTTTTCATCATACTCTCTCTAAATGCTCAAACATGTACGTACCTTCATGCCTCCCATTGCAGAGCCAATCAAGACTCCGCATTTGGCTTTGTCAAACTCTGCCATTACTTCTTCGGTGACGCCACCATCAACCAAAGCTTTTTTGCCAGCAGTGAGAAGATAGAGCATGAACTTGTCCATCCTCTTTGAGAGTTTCGGAGCAACCCATCCTTCAGTCGAGAATGACTTGATCTCTCCAGCAATTCTCTTGACAAAGATTAAAAACAAGGAAAGATAGTCAAGTAAAGTACTAAAGCAAATGGAGAAACTCCTGATAATAATATATGCTTACCGTAGGAAAAGCAGAACAATCAAAATTCTCAATCTGGCTAATACCACTGTTGCCTTGTAGAAGATTCTCATAAAAGGTGTCAGGGTCATGACCTAGTGATGTTTCAACTCCCATGCCTGTCACAACAACCCGGCGCTGCTCCGTAGGAGGTTTGTTGTCAACCATGGCTTCCTTTTCCATATCCATCGCAACAGCCATGGCGGCTCCACCTTAAAACACACACAAAAAAACATTTTTATTATAGTTAATGAGATATCATCTTAATCAGCTACTAGAAGAGAAACCACATTTGAGGTCTACATACTCTGTATCATCATACTCCTTATCTAGAGTCCAATATTGAATCAAACTCACAGAAATGTGCTTTGCATATTACACACACAATAAAGAATGAAACTTGACAATTAAGCTGAGATTCCAAATCAGCATACTTTCCCGTTAAACTTGATCTCCAAGTTGAATCATTTGACCAAATAACATAAACACATAAAAAGAGAAACTTTACTAACAAAAACAAAGCTTGTCAACTCTGCAAACAATACCCACAAATCAAAAACCCAGATTGGTGAAATGTTAAATTACCGGAACTAGCAGTAGCAGCTCGAGTCAACCTCCTCTGGTTTCGATTGAGAGAAACAGAGTTCGATCCGAAGAGAGAAGACAAGGCATTGTAGTGATTGCAAGGCCCAAAGGAAGTAGTGACGAGAGCCTGCTGAACGCTGCTACCGGATCCAGAGCATTTGGTGAGTTGTTGTCTGCTTCGACGACTCCGCCCGCTAGATTTGAGAGCGACGGCTTGTCGGGAATCTCCGCCGCCGTGGGAGACGGACATGCAGGCAGCGACGAACCAGGTGCATAGCGGAGATGCGTAGCAGGAAGACGCAGCAGCACCCACCATAGCTAAAGCGAAGAGTGCTGAGAGAGAGAGAGAGCAGAAGACGACAAAAAAGTAATGAGGAGAAGGAAGGAAGGGCGAGAAAAGGGTGAAGAGAGAATCTAGCGGTAAGGGGAAATGAGATTCACGAGAGAGAGAGAGGTTTAAGAGGGAGGAATCGATCTCGATCTCTCTCTTCTCTCTAACGAGGCGTCTGGATGCGTAAACTCGTGCGTGGAGACGTCAAAAGATACATACAAGCGAGCACTTGCTTTGCTTTGCTTATATCAAATCCACACTTCCAAATCTCAGAAAATATCCATGTCCAGAATTAAAATATTTTTATTTCATTTTATTTAATCCTGAATCTGAGAAAACAAAATAATAAAATAATGTCGTTCTGTATAATATATATATCTAAATATAATAATGTTACAATAATATTTTTGTTGACAGAAAAAAGCTCCCTTTTCAACCCCCAAGAAAACATCTTGCTTATTTAAATTAGTGTAAAAATTGAGAAATAAATTCTGATTAATAACTTACAATATTTTATTTATAAAAAGTAAAAAATTATAATCCACTGTGTATTTTGTTAAGTTTGTTAGGTCTAAGCTACTTAGATTATAGTAATAATCACAAATTGAAAAGCATTTTTATCTTGTTATCTTAGTTCACAAATAACATTTTTTGTTATTTGTTATAAATAATCTAACTAATAGCAGCAATTGAAAACACAGCTCTAACAACTACTACGAGAAAAACTCCAGTTTCATATTTCCATTTTCGTTAGATATTTTTTCTAATAAGTGTTATTCTAGTTTTACCTTTTTTTTGTTACATAAAAATGTCATTTTAAAATTTTGATGCAAATTATATTTATTTTTATCTAAAAATTAATTGTAAACTACATTGATTTTATAAACAATTTTATTTATCTATAATAATTTAAATATATTTCAATTTAATCTGTGTGAAAAATATCAAAGTAACACATTTTAAAAACGGATGGAGTAGTAATTAGGAACACTCTATTCCAACATATTGGAAAAGTTGTCAAAATTAATTATGGTTGATGCTCGCTTATTCCACTGGCTGAAGAAACTAAAAGTAAACAATTTGTTAAATGCAGATAGATTTATAATTTTATTTTTAGCTTCGTGGGAAGTATGTTTTATAGAGGAAAATTTGTTCACCCTTACCATAAAACAACGAATTAAAAAATAAATAATCATCACTCATTCGTCCACTCATATATTTCCTTTTTTTTTAATCAAATATTTCCTTTTGTTTTTCACATCCACCATTTTCAAGTTAATAATGTAGAGTTATATTATACGTACATAAAGATTTGGTGACCTCGGTTTAATCGAAGGAATGACACTTGGATACCAATATCTTATTGTTGTAATTGTGGCAGCGAAGTGCTACAGTAGGTGATAGCGATATGGCAATGGCACCACTGTTTTTTAACATTCACGTCATTTTTAATACGAATCTTTCAGAAATACATATATTCAGTACGTTACATGCGCACTGATACAATAACTTCACTTGTGCATATAGAGAATCAAAGAAAGAATAGTTGATGTGTCCTTGTGAATCGTGACGATAGTAGTAGATCCAGAAATATGAACATTGATAAAAGTCATGGATTTGATGTGATATGTGTCATGAGCTGACGATGAGTAACGTAATAAAAAATATTATTAAGAAAAATAGACACCTCAAAATCATTAAATTGTTTACAAATTAATTTTCGGTTGACTATATATGCAATCAATAAATTTATAGGACCATACACGTGATTTGTTTTCATTACTGATGTAAACATATATACACACATACCAACTTGCTCTTTCTCTATTGTAAAGTATTTGCATAAAAACAAGTTGTTGTATTAGACTATTGGTTTATGTTGGCTGAACACCCAAGAGTTCAGGTTATGTTTTGTTTTCTGTTTTCCTTCAAGTGATACATTAATAAAACTTTTAATGATAGTGGCAAAAAAAGAAACAAGAAAAATACAGAGGAAGCAGAAAAGAAGGCATGGAAAGAGTCAAAGTGGGTAAGCTCACATATACCTAACATTCCAAATTTGCATCACCATTCTCAGCTAAACCAGCCTACCAATCTCCGGTTCATTTTCTATATGCATCACTGTCTCACTCGTGGCAAACCGTATGATGACGAGGAGACCAAGTCCAAGAGAATGAGAGGTAGACCATTAGTCTCAGATATAATCTACTTATGATATCTTCCAGCATTACATTTCAAACAGAAAGAACTACATTTGTTTTCAGAAAATCTGTAACAAACAATTGATCACAATCGATACGTGCATATGATTCACAATCATAAGCATTCTATTCAATTAATAACACAGAGATTGGTTCATCTACACAAACTTAAAAACATAATTAGAGGCAAAGGAGTGTACTTAGAAGAGTTGATATCCAACAACAACAAACAATAATAACAACAACATCTCTCTTAACGCTTGGAGAATTGTGGTGCTTTACGCGCCTTCTTGAGCCCAACCTTCTTCCTTTCAACGACTCTCGCGTCTCTAGTGAGCAAACCTTCCTTCTTCAAAGGCGATCTATGGTCAGCACTCACCTTGAGAAGCGCACGAGCAACTCCGAGAGTAATCGCTTGAGCTTGACCAGAGAGACCACCTCCATGGGCTTTCACAAACACGTCGTAGCTGTTCTCGTAGCCCAGTGTCACTAACGGCACTTTAACGTACTGAAGCCACAACGGGTTCCCCTGAAGGTACTCCTGCAAAAAAACATTTCAAGATTCACAAAAAAACCAAAAGGTCTCTAAGCAAAAACACATTCAATGTTACTAACCTTGGCGTCGCGATAGTTTATAATAACTTTGCCGGTGCCTTCTTGGAGCACGACACGAGCGATGGCGCACTTGCGCCGTCCCGTGCCTATGATTTTCTGAGCTGCGAAGCCTCCCGGAAGCCGAGATTTCACGTACTTCTTCAGCTCCATCGTGTCATCCTCCGCTACCTCCGCGGGAGCAGCTACCGTGGCGGTGATTGAGAGAGAGGCGCGACGAGGTGATTTCGCCGGAAGCGAGAACAAATAGTTCGCTCTGGGGAAGGAGAGGGCGTTTGGTCCGTGAGATACCTGGGAAGAGAAAGAGAGCGAGGAGAGTGAGGAGGCGAGGTTTGAAACCGATAACGCCATTGTCGCTGGAGGAGGAAGCTAGAGAAGAAGAAGATAACGGAGAAGAGTGAAGATGAGATGAGATGAGATGAGGTTCGGTCTCTCTATCGATTCGTGAGCTCTCCGAGTTATTGTAATAGGCCCATTAAAGACTTAAATGGGCTTTAAAATAGATTCAAGTAAATCTTTGTATTACTATACACAGAGACATACTGTATTTAACTCTCACTGATATCAATCATGTGTTAAGTTTTTTTCTATGCAGGAGGTTTCTAAGGCTCTAAGCTAAGACCCAACTAATCTCTATAGAAACAGTATCAACCAATAATCCAGTTCAGATTTTTTTAATGAAATCTAAAACATGGTAATGTGATGTGTGGCCAAACAACAGTACTTTAGTTCATAACATGATTCAAGTTCATAACTGATGGGCTAATATCTTGTCCAAAGTCTTTTTTTCACCAATCTACCATAGCTTGGTTTATCGAGTTGGCTTCACAATCTGATAATAACAATGACTTATGTGAAATATTGAAACAAGCAATTGTTTTGGGACATAAGGTCCTTAGAGCATGATTATTGCAGTTTCTAAAGAAGGGTTTTAAACAAAATAAGTCATTTATTTAAATCAAAACTAAATAAAAAGGTAATAAGCGATCCTTAATACAGGATTTTGGAGACCGATAATACAAAGGGTCCTTAAACCACGTGTCAGCAACTGTGAAATTTGATTTTTTTTTTTCTTTCTTTCTTTTCTCTTTCTTTCCTCCTCTCTTGTCTTCTCCGTCTACGATCTACAGCGAGGTTCAGTCAAGCCGGATCAACAACGCCCTTCCTTTGTATTCTGTGCTCAAAGGAGCCTTCAAAATCGTCGAAGGTCCTGTCAGCTCTGCCGCCGGGAACTTAGGTTAGGGTTTTCTCCGTCTGATCTGATGAAACGGTTCGTCGAAACCACCGGTGTCTCGCTTGTCTCCCAAGGAATCTGGACACAAGGATGCCGGCGATTCAGATTCCGTTCTCAGCCCTAAGCTCAAAGAATCAGAGAAGAAACTCGTCGTGGGCAACGGCCGTGGCGGCGGATGTGAGGCTTCTCAGGTTGCGGAAGGCGAAGACAAGGGCGAAATCAACATGTGCCCACCGACTCGTCTCGGGCAGTTTTACGAATTCTTCTCCTTCTCCCACCTTACTCCTCCGATCCAATGTGAGTTTCCTTCTCGCTAACTCGTCGCGTTCTGAGTCTAATCTCGCGTACTGATTAACGTTTCTTGAATCTTGCAGATATCAGAAGGTTTGTTCGTCCATCAATTGAAGATAAAAGATTAGATGATCTCTTTCAAATCGATGTAAGGACTCTTTCTTAGTTGTTTGCTTTCGAGAGAAACTTAGGACTGATTTGATATACCATTTTGGCAGATTAAAGTTTCAAGTGGGAAGCCTATCACGGTTGTTGCGTCAAGAACAGTTTTTTACCCAGCTGAGAAACAGCAGCTTCTTTGTCATTCTTTAGTTGAGCTATATAAGCAGGCTTTTTGATGCTGTAAGTTACAATTGTTGATAAAGGTTTCACCTTTTTATCTTTTCAGTTCTGTTTTGTGATCTCTGGTGTGGTTGTGATTGTGTCTGCAGGCTTATGACACTCTTATGAAAGCTTTCATTGAGCATAATAAAGTACGTAAAGCCATTTCTGCATGTGTTGTGTTATGTTATTAAGGAGGCTTCATAGTATAATAATTTGTTGTTCTGTTTCAGTTTGGCAACCTTCCTTATGGCTTCCGGGCAAACACTTGGGTGGTTCCTCCGGTTGTTGCAAACAAGTAAGCTCTGTTTAGGTTGTTCTATCTATTGATTCTGTAACGAAGTTAATGTTCTGTTATGTTTATGTTGTGTCTTCTTCTTGTTGTTGTTATATTTATGTTTATTCACTAAACTAAAGTCATCCATTTTCTCTCTTTTTAGTCATCACACACGTTTTTTTTAAGAACCCTTAAGTTAAGAAACTATGAATGGAGGACAAAAAGTTAGTTGTTTCTTAACTAAATTCTTAACACACATTTAATACTAAAAAAGTGATCAAGAAACCCTTATGGGGTTATAGGGATAATGATGCTCTTAGGCTAAAGTTCGTCAGTCTAGTGGTTTAACTAAAAATTTATTAATACTTCTACAAAAAGCAAATTATGCACATAATTTTTTTAAAAAAATTTACAAGACATCTTCATCGTGACACAAAAAATATAGTCGGGAATTGATCTCATAGAAGGGCTCGGGTAATGCATTCAAATGTGAATATAGAAATTAAAAAGGTCTCTAGGCTCCTGGTATGTAATCAACATTCATGTAGAGATCAATATGTACATATAACCGAGTGAGAGAGAAAGAGCTTATGACGAAGACCGAACAATCAAATATAATGGAGCTCAGAAACAAAATTTGTAACCAATGTGTAGTTTTTTTAAAACATTGTCTAAAACAGAACACCGTGACTACTCGGCTTAGAGATCAATATGCACATATAACCGAGTGAGAGAGAAAGAGCTTATGACGAAGACCGAACAATCAAATATCTCAAATTACTTCAAATACTTTATTATATGAGAACATAAGATGTAGAAAAATGGAGCTCAGAAACAAAATTTGTAACCAATGTGTAGTTTTTTTAAAACATTGTCTAAAACAGAACACCGTGACTACTCGGCTTCGTCAAGATACGTACTCTACAACAAGAAGTTCCCGAACCGTGCACCACCTGGAACTGAAGCAAACCCTCCAAAGAAACTAGACTCATGATGATGTATTTGTCGGAGACGAGGACGAGCTGTTTCAAGCCTAGGTGCAGCAGCAGGTGCAGATGGTCGATTCGGGATTGTAGCAGGATTCGATCTCGGGTCAGAGGATGGCTTACCGGATCCATACAAAGGAACCAAACTGTCTTCCTTGACGGGAGCTTTACAAACAGGGCAGTGCTTCGACTGGGAATGGAAATGGATCCATTTGTATAGACAAGGCCAACAAAACAAATGACCACATAATGTCACGATCGGCTCTCTCGCCATTTCGAGACATATGTTGCATCCAAAGTTGTTCGATACGTCTTCCTCGTTGCTCAAAGACATATTGATTCCTATAACACACGCAGTTAACGAAACGAGATTAAAACAATCGAAACCCTCTAATGGTTTGGTATCAAACATGCAGAATTGATCAAAATTCCAGTGAAAATGATTCAAAGTGTCTATTCTTTTTTTTACCTAGCGGGACGAGAGACGAGAGACGGAGAGAGAGGCTTTCTGATGTGAGATGGCAAGCGAGAGAGAGAGAGACTCGGCGAATGAAAAACGGAAGAGAGTTATGAATATACTTGGGGAAGCTTCCTCCTGATTTTATTCCAATTTTTAACTTTTAATTCTTTTTAAAAACTATTTTCTAGTACAGAATAATAGGGTGTTTCTGTTATTCGGCCAACAATTTTTTTGTTTTTTTTGTTGTTGTTACAAATATACATTTGTCTCGTTCGGTTTTGTGAAATGAACCTTGTATGGGCCCAACTACCCAGACGTGACCCAAATAAATGGCTGAAATTAATTTATAATCACCTACCTGGAGTTAGTGACTAGTAATGCCAACCTGTCTTGGACTTCGACGCTTGAGTGGCGACATCATGTCATCTTCCCTATGTTTGTGATGATTAGTACTATTAACATTACTGATTTGATTATACGGTCAAACAATTTATTAAATAGCATACCTTAAATCGTGTTAAATGATTAAATGATAACAAGAATATCGAGATTTTTTAACAAATAGAAACTGAGAACTTTGGCCAATAACGAAACACAAACATTGAGAATTTTAGTACTCAGATTTTTGAAATCTCTTTTTTTGTTTCACAATACGGATTGTTCTAAGAGTCCAATACAACAAAAAAATAATTAATTAAATAATCCTTAATTAAAAAGTTCAAAATATGCTTATATCATTGGCATTGCCTATTCCTTTTCTTTAGTTGGTTATAGTTAAATATTTTAATATGCTTGTTTTACAAACTAGGTTATTAGTTTTTTTTTTCTCTTCTAACCCTTTTTTTTTGCCGCAGTTGTCTTTTATATATTTTAAGAAAATTAATTTAGAGAATTCCTTTTCAAACAAGCAAAAACGTCTACATATTCGACAAAAGGGTCTACGTTCGGTGGTAAAACCATAATACATTGTGGGAGTTTTAGATGGTTTCTTAATTATAGATGTTTATGATCTAATATTGCTTTTGAAGTTGTATAGTGCTTTACATTGCTACACGTTTTAAATGTTTCATGGAGTGACCGTGTTTACGGTTCAGAGTAAAAGATCCAAAGTGTTACTATAAATTTATTCCACGAATGTTAATCGTTTATAATAGATCTAGAAGAAGGTATTATTAATTTATTCTTCTATTGATATGACGGACGAATCAAATTGACCGTAACTATATGAAGGTTCGAAATGGAAGATGATCCAACCGATATCATACGTGGATTAAACTATCTGTTTTATACTCCCTCCGTTTTTTATTATAAGTCGTTTTAGAGAAATTTTTTTGTTCCAAATTATATGTCGTTTCGGTTTTCTATGTAAAATTTATTAATAATTAATGTTGTATGACCAATGATAATATATCTTATATTTTTCTATTAGTTGAATTGTGGTTAGGTAAATAATTAATGATGTTTTTGTTTAGAAAATATAAAAAATTAAAGGTTTTCTTAATCTACGTGCATACCAGTAAAACGACTTATATTAAAAAACGGAGGGAGTATAAAAAAATGATTTGATCTGAAATCGAGGATAACAATGCATAATATTCAATATAGATATGACTTCTGGAAGAAAGGATTTTAATTGGTTTTAAACACTTGTTTCTTTGCATGTAAAAATCAACTTTCGTTATCCTGTGTAAAACACTTGTTCCTTTGCATGTAAAAATACTTTAATGTAACTTTCAAATTTACGTAGTTTGGATAACATAAACATTTCACAAATTTCCAAATGAACAATTAGATAGTAAGTCTAAAATATTATAGCCATATGGCACACGATGTATATATTAACCGGAATTTTTGTATAAGAAATATGAAATGTTATATCAAAACATAAATTCTTTCAATATGTCGACTTGGGCCTGACTGGTTCAAACGCAGCGGTTGCGGTTGCGGGAGTTTGTGGATGCGGGCGGTTGCGGTTTCTAGCGGTTTTAAGAGATTTGTACGACAGGTACTGCGGTTAAAAATTGGTGCGTTTGCAGGTGACTTATGACTGGTTAATTACCAAATGCGGTAAGAGTCAAATAATAAATTAACAATATTTACATTTAATATAATTATAAAAATATAAAAAATCATAAAATTATAATAAATATAAAATTTATATTTAGAAAGTAATAATTTTAATTTTTGAAAATTTATTGAAATTGTTTTTACTATAAAATTTTATAATATTAATTAAAATATAATAGATATATTTTAATATTTTCATAATTTTAATTTTAAAATTTTTATTAAATATTTTTACATTTGTATATATATTGTTTTAAAAAAAAATTTTTTTTTACCCTCCTGCAACCACCTGCAACCGCAAACGATAGCTGGAACCAGCTTTTGAATTTATGAGATTCGGAGCGGTTTGAAGCGGTTTAGAACGATTTGAGTGATTGTTGCAAACCGCTACCAACCGCAAAAGCTGCGTTTGCGGGTGGTAGCGGGAAAACCAGTCGCCTCCTTAGGGCCTGACTGGTTCAAACGCAGCGGTTGCGGTTGCGGCTGCGGGAGTTTGTGGATGCGGACGGTTGCGGTTTCTAGCGGTTTTAAGAGATTTGTACGATTGGTACTGCGGTTAAAAATTGGTGCGTTTGCGGGTGACTTATGACTGGTTAACTACCAAATGCAGTAACAGTCAAATAATAAGTTAACAATATTTACGTTTTAATATAATCATAAAAATATCAAAAATCATAAAATTATAATTAATATAAAATTTATATTTAGAAAGTTATAATTTTAATTTTTGAAAATTTATTGAAATTGTTTTTATTATAAAATTTTATAATATTAATTAAAATAGATATATTTTAATATTTTCATAATTTCAATTTTAAATTTTTTATTAAATATTTTTACTTTTGTATATATATTGTTTTAAAAAAAAAAGAAATTTTTTTTACCCTCCCGCAACCGCCCGCAACCGCAAACGCTAGCTGGAGCCAGCTTTTGAATTTATGAGATTCAGAGCGGTTTGAAGCTGTTTAGAGCGATTTGAGTGTCGTCTTTATAATTTTATTTCTTTCACACACACACACATAAAATGAAGAGTATATAAATAGAGAGCCGGTGAGAAAAAAAAAATAACAATCGTCACATAAAAGCATCTCTCTCATTTTCCCACCTGATTCGTCAACTGCCTCTTCCTTTGTCTCTATTACATACACAAAGACTGTGATCTCGATCTCTGTATATCCCATCAATGACGGCTCACACCGTGAAATATTGGCTAACGGAGCATCCTAACATCGTTAACTTCCGTTGGAGTCCAACTCAATCATACGCCTCCACGTGGTTTTTCCTCTTCGCCGCCGTTTCATCATACATCATCGCCGCCGTCTCTCTCCACATCCTCCTCGCAGTCACCCGACGCCGACGCGGCCTCTCCCTCGGCCCTATCCCGGCTCTGCACAGCTTAGCCATGGCTCTGATCTCCGCCGTCATCTTCGTCGGAATCCTCCTCTCCGCCGCGGCGGAGATTCGCGACACGCGGTGGCTGTGGAGGAGAACGCGCACCACGGCGCTACAGTGGTTCCTCTGCTTTCCCGTGGGAACACGCGCTTCGGGGCGCGTGTTCTTCTGGTCGTACGCGTTTTACCTCTCTCGGTTCCTTCATCTGTTCAGAACCTTCTTCGCGGTGATACGACGTCGTAAGCTCAGCTTCTTCCAGCTCATCAACCAGTCTTCTCTCCTATGCATCTCCTTCCTCTGGCTCGAGTACTCCCAATCCTTCCAGGTAGGTTATTAACCGGTTCGGTTTACAATTTAAACCGAAATCTATACACACAAATTTTAAATCGAACCGTCCTTGGTTTTTGCAGGTTGTGGCGATACTGTTAACGACCGTTTCTTACGCCGTCGTGTACGGCTACAGATTCTGGACGGCGATCGGGTTACGTGGCGCGTGTTTTCCGTTGGTCGTTAACTGTCAAGCCGTGTTGTTAGGGTGTTTGACCGTGTGCCACGTGGGCGTATTGTGCATACACCTGGTCAAACGCGGCGGTTGTAACGGTATCGGTGCTTGGCTGTTTAACTCCGTTCTGAACGCCGTTATCTCGTTGCTCTACTTGAAGTTCTACGTCAAGACGCGTTCGTTGAGCCTACGTAAACAATAATATTTTTTGTTTGTATTATTAAGAAAAATGAATATATTATATCAACCGGAAAACAAATCTACTTCAGGAAAAAAAAAATAAAGACTGGAGATTGAGATTTTGCTTCAATGATAATTAACGTGAATGTATAGTCTATACGTCAGATCCATAATCGGATTCTGATAATGATATTTAACAACTGGAGTAATTAAAGTTACTCTTGAGAGAAAACCATCAATGAATTTAATATATACTTTAATCTTTTGAAGTTTCAGTCTCTTTTCCCAGGTTGCACGTTTACAAAAAAAGGTCCGGTAGATTTGGTATTGGATTCGTTACTTTTACAACATCTGATCAAAGAAAATTAAGACAACGTGCGGAGTTAAGTCAAAGGAATACCTTTCTATGAGTTTTTGTAATAAAAAACCTGAGAAAAAAAGGACAAAAAGTCGATCTGCACTATACATATTACAACACACTTTTTTAGAGGATGCTTGGACGAAATCAATCTCCGGCGTCCATTTGTTTCCGGTTAATAAGAACACCGTCGTCCCAAGTTTCAGAGTATCTGAGGAAAAAGGGCATTAACAATTTAATTAAAAACGTGGGATTGTTCTTTTATTTAATAAAGAGTTTTGTAAGGGGTCACTGACCTTGTTCCATCCACGTCTATACAGAGGAAGTGTCCGTCACGCCATCCATCTTTAAATTGTCCAAAGAATATCTCACCTGACTTTGAATAGAACCGTCCTTCCCCGCTCGCTTTTCCTTTCCAGAAATTTGCAAACCACCGGTCACCTTTGTGGAAATAGAACCAGCCCTGCAAGAAAATAACCAAACAAGTTTTGTTTGTCTGATAAGAATCTATAACCCATTTCAGTTGTCTTAGGGACTTGTTGATACTACTAAGCAGTTTGTGCACAAGTTTGGTCTCAATAAGCTAAACCAATTTGAAAAGATCAAAGACTATATAGTTACCTTTCCGTGTATTAAATCTTCTCTCCAAGTGCCTTGGAACACGTCACCATTCTTGAAGTAGAACGTTCCAAGACCAGATCTTTTACCGTTGTGCCACATCCCATCATATATGCTTCCATCTCCAAGTACCAAACGACCCTGGTTTGGAAAATTCCAGCCATTACTTTTGGGATCAATTAAGAAAGCTTGTCTCAAGCATAAGACTAATATACATAGATGAATAAAGCCAACAAGATGGTTTACCTTTCCTTCGGGAAGGCCTCCTTGGCATCTTCCCTTGAACAATCCTCCTCTGTACTGCATCTCTTGAATAGGACTCCATCTTTTTGATGAATCTCTTTCAGCTTCCTATGTTAAGAAGAATTAAAATGGAAAATTATGTCAGTTGACATTGACTTTCATTCAAGAAAGCAACTCACTACTAAGAGAATGATAGACTGCTACTTACCAGCATAGACGCTGCACGAGCGGATAGGTTTCTTTGTTTTGTGAAGTCAGCATATTTCTCAGAGAGCAGGGTAGATGCAGTATCATCACTAGAGCCTTTTGTCGAGCTATTAAGATTGAAAAATGATTCATCTCTAGAACCAGCTTTCTTAGAGGGTTGACTAGCGACACTGAGACTACTGTTCGAATTCTTTGAAGGTCTCACACCAACAGGAAGGTTGACAACACCCAGGCTAAGCACTGCAGTGTCTCCAGAATCAGCTGGCCGTTGCTGCTCAATCTGATATCCAGGATCCACACTCCAATTAGCAATTGGTTCCCTCTGGATAGCACCATAATCTACAAAAGAGAGGCTCTTATATTCACTTCAGTATCCTATGAATAAACAAGTAATGAAGCATAATTTTTTTTAGATATTGTACCTTCTATATTCTCATCTCCAAGACCCAGACGACTGTTCCTAGATGGTTCCTCCTCTTTTACTAGGTATTCACTATCACCACTCTCAGAAACTTCCAGGACTTCCTTAGAGTCAATTTCAAATCCTTCAACACTCTGATTAGAAACTTGTACGTCAGAAGAGGCTGCTGAATCTTCCATTGTAACCAGCGCTTCTCCAAGTCCACTACTTGTTTCCTTTTGGAGTTGTGAACGATATTTCTTGAAGATATTCACAACAAAGGGCAAAACACCAGAAAAAATGTTGCCTTTGCTGGAAGTTTCTTCTTCAGAACTGTGATGAATAAGAGGCTTGCATTAATGCTTATCAGTGGCCCAGTAGAAATAAAATCTAAACATAAAATATCACATACCTTAGGATAAAAAAAGTTGTGACGAGGACTTTAGGCTCTAGATCAGGTTCATGAACAGTCGATACTATGATGTCTCCAGTGTACTCCATTGTTTGACGAAAAGTGCGGAGAATTGTTCTCACGTCCTTCTTCTGAAGAGCTACCGAGCTAGCCACGATGCATATAATGGCCTTTAGATCCTGCATAGTAGATAACTGAGATTACGTTAGAAGGGAAATAAATCAAACCGAGAACTTAAGTAGTAGGAATGAGTATTCTATGAAATGTTCTTTGAGAGATTAGACATACCTTTACACCAGGGCGAAAGAAAGGGCAGTCGTATATAGCTTGTAAAATAGAAGTCTTAAGGTTGTGACCAACTCCAAAACCAACCTTTGCCTCTTTGTAGCTTTCTAAAATCTAAATATAAGAGAGTTCAAGGATGTGAATACAAGCCTCAAACTAAATTACTATCCAACGAGATGGAAAAATATTCTCTTCATTATGTTAAACCACTGGAAAAAAAAACTTACCGTTGTGACTTCTGAGCCTTCAAGTTCTTTAAGATCTTTATGCATCACGTCGATAAAGTTTCCATGCATCCCCTGTATAAAACCATATATGAAAAGATGACTAAATTTTTTGAGTATACGTACTCTGAGATGCAAACGTATACTTACGCTTATCAGAGCAGATGCTGCATTAATTGCCTTCGAGACAGCATTGTTTGCATTTCTTAGCGCCTCATCCAAAGTTACCAAATCCTTCTGTAGTAAAATCTCAATGTCGATATCTAGAAAGCCAAAGTTAAAGTCAGTTCATTGCCATCAGGACAAGCAGAACAAAAAGGTAGTCAAGGCAATTTATCATACTGCTAAGAGAAGTACCTATACAAAAACTGGTGTGTTGCTGCAGTTTTTTAGCCAGTTCGTTAACCTGCAAACAACATGGAAAATTAGAAAAGAGAGAGAGAGAGAGAGAGAGAGAAAGAAAAGAGACTCCAAGTCTTAGAGATAGTAAATGCAGTTGGACTTGTTTGATGGACTGTTTTAGCTTGTTTTATGAATATGAGATAGTAGCAACGTAACAACGAAGCCTACCTCTTCAAGACGCCTTCGACCTTCAAAGCTGAAAGGTCTTAATAGCACAGCAACAGCCAAGCTACCCCCAGATCTTACTGCACTAAGAATATTAATAGCTTCAACCTGGTCAGAACCATATCCGGCGCTAGCCACCTGGTCAGGATAAAGAGTTTAAGTAGAATCAGATGCACAAGCAGTACACTGCTATTCCAAGAAGAGAAAAAATTGAAAACCAGTAGCATCTCAGTAAGAGCCTATGCAAAATTTAGGAAGCATGGTTGTTGAGTTACCAATTGCAAACTCTGTATCTTGTTTTAGTTATATTTAAAAAAACTAAGAATGCTATGTGGCAGACATGGAGATGCAAAAGGCACTGAGATAATAGTATTAGCATAAAACAGAAGAGAAACAATGGTAGGCAAGAGAAGTACAAACAAGGATGAAGGCCTTTGGAGGTGACTGTATAAGCTCAACTGGATTCATGGTCTTGAGAACATTATCTGCAAACATAAAGAGAGAGAGAGAGAGAGAGAGAGAGGTAACAGGATAAGAGAAAGACCGCATATCCCTGTTAACAGGTAAGAGAGACATAACTATAAAACTGAAATCAACTGTCTCAAACTTTTGAATCCAAGTACATTATCAAACACCTTGCGCCGCCCTAATCTATGATTTCTATGAGAGCCTTAGTCACTGAAGTATCTAATTCTCACTATAAAATACTTAAAAGGATCCAAATTTCAAAACTCAAATAAAAATACATAAAAAGTAATGGACCTTGGTGATGGAGCCTCGGCTGTAAGACTGAATCTCCAGAGCTGTCTCTGCTTATACTCCTGGAAAAAGGAGACAACTTTAAAGTTAAATTTGGTGAATTTCATGAATAAGTAAGGAAGCTGTATGAGGGAATCGAAGATTATTACCAGAAGCGGAGAGGAAGAGAAAGAAAAGGAGAATCCAAGCAAGAGTCCATGATGGATTCCTTGCGACTACCGATGACAACGACCTCAATCCCATCTCCATCTCTCTCTGCAGAGGCAGAAGCAGAATCTCTCACCAAGCACATCACGCAAATCCTTCGACGCGCCTTTCGAGCGGTGCAATTCAATCGCGCCGAAGCAGCAGCAGCAGCAGCGGATGAAAATTGAATGCCGAGAGAAGGAAGGAGAGGTAGACGAGAGAACAATGGTGGTACTCGGAGAGTGGAGAAGACGGGAAGCTCCATAGAAACTGGCATTGCTCCTATGGAATCAATTGGAATGTAAACGAATTTAGGTCACATAGATTGATTGATTGATAGAAGAAGAGATTCGGACAAAGGAGACAGGAGCATGTCTGAGACTGAGAAGTTGTCCCGATAAAAACTATTCTGAGGGAGATAAAAATATCCGCCGGAACTGTGAGTTAGTTAATTGCGCATAAGCCCTCTTATTTTACTACTTATTTCCGTTTTAATCCCATGTTATATTAAATTGCATATATACCCCTACTGTATTCATTTTACTGACCTTGGATTCACATAGCTGTATCAAAAAGTACATGTTGGTCTAACCCTCACCTTTGCTGTTGTAAAGGAGAGAGATTTTTGTAAAGACGTAAAAACCCACTAAACTCTGTTGTACATACAATTTTTTCTTTCCATATACAAAGAAATGATATCAAGAAATTTATAGGCAGAAACGATTTCCGAGCTGCTTTTTTCCATTGCTACTTCTTAAATCTACACTCTACAGCTACTAATTGCATCCCAATGTTGTTCTCTAGACACTCGCATATTCATCTGACTCTTATCTTAATTGCTTTGTTGTTGCGTCAAGCTGTTTGAGTGTTGCTAGTTTTCACTGCTTTCATTTCGCCTTCCAAACTGTCCTAGAGCTACATAACTTTGCAACTCTTGTGTTTATCAAGTTAGAAACAGATCACACCCCTGTTGATGTTAAAAGATGTTCTATGTAACTTCTGATTCAGTGGGTAAAAGAAGTATCTATTAGAACAAAACCTGAGCAACTATCCACACCGCTCTCATTTTTTTGCTTTTGCTTAACTTTTGTTTCAGGCAAAGAATTTGGAAATTGATAATGAAAGAATCTGAGTATCCCCTTCAAATGATCAAAGGAGAGGCGGAAGAAGAATAACAATGAGATCGATAATGTAGTTGGACTTGTTTTGTAGATATAAATTTCATTTGATGGGTTGTTTTTGACTTATATTATGATTTATGAATATGAGATAATTAAGTAGCTCATAAAGAAAAAAAACTAGCCCCAGATCTTACTGCACTAAGAATGTTAATAGCTTACCATATCCAGCACTAGCCACCAGGTGAGGAGAAGAGTATAAGCAGAATCAGATGCACGACCAGTAGTGTTAAAAACTGAAAACTATTAGCATTTCAGTAAGAGCCTATGCAAAACTTAGGAAGCGTGGTTGTTAATTACCAATTCCACATTCGGTTCCATTTTCATCGTCTCTATCCCACGTCTCCGTGGAAGCCGAATCTCTCACCAAGCAACGTCACGCAAATCCGACGCGCCTTTCGAGCGGTGCGTTGCAACGGCTATGTAGCACCAAATTTGAATTTTCTCTCCACCTTTTTGGCTGGGACAGACTTGAAAGTTGAAAACACCAATACCAGACATCTTTTGTAGATACATTTTGATCGGCAGGTTTTAGTTAACTCAGTTATTCTTTTCTCCCACACAGAGTTGTTTTAAATTAATGACCATAATTGTCTAAGTCAGCCTTCCCAACCCATTAAAATTCAAGATCAGTCTCCAATTTTTGTTCCATTTCCAACCAGAACAGAAGGTTAATCGTATTGTCACGGCATGTTCAAGTTAAGCCAATAACTCTTTGATCACACACAAAGTTAGTTTAATTCATGGACTAGATTCTATTTTCACGTCAGTCTTCTAAACCCATTCCCTGATTAGATACCTTGATGGAATGTGCCCACCGTGAATTATGGGTCTTTGTTGGAGAAGGAGTCTTTGATTTGATTCCTCTTTATAAAAGCATGTTCTTTCTGCATTATTGTTATTCATGAATCCGCCAAGTAACAATAATTGACCTACAATAGTTTCTCTCATTCGTCGAATTGTTTCTCCTCCATTCGTACTTAGATTTGCCAGTTTCAAAATACGTAGCAATATTTGTGTCCATACAACTTGAACTAAGCCGATAATTCGATCCTTGTGCTGGACCAAATGATATCCTTATCTCACACATCCAAATCATAAATGTCGGATTGTCTCATTTCGAATAGTAGATCCGACATTCGATACTTGTAGTGATTACTATCAAAAGTCCTAACCATTTGTTCACATCCTAGATTCTACGGTTTGCCTAAACGGCATGGAGGACATTTTCATTAGAAATGAGCTCGCTACATGATTTCTAAATGCGACATATAATCCATGGAAGCGGTCGCAAATAAATTGGTTTGAGAATGCATTCACAAATTCTCATATGGATATCATATGGGACAAAGTGAGAAACCTTCAAAACAATAATTTTTTTCTATAACAACGAGAAGTTGACCTAACAATAGAATTTTTAGATCACCTATAGTAAAGGTGTAAAAGGCCGCATATTCAGTTCTTGTTGGAGAGCTTTACTCTCCTAAAAAAAAGGTTAATTTAACATGGTTTATACCTCACCGCAGGAAAATGTAACCCAAAACTTTCTAGTCATTCGTAAACAAAAAAGTCTATAAACTGATATTCAATTAATTCTTATACTGCATGGGTTAGATGACGTAACATCTCACGAACCCTAAAGTTCCCGTGTGCATCAGCCATGCCTGAGTCAAAACCCGATAGTAAACTAACGCAAGAAAAACCATGTAGGCAACTAAAATTTACAGAAACCAACGTAGATGCATGGGATTCTGTAAACGACATATACTTACAAAGAAAACCAAAAGATATAAAGTATAGCACTATACTATATAATAATAATTACACATGCAAAAAGCATATATATATTACATGTTACAAAAAAAATTATTACACATGATAACACTACGTCACTATAGATGACCGCATAAAAGTGAAAAATACTACGTCACTACCTCGAGCCTTCACTTATAAATGTGGGATCGGTGCCATTCAGCACCTTCATCATCCACATCCCTAAAAACCCAGTAACAAACAATGGAGAATCTCTCCACTTTTCACATTCTCTTCTTAGTGTTCATCACAAGTAATTACAAAACACTCTCTGTTTCAGTTTCGGTCTCCTTTCGCTATTACATTCTACATAATCTCATCTCCTATGTTTCTAAAGTAGCATAATTATCAAATGAAACATTGGCCTATACCCTTCAAAATTTAATAAACAATTTATATAAATATATGTTTCTAAAATTTGTAAAAAAATATTAGTATTAGCTTTTTCACTAAATTGTTTCTAACATTGGCCTAAAAAAATATCAGGGACGTTTTATTTGTTGTAAATATGTTTCTCAGACCTCAGTAATTATAATATTTCGTCGTTGGTCAGTAATTTTATAACTGTTTTTGGTTTGTGTTCTGAATAACGCAGGTGGTGTTGCTGTTTCCACCACTGAATTCACTTTGCAGAACAACTGCCCTTACACCGTCTGGCCCGGAACTCTCACAGGGAACGGCGGAAACATCCTCGGCGACGGTGGATATCAGCTGAATCCTGGCGCTTCCGTACAGCTCAGAGCTCCTCCTGGATGGACAGGCCGCTTCTGGGCTCGTACCGGCTGCAACTTCGACTCCTCCGGCAACGGTAAATGCGTCACAGGAGACTGCGGCGGCGTTCTCAAATGTGCCGGCGCCGGCGGAGTTCCTCCAGTCACACTCGCCGAGTTCACCGTCGGCGAAAAGGATTACTACGACGTGAGTCTCGTCGACGGCTACAACGTCAAGATGGGGATAAAACCGCAAGGAGGGTTCGGAGACTGCAAGTACGCAGGCTGCGTTTCCGACCTCAACATGATTTGCCCTAACGAGCTTCGTGTCATGGATCCGCAGAACAACGTGGCGGCGTGCAAGAGCGCATGCGCGGCGTTTAACAAGGAGGAGTATTGCTGCACCGGTGCTCACTCCACGCCGCAAACTTGCTCTCCCACGACTTACTCGATGACGTTCAAGAAAGCTTGCCCTGACGCTTATAGCTATGCTTATGATGATGAGACTAGTACGTTCACTTGT
Organism: Brassica rapa; assembly: GCF_000309985.2. Taxonomy (NCBI): domain Eukaryota; kingdom Viridiplantae; phylum Streptophyta; class Magnoliopsida; order Brassicales; family Brassicaceae; genus Brassica; species Brassica rapa. The sequence continues at coordinate 26,583,749 of NC_024801.2, forward strand.
GCCGGAGCTAACTACTTGATCACTTTCTGCGCCAACGGTTCTTAAAATCTGGAGCTCCGGTTTAGATTCGGGTCGAGTTTATCTCCTTTTATCATGTTTCTTTTGGTTGCTTGCTATGTACGGAAGATGAAGATCTTCTTCCACTTCTATGATTTTCCTTTGTATTCAGTTGTGTTACATTCAGCTGATTTGCATTATGGCCTACGAATAAAATAATAATTATGCTTTCTGGAAGTTTCAATCTAGACAAAAAAATATATCATGTATTTTGTTCAACTTATAAAATATCTATTATATATATGTTTTTATTCTTTGTTATTATATAACTGTTGAGATATCACTAGTTATTATTGCAAGGTTGCTCTTACCTTTTCTTGGAGCTTATGAAAAAGTTGTTCTAAAAGTTGTTTTCCTGAGACAAAGTGATGCCATGGTTCTTCATTTCTAAATCTCGATTTTTGTACAAATTTATCTAAATCAGTAAGAAAATACATCAACAGAGATTTTTTTTTATATTGGTGTACATGCTAACATGTGAATGTTAAGTAATCGATTGACTATAGTTCAGTTGCACACTACACAGACTAGTACTATTTTCTTCCAGCGTACGTTATCCTCTTAATCAATGAGGGTAAACGCTTTTAGTGGTGGCTTGGCTTGGACAGAAAGGCTCACATATTTCAGAAGAATGAGCATATGAAATATTCTTATTTATTTATCTTTTCTTGCAACTTATATTTAGTCTGATTAAATATACATCAACTTATTTCTTGTAAGGCAGATTGGAGAAGAAACCTATACAAATGTGCGCAAATTAAATATGCATGCAACTATCCTTGAATGGGAGAAAGAGAATGCAACAACGTGTATAATCTTCAGATAGATGCTGGTATATGGAATGACAAACTACGCACTCCTACTCATGTTTTTGTTAAAAGATCTGGTAACAAAGCTGCACATATGTTAGCTCAAAAGGGGTCACCAATTAGCATTTTTATTCGAGATTATCTCCTTTTTATCATGTTTCGTTTGGTTGCTTGCTATGTACGGAAGATGAATATCTTAATCCCCTTCTATGATTTTCCTTTTGGATTCAGTTGTTACACTCAGCTGATTTGCATTATGGCCTACAAATAAAATAATGATCATGATTTCTGGAGACAAAATTTTAATGTTTTAAGTATTTTATATACCAGCATCTGTTAGAAGATCATGCATTTGTACGAGAATGCATAATCTTCTAATAGATGTTGGTATATGGAATGACAAACTACACATTCCTACTCATGTTTTTTGTTAAAAGGTCTGGTAACAAAGCTGCACATATGGTAGCTCAAAGGGGCCACCAAATGGCATTTTTTTATTAATTGTTGCTTTTATTATCTTTCATGCCTAAATCCAATTTTGTATTCGGACTATATTCCAAACTAATAAAATTCTAACTTTGCTAAAGAAAAAAAAAGAAGTAATGATACTGTTGTCGTCAGGAGTATTGTTACAAAATTCAAAATTGTTTGATGGTTGTATTATGTAATGAATCAAACTGTGTCATCTATCATGTTTTCTCACGAGATCGTTCAATTTATTAAAAACATATAGAGTGCCAAAGAAGATGGGCTAACAGCCGTATTTATAGATGTTCGATATATATATTCTCTGATATTCATACAAGAGATGAAGAAGATTGAATACTCTACTCTATTTTACCAAAAAAAAGATTGAATACTCTAGTTAACTTGTGTATCAAATCTAGTAAACTTACTATAGTACAACCAAGATTCAAGAATACTAAATCTTCTAGTGAACATCACTTCAATATATATATAGAGAATCCTTGACAGAGTCAGTAACCGATGTTTCCACATCACATAAACAAACATAAATAGATAAAAAAAATGGCGGGTACTCACATTCTCTTCTTCGTTTTCATCACAAGTAGTAACAACAACAAAAACACTTTTTTTCGTTTATTCTCTGTTTCACTTTCACTTATGTCTTAATATTTCTCCTTTGGCAATTACAATCTAAATCATCTCCTTTTGCAGGCTGCATTGCTGTTACCGCCACCGTCTTCGTTTTGGAGAACAGTTGCCCATTCACCGTCTGGCCCGGAATTCTCTCCGGCAACAGAACCACCCTAGGCGACGGCGGGGTTCCCCTGACTCCAGGCGCTTCCGTACAGCTCACTGCTCCTCCGGGATGGCCAGGCCGCTTCTGGGCTCGCACCGGCTGTAGTTTCGATGCCTCCGGTCGCGGTGGCTGCGTCACCAGAGACTGCGGCGGCGTTTTAAATTGTAACCGCCGCGGATTTCCTCCGGCCACTCTGGCTGAGTTCACCTTCGGATCAGGCGATTCCGATGTGGATTTCTACGACGCCAGCCTCGTCGACGGTTACAACGTCAAGATTGGGATCGAGCCCTTGGGAGGAACCGGAGATTGCCACTACGCGGGCTGCCTCGCCGACGTCAACGAGATTTGCCCCGGCGATCTTCGGATCATGGATACGAACGTCGATGGAGTTGTTGCGGCGTGCATGAGCGCGTGCGCGGAGTTTGATTCGCCGGAGTTTTGCTGCACCGGTGCTCACGCGACGCCGCAAACTTGTAATCCGAGTCAGTACTCGATGGTGTTCAAGAATGCTAGTTCTTAAATCTACACTCTACATCTACTAATTGCATTCCACGTTGTTCTCTTTTTTTTGCTAAATTGTAAATATCGTTAGAATGAAGAGAAGATTTTACATGAGCAAGATCTTAAGTTTTAAATCCATCTTGGCAAAAAAAGGAAAAACAAGATGGATCACCATTTGACCAAAGCTTTTACACAAACAAGGTCATCTCAACCAGCAGGCCATAAGCGAACAGAAGGCCTTCCTATGCTTCCTTGCTGAGATAATGTTTCTCATCTCTTTATCGACAAAGTAAAATACTGATGCAGCAGTGAGAGAGATGTGGTTGTGGATCAAATTGTTTCTTTGTTTCCAAAGATGAAAAATGATCGTTTGAGTAGCGAGCTTCCGCATGAGCTTCAGCTTCACAGGCGCAGCAACTCTTATCCAAGATAGAAGTTCTGACCAATCCATAAAGCTAGACACTGGCGGGCCGCACCTGACGAAGACCTCTCTCAGACGTCGATGCTGTATTCGCAGCGCAGGAAAAGGTGGTCTCTGGTTTCTATGCTTCTCGAGCAAAAGGGACAGTCCGTGGCGATGGCCATCCCCCAAGCCGCTAGCCTGTTCCTTGTAGGCAACCTGTCATAATTGGCCACCCACATTGTGAAAGAGTGTTTGGGGATCGCTCCCTTGAACCAAACCACGTCGTGCCAGTCCACTTCCTCTTGCCTTGGCCTTAAAACCTCCCATGTCGTAGCAGACCTGAAAATACGCAAAGGAGAATCACCAGCATGCCATTCATATCTATCATTTATATCAGAGGAAAGAGGCAGTGAAACAGTCGTTAGATAAGAGTGAAGGTCCACTTCCTGCTGCGATCTTGGATGGGGAAGAACCCAAGCTGAACCTTGAATCGCATCTGCTACTACAGCATCACGTCTCAACCGTAGGGCTCTTGGTCCATGCGGTCCTATGTGTGTGATCAGTTGACCAAGTGGAGACCAAGCATCGAACCAAAAGCTTGCATCCTTACCGTTACCCAGCGACACTTTGCAGAACTGAAGAGCCAGTTCGCAGAGTTTCAGTAACCATTTCCAGGCCCAAGAGTCAGTAGCTGACGGCTCGATGGTCCAAAAAGATCTGTCCTGCAGGTGCTTTTCCCAGTGCCAATCAGACCAAAGAGAGGGAGTTTTCGACAGGAGGATCCAGATAAACTTTAGACACAAGACTGTGTTCCACTCCAAGAAGCTGCGAACCCTTAAACCCCCCTCTGTTTTAGGTAAACAAACTGTATGCCAAGCGATTTTTGCCAAACCACGCTTCTCAATATTTCCTGACCAAAGAAACCGAGAGCTTAACATCTCAATCATCTTGATGCAACCCTTTGGCAACATGAAAGCAGAAGCCCAAAAGTTGACTGTCCCAAAAATAACTGTTTTCAGAAGCTGCAGTCTTCCAGCAAAGGAGAGGAGCTTAACTGACCATGATTGAAATCTAAGAGTTATCTTGTTCATCAAAGGTGCATACTCGGCTATCTTAAGCTTACGGCTCATCAGTGGCAAGCCAAGATACCGGATGGGGAGAGCACCTGTGGAGAAACCATATCTTGCAATAGCCGTTTGCTCTCTTTGGTTAAGGCCCGTTGTAAATAGCTCAGTTTTAGTAGGGTTCATTTGCAATCCCGACCAGGAAGCAAAGTCATCGAGACACTCCGAGATACCATGTAAACTATCACTGCTCCCATCGAAAAATACCATGACATCATCTGCGAACATAAGGTGAGAGATCTTTAAGCTTACGGTTCCAGGATGATAGCCAATAGCTCCCATCTCATAGCGAGACATGAGAAGCCTAGACAGACATTCCATAGCCAAAACAAAGAGATACGGGGATAGAGGGTCACCCTGTCGGATCCCTTTGGTGCTATTGAAGAAACCTCCTGAAACCCCATTGACTGAAACAGAGAAAGAGGCGGTGGTCAGACATTCTGAGATCAGTAGAATGAAACTCTCCGGGACAGCTAGGGCGCGTAGTGATGCGAGGATAAAGTCCCACCGCACGCAGTCAAACGCCTTCCTTAGGTCGATTTTGAGCATACCACGGGGCGACAGAGAGTGGTTATGATAACCATTCACTAGGTCCGTGGCCAGCAAGACATTCTCCGCTAGTAGACGACCTGGAATGAAAGCCGACTGGGATTTTGAAATCATCAGTGGGAGAATTTCCTTAAGTCTAGAGGCACTCGCATATTCATCTGACTCTTTTCTTAATTGCATTGGTGTTACGTCAAACTGTTTGTGTGTTGCTAGTTTCACTACTATCATTTGGCCTTCCAAACTGTCATGGGGCTACGCAACTTTGTAACTGTGCAACTCTTGTGTTCACCAAGTTAGAAACAAACCAAATGTCATTAACCCTTGTTGATGTCAAAGGATGTTCTATGTAACTTCTGATTCAGTCGGTAAAGGAAGTATCTGTCGGAACAATACTTTTTGTTGGTGAAGGAAGAAGCACATAACTCTGTTTAGACTATAGTCTTTTTACATTTATTTTTTAATGGATTTGCCTTAACCAATGTAGCAAGTTCAAGGAAACTCATCGTCACGGCAAGTTTTAAGTAAGGCAACTAATCTTTCCTTCCACAAAAAAACTCTAAATTTCTTATGTCTTTATGTCTAGTTAGCCAGTCTTCTCTTCTCAACCCATTCTATTAGTCTCCCTTGATGGAGTGCCCCCCCCCCCCCCCCTCCATGAATTATGGGTCTTTGTTGGAGAAGAAATCTTTCACCATAACTGGTGGTATTAATGAATCCGCCAACCAATAAAGACCCGCAATACTTTCTTTAATTCGTCAAATTGTTTTTTTTTCTTATAGACTTATGAGACATATGGTAAGTTTTTTTATTTTTTTTGAAAGAATTTTAAATTTATTTCAATAAAAAAAACATTGTTGCAGTAGAAACACTGCCTCCTCTATGTACAAAGCAAGATACTCTTAAACTTTAAATAAATGCTTTAATAGTATCTATCAAACCAAACCTCCATTGCTCTTTCATACTTCCCTCCTTTCTTTTTTCTCAATCAAGTAATTCTGTTCCTTACCATCTTATCCAGGCGGGCTGTGAGACAAGCTGTCATCTGAGCAGGCTCCTCCACTCTTCTTACATTTCGCTCTCTCCATATCGCAGAGATAGCAAGCTGAAAACAATAGTTACCAAGTTCTTGGTTTTATCCACCGTTTTTAGTTAGATTTGTCATTCTCAAATATATTTTTTTCTAAACAATTAGATTCGTGAGCACTACACGTCAATTGAAGTAAATCCGAGAGCCTCTCATTTTCAAATTATTTATTTCGAACCAAAATACACTCAGCAATCCTTGTTTTCAAGCAAGTTGAAGTAAGCTGAGAACCTCTAGCTACTTGAAAGGTCCATATTAATATATACTTTTATTTCACACATCCATATAATCCGATCAGAAAGCATGGCAAATTTCTCCAGTTTTCACATTCTCTTCTTCATGTTCATCACAAGTAACTACAATACACTCCTCTGTCTTATCTTTCTCATTTCATTATTAGATTCTACATCATCTTATCTCCTCTGTTTCTAAAAGAGAACAATTCCATGTCAGCTTCCTTTAGATGATTTTTTCGTCTTCTATAAGTACAGTATGTTTCAATTCGTTGAACAGTAAATATGATATTTAGTCGTTGCACAACATATAGTTCTCAATTTTTTTTTGTCGGCAAATAGTTCTCATAATTATTATTCTTTCTTTAATGTTTTTCTTTGTCGGCAGGCGGAGTTGCTGCTTTCGCCACCGAAGACAGTTGTCCATCCACCGTCTGGCAAGGAACTCTCACAAGAAAAGACGATAACAACCTTGGCGCCGGGGGATTTCAGTTGAATCCAGGCGCTTCCGCTCAACTCACCGCTTCTTCCGAATGGTCAGGCCACGTCTGGGCTCGTACGGGCTGTGAATTTGACTCCTCGGGACAAGGTAGCTGCGTCATCGGAGACTGCGGCGTGGATTTTACATGTGCTGGCAGCGGCGGAGATAGTTCAGTTACAATGGCAGAATTCATTCATGGTGAAAAGGATTACTTCGACGTCGTTGACGGTACCAATGTCAAGTTGGGAGTAAAACCCCAAGGAGATAATAACTATTTGATCACTTTCTGCCCAGCCACCACAGGTTCTTTTTATTGGTTTTAAGTTTTGGTTTATGACATACCGTTCAGATTCGTAAATGTTTGGGAATTCAATTTAGAATTTGAAATTATTTGATTTTCATTGGGGGTGTTATTCAATCGATTTAAAATCAATTGTTAGAAAATTTTAAAATAGTTTTAGTTGATGAAATCTAAAATTTTTGCAGTACGTTGGATATATATATAGAGAGATATATTACCATGATCACAACAACATCAAAATCCTTCAAGTAAAAAACATTATAATGGCTATATTTAATAATTGAGAAATTGCCACAAATACCATATTTATATGTTTACACTAATCATTTTTACTCTTATTTTTAATGAAAGGTGAAAGACACTTATATTCTTAGGGTTAACTAATATAGAATTAGAGTTTATAGTTGAGGAGTGTGAAATATGGTTTTTTGAATATGGAATTTAGGATTCTACTAAATATATAAATAAATACTTAAAAATATAAAAACAATTAAAAAAATAGTTTCAAACATAATTTTCGATTTTCAAAAAAAAACTTTGAAAAAAAATAAAAAATAAATTCGAAAAAAACAAATTCAAAAAAAAAATTTATAAAAAAGGTTCGATTTGAAAAAGTATAATTCGAAAACATTAGTGATGGTAAAAATAAAAAGTGGTACAATGAAAGTGGTAAACATGAAATTTCTCTTTAATAATTTTAATACAAAATATATTAATCAAATAATTATTGAATATATAACCTATTCATTTCGTAAAAATATTTACGAAACACTTTTATCATATCTACATTTTGGAAAAATATATTTAATTGAACTTGATATAAAACATTAATGTGTTTATAGTTAAAGGTTTTTCTTTACAACATTAAATATGTCTATATATTGTTTGTCTAACTAATCTATTTTTATTCAACTGGGAACTTTCATTTTAGGTGGTTGTTTTAGATCACTTGCTTAGCTGTTAAGACTATTAAATATTATTTTAAATATAAAATAATATTAATCATAAAACAGTAAATAATATTATTAACTTTTCACTATAGCTAGAAAGTTATGAAAATAGTAAAAAAATATATATATATATTAAAAGTGATACGATATGGATCTTAAAATAAAGAAAACATAAAAATGATTAATTTTCAAATAAAAGTTATGAAAATTAATATAAACTAGAATAAATATTTTAGTTATTGTTGGGGAGAAAAAATATATTTTCATATTAAAATAGAGGAAAATTAATTTTTATTCTCAAAGCCACGTAAATGAAACTATATACAAATCAATAAAATGGAGAGAGAAATAGAAAGTGACTTTGACAATAACCATTAAAACTAGACTTTGATCCATGTTTTCACTTTTATGTATATATATTAAATGTTTATATTATTTTTTCAAATCCAATAATTTTGTTGTTTACATTTTTTTCTATTAAATTAATTGTTTGAATCCACCACACGTATTTTTGTTTCTTCTTATTATAAATACTAGGTCCGTTTCCGCGCTACGCGCGGATTATATATTTTTCTTTAAAATTTTGATTTTGATTTTTTGACTTAATATGTTAATTGTTTTATTTTAATATTTTATTAAATTTTGTAAATGTTTACATATCTATTTAACCTGTTTTCTGATTATTTATTATTTATTTTTTATGTTTTTGTTTGATTTGAAAATAAAATATGAAATTTTAATATTTTTCCATTTAACACATTGTGTTATTACAAAACATATTTTCAATTTTGAATCCGTCTGGGACTGATCGGATATCCGCCGGATAGTACAATTTTTAGAAGGATATCCGACACCCGGATATCCGAGAATCCCGGATCCGGATAAGGATAGTTAAATTATGGATCCGCCGGATAAGGATCTGGATCCGGATTTGGATCTTTAAAATAAATAAAAAATAATATTAGTATATATAAAATATTAACAATAATTTAAAAATAAAAAATATATAATGTCTTTAATTATTTCTATGTATAATATTATTTACATAAAATTTACATATACTATTATAAAAATGAAATATATTAAATACAATTAATTTTTATATATAGATATTACTATTTTTGAAATAGTAATAAATAAAACTTACAGATCCAGATATCTGGACTAAAAAATTAAAATATCCGGATCCGGATCCGGCTTTGACAGATCCAACATTTTATTATCCGGATCCGGATTCGGCCCTTCCGGATATCCGGATTTTCGGATCGGATCCGGATCCAATCTCGAATCGAATCCGGATCTCGGATAAAAGTCTCAGGCCTAATATTAACACGACTAAGCAATAAATATGGGGAATGTAGACCCATATTCCTATATGGAAACAGTGATTACCTTGTATTTTATCCGACCGGTATATTTATTCTAAATAACCAGAAATTTTCAAAAACCAAAGTTATTTGGAATAAAATAAATTTCATGTATTAACCGGTTGTCAATTTTATTAATCAAACATAAATTGAAATAACTGATCGAAAACCGAATATAATTTCATAAACACCCAGACATATACAATTAGAACCAAAAAATTATATAAAAAATCAAACATTGAACGTAACTGTCAAAATCTAATTTTAAAAGTTTTATTTATTATTTTAAAATAAATATGCAGTAAAAACTCTATAAATTAATAATATTGGGAATATGGAATTTATTGATTTACAGAGTTATTAATTGACAAAAAAAATTTTTTTTTAGAACTTTTCTATTTTTAGAATATATTTTTGAGCAAATTAGCTCAATATACTAAACAAAGTGGGATACCATAGAATGGGGGGAAAATGGTAATGATGGGGGAAGTGGCACCCGAACCCGATCCGAAAAACCCGAACCGAAATCCGAACCGAAGTAACAAAATACCCGAACGGGTATTGAATTAGGAGAGATTGAATACACAAACCCGAATGGATAATATCCGAACCCGAATGGATATCCGAAGATAACCGAACATATGTATAATTAACCTTATATTTCTAGTTTACATATCTCATTTTATATAAAATAATTATATTAATAATACACATACTTTAAGTTCATATGATATACATACAATTCCGGAAAAAATGATTTGCTACTCACTTAAAAAGCATGTCAAGTTTTTTTATTTCAAAAATTAACAAAAAGTTACATCCAAAATTTTAAAACAATTATTAAATTAATGCATTTTTAGTTTTAAAATGTTATGTCTAAATCTATTAACCATTTAATCTATTAAAAATAAAAAGAAGTTAAGTAAAATTTATATTTTTAAATACAAGAAATTTAAGAAATGAAAAATTTAATTTTTTTTTCAAAATCTAAATATCCGAACCCGATCCGAAATAACCGAATCCGAACTAAAAATACCCGAACCCGACCCGAAGTATAGAAATACCCGAACGGGTTCTACACCTCTATACCGAAATACCCGAAAATCCGAAATACCCGATCCGAACCCGAACGGGTACCCGAACGCCCACCCCTACTTATTGGATTTCTACTTAATTATTAGAGAAATAATATATACTTTCTTAAAAAAATTAAAATGATTTTATATTTAACATCTTATTATCAAAATTAAATTTATATGTATTTTTAATTTAAGTTTTAAATAATAAAAAAAAATATTTGATAATTTTATTGATAGTTTTAACAATTAAAAAAAAAATTATACACTAATGACTAATCTTTAAGCATTTAGTATTAGTTATTAGAACATAAGATAAAATGAACTAATGAATTTTAAACAAAAGACATTGATAATTGTTTTTAATAAGCTACAATTGAATGTATATTATTAAAATTTAACTTTATATGTAATGTACTTCAAACACATACAAATTAAAATAAGTCTTTACAACAATATTTAAATCTTATCTATTAAAACATTATATATCTTATAAATGGACCAATAATAGGGTGGGCAAAATAACTGAACCAAACCAAACCGAACCGACTCAACCAAACTCAAACTGATATAAACCAAACCAAAATATATTTTCAAACCATATGGTTAAAGGTTTTATCAGTCTAAATGGTTTGGTTTTGTTCAAAAAACGAAGTGATTATTGAATTATATTAATTAATTATATTAATAATATTAAGATATTTATTTACATTTTTACCATAAAAAAATTAAGATATTTAATCATCTAACCTAAACAACTATTTTTATACATTTTACTTATAAATAAATAAAAGAAATACATTAACAATAAAATAGAAATATAAATATCATTATCTATCACCAAAACAAAAAAGCTACTTGTGATATACATATATATATATATATATATATATATATATATATCATAAACTATGATCTAAACAGAAAAATTACTAGGCAATAGCTTAAAAGTTAGTTTCTTATGTACGATTGTTTATATGGTTTATTTGAAAAAAAACATAAGATGTGTTTATATTTATTTATAATATTAGATTTGACTTTAGATAACAGTTACTGTTATGGCGAATATAAATAATGATCTTAGGAGTATATTTTATGTTTTGTATACATGTGTGTTCAGATAACTTAAAATTTGAAATGCACGGGTCAAGATTCTTAAAATACATATTAACTAGATACTGACCCGCGCTGTGCGCGGATATTGTTTTTGTAAATTTTTATTAGAATTATTCATATTAATCATGGGCATTTGGTTTTTGGTTTCAGTTACCTGGTTCTATTTTAGAGCTTTAAGATCCATTCGGATTTTTAGAAAATTTGATTTTGTTCTGGTTCTTATTTTTTGGTTTTCAGTTTGGGTAACAAAATTCAGAATCAGCTAATATCCGAGATAATTTTAGATTCTATTCGGTTCCGGTAATATTCTATTTTTCTGTTAATTTGATTTAAAAATCATAAAATTCGGGTATTTTATATTATTAAATATCAGGTTTTTGGTTTTCGGATAAAAAAAATTGGATAATTCAGTGACGTTTATATTTTGATAAAAATATTCCGGTGATTCAGATTTTTGTGTATTTTGTTTTTAAATAATATTTTTAAATTATTTGAGATTAGATAATTTCATTTTGAGTTTTTATTTATAATATACTTCTTCCTTACAATTTACGTTTTTTGGAGAACTCCTTATAATTTAATTTTGTTTTGTTGTTAAGACTTGTCATGAATATATGCAAACATTTGGTTGTTTGCCTTTTTTTTTAATTTAATCAAACGAATATAAACACCTTTGGACCATATGATCAAATTGATAGGCGTAATGGACCCATTAATTTGGAAGGAATTAAACTTTTAGTCTAATGAAATTGGTCCATTAGTTACAGAAAACCAAGAAAAACAAAATAAAGCCCAAAGTTATATTTTTTTCCGGGAAGGTGAACAACTTTAACGTGTCGAAAAAAAAAAACTTAACAACTTTACTTTTTTGGTCTTCTCTGTCGGTAATCACGTCCTCTTAATCGTCTTCTCGATAACAACAAACAAAATCTGTTGAAACTATCCCTGTTTGCTGATGAGAAATTCAAAATCGTTCACTCTATCATCTTCACAATCGATCTACTGTCATTAAGGTAGAATTGTTTTTGTCTGTATACTATCATATTAAACGATCAGGGTTATATCAAACCTCCAAATTAGTTTGGTATCTTGATGTGATAGATCTTTATACTCTATTTGTAGATCGAGCATGACTATGACCTTTCAAGGCATGACTATAGAAAATATGAGGCGAACGAAGATGTTTTATAGTGATTTGGTTATAAAATTAGGTTTAATGGTATTGATAAAAATATTGTGAATTCAAAAAAAAAAAAAAGAGATCTATAGCATATTCCGATTTTCATATTTTTTAGGAGCTGTTAAAGGTAGTTTAGATATTCAGTTTTTGTTTGCAAGTCACGTTAGATTAATGTATTGTGAAGATATTCTGAATAAAAATGAAATATATCTATAGCATATTCTGGTTTTCATATTTTATAGGATTCGTTTGCAAGACACGTTAGTTTAAATTTGCTAAAATCTCCCTATTGATGTGGTTAGAGTATTTTAGTTTACGATTTATAATCTAAAAATATCTGAATGAGACCATTGATATGACTGGAAGTGTTTAATTGAAATTTTGGTTTTAATAGATCAAACTAAACATATGTAATATAAACAGTGACCATAATAACCGGGCCTCGTGGTCTGATAGTAAAGGAACCTCGGCTGAGGTGCTCGCCATCACGAGTTCGAGCTCCGGCCACAACGGATTTAACATGGTTTCCGTTTGGCCTCCAGGACCTTTCTCGCCAGTTCCGGTTGGACGCGGTGGAATAGTCGGACTAAGTGAGAGGTCCGGATACCTGGATTATCAAAAAAAAAAAAAAACAGTGACCATAATCAAAACTCTATATGAGAGTAGCTTGTCTGCAATGTATATTGTTGTTTTAAATCGTTTTTTTTTCACCTATTAGAATGTTCTGTACGTTGAAAGATGAACCAAATAACTCATAATCTGACATTAAAGTTATTATATCTAATAATATATCGTGTAAGTTTGGATGGTTTTGTACGGTAGAGTTTGGTTTAATTAAATTCAACGGGTTATGTTATTTATTTAACATATCATTTAATTTTGGAAGGGCTTAGTATATTAGATGTTGGTCTAGTTAAAGTGAACCGGTTATGTTATTTAAACAGCGTGTATATAGTTATTATGATAACAAACTTATACGGGTCCAATATATAAGGTAGCCTAGTAAGGAAACTGAAAGAGTCCAAAATTTAAAATGAACTTTTTTGGGTAGATAAAAAATAGGACTCTGTTTTAATAAATTAGATGTCTTCCTTCCAATTTTATAGGAAAGTAGTTATTATAGTCAAGAATATATGAGGTGATTTAGTAATGATGCCAAAATGTTATAAGAAATAAATGAAATATAACTTTCTAGAAATGGTCTATTTTTTAAAATATCATACATAAATCAATGTTGTGATTTCTGTTTTAATATATAAGATTAGAGAAAAACTGTTTAATCCCACAAAGTCTCAATAGTCCTAACGTTAATAAGACCCTAATTTTGTTATAAATACACAATTAACACAAGATAAACCACACAAAAGGTAAATTATAACATGCAAACACAATTACTTTTTTCCCAAAATTATAAAATATCATAAATTCAAAAAGAAATTTCACTTATAATGATCGATGTTAACCTCCATCCAAAAATGATTGGGTAAAAAAGTGATGGTAACAGATTTATTTGGACCACTAAATACGTTAATATAACCTCCTTCTAACAAATATGTAAAAGCCGTTAAAAAAAACAAATACGTAAATGTAATTAGTACCTTGTTAATTGGAATACATTTTCGGTACTGATAAATTTATCGCTATTTTTAGGCAACATTTTCCATTTTATCACCAGCTCCTAATATTTCTAACTATATATATGTTTCTGTAAAAATGTTATATAACATTAGTTGAATCTTTTTGAGAATTTGGTTATGAATTCGAGAATTTAGAACCTAACACTAATTTTGTGAGAGAAAATCAATGGGTTTATTCGTTCTTGTGGATCTCTACTTCACCAAACTTTCATATGGATTGTACCACTTTAGTGTCTAACGTATTAGCAGAAGGTGCCAGTGATGGCTCCAAGAATAGTCTAACCTTAGTCCTTTTTTTTGTCTAAAGCCTATTATTAATAACGTAAAGGAACAGTTAATTAATAATTAGTTCACACGAGATTTACGTAAGATTAACGTCTCATAAATTCATAATACCATGATCGAACCTATGACTAAAAACACAGCAACCACTTAAATTTGAGTATTTTCCGATTTATCCATCTCATTTGACTCTTCAGTCTATGGATATATTGACCCTACCTACTGAAAGCTGTTTGTGTAGAGAACTCATAATCGTAGAGTAGACTTTTCAAACATAAATGTATAGAAGTATATATGTTAAGGGCGTTGCATGGATTGACTAACTTGAACCCCGGACTCGCACTATAAATAGGCGCTAAATGATACGATTCAAACATATAAAAAAAACTCAAAAGTATTATTTCACGAAAATGTATGGGGTTAGGATGTTAGCATCATCACCAATCTTGCTGTTTCTTCTCAGCCTTCTAATGGCTTCCTACTTCGACACCACGTGCTTACTAATCTTTTAAGCTTATGTAGCATCCATTAATCATCTTCTATATATTGATTATAGTTTATTGCATGACAATTTTATTACTAGCTGAACCAATCGGAGTATGCTTCGGGCAGTTTGGAAGTAACCTACCAAAGCCATCGGATGTTGTGGCTATGTACAAGCAGTACAACATCCGGCGAATGCGGATGTACGGTCCCAACCCTGAAGCTCTCGACGCTCTCCGGGGCTCCAACATCGAGTTAATCCTTGACGTTCCCAATGGCTACTTGAAACGTCTCGCAGATAGCCAAACGGAGGCCAACACATGGGTCCGAGACAACGTCCAGAAGTACAACGATGTCAGATTCAAGTACATCTCGGTCGGAAACGAGGTGATGCCCAGGGGCCCAGGTGGGGCTGGGACGGTTCTCATCCAGGCTATGCAAAAGATTGATAAGGCGCTTTCCGAAGCAGGCCTCAGTATCCCGGTCTCCACGACTACAAACATGGGAGCCTTCACGGACACGTATCCTCCCTCGCGCGGAAGATTCAGTGATGAGTATAGGAACTTTCTCCAACCGGTGATAGGTTTCTTGGTGAGCAAGCGATCTCCTCTGCTGGTGAATATCTACACTTACTTCGGCTTCAAGAACGGCAACTTCTCTCTAGACTTCGCTCTGTTCATACCGAGCAATGATGAGTTCAAAGACCCCAACAACCAGCACTATTACCAAAACCTCTTCGACGCCAATCTCGACTCAGTTTATGCGGCACTGGATAAATCGGGCGGTGGATCATTGGAAGTCGTGGTGTCGGAGAGCGGTTGGCCCACGCAGGGAGGGCCCGGGGCGAGTGCGGAAAATGCAAGGATTTATATTTACAATTTGATACAACATGTGAAGAATGGATCTCCGAGAAGGCCATGGAAAGCTATAGAGACTTACATATTCGCCATGTTCGATGAGAATGAGAGGCTGGATGGTTCTGGGATGAGCTACTTTGGGCTGTTTCTTCCTACTACTAAACAGCTTAAATATGGTGTTAATTTCAACTAATCTCCTTGAAGAAGCAAGGGCTAGTAAAACAATGATGCGGCAAACGGTATTTGTTTTATGTAAGAATGTGTGAACTTGTTGTAATAATCAACACAATAATAACATAAGGTTCTCTTCAGGGATTGACACATCAGATTTTTAGATAACTATGAGAGTGACATGTCAATAAATGAAAAAGTTAGAAAAACCAATCAAAATATTTTAAATTTACATATCATCTTACACGTCATTTTTAACAATTTGTTGTTTCGTCTACTGCGTCTGAATTTAACTCTCCAACAATTTATGTTCTTGAAGTCACAAATAACTCAGCAGCCATGAATATGACTTATCGAGTTCTATCTTTACTACTTGGTAATTAGTGGTCTCATCATCAACTACGAGAAGGAAAACACATCCAAGTTTCGTAAGCTTGATTTTTGAATCAAAGTTGAGAATTTACTTAAGGTTGGGTGTTGTTGTTCAGTTGTGTATCTACTGATTCTCGAGATTTCATGGATTATTGTTCTAGCTTGGTTCTACACAGTTGGCATAAATAAAAAATAATGAATTGTTTTTGCAGTCAACAAATGTATTTTCTAGCTTGATTCTACACATATGGCATAAAGAAAAAAAACGAGTTATTTTTGCAGTTAACAGGTGTATCACGGCACATTGCTGGTAGAACTTTTCCTAGACATAAAGTGTATCACGTCACATATTGTTTTTAAGGAAAAAAATTGGTCGTAATAACATTAGTTATAGTTAGATACATGATACATCACACATGTTCTTCTTTTCTCCCCTTTTTGTGTCTTAGTCAAACTTTAAACCGATTAAACAATGTAAAATGCATATGCTGGAATTATTGTGTCTTAGTTTAAAATTAAAAGTTGAGAGGGGATAATATATCCAAACTTACTTTGCATTCAATGTCAGTCCAAGATAAATAAATTACTTAATGGTTTAAATGAAACTATCAACAATTTTTCAAACTATGGTTACCTTACAAAGGTATAAGGATTAGAAAAGAGAGGTGGCAGACCTAGAGCAAGAGGGGGGGGGGGGTGGCATTTGTTATTTTTCCACTAATAACAAGTTTTTTTTTTAGAACACAAGTTTTGAGTTTATATAAATACATATAAACTCAGCATTTAGTTTTAACAAAATGGTGTAACCCCCAACCAAAAATAATAATGGTTCAGAAGGAAAAAATATTTCCCTTTGGTTTTACAAAACATTGGAAAATGGTAGTAAACAAAAAAAAAATTGTTGTTACAAAAAAAAAGTAGCTAGCAAAAGAGTAGAATAAATATAAAACATACATCAATACTATAATAAGTCGGGAGTATGTCAGTTCTTTATAATAAATATAAAACATAGTATAATATATATGAGATAAATTTAAAAATAAAGTGGTATTTTCAATTTGAAACATGAAAGAGAAATATACATAAAAGCTAAGACCATATGCAAAATAATTAAAAATGTATTTTGATGTCATGTAAGCATATAAACTATATATTTAAGCTTTGATGTTATCCATTTTAAATAGTTATTTTAATATTTAATATCAGAATGATTATATTTATATCTTATTTAAATATATATTTTATATATTTTTCTTTTATCAAAGATATAATATATATTTTTAAACAATTGAAAAATCCAAAACATCCCGCGGCTGAGCCCGGGTTATTTTCTAGTAAGGATAATGAGCCTTACCCATTGTTTGTACTTCATCTGTTTCAGTAATGTAACGAGAGTTGTTTAAAATTCTTCAGTATATATTTATGTTGTGCTCGTTCATAGTAAACAAAAACTTTTATATATTTAGCTAAACATTTAGACATCACAAAAGCCTAAGCAAAGCCATCATCAACACGGCGTCTATTTTTGGTGAAACAGTTCTGAAATCAACACCTAGAAGAAAGTTCTTCGGGTATTAACTAGGATGACTACACAATGCTGATACTGTTCTAAGTAAAGTAAGACATGTCACATGTCCCTTCATGGTTGCAATCTCTAGTACCAAACTGATAGAAATCTAACTCGATTTTCCCTAACGAGCTTCGTGTCATGGATCCACAGAACAACGTGGTGGCGTGCAAGAGCGCATGCGCGGCGTTTAACAAGGAGGAGTATTGCTGCAGCGGTGCTCACTCCACGCCGCAAACTTGCTCTCCCACGACTTACTCGATGACGTTCAAGAAGCTTGCCCTGACGCCTATAGATACGCTTACGACGATGAAACTAGTACGTTCACTTCTGCAGGAGCTAACTACTTGATCACTTTCTGCCCCACCGGTTCTTAGTATCCGGAGATCCGGTTTAGGTTCGGGTCGAGTTTATCGCCTTTGTTATGTTGGTTGCTATGTACGGAAGGTGAATATCTTCTTCCAGTTGTTGCATTGATCAGCTGATTTGCATTATGGCATAAAATAATAATCATGATTTCTGGAGACAAAATTTTTATGTGTATAAGTATTTCATATACCAGCATCTGTTAGAAGATCATACATTTGTACGAGAATGCAACACAAAATGCATAATCTTCTAATAGATGTTGGTATATGGAATTACAAACTACACACTCCTACTCATGTTTTTGTTAAAAGGTCTGGTAACAAAGCTGCACATATGCTAACTCAAAGGAGCCACCAAATGTCATTTTTATTAATTGTTGCTTTTATTCTCTTTCATGCCTAAACCCAATTTTGTATTCTGATTCTATTTCATATTAATAAAACTCTAACTTTGCACCATAGAAAAAAAAGTAATGATTCAAAATTCTTTGATGTTTGTGTTATGTGATGAATCTTAACTGCGTCATCTATCATGTTTTCTCATGAGATGCGTTCAACATATTAAAAACACAAATAGTGCCAAAGAAGATGGGCTAACAGCCGTATTTATAGATGTTTGATATAATATATTCTTTGATTCATAAAGAGATAAAGAAGATTGAATACTCTATCTAACGTGTGCATCAGATCTAGTAAACTTACCGAGTATACCATAATAGTACAACCAAGAATACTAAACCTTCTAATGAACAGCACTTCGATATATAGACTACAGTAAAACTTCTATAAACTAATAACGTTGGGATTTTGAAATTTTATTAATTTATAGAGATATTAATTTATAAAAAAAATTTTATTTAATTTTTTTTTCTATTTTTAATATGTCTATATATAAAATAGGAAAATAATTGATTTTATACATTATTCAAATTTTAGAAATTTGACTTTCATATTGTTTTATTATCTTATTTGGTGTATATTTTTATGTTTTATATGATTGTTAAATAGTTTTCGATATAATTTTATTAAATATTATCAAAATATATTAAAATGTTAAGAAAAATAAAAATATTTTCATTGTGAATATAAAATGAATAACATAATGTTTATTTTGTACTTATATAAAATTATATATAGATAGATTATTAATTTATGATTTTAATGGGACTATATATTTACATGAAAGTTTTAAAAATATTATTATCTTAATATTTTATCGATTTGTATCATATTTTACACTTGTTCAAATTAGGACCGAAAAAATTTATTAATTTATAAAAATTATTAATTTATCGAGTATTAATTTTCTACTGTATATCGTTGACACTAACCGATATTTCCACATCACATGAACAAACAAAAACTCGATAAAAAATGGCGGGTGCTCACATTCTCTTCTTCGTGTTCATCACAAGTATTAACAACAAAACTATTTTCGTTCTTCTCTGTTTCACTTTCACTTATGTCTTAATATTCCTGCTTTGCTATTACAATCTGAATCATCTCTTTTTGCAGGCTGCATTGCCGTGACCGCAACCGTCTTCGTTTTGGAGAACAGCTGCCCTTACACCGTCTGGCCTGGAATCCTTTCCGGCAACAGCACCACCACACTCGGCGACGGCGGGGTTCCCCTGACCCCAGGCGCTTCCGTACAGCTCACTGCTCCTCCGGGATGGTCAGGCCGTTTCTGGGCGCGCACCGGCTGCAGCTTCGATCCCTCCAGTCGCGGCAGCTGCGTCACCGGAGACTGCGGCGGCATTTTAAACTGTAACCGCGGCCGATTTCCTCCGGCCATTCTAGCCGAGTTCACCGTCGGATCAGGCAATTCAGACACTGATATCTACGGCGTCAGCCTCGTCGACGGTTACAACGTCAAGATGGGGATCGAGCCATTGGGAGGAACTGGAGATTGCCACTACGCAGGCTGCCTCGCCGACGTCAACGAGATTTGCCCCGGCGATCTTCGGATCATGGATCCGAACGTCGATGGAGTCGTTGCGGCATGCATGAGCGCGTGCGCGGCGTTTGATTTGCCGGAGTTTTGCTGCACCGGTGCTCACGCGACGCTGCAGACTTGTGATCCGAGTCGGTACTCGATGGTGTTCAAGAACGCTTGTCCTAGCGCTTACAGCTACGCTTATGGTGACGCGACAAGCATTTTCACTTGTTCCCGATCTAACTACTTGATTACTTTCTGCCCCACCCGCTCTTAAAAACCTGAGCTCCGGTCTAAATTCGGGTCGGGTTTCTCCCTCATGTTTCTTTTGCTTGTGATGTACGGAACGATGAATAATATCATTTTCGGTTTTTAAAGATCTTTTCAAGTATTCTGTTTTTAAACACTCCTTGCATTGTTGCATTGCATACAAAGAAATAATTTAAAAAAATTTACGGAGAAAAGATTCTTGTGCTGTCATTTTTCATTGTTAGTTCTTTATAACTTATCAATCGTATTACATGTTGCTATCTTGATTAACTCACATATTCAATTAACTTAATTGCATTTTGGTTGCGTCTATCTCTTTGTGTCCTTTGAATCCCACTGTTAACATCCCTTTGTGTAAACGAGAATCTCTTGCGTTTATTGAGTTAAAAACAACAACATTTCAGTGATTTCACTAGCATTTATGTTGTCAAAAGTAAGAAGCATACTCATTTTTGTCCCAAAAATATGATGCTATCTTCTTTAATTAACTGCTCCATTAGATCAACTTTCCAGGAAGAGCATATATATAGCATCTCCCGTTTTATTTACATGACCCTGCTTGGTCACATGTCATCTTATCTTCTTATCTAGTTGTCTGAGTAGGTGCAAGTGAGATCAGGTTAGTTTCTTTAGAACCAACTTTGAACCTTCTATACCTTTTTTTGTTGGGAAAGAGTCGAAGAAACTCAAAACCAACCCATGTAATATATACATTTTGCTTGTCATAATTCATCAAACCCACTTAACTAACCTACAAACCGTTCTTGTTTCATAAACCTTTTTTTTTTGCTTAAATTCTTGTTCATAAAACTTCTACAGCTATCAATGCTTGATAGAGAGAGAGAGCTACAGCCATGACCGCTAAAAATGCTTAAGATCGTGTAGACAATGTGATCTTGAGTGAATAAAAAGGAATTTTCGTTATTTAATATTGACCCATTAACATATGTATACCCACTAACTCAAGGAAACCTAATCGTCACGATTTTAAACCAACTCTTTTCTCCTACACAAGTCAAGTCTTCTCAACATATTGAATCTAAAATAAATATCTCGTCTCCAACTTTGCTACTTCTGAGCCTATTCATGAATTCAAGAATTTTGTACATGTTAGTTGTTTGCTCTTTCCCAACAAAACAGATGATATGTTTTTATGTTTTAATGATCGGATCTCATGGCATGTTTCCTAGAAACTATCGGAAAAATACTGTAAATAAATAAATTAACTAATAAAAAGAATAATGAAAACGTTAAAAATAAAAATCGAACAACAGGAAAGATGGGATCATGGAAAGACAGTTTCTACTTCCGCGGGATGTTGTGGGCATGCTGTTTCACCATTACTGTCCACTTGATATTCATTTATTTTGTTGGATCAACTTAATATTCATGAATCCGTAATAATGTGATTGTTTTCTTGTAGAGTTTGATCATTAGTCGAGAGGTACAGTTAGGCTCAGGATTAGTATACTCCATGGGATGAGATTGGGTTTCGTACTCAGTTTATGCTTATGTTCTTTAGCTCTCTGTTTTATTTTCTGTTTCCTTTGTATTGTTTGGCTCCTCAATTAATGAAAACCCTTTCTCAAAAAAAAATGAATCCGTAATATTGACCCACTTTATTTTCTTTAAACCGTCAATGTAAAAAAAAATTCATAGCAAATTTAACGCACGAACGAACAGTTATACTACCAAAATAAAGAAAATTCAAGAGCCAAAGAAGATGGGCTAACAAAAAAAAAATCACCACGATCACTTTCTTTTACCATAAACTGTAATTAACTATCAAAATAATAATTAACGAAGAAATGATAGCACTACCCTCAACCAGCACTTATAAATAGAGGATCGGTGCGAGTAACGTACATTCATCATCAGCATTACAAATCACATTCATAATCGTTACCATCCACATCACATATAAACACACAAAAGATGGCGAATTTCTCCAGTGCTCTCATTCTTTTGTTCGTGTTCATCACAAGTAACAACAACAACAACACTCTCTGCTCTTGACTTCTTCTCAGATAGTTTTATTTTGTTTTTGTTTTTATTATGTTGTATTTAACAATTTTATTCGGAAACTGCAGGCGGCGTTGCTGTTTTCGCCACCGTCTTCACTTTACAGAACAGCTGTCCTTACACCGTCTGGCCCGGAATCCTCTCCGGCAACAGCAACACCCTCGGCGACGGCGGGTTTCCCTTGACTCCAGGCGCTTCCAAACAGCTAACCGCTCCTCAAGGATGGTCAGGCCGGTTCTGGGCTCGCACCGGCTGCAGCTTCGACTCCTCCGGAAACGGCAACTGTGTCACCGGAGACTGCGGCGGCGTCCTCAAATGCATCGGCGGCGGAGTTCCTCCGACAACTCTAGCCGAGTTCACCGTCGGAACGGGCGTATCCGGCAAGGACTTCTACGACGTGAGTCTCGTCGACGGCTACAACGTCGAGATGGGGATAAAACCGCAAGGAGGCTCCGGCGACTGCAAGTACGCCGGCTGCGTCGCCGACGTCAACGCGGTTTGTCCTAACGAGCTTCGGATCGTGGATCCGAAAACCGGAACCGTGGCGGCGTGTAAGAGCGCTTGCGCGGCGTTTAATTCGCCGGAGTTTTGCTGCACCGGTGCTCACGCGACGCCGCAGACTTGTTCTCCGACGCGTTACTCGGCGATGTTTAAGAACGCTTGTCCTAGCGCTTACAGCTACGCTTATGACGACGCGACAAGTACGTTTACTTGTGCCGGGGCTAACTACTTGATCACTTTCTGCCCCACCCGGTCTTGAAAACCGGTTGTTCCGGTTTAGATTCCGGTTTGGTTGCTGTTTCATGTTTCTTTTGCTTGTTATGTACGGAAAGATAATGACTTTGTTTCATCCTCTTCCTTTTTTAATGATTTTATAGTTGTTACACATCTCATTTGCACTGTTGATTTCATTTGTATTCTTTTAAGTTTTATAATGATTTTGAAGACACTTTGCAGTACTTACATGACAAATAAAAGATAGATGCTTTGATTAGAGATTAGAGGGCTTCTTTGTTTTTAAGGTCACTAGATTTTTTAACCGCGATACGCGCGGATAAGATATTATATGTATTTCTCAATTCTAAAAAAATAATGCATAATATTGTATTACATTATTTAAAGAATATAAAATAAGACTACATAACATAAATATATTTTTAAAATTTTTTTTGTGTAAATCATTATGTTGTTTGATTGTTGTACTTGATTCAAATGTTTAGATAGTTATTTGTGATGGATGAATAACTATATTTTTATTATCAGTAAATAATATATATATATATATTATATAATATAAGAATAATAAAATTATTTACTTTTAAAACAAACTTGTCTCATGTTGGGGACTCGATTATAGACATATCATATTCGAATAAGACACTTTTACAGTTATCAATTTTCTTAACAGTCAAAAAACAAATCTGAATATCAAAACATTATCTCATACAATCTCTTTGTGAAATAACTGCTCTGAAGAAATTGAATTTATGCATCAAAAAAGGCTAGAAATGAATGTGGAGATGTGTTATCTAAGTCAGCTTTACAAAATACTATTCATAGTTCATATATCATTTATGTCCATCCTTTCTTAAACATCTTGAAATAACTGATGCTAATTAATAATAAACTTTTGGCTGGAAAAAAAATCAAATTTGTCTAATTATCGCTTAATTTGTCTAACTGATATATATGTATTTCTTAATTATAAAAAATAATGTATAATATTATATTACATTATTTAAAAATATAAAATAAGACTACCTAACATAAATATATTTTTTAAATTTTCTTTGTGGAAATCATTATGTTGTTTGATTGTTGTACTTGATTCACATATTTGCATAGATATTTGTGATAGATGAAAAACTATATTTTTATTATCAGTAAATAATATATATTTATTATATAATATAAGAAAAATGAAATTATTTATTTTTAAAGAAAGTTGTCTTATGTTGGGGATTCGGTTATAGACATATAATATTCGAATGAGACATTTCTACAGTTATCAATCTTCTTAAAAGTCAAGAAACAAATCTGAATATCAAAACAATATCTCATACGATCTCTTTGTGGAATAACTGCTCTGAATAAATTGAATTTATGCATCAAAAAGAACTAAAAATGATGTGCAGGTGTGTTATCTAAGTCAGCTTTACAAAGTACTACTATTTATAGTTCATGTATCATTTAAGTCCATCATTTCTTAAACATATTGAAATAACTGATGCTAATTAACAATAAACTTTTGGGTAAAAAAAAATCAAATTTGTCTAATTATCGCTTAAATATTTTATTAATATTGTCTAAGAAGCTTTCAATTGATATCATAGTTTTATTTTATTAGTTTTTTTTTGTTAATTTTAGAGTTTTTTGTATTTAAGATTTTTTCCATATTAAGCTTATATTTCTTTCGCATAATATATATATGTCATAAAAATTACCATCAAATCAAATTTACTTATTTATTATTTTGTTTTTAATGAAAATACACTTTTTAAATAATTTAATTTAAAATAAAATTATATATTAATTTGTTGTATTCTAACAATTTGATTGATTTAATTAATTTGCTTTGGTGGATAACTTAAAAATTTTTCATATGAATTAGGGAAAGTAAGCTTATGTTGTTATATTATATTTATTTGTGTATATGTAATCTATATATAATGCTAGTGTAATAAAGGAAGAACATTCTTTTTTTGTAACTTCAAAAAAATACATTATTACAGTTTGAAATTATTCAAAATTGAATAAAATGGTAATTAAATAAATCTAATGGTTTTTTGACTTGTTTAGTTGGATTCTCATGAAAAGAAATCGATAGGTTAAACAAATGTTTCAAAATTTGTTGTGTTATTCTTTTGTCTATAAATTATTAAATTTATTGAATTGATATATTTAATTATTGCACCCTAAAAGAATATTTTATTAAGACATTAGATAACTATGTTTTGAGTTGTTTTGTCAAAATTGTACAAAAATCTATGCTTTTTCATATTTGTCACGAAAATTTATATGTTAAACTTACTTTTACAAAATTCTTAGCTTTGTCACGAAAACAAAAAACTATGATTTTTCATATTTGTTAATGTTCTAACACTTTCAAAGAATATATTAGCTTAGTCACTTATTTTTTTTTTTTACAAAACTAAGTATCGGAATCTTGAAAGTTGAATTCATATTATTGTAAATGTACATAAGAGTTTGTGATTACATATTTAGTGATTCTTGTATATGTGTTCAAGAAAGTTTCAATGGCTTAGTGGTATATGCCTTATATTTATATCATACTAACCCGGGTTCGATCATTTCCTTTGCATTGTTTTTTTATTTTTTACGAAAAAATAAATGAGATGACGTGGCAACTTCGGGCTCTCTGATTGGACAAATTTTTATGCATACGTGGACACTCTAAAAGGAGCTTATATCCCCCTTTTAGTATAGTATAGATTGCTGCTTTTGATATACTTACATGAGAGAGCAATAACATCATCTACTGTTAACTTAAACCCAAGAGAGACTGAGCTTTAACTACTATATTCAACTTCTAAGCCACGGAATGGTTAAAACTATCTGACCAAAGATTGGATAAGGTCCAAAGGAGGAGGGTTTGTTAAGCCTATCTAGGAGATTTAGCTGTTGCAGTTAAGATGAGTGCTTCTGGTGTTCTTTTGATTTCCACCTGCAAGCCTTCTTCATTCCTTTTGCAGCTTGAACGAATCCCACAATAACCTGAAGCTCATCCATTTCCTATAAACCAGAGAGGAGACAAATATCACAAATTTATTGTAGCTTTTTGGCCCTTTTGATTTCAATTGTTAGAAGAAGAGGGGATGTTTACCTGAGACATGAAGTGTCTCTGAACAATGTCAAGTAGTTGCTCCTTTGATGGATTAGGAAGTGCATCCACCTTTCAAAAAGAGAGTCACATCTTGTCAAAAAAAAAAAACCCCTCTTTTACAGCTTTACCAGTAACTAAGAGAGTAGAACAAAAAAGGAGATTGTTACTCTTGACTCACGAGGTTAAAATGTTGTATATATCTCTGTAACGCAGGCATATCCAATTTGCTAAGATCAACCTTCTGCGTTAAAACCATACATTTCCTCAGTAAGTTAACAGAAACATTCAAATGCATATCCCGCAGTTTCCGAAGGCATATATTACCATGTTAGCACGAGGAGTAATACTCTGGCTTTTTGAGTGTGAGTCACAAGATAAGGCCCTGCACATTGTCTTTTGTGATAACCGTGCTGATCTGTATCCTCTTTGCTTCGCCTTATGAGTCTTTAGACTGTCATCAGATACTGCAAAAAACAATCAAACAACATGTCTTAACACACACACACGAACATGTCTTTACAGATTTCCGACAAGGAAACTAAACTCACTCATATGAGAGGGATTATTCCATTGTATATGCTCGACTTCAATATCGTTGTCTTCTTCTTCATTCCCTGTAGGAGCTTCAATGACACTAAGTGCATTCCGCTGCAACTTCACTTCGATTCCATTTGTCAAAACCTATAAAATGAAAAGCATGAGGAATGGGATTAAAATCAGTCAAACAAGTCAAAAGCTTGAGACTTTTTTTGAGAAATGGGAGACAAGAAAGAACTGGTGGGATTTTGATAATCTATATTAGTAAAATAATAAGAGCATTGGTTATGAAGAAAACATCTTAAAGATATACTACTAAAACCGGAGAAACGGTGAAGTGAGTAATGATCAAAGAAAGGAGTTTATAATTATTTAAAAAAAAAACTAATTAAGCAGCCTAATGAAATCTGTAAATTAATATTAAATTAATTACAAGTAAAACAAATCTAAAAGCCAGCTTGAACCCACAAACAGATGAAAAAAGGATAAGGATTCACACGAAATTTTAGATGAGAACAATGGGAAAAAGAGAGTTAAAACAAATATAAAAAAGTGCAGATGGTTGTTACGATGCGATTTTAGAATAAAGTTTGTATTTTTATGGACAAATCAATCTCATCGGTTCGGTCTTTTCGCTTTTTCTTTTTTAGCTGAGAGTTGATCCGTTTTTGAATCAGCAACATCATCAAAACTACCATTAATTTAGTAGCATTATCGAGCATAAAGCTCGAAGCTTGATTCCAAATCGAACTGAAAGATGTAATAAGACAAAACACAGTTTTACTACAAAAGAAGGTGATTGATTGTTTCTTTACCAGCCAATGCCAACCACCGAGTCCGACGGCTTTCTTAACGACTCCTTGAAGACCGACGAGAACTGATTTCGTACGGTTGTTCCCGGTGACGACCACTTTCGTATGACGTGGAAGCACCGTTAGCTCCTCCTCGCTGCTGCAATCTCCGAAGCAGCTCTGTAGCTGAGACAATCCTCCATTGGAGTTATCAGCATCAGCTTCCAGCATTTTTTTTTCTCGAGTTTCACGATCTTCGAAATGGAAGCTGACGCATCATTGGGAGGATTGAGCAGAGAAATTAGGGTTTTTGATTGTGGGAGGAAGAAAGACAGAGTAGGGGAGGGAGGGAGGAGGAAAAAAGCAGAGTCTATAGTATGAGAGAGAGAGAAGGGAGAGGACGATAGCGACCGCCCTCCTAGCTCAATCACCAATGATCTTCAGCCACGTGGATTTTGTACTGCAATTGAAATTGAGCGTTTTTTCTTTTATTTTAGGTTTGTCTGTTCTTAATTACTAGTCTTTGCACGGGATTAAGTTATTATTTTTATTATATTTTTGAGAATGAAACAATAGTTTGGCTTCATTTGGATTACAGGTGTTCAATCTGGATATCGGGTTGGTTCGGTTCGGTTCGGTTTTTTCGGTATTTGGTTAGTAAAATATAACTACTATTCTAAATCCATATTTATTTTGACTTTAGTCTTTCACATACTTTTGAAAGATTTCAACTGGACGACTAAATTGATCAGCCAATATTGCTGCTTTAAATCATTAGTGTATATATATATATATATATATATATTATTTAGTTTGAATATTTATTAAATAAAAATTCATATGCGTTATATTTTATGATCATTTGTAACTTATTATAACAAAAAAATAATCTATTGATCACAAAATTTTCAGAGTGGGAATATTCAAATTTCTAATAATATATAGACGTTTTGAAAAATTCAAATATAACATATAAGAAAAAATAAAAATATTTTTATTATATATTTAATGTGATTTTTAATATCTTTCAATAATATAAAATTAAAAAAAAAGAACTAAGATACCAAAATTGTTCTCAAATATTTATTATTCATAATAATTAATTTTCATATATACGTTAATCATATTAGGTAATTTCGTAGCTTCTAATTAAGGAAAGTGCAAAAAAAAAGTTTGGTAGATTATTTATCAATTCGATAGTTAGTTTAATAAAAAATATAATGTAAGTCAAGATGGACCAACCTATTTTTCTAAGAATAGTATATTTTATATAGTCATTTATTATATGAGAATTTTTAATCATACAGTTCTATGATCATTCATATCATTTTATAACTGAATATTTAAATCAACGATAACAAAATTTTCAATGTGAAATCTTTAATAAGTTTATAAATTATAAATGTTTTTGAAAATTCATTGAAAGTTTTAATATTAAAATATTTATGTAATCTTATGGTATATAGTATAATCTATATATATATGTTTTATTATTAAATAATATTTTTTTACTCATATGGTTTTAAAATAATGTGTATCTTCTTATAATATTAAATAAAAGTTCATATTAATACAATTTTATGATCATTTGTAACTTATTATGACAAAAAAAATAATCTATTGATCACAAAATTTTCAGAGTGGGGATCTTCAAATTTCTAATAATTTATAGACGTTTTGAAAAATTTAAAATATAACATATAAGAAAAATTTTAAATGTTTTAATTATATATTTAATGTGATTTTTAAATATATTTTAATAATATAAAATTAAAAAAGAACTACGAAACAAAAATTGTTATCAAATATTTATTATTCATTATAATTAATTTTCACATATACGTTAATCATATTAGGTAATTTCGTAGCTTTTATTTAAGGAAAGTGCAAAACATTTTTTGGTACGTTATTTATCAATTCGATAGTTAGTTTAATAAAAAGTGTAATATAAGTTAAGATGGACCAACCTATTTTTCTAGGAATAGTATATTTTGTATAGTTATTTATTAAATAGGAATTTATAATCATACGGTTCTATGATCGTTCATATCGTTTTATAACAAAATATTTAAATCATCGATAACAAAATTTTCAATCTGAAATCTTTAATAAGTTTATAATTTACAAATGTTCTTGAAAATTCATTGAAAGTTTTAATATTAAAATATTTATGTAATCTTATGGTATATAGTGTTTATATATATATATATATATATATATATATATATTTATTTTATTATTAAATGATATTTTTTTCTCATATGGTTTTAAAATCATGTGTATCTTCTTATAATAAAAATGTTAAACTATTGATCATTAATTTTTAACATAATAATTTTAATAGTTTTAGTCATTTATTGTCGTTTTTAAAAATTCAAAATATAACATATACGAAAAAATCTAAATTTTATTTTTATAGCTAATTTGATTGTTTAATTTATTTTAATAATATAAAATTAAACAAAAAAGTGATGGAGGAGATATACATTGTTATCAAATCTTTATTATTAAAATCATTAATTGTCATATATATATTAGTCATTTATGGTAATTCCGTAGGTTTTATTTAAGGAAAGAAAATATCATATCATATCATTATATCATATAGTTTGACCAACTTATGTATCTAACAACATATAAAAATCGAATGTGAACCTACTTATTTTTCAATTGAATGTAATTGACTACCTAATTGAGTGCCACCTATGCATTGGGGCCTCTTTTAATTAATATAAAATTGAGGTTACATCTTTTCAAATGTTCCTCAATTAATATATAAGGGATTACACCTAAGAATGGATATGTTTACTAAAAACATATAATTTGAGCTTTTATGTCATGGCATAGCAGGCTAATTAATTTCAGTTTATAATGCTTTTTTTTGTCAATAACATGCTATATTTTGTTACTTCATTCAAGCTTCTAGGTATTAATTTGTATTGGACTCTTAAAAATGGATTCTTTCCTTTCGCAAAAAATAAAATCTTAAAAAATCGTTTTGGTTAAATCCTCATGAACATTTTAGGTTCTTATTTGAACTGGAAATCCGATTTTTGTATGGTTTTACAAGAGTTAAAAAAGAAGAAGAAAATGAGGGCCACAGATTAGTAATTTTTGTGTGTAATGTATACACGAGATCGACGTGAATCTGAATGGTTGACTGATATTTGTGTAAAAAAGACAGGCCTAATGGGTCCATGCATTCGTGTAATTACGATAGTACCCTTCAATTTGTGTGTTTTCCTTTCGTCTTCCATGAATTTGAAAACAATTTGAGTCACTCACTCACCCACGACTGAATTTAATACTTTGCATCGTATAATGTCCATGTAAACCAATTAACTAGAAACAAAAGTCTATATATGGAGTGATTCTTAAGACATGTTAGCTTATAAAATTACTACTTGACAGATAGAGAGGTTAACGGAAGAGGTAAGTGTGATTTACGTTACGTTTGTTAAGAAACCAAACATTCGCACATCTAACATTCGAGTCGTTGTAGTATAGTGGTAAGTATTCCCGCCTGTCACGCGGGTGACCCGGGTTCGATCCCCGGCAACGGCGTAATCTTTTTTCCCGTATCTGTTACTGAACCCTCTCATTCATTCCAAGAGTTACCTTCTTGAATAGAGTTGTTTAGACGTTGCACGCGCAAATCTACACTTAATAAATTAGCATCAGAATGTTTTTAAAATTCACAAATAAATGAATTATGACGTCTACCATGTTTCAGGAGTCAGAACTGCACAATCGTTGGCAAGAAAGAACCTCCACCTTCGTTCGTCATTCAACTACGTTTCTAAAAGTAATCTCTGCCAACATTTTAAGATTACAGCCAAATATTCTTAATATTATTATTATTCTTCTTTTGCATAAAAAATTCCTATAAAAGAGCTTAATTTCAGATACTCGCGTGTAAATATACTCAACGGTTGTTCGTTGGAAGATTATGCTGTTGGGTCTTGCTGTGGGACACAAATCGTCAACCCCCTCTGCTTCTTATGTTCAAAGAAACTATACAGATGATATTATAAAAATGAAGGATCCACCAATTAATCCAGGTATTTTTATTTACCAAATAGCTACTTCATTTCAGAAGTAAACTAGATGGTTCTGTTAAAGTTCCACAGTGGGCGATGTAATTTCGTATAAAATACATAAGAAAGAAGGTAACGGATCAAAATATTTTGCTTTGTATCATGGTAAAAAAAGTAAGAAGGTTATAAAAGTCAAAAGTAATGTACGATAACCAGTTCAAAAAAAAAATGTACGATAACAACCAGCCAGGACAAAAAAAAGTTATCAATTTTTTATTTCGAGAGTGAGATTTCCATGCCAGAAAAAGCCCAAAAACTTCTTTAAATTTAGTTTATCATTATCTTAAAACACGGCTTTAATCATTTGTTGTGTTAATAATAAACTTATTTCATTGGTTTCGATAGGAAAGAAAAACCAATCAAATGGTGTGTGTTTGCGGGACCCACACTATGTCTTCCCGACACCTTCTCTGTATTTATTTTGTTCACTAGTCATTTACACACACACACGCGCGCTCTTATCCTCTACACTAAACCACACACCTTGTTTTAATATAAACCGCAGCTAATCTCACCAATGTCAAGACAAGTGGACAAGTCTTTGTAATAAAAAACAAATACTGTTTCTGAATGTGAACTCGCGTACTTGAACACACGACCCCAATTTATACCCTTTTTTTTTTTATAAATTAAAAATTTTAAGAAGAAAGAATTCTTCATCGATTCCAGCGAAGGTAAAAGCGTATTCCTCGTGAGCACTACTACCTTCTCACTCCTCTTCCTCATTCTTCTTCTTCTTCTTCTTCAGTCTCCCTTCCTTCACACAATCTTCATCACAAAGCTCCAAGCTTTCCGATGACGTCGGATGGTGCTACATCCACATCAGCAGCAGCTGCCGCCGCAGCAGCGAGGAGGAAACCGTCGTGGAGGGAGAGGGAGAACAACCGGAGGAGAGAGAGAAGGAGAAGAGCCATAGCTGCCAAGATATACACAGGTCTAAGATCACAAGGCGATTACAATCTCCCCAAACATTGCGATAACAATGAAGTCCTCAAGGCTCTCTGTGCTGAAGCTGGTTGGGTCGTTGAAGAAGACGGCACCACTTATCGCCAGGTCAAAACATTTTTTCTCTCCAGATCTGAGTTTAAATCTGTTTATAGATATTGAAATCTGATTACTTAGATCTGATTCTTGGAAAATCTCAATCAGTTGTGTTCTGTTTCTTGGAATCTTGATTCTGACATTGTGTTGATGTTTGTGTGTTTGATTTGAGTCAAACAGGGATGCAAGCCTCTACCTGGTGAGATAGCACAAAACCAGAGTCCTCTCTCTTCTGCCTTTCAAAGTCCCATCGCTTCTTACCAAGTAAGCCCAACTTCATCTCGTGGTGAGCCCAACAACAGCTCTACCACCTTCTTCTCCTTCCTCAGAAACGGCGCCGTTCCATCCCTCAGAATCTCAAACAGCTGTCCCGTTACTCCACCCCTCTCGTCTCCATCTTCCAAGAACGCTAAACCGTTACCTACATGGGACTCTATCGCTAAGCAGTCCATGGTCAACGCTAATAAAAAACAATCAATGGCGTCTTTTAATTATCCTTTCTATGCGGTTTCTGCACCTGCTAGTCCCACTCGTCGTCAGTTTTATGCTCCGGTTACAATACCTGAATGTGATGAGTCTGATTCTTCCACTGTTGACTCTGGTCATTGGATCAGCTTTCAGAAGTTTGCTCAACATCAACAGCCATTCTCTGGCTCTATGGTGCCGACTTCTCCTGCGTTTAACCTTGTGAAACCTCCTGTGCCTCAGCAGATGTCTCCAAACGCTGCGTTTCAAGGGATGATTGGTCAGAGCTCTGAGTTTAAATTTGAGAGTAGACAAGTTAAGCCGTGGGAAGGAGAGAGGATACATGATGTTGGTATGGAGGATCTTGAGCTTACTCTTGGAAACGGCAAGGCTCGTGGTTGATTTGTGAATTTTGAGAGAAAGCTATTCTTCTTTATAGAGTATATCATTATCTTCTTTACTTACTATCCAAACATGGGGGGCTCAAAGCCTTTCTCCATGGAAAGCATTGGAACTTGGGAGTGTTAGTGTTTGTTTGTTTGATTCAATTCATGAATTTGGCTTAAAAAAAAAGCATTATTTGTAGATAAGACTTTTATGTGCCCTTACAAAGGCTACAGTGGCTGTAAACCGTTGTGTCTTGTCTTGTTAAATTTGATTAATCATATGTATCTGCTTCTCAACATCAAAGATCCGATATTTGCGGAACATGTGTATTTTTTTTACAAAATGTTAAAATTATTTATTTCCTTGCAATTCAATATTATTATTTTTTTTGGTCAAAACTAAATCATATCATCATTAGACAAAGCTAGCTAGAAGAAAAAAACACAACCAATCAACACAACTAGCTACAAATGCTACATTTCATAATGACACAAACAAACACTTGTAATCATAATCTTCTTAATACTCCATTAGTTCACGTTGCTGATTAAACAAGTCAGGTCTCAGTCTCGGCATTACATTCTTGGTATCTGCAGCAAGATGTGAGATGATCATTCACAATGCCAGAGACCTGCAAGAAGGAATAAATAACAGTAGGACCAACGCAGCGGAACCCTCTCTGCATCATGTCTTTGCTTATGTACTCTGCCTTTGGGGACTTAACGGGTACTTGACGGCCATAGCGGTATCCATTTCTTAAAGGTTTGTGGTTCACAAATCTCCAACAGTAGTTGCTGAATGATCCAAACTCTTGCTTCACCTGTTTTTCAATTTACAATCTATTAAGTCAATTTGTTCATAAACTTCTTTAGCATAACACACACAATCTATCTATCTATCTACCTTGAGAACTGATTTTGCGTTATCGGCAATGGCTCGCAGTTTCTGTTCGGACAGAACAAGACATCCGTTTACTTTAAGAGACATCAACCTCTTCTCTGTGAATTCTGATATAGCTAACGGATCAAAATCTTCAAAGAGCTTCCTGCAAAAAGTAAACCAACAAACTTATGCTCATCTCTCTCTCTCTTTTCCATAAAGTTAGAATCAGGATATTACCTAAAGGCGTCTCTTTTGTGTAGAATAGAAGGCCAGCTAAACTCAGCTAATGCTTGTGAGAACACAAGCAGCTCAAAGAGTTTCTTGTCGTCACGAACCGGAACACCCCACTCTTCATCATGAAACTTCACGTAAATCGAGTCTGTTCATCACATCATCTCATCACTATTATTAACCGCCCAAGTAAAAAACTTCTGTTTCGTTTTTGTCATTATTGTCAACTACAACACCTAGTTATTGCAGGGTGCAATTAATATGTTGTTGACATGTATGAAACTGATTGTTACAATGTTACTACCAGTAATCTTTTTAACTCATATACTCAAAAAAAAATACAATTTTTTTTTCTGTCAATACTCAAGAAAACAATTTACATTTCGAAATAACATACAAAAGATTAAATGTGCGAGAGGGACAAGAAAATCTCTACTTTGGGTAAAATGTTTTTTTTTAACAAAGAACACAAAAGAAAAACAGCACCTCCTCGTTATTCACGAAATTATTGAGTTATTTAAAAAAAAACAGTATATTTTTTTGGCAAAATAAACAGAGGAAAATGTGAAAATTTTAAATTAAAGTTAAATGAGGCAATTGAGGAAAAAAAGTTGTCAGACCAAACAGACCTGAGTTAGGTGT
Organism: Brassica rapa; assembly: GCF_000309985.2. Classification (NCBI taxonomy): domain Eukaryota; kingdom Viridiplantae; phylum Streptophyta; class Magnoliopsida; order Brassicales; family Brassicaceae; genus Brassica; species Brassica rapa. Next base: position 26,619,126 of record NC_024801.2, read on the forward strand.
GATCCAGTGGCATCTCTTGACCGGTCCCGGACTCTCAGGAAGAATGTCTCCAACGGCGGCGACACTGTTGAGCTTCGTCACTGACCCGTTCCGTTTCGACGGAGTTATCATTTTCTTAGAGTCTGCCGTCTTCACCGACGAACGCTCCGAGGAGGATGTCGTTGAAGATGAGTCATCAGTCGAGGCTGAGAAGTTGCTCGTCGCCGGAGATTTCATCACTTGCGGCTTCTTCTTCTTCGCGGCGATCTCTTTCGAAGGTTTGACTCTGTTCCCGGTCGAACACAGGATGGCTCGTGGCTCGACAACCATTGGTTTAACAGGAGAACGAAGCTTAGTGAGTGCAGACATCTTTGAGGAAATGTGAGGGTACAATGGGAAAGAGAAAAATTGAGAATTGATGATAAGGAATGAGATGGGATCAGAGAGAGAGAGAGAGGTGGAACAGAGTATGAGGTTTTTAAAAACAGAACGGTAACAAGAGAAAAGGACTTTAAAGAGGTTGGATGTAATGAAACCGGTAATAGCCGGTGAGTGTTTTGATTGCGTGTCGGTAGTTTTTATCGTGTTGCTTCAGAAAGAGACACCGAGAAAATGGTTAAAGGCGTGAGAATTACGTTTTTTTTTTGTGTCATTAATGAACTGATTAAGTTTGCCGCGCTTTGTCATTTAGAATTAAAAAAAAATAGAGTAGTGGGGGTTAACTGTAGACTTTTTAGGGAATAAAAGGGGGTTAAAACTTCAAAAACATGTGTTTTGGGGGATGCACCAAATGCTTTATGAGTTTGACCCCATATACAGTAAAAGTTCAATGAAACAAGTACATTTATTTTTTACTCCAACCTCTAATTAACTGCTCCAGTCGCTCGTGCTCAATCACAGCTTTTGGCTTCGTTGAAGAAGGGCAAGTACAATGATTGTAAATAAACTAATTTGATTTGACCCCTCTCTCTCTATCTCTTTTTTCTTCGGTGGTAAAATTGTGTTATTATTACTTTGCGATGTTCATTATTCATTATTTGTACATTATTTATTTCAGTGTTTCTTTTGCAGTGTTCACCGGTTAACCCAAAAAACTTTACAAACTCTACAAGAATAGATAACACAAAGAAAACCTTTGATTATTTTACTAGTTGCCATATAACCTTGTAGCATAACCATATATAACTTCTCTCTTTGAGGGACTAATAGAGTGTTTAATGGTTATTAAGAGGTGGGCAGAGAGTCAGGCTCTGATTTGGTGAAGTGTGTGGTGTTGGCACACGAGTGAAGGGCGCAACGGGAATTTGAAAAAGCTTTAAGTAGAAGTTAAAAAAGTAGCTTACCGTTAAGTTAAAGAATCGTAAAAGCCATCTCATCCCAACACCAACTCCACCTCAACCTCAACCTCACCTTGCGGTGGCCTGCCGTTTCTTTTACCTTTTCTTTCTAACGGCTAACCACTAACTCCTCTTTAATGGGCTTAGCCCAACTAATTATGCGGCCCTAACTCCGTACTTAACTCTTTAAAAGCCTTCCATAATTAACAAGAAGATATCTCTCATCACCAACAAGAAGCAAACAAAAATTGGTACAAGTAAAACCTGTGAGGCTGTGTGACAAATTTAATTTCTGCAACATCTTTTGTATTCAGAACCACAACTGTACACTTTAATAACGCTATAAGCCTTTGTGTAATAACTAAAAGACTAAAACATTTGTCTTTAAACCGGTCCGAGAGTGTTGAAATGGTCCCATGCTTCCTAACAGATTTAAACCAAACAAACAAAAGAGAAAGGACTTAAGATACCAAAATATAATCATCATAAAAACACTTATTAGCTTGTGAGCCAACCTGTAACAACTCGAAAACTTTCTCAGCCATGTATTTCTGGTTTGCAGAAGCACCCTTCTGTTGCAACTTATCTGGATGAAGGATTAGTAATGCTCTCTGGTATGATTTTCGAACTGCGTTTCCTTCGATCATGTCCATGAGAGGAACCGCCTTCCATCCACACCCGGGCCATAGAATCTGCAAAGTTAAACCTTCCATAACTTGTCCAAATACATAGTCTCAATATGTTAACCTGTAGTTGAATACTTACATATTGCAGTGTAGACAGGAGAGACCTAATGTTTCCACTCTTTCCGCTTGACCACTTGCGTATTTTAGCATCGATGTTCTATACATTTTTTTGCATTTTGTTTTGAGTTTTTTATATGAATAAAAGATTATATATCTTTGTAGGTGCAGTAGTATTATTACCTGGAATTCTTCAGCATTATTTTTTGTTTCTTCCATTTTGTTCTCATCTTGTGTTATATCCTCCACCTATGCAACACATCACAAGGAAATATAAAAAAACTAAAGATTGGTGAAAACTTGAAGGTTAAAAGTGATGTTCTGCTTACCAGGAAATTTACATGGAAGGGCTCGTCTATAGCCTCTGAGGTAACATGTGCTGACAGAAGAAGAAGAAAAACAGATGAGCTCAGATGATATTTTAGTTATGTAGTGTGAAAAGAAGGTTTTAATCAGATACACCAATCCAAGAACCTACCTGTGCTAGGTTCCTGTTTCTCCTCTTGTTCAGTAACACCACTAGGCTTACTACTATCTGCTACCTTTTTCTGAGTTGCCTGTGAAGGTTTCTGATCCTGATCCTGCATGAGTATTCGCAAGCAAGGAGTCAAAAACCACAAAACACAGTAAAACATATATATAGGAAGATCTTGATTTACAAAACCACAAACCATGGCGGGTGTAACTGGAGTTGATGTCTTTTGTTGATCAGGAACCTTTGCAGTTTCTTTGGCCTTAGCATCGTCTTTATTGGTATCAGTCACGGGAACTTCTTTAGCTCTCCATCTAGAGCTTTGCCCAAGAGGTTCTCCACCTGCTCCAGCTGAAGCTCCTTGACTGAAAATCTTAACAAAGTCCATCACTTTCCCTTTGGCTCCATCTTTGCCAACCTCTGGTGCTGAGGATGCACTTGCGTAGCTGGATGTATTATCAGGCATGGGGCTATCAACAGAACTTCTACTGCCTTGTGCTTTCTTTTTGCTTCTTGAATCTCCTGCATGGCTTCTCATGCTCTTCGCTTTGCTTTTACCTTTTCTTTCTTCCTTCTCTAACTCTATTTCCTCACCTGCAATGACAAAAGAACTTAACAAAGTCCACAAACCAAACAAACATACCTATGTCTTAAAGAAACCAACCTTGTCTCTCGTCCTTAACATCTAAAAATGAATGTTGAGGTTTCACATTAGCCTCATCAGGAGCTTTCGACACATTGCTAGAGAAGGCTTGTTCAGACATCTCCTCTTCTTTCTGAACACCAGGACGATTTTGTGAGCTTTGTCCTTCTGCTTCAACTGAAGTAGGACGCAAATCACTAGGTGTCGTCTCTTCAGCTTTAGCCATAGAGCTCAACCTAGAAGTGCCCCACATGGCAACAGGAACTCCTTTATTAGGCCACTTGTAGATAGAGAAGTGAAACTGCCTCACTTTCCCATTAACAACCTTTGGAGCAACATAACCATCTGAATCCGGTTTAGCAGTAGAGTTCACCATATCAGCACTGCTTGAAGTTCTTGACAAAGGAGAGCTCGAAGCAGCTTCCTTGTTCCTGCTTAAACTCCGAGCAGCTGAACCAAACGTAGGCATCTCTGTCCCTTTGATTAGTTTTGCAGGAAGACTGAGAAACAAAAGTCAATACTCAAAACTACAAAACAGATCATATTTTGATTGCATCACCAATTTATGAAAGCCAGTGAAAATATAAGACCTGAACTAGACCTCGGCACATTTATCCAAAACTGAAAAACCGAACCGAACTAGACCGATAAAAAACCGAAAGCGAATCAAAATTTTCAAATATCCAAACAGAATTTATAACTAAAAAACATATATCAAACCAAAACCGAACTAATGGATACCCGAATAATAAAATACAATTTTTATATTTACAAAATTAGTTATGTTTAGCTTTAAAGTAAACAAACATCCTGATACTTTCTATAAATCTCGGACTTATCTATAAAATTTACTCGATTTAACCAAAATTATACGAAAAACCAAAACCAATTTAAACCTGAAATAACTAAATCGAAATCAAATCTGAGTTTCATAAATAATCGAACGAATTCTATCTCTAGAATTTAAAAAAAAATTCCAAAACTGAATTAACCGAACCAAAACCAAAATGTGTAGGACTAACCTGAACTGTGCAGGAAACGAAGTCCCAGGAGGAGACTCGACTTTGTGAGGGATAGGACGAGCCGGGCTAAGGATCCGAGAACCCGGAAGTGATGACCCGAACGTTTCTCCTTCGTTCTTTACCTTCCTCTGCGGTGAAGAAGATGATGATGATTCATTCACTCTGAAGATATCGTCGAAGAAATCATCAGCAGTGAAACGACGACGGATGGATGACGGGTCTTCACCGAACACAGGCTTCTCGTCTCGGAGAATCAGCGCGCTGTTGTCGACGATGACGTCACGCCGCCTGATTTCACTGAAGCTATGTCTACCGGTGGTTTCAATAACTTTGGACCGTCTTTTAGGCGGACCACCAAACACGTCCCTGAAGTCTATGTCCACGTCATCGTCCCCGGCGGGATGACGCAGGAGAGGCGGTGAGTTTGGTAGTGTCTGCATAGTGTGGCACAAATGAGAACTTTGACAGAGCTAACACACGGAACAGAACATTGTAGGTTGGTTGTTTCAGACAGGATGTAAGGTAAGGGTGGGGTCCATTTGATTTGAAGCCACAAACAAAAGAGTGTTTGAGTTATTACAGAGAGGAATCTTAACGTCTTCTTTGTTGTGGATAAAACCACTCTCTCCCTCTCTCTCTCCTTGCTTTCTTTTTTTGTCTCTCTCTAATTTTTTTTTTTTTTGTGGTCAGAAGATAATGCATGTTTGGTCAGTTAGGCTAAAGACCATAAGGTTACAAAAATATTCATGGTACAGAAAAATTATAATAATTAATGAAATTAGACAAATTCGTGAATAATTATAATAATTTCATTATTAAGAAATTATAACCACAGATGAAACCAGACTACCTTGTTTCTTGCATAACAAGTATTATTAAAGGCATAAGCCCTAAGGAAGATTCAAATGAGTCAACACTCAACACTAAACCGAGATACAAACCGGTACAATCTTCATAATCATTTTTTTTAAGAACTTTAAATCCTACTAAAGAGAAGATGAGCACCTTTTTGAGGCTGCAAGGTCACAAACAAAACAGGAGCATGGACATAACTCGGAGACAACTTGAAATTGTAATGCCTCAAGATCGTAGCAAGAACCGTTTTGGCCTCAACCACTGCGAGGTTCTGTCCCACGCAAGTCCTCACCCCTAACCCAAACGGCACAAGCAGAGCTGATTCTTTCCTGGTGTCTTCGAACCTACCCGGGTTAAACTCCTCCGCGTCATCTCCCCATGCGTCTCTGTCGTGGTGCATCGCGACAACCGATAAGTACAGTTGAGTTCCTTTAGGAATCTCGAGGCTTCCGAGCTTAGCTTTCTTAAGTGTGTCGCGGTTTAGTGTCATCGCTGGAGGGTAGAGCCTGAGTGTCTCATTGATTATCATACCTAACTGTTATAAAGATTAGGAATCAGTTTCTCTTACAAAACCATTGTTAAGTTAATGACTTACTATCTTGAGATCTTGTAAGATATCTGGAGTGGGTAACCCGGTTGGTCCAAGGACGCGGTTAACTTCTTCTCGAGCAATGCTTTGCCATTCTTGATGCATAGCTAAGAGGACTAACACCCAAGTCATGAGATCACCAGTTGTTTCCTTAGCTGCAAAGTAGAAAGTCTTGCATTCATCTATAACTTCTTCAATCCCAAGCCTCTCTTCTTGACCATTCTGATTGACGTAAGGAGACATAAAAGCCTGAAGAAGAGTTCCTGCTATCTCCGCGTCCTTTGTTTTGTTTTTCTCGATGAGTCCCAAGATAGAACCACGGATTTGTTTCTCAATCCTCCATATCTCTCTATTAGTCTTGGAAGGCAAGAATCTATAAACCAGAAGCATTAAGTTTAAAACTTGTTCTCTCTATGAACTAGCGGAGAGTGTCCCTAGAAGACTTTACCTGTACCCAGGGATGTAAATGCTCCATCGAACAAGGTAGAAGAGACGCATCATACGCTCTTGCAAGGCAAAGATTCGTTTCCCTTCTTCCACGTTGTTACCAAAAGCTGTTCTTGATAACATATGTGCAGACAAACTGTGTACCTCTCTGTGTACATCTAGCTCAATCTCCTCTTCTCCGTTTCTCATCTCCTCCCATTTCTCAATAAACATCTTAGTACTTGCCACCATTTGCGGCACCCACCTCTGTAATGAAAATCTCAGCTTTTATTCACAACTAATGTTCAAAAAATTGCTAGTTGCTTTTTAAGAGCATTAACCACTAGATGGATTATTAGGAGTTTAGAAGGACAGTCATTGACAAATTATTGATTTATTTTTTTTTTATAAATTTTACATTAATAGTAGATATTTTAATTTTTAGATTTAGTTATAAATTATTTTAATGAATTATAAAAACTAGATATACAAAAAACTAGACAAATTTATAGATTTGAACTAAAAGCTTAAACAAATTAGATTGCTTTAAACGAATTTAAATCAATATAAACCCGATTTAGAAAGTTTAAAACAATCTGAATGATAAAATCATTTTAAGAAAATCATTTCGGCTATTGATTTAGCACTAGAAGGAGTCAACTAGACCAGTTTTTAGAACATTGATCACAAATTCACAACCAAACCATATGATTGATTGATGTTGTACCTTGACTTTGTCCATGGTGAAAGCTTGAACAGCGATTCTTCTATGGAAAGCCCATTGATCACCTCGAAGCCCAGGAAGGCCCTGAGCGTAAAGAAGCTTAGACAAAGGGTTGTGTCCGATACGATCAAACGACTTGCTCTTCAAAGCTTCCCTGATTAGTTTCGGATCCGACGTGGCAACCACCGGTTTGGTACCGAACCAGTAGAGGAAAGTCTTCCCGTAGGCGCGTGACCAGTTGTGGTAGTGAGGCGCCACGCGGTGTACGAACTCGTGAGGGTTGTCGCCGGACGGTATCGGCTTTGACTTCGCTTCGGTTGTTAAACGGGTAACTTCCGACGAGTTTCCGGTGAATAAACGGTAACGAGGTCCGGTTAAGTGCAGCTTGTTGAAATGAGATTGGAGTCTCCATGGGATCCATAGATTAGTGTAAACGAATCTGAAGATGAGAAGGAAGAGAAAGAGGAAGAAGACGAAGGGCACTGCCATTGTTGTCTCTCACTCTCTCTCTCTCCTTTAGTTTCATTTATTGGATATTGAAATTATAATATTGAAAAAAAATCATTTTCAATCAATCTTGAGATTTACAGTAAGATTCAAACAGATGTTTTATAAAAGATAAAAAAAATTCCAAGCTTTGACCGTTAACAAATAAAAAAGTCTTTTCACTTTGGTCTTATTAGTACCAAACAAAGCTCTCTCTTCTATTACCAAACCCCAGCTGAATCAAGCCCTGGCCCACCACCATACTTCATCTCCGAGGACCTGTGGTTCGTACGTAGTGTTGAGTCGAACATTGTACACAAAGACTTTCTCTTGGCTGGCTACAAGATAGCCTTTGATTGCTTGTAACGCTACAGGCTCTATTTGAATCTTCTTCTTTGATCTCACTCTACATTCCAAGTTCATGATGTCACCATGTTAAAACTATTGATGTCAGTTCTTGAATTACTGTTAGACCTTTCAAAACAGTATTCGCTGGAATATATTGAATTATATAAAACAAAACTTTAGATAGTAAACCCAATCCAACAGATTCGAATGACTACGATGGATGATCTAAATCTCCCACTATAATCACTGTAGTTACAGCACAAGTTATGTACTTTTGAGAAATGAAGACTTTAATCTGATTAAGACAAGGCCAAACCGCACGGTCCTACCACCATCGTGAGTAGTTGCCATATAAACACACAGCGACATGATCCAGTGATTCACGTTCATCACACGTGCAGATTAATTGCCACCGTTCTCTTCAAAAAGACGTTTTAACTGACTTCATCTCTGTGCCTGTTAAATATTCGTTAGATCAAAAACAGTCAAGGAACAATGAAAAATAAATTAAGAACAGCTTTTACAAGAATAGATTCGATAAGAGGAGGAAGGTGTTTACTTGTGGATTTGTCTTAAGTGGTTTCGTATCCAGCTTGAAGGCAGCAAATATAGACTCAGTGTGGCTGCTACTTATCACCGTCTCCCCTGAAGTGAAGCTAGTTTTCTTTGAAGACATCTTTAGAATCTCGTACAATGTTGTTCGTTGCCTCGTGCTCTTCTCCTCTGCCGCTGATGCCGGTGAAGTTGTTGATCTCTCCTGTGACTGTGAGGCGGTGAATTTTGCTGGAGCTCTTCTTGGTCGGCTCTTTTCTTGAACAATCTGTAAATGTTGTGGCGAAATATATTTACGAGTGCACCAGAAACCTTGATGGGATGTTGTGACAATTTAGTAGAGAGAGCTTTACCGTCTCTGGAACTGAAGGTTCCTCTGGCACTGAGTTTGAGCTTTTGTTGTTACTGTCATCACGTTCGAATATATAGCCACGGACAACGTTTGACCCGCGCTTGCGAGATCCTTCTGATATAGAACTCTTTGTAAGTTTACCCAAGAACGATGACTGCAAAAGATTCATGGCATAAGATGCAATACTTCTTAAACAGTAACCTCTCGACGAACTTTATTGGTACATGAAAGTAGCTGAAGGCTTATATATACCTTGGATGCAGCGGGGTTTTTGTTTATTCCCATGAGTGCCCTATCTTTAAAAGCTGAGGACAGTTTAATCAAAGTGGTTATAAGCAATAGAACTCAACTGACGATTACTTATAGAGGGAGAAACTTGAGTGGTATCTTACAAGTAGTTTTTGCTTTCTTTCCTATCTCAGGCTTCTTGATGTGGCGAAGAATTTCCTCAGAGTTTTCATTCCCGGTAGATGATGAAAGCTTGGCCTTTTGCTCCTGTGCCAGACAATAGTTTTTAGATTCATGGGGTAGCCACAAGCGACAATATTAAACAAAGATTTTCAGTCTTCAGAATATAGAGGTATGATGGAAAAGTGATAAAATGTGGAGCACCTACCAATCTTTTCTTGTACAATCGCTGCTGCATGAGCTTCTTCTCCGTTTCCTCATCGTCAGATGACACATAAACGTCATCTTTATCTGTGAACATTAAAGGGATCATTTCTTTTATTTTCTTTATCCTCATTCGCATGGAAGTTGCATGACTCGGATCTTCTTCGTTTTCGTCTTCACTGGCTTCAGGTTTTGTCACTTCTTCATCTTCAGCCATATTTTCATCATCAGCGTTATCGTCTTCATCTTCAAACAATGATGTTTCGTCCTGCTGCAAACCTCGTTTTAGCTTATGTAAGAGCTTCTCTGTCCCTGCAGCATCCTGTTGCTCAAGCCACTTCTGATGCAGTTCATTACGTTTATATTTGTCACTTGGATCTTCCTTGAATTGACTGGCAATCATATCCCTGAGATCGTCATCTTCTTCGTCCTCGTCTTCATCATCATCATCTTCGAACCGGAGTAAATCGTTGTCGCTGTCATCTTCCTCTTCAGCAACCTCATCAATAAACTTTCTAACAGGGTCTCCAGCAGATGAATCAAGGGTCTCATGATCAGAACTTTCCTTAGTGTACTCTGCTTCTTCAGAACTGCAGATGTGAATTAGTTATTATATAGAAAGAAAGCATAAGAATACAGAATGCAACTGAACTCTATAAGACCATTGCCTTTGCTGATTATGGCACAAAATAAGCGATTCATGTACTCACACTAAGATCTGTCCAATGAATATTATGAAAACTGAAGACTGTGTTATATGAAGCTTTCCAAGATCAGACCAACGAACATGTAGAGTGTTATATCGAATTATATTTCCGCATGTAACCAGATCTAAAGAGAGACTCACTTGTCAGGGGCTGGAGATGGGTTCCGTTTGAGGTTATTGGCAGGTACCGACGGTGGTGTCATCACTTCTTCCACGGATCTGGTTGATGTCTTCTCTTGAAGTTCTTCTCCAAAATTAGTTGTTTGTGAGGGCAAAGATGGATCCTAACCAAAAGAAAAAAAAACAGAGTCAGCTTTGATAATACTAGCTTTTGAACCACTGCATAAACTTAGCATTTGCAAACTGGGACTGAAATGACTTGTTCACATTGTTATACACGTAAGAGTTAACAGAGTAACATGAATTTGCAGGATATACAGTTACAGTTCACACAACTTTAATCAAGGACCTCGAAATCAAATCAACAAAACAGAAAACAACTCCCTGTTTGTGCAAAAGGATCTAACAATGAGGGGACTCACCTGATGAGTAGAGTTACTTTCAGATTTTTTGTTAGACGGACTGTCTGACTTCCCCACCGGACCTGCAGAGTCCTCCAAGCAATCTCCTCCTTGAGGGTTTTGGTTGCTTGTAAATTCCAAATTCACATCTTCGTTCTTCTCTTCCATTACAACTTCCTCAAAATCATTCACATCCTCCCCATAAGGCCCGTCATCTATGTCCTTCGATTTAGACTTCTTCCTGCTAAGGAATCTGTCAACAGCGTAGATGATTAGCACTCAAACGTTGTTACTAACTAAGACGGCGATAAGTAGGACAGTAGCCAAGGAAAAACATCAAACTCACTGCTTAGAAATCTCCTCTTTTCTTCGTCGAATCTTCTCCAAGACAGACGAAATGGGCTTACGCACAAGAGGGACGGGTTCAAAGGCAGCATCCCGAGTTTCTAGACCAGCACCAATCAAGAGACAATTGTCACACAAAAAAAGAAGTTAAGTTCTATGATAAAGTAGTGTATTTGATAAGAGTCGTTACCTCGCAAGAGTCTCTGGTTTTCTGCACGAAGCTGGTCAAGATACTCTCTTCTTTCCTACGAGAAGAGAAAAAAAAAACATTAAATCAGGAGAAGAAAACAAATAATCGAATACTAAGAAGCTAGAGAGAGCTACCTTCTTGGTCATGTTCATGGAAGCAGGCAGCTCATCAAAATCAACAGTCTTCTTCTTGCTCCTCTTCGTCTCCTTTCCTTGGCTATCACTGGCCTCGAAAACAACTGATCGCTTCTTTCTAACTCCCTTCGATCCCCAAACATTGATTATTTCCTCTTCTGTTTCCATCTCAACGACTTCTTCATCGCCTTTCTCCCCCGATTCCTCAGCTTCACTCGATTCCGAAACCAAGGTTTCCTCTCTCGCTTCCATTTCAGGGATCTCCTCTTCACTCTTCTCTCCCAATTCCTCAATCGCGGGATCAATCTCAGGCACACTCGATTCCGAAACCCTAGCTTCCATTTCAGGGATCTCCTCTTCGCCTTCCTCGCTCATTTCCTCAGATGCGGGATCGATCTCAGGTACACTCGATTCCGAAACCTTAGTTTCCTCCCTCGTTTCCATTTCAGAGATTACCTCTTCAGTTTTCTCGCCCAGATCTTCAATCGGGGGACTAATCTCAGGCACGGAATCGAAGTCGAGAGCCTTCCTCGCGTTAACTCCATCCTCCACACCCAAACCCTCTAAATCAGATCGCATCTCGTCTTCTTCGATTCCATCCTTCCCCAAATATTCACCGTCGGCTTCTCTAGAACCAGGACATAGATCGGAGATCGATGTAGCCTTCTTCAATAGCCTAAGCATCCTGTTCGGAACCGGGACACTCGATCCTCCGATTGGAGAAAGCTGCTTCTCGCTATCCATCTCCGATTGTTAACCTCCGGTTTAAGTGATAGAGAATTGAAAACGGTGGCGAATGGATCTGTGTTTGTTCGAAAAGGAGAAGTAGAGATATTGATCGACGATTTTGCCGCCAAATTATTTTGATTTTCGCGCCTCTATTTGTCTGTAAAGAAAAGTGCGAAGCTTTCTCCGCGGGCCTTTAAGAAGTATCCTAATGGGCCACCCTTAAACAGGCCGGATTATTATTATCCAGCCCATTAGAATGATACCTTAAGTCGGTTTTAAAAAGCCGAAACCCTAGATCACGAGAAACAAAAGGATCTCCGCTATATAAATAACGATAAATCCCAATTCTTACAGAACAGCTAGCGCAGTTTCTTTTTTCCTACACTTATTGATTAGTTTGGTTTCTTTGTGTGTTCATGAAACATCGGTATGTTTATAAGATTATGTTGTTTGAAGTTTTTCCCTAGTTTAGTTGATGTAAATGCATTTGTTTACCCACGTTTCTACCCATGATGAGTAAAATCACAAAGAATGGTAGAGATGTTAAGAACGGGTGCAGAGATTGAGATGGTTATCTTACCAACCCATTGCATATTTTTCTCTTGCTTTGGCGTCAAATGAATCGACCGAAATTTCTCTTTTAGCTTAGGGATTTTAGATTTTATGGCAGATGATGAATTGATTACTTGTGCTTAAATCACAGAATAATAGTGTTGACAAACAATCTCCGCTTATTATCTGATGCCATGATTTTTTTTAATCGAATTTGAATAGTTTATTTTCTTGTGGTTTTGTATTCGGATCATACAGTGATGAGATAAGCAGACGGGCGGTCTGAATTGATGCCATGTAGACGTGTCTGCCTTCGCTACAACTTTGTAGCTTCTCTGAGTATTGTCTCTTTGTTTGGTTTATGTGTTTAATTGATATTTGCCATGATGAATTTGCTTCTATTATGTCTGGACATATGAGATTATTCAATCTTTGATCTGACTGGTGCAAAAAATTCTGAGCTACCTATGTTTTCACTTTTGTTCTTGTCATTGATGTAATCCTAATCTGCTGTAACTAGGGTCGTGTATAAATTGCTACAGTAAAGGTATTGTTATATCCGGAAAGTCTAGATAGACCATTGCCGCGTGAGCTTTTTATTTCTTGTTAGTCAACTGATTAAGTTGCAATTTGATCGGAGAAGATAGTCCAATGGATATGATCATGATAACTGAGTTGATAAACTACCATTGTTTTACTATCATCTTTTACTTTTTGTCTCATCTATTTTAGGGAAAGGACCTTTAACTAAAGTAACGAACTGGAAATATATATACTGCAACAAAAAGTTACACAAGGCGATAGAAATGACATAAGATGGCTAGAAGTAATTGCCCAATATTAACCAATATGAACCAAAGCAATTTATTCAGTTAGACACACTACCTTTCAATAAGGCAAAAGCACGTTAAGAGTAACATCTTAAAAGGACTATAGAGGTTTTGTAGTGTTCACTATGTCGAGGTTTGATCTTGGCAGATTCATGTGATGCAAATTCAGAACTCTCGAAGTTATGTAATCCAGATTCATTCTCTCGAAGTTATCCTGTAGATTCTAGAGAGTATCAATTTATGAAGTCAAAATACATATTCAAAATGGATTGATCGGATCTTCATTATCTCATAAGCTGGTTCAAAGTAAACCTTCAGCTCAGTGTGTATTCATGTAGTCCGAATGATTTATTACAAATGTGATTTTAAGACTTTGTCCTAGACCACTAATATTTTGATATAACTTATCCCATCATGTATGTGTTTGGCAAACTGAAATTCTAGATATCTAAAGGGGTACTCAATAAACTCACTTCGAAAATTCTTTAAATCACACAAATATTTTAAAAGGTTGAAACTGAAATTTTGTTATAAAGGTTGTAAAAATCAAAGTTGTTTCATGAACTCATATTATTTACAGAATATATAAAATTTTGTACATGTTATATCGTCTTGATAGGTTGACGGTCAAATCTGCCTCACTTGGTTTGTTAATTGTTAGCATGTGAATTAACCAATTTTCTTTGTTAAATTTTTGATCCATATATTTCACTAATAGTAATAATAATATAAATATTAGTTTCAATAATTTATTTATTTTTATTAAAATAATATAAATATATGTATTTTATAATTAATTTTTTATAATTTTCATTTTATATAATAATTTTTTTTTAAAAAAAATATTTGTTGTGAGATATCTGTATTTTTTATTTAACAACATACACCTACTTTGTCTAAGATATACTCAATATGCATCCGTAATTTGAAAATTTTAGACCGTTTGACCCGCATTCACTTCACCGTGGATCAAATGGGACGAAGCCTACTTACATTGAATTATTTTTTCTAGCTCTACTATTTAATAGCTTAATATTTGCTCCAAAATTGCTTGTTCCCGAACTTTTGTTGAATAAATTTGAACAACATTAAAAAAATTGAGCAAAAACTCAGATTTGAAAAAATATATATATATATATATATATATATATTTTAAAATTGAACAACATAAATTCATCTTCCAGCTCAAAAAAAAAAAACAGATTAAAAAACAAATATTTATATACTAATTCAATCGAAACAGGCCCAATAATAATCTATTATTCGACCCACATAAATATTTTGGTAAGCCCGTTAAAAAGCGAAACCCTAATAAGGGGATAGAGAAAACATCTCCTCCGCTGGTCCTGACAAAACCTTCAACAACAAGTCGGTCTACCTCCACCGCACTCTTGTCTTCCGGTATCTCTAGATCTGTGTCTCATTTCGTGTATTTAAAATATCGATTTATTATATTTTTGTTTGCCAAACTGTTTGGTGTTTTTTTTTGTATTTCAGTTGGAATTTAAAAACATGGATTTCTCATCTCCGTCGCCGCCGATGGGTAGTGGTCAATCTCCGGAAGCATTGATGGAACAGGTGCAGGCGCAGCTACAACAAGCTTACGCGGAGGAGTTGATAGAGACACTGAGAGGAAAATGCTTTGATAAATGTGTAACAAAGCCAGGATCAAGCCTTAGCAGTGGCGAGAGTAGCTGCGTCTCTAGATGCGTTGATCGTTACATTGAAGCCATGGGTATCGTTAGCCGTTCTCTCTTCTCCCAACAACGTTGATCAACACTCTCTTCTAAGCTACTACTGTTGTTTTTACTTTTGTTTTGAGTCTGAGTCTTTGTCATTAAGACAATCACCAGCTTTGGTTTCTTGATTTGGTGATATAACTTTATTACAATGTTGACGACAATAATCTCCGCTTGACATTCATGAAAAGTTCTTTGGAAATCAAATATGTTTCTTGATGATATTTTGATTTTGAAATTTGTTTCGTTTTCTGTGAGCTTTTAGTCGGTCGATAAATGAATATGAGATATTGAGATGTTTAGTAGATTTGTCTGTGATTTGTTACGAGAGTATTCACTTACTGTGTTATGCGAATTATATTTGGTTGTGTTTGTGATGAAGTTTTCTTATTGAAATGTGTGTTTAGCTTTATATCCATATACTATAACAGTGTGTTTCCTGGTTTTTGAGAATGTGAATATATTGAAGTCATCATACACTTTCAAGTGGTCAGGATTTGCGAACCAGTGTGTGCCTATTCTGAACACTGAGCTTTGCCTTGTACATTCGTCTTAATGGTAGTGGATGAGTTTTATGGGGCTGTTTTAAGTAGTTGGCTTGGTCATTAGTAATGAGCCTAATTTACAATTAAAATTACTCAATTGTGAATAATTGCCATGGTTTGCCTCCCAAAGACTCATGGTTGTCCTACTTCAAGACCCAAAATAAATGTGTATTTCTTAGGGTGTTATTTATGGACCTGATGTAATCCCCTTCAACAATAAATGTAATGAGAAAACTCTTCACACATATGCATGAATGATACTTTACCTAACAAAATAATAAATCCTATGATATAGATGTTTATGATTTTTAATATAGACTAGTATATTTTTTTACAAAATTGGTTAACGTTTCAACCACGGTAGCTAAATCTTTAAAGAGGTTTGGTCATCTCCAACTATAATTTCTTTGGCCTGCGTAGTTGACACGGTGGTAATGTGTGAAGCTTCTGCCAATACTTTTTATAGGGTTTGAATCGAACCGCATCCGATCCAAAAAAATAGTATTGAATCTAAACCGATTTTATTAAACTTTAGAAACAAAACTGAATCTGAACCGAAGTAATTTGGGTATTTGAATGTATTCGAAATAGATTTATATATCTAATATACTAACTAATTTTAAGATTTAACTTATAAAAATATCTAAAATATATAAGATATTTTAAATTATCCAAAACTTAGACCATCTCCAATTTATTTTGCTATTTTCACCTCTAAAATAGGGAAACTCTATAATAGAGGTAAGATATGCTCCAATGTATTCCCCTAAAATAGCAATCTCTAAAATATAGAGTAAAAAATAGAGGAATGTTATTTCTTCCTCTATAAATAGAGGAATGTTATTTCTTCCTCTATAAATAGAGGAAAAAATAGAGATCTCTATTATAGAGGAAGAAATAGAGGTGGGTTGGAGCAATTTCATCTCTAAATGCTATTATAGAGGTGAAAATAGCAATGGGTTGGAGATGCTCTTAAAGAATATAATATAAACCAATCAAAGTAAATGTCTAAAATAACTAAAAAATACTTAAAACATCAAAAATAATTAAAATATTTATTGATTATCTGTCTAAATATTCAAGTCAAATCAATTTATATGTTAAATTTAGATATTTTCACATATTTTATTCAAATTTATGCATAATATATTATTTTGCTTTTAGATTTTGAAAAATTTAAAGTATATAATGAATTTAATTTTCAAAAAAGATTTAAACATATTATTCAAATCAGAACCAAACCTTCAAAAATTCGAACCGAATTCCAGCCGACATTTATAAATATTCGAATGGAGCTGAAATTTTCTAATCCGGAAAACTCGAAATCCGAATAGATCCAAACCGAACCGGATAGCTATCCCCCACACCTACTCCTTTTTTCTTTATTACAAGACATAAACGTGAGTCGCACGTGCCGTAGATATTTTAGACATATTTTTTTGTTTCTGTCCAATTGTGATTTGTCCTAAAGCCGCTTTTGAAGAAGAAGACTACTACTACGTTTACTTTTCTCAATTTTAATCAGAGCTTCCTTCATATTCAGCTCCGACTCACGAGGACCTCTCACTCTCACTCTCGATCTCTCTCGCTATTCCTTCGATCGTCTCGACTACTGGGTACGCTCTTTTCTTTTCCTTTTTGTCTCTTAAAGTTTAGATCTTTGCTGTTGTGTTTGTGAAATTTTCATTCTTCTGTGGTCCAAAATTCCCGAAAATTTGATGGATCTTCTTGATGGAGGAGATTGAACAACAACTTTACTCAAAACTTTCACTTGATTCTTAGTTTTTTTTTTTTTTGCGTAGTGTTAGTTAGCCAACTAGTTAGTTAGCTGAGTCATGCTTTGTCTGTGTGATTCAAGTCACATGAACCAAGTGAACATTTCTTGTCTAGTGTCCATTTGCATGTCTGTGACTTCTCTGCTGTGCTGTTCTTCCCTCATGAATAATAGATTTTGATACTGCACACTAGTGTGTTATTCAAAATGTTTCGCCGCAAGACTACTTCGCAAGCTGAACAAGAGAATAATGAAGCAGCTCTCAGAGAGGCAAAGGTACAAACTTTCCATGACTCTCACTTATAAACTGAATAACTGATTCTTGAAAGATCATTTCTTTACTGATCTTAATGATCCACAGATCAAAGAGGTCAAGACTCTCATAGGTGAGCTCTCTGGAAGGAGTTCACTCTACTGTTCAGATCCCTGTCTCAAGAGATATCTTGAAGCTAGGAACTGGAACGTTGGCAAAGCCAAGAAGATGCTTGAAGAGACGCTGAAATGGAGATCAACCTTCAAACCTGAAGAGATCCGTTGGGTAAGCCATCAAACACATCTGGATTCCTCTCAAAACTTACCAAGTTAAAGGCTTCCTTTGTTTGTTTTTTTCACTAGGATGAAGTTTCAGGTGAAGGTGAGACTGGGAAGGTTTACAAAGCTGGATTCCATGACAGAAGTGGAAGAACTGTTCTTATCCTCAGACCTGGCTTGCAGAACACCAAGTCTTTGGAGAACCAGATGAAACATTTAGTGTATCTCATTGAGAATGCTATTATGAATCTTCCGGAGGATCAAGAACAGATGTCTTGGCTCATTGATTTTACGGACTGGTCGTTGAGCACCAGTGTGCCTATCAAATCCGCTAGAGAAACTATCAACATACTGCAGAATCACTACCCTGAGAGACTAGCTGTCGCTTTCCTCTATAACCCTCCAAGGCTCTTTGAGGCATTCTGGAAGGTTAGAAGGCAAATCACTGATTCTGACTCATAGAGTTATACAAAACATTAGTTAATGATGAGTGTTTGTTGTGTGTGTGTTGTTCTGCAGATAGTGAAGTACTTCATTGATGCAAAGACATTCATCAAGGTGAAGTTTGTTTACCCGAAGAACCCTGAAAGCGTGGAGCTTATGAGCTCATTTTTCGACGAGGAGAACCTCCCAACGGAGTTTGGAGGGAAGGCTTTGTTGCAGTATAACCATGAAGAGTTCTCTAAGCAAATGAACCAAGACGATGTTAAAACTGCAGACTTTTGGGGATTGGTTCATAGTAACAACAATCACCAGCAGCAGTCCAGCAGTGGATTTTCTGGAGCTGAGATTGCTCCTGAGCCAATACAAACCAACACTTAAAACTAGCTTTGAAAGGCTATGTATTGTTGTAACCAACCCTTTTTCAAATGGGGACAAAGATAAAGATAGCTCTTGATGCTTAGAGGAGAGGACACAGAGATGTAAGATTTAGACTCGGTATTTGATTAAATAAAAGGATTTGTGTGTTATAAGCAGCTCTTGCAGGTGTTATAAGTGATTCCAATAATACTTTACACTCAAAAGCATTTATTTACAGGAAGAAGACAAGCTTTGTTTCTTTCAGTATCATCAATCTCAACAAACCCAAGAAGAAGAGAATGGTTTCTTTCAAAATTTGAAGGCACACAGAGAGAAAAAAACAAACACATGAAGAAAGATTATCATACTACACAAATGTATTAGCTATTAAACTCTATTAAGTTTAGAGATTTGCGTTGGAGTGGAGTTAGAGAGAGAGACAGAGAAGGCCAAGAAGCTTGAGGCAAGTTTAAGTGAGACTACTAGATGAGTCTTCTTCTGAAGTTTCTGGTGGTTGATTGATAGGTTCGCACCAGAAGGCCAACACCAATGCCGAGACCTACACAGACGCCAAGACCAATTCCAACGCCAACCCTCACACCAGCATTGAACCACGACATTTCGCCATCTTCAACATCTGCGTACTCTCTTCCCATATACATGTCTCCGTATTCTCCTTCATAGTCTTGTTTATAGTTTCCGTATTCTGTTGCCTACACAATTTTAAAAAACTCCCATACTTAGGACAAAACATTGCAAAGAATATGTTTTGGTACATGGCTCTCTGAAACGAAAATAAGAAAGATACATTCATAGAGATAGTCAAGTAAAGAACACAATGGCCATTCAACCAGTACTTGTAGAATAGAGGCTAATAGTACTTTTATTCTCATACTGGTGTTTAGACCTCCATGATATTTAGGTGGAAGTTATAGACACTAATATAGTTTAAGGGAAGCTAATAACCTATAGTGAGTTCTAAGAACCATTCCAAATAGGTCAACTGCAATAAAACCTTCAAGCATAAGTTAATCTTAACATTTGATTCTTCAATAGGTTAACATCTTCCCTGGTAAGTAGTCTATGCATAAACTAAAGTTGATATATTGTGGCACTAATGTGATAACCACAATGAATCACATAAGAACTGAATGTAGCAGACAGGAGGATAAGAATTCAAACATTAAGATCACATGACAAGAGAGAGAGAGAGAGAGAGAGAGAGAGCTTTCTATTAATATGTCAGGCCCCATACATCACATGATCATTTATCAAGAGCTGGTACCAAGAAACAAGCAGACTCATATCCTAGGTAACGCATTCAAAAAACCATTATAATACTATTTAAAAAGCATTGATACAATGAAACAGCAAAATGAAAAATTACCTGAAAATCAAGCTCAGACGAGTTGCCTTTATGAGTCTCGCCGGTTTCATACTCAGGAATCGAATCTAACGCAGCCACTCTATTATGCATCTTCTTCCTAAAACCAAGCTGAAGCGTCTTGGTCAAGATGATAGGTGTTCCCGAGAAGCAACCAGTGACATACACTTCAACAGTCGGCAACAACGGAGATGATGACATCTCAGAACAACCAATGTGTTTCTTCTTCTCCTTCAAGAAACCACACCCTGCAGTGATCTCAGCTTCACAGTTCATCCCCCACCGCTTCACGCCATGCTTAACAGACTCCCCTGTGAAACCATTACTACCAGACAACTCTAAAGTCCCAGACAAAACAAGCTCATCTCTGTCATACACCTCAAACCTCACGCTACCAGATAGCCTGATATTGTCTGTGCTGATGAAAGTAACCGCTTCTGATCTCTTATCAACACGGTCTCTCCTCAGCTGAGAGGAAACTCCTTGAGAGTACCGAACACCGTTGATCTCGAGGAGCGAGTCAGGATCCAGAGGGATGTGGGTGAGGGTGAGGACCTCAGGTGTGGAATCATCCGCCTTGAAGTTGCTGATTCTGACATAGAACACTCTCAAATCCAACAATGGTGATGATGATGTTCTGTTGTAGCCCTGATGATATCTAACCATCTGATATGCTTCACCGTTGTTGTTGCGTGTCTCGTAAGGCTCCTCCATAATTAAGAAGTACTAGAATCAATCCCTAATGTGATGTGAAATAGAAATCATTCATTAACCAAATCGTAACGAAAGAAATGTAAAGATTCAAACTTTAATCACTTTGCCAAAAACAGAGAGATGGGTCAAAAATTTACAGATGTGGAAATCACATCTTAAGTTGAAAAAAAAAAACAAATTAACAAACTTTAAAGCTTTAAAACTACGTTTCTATCAGAAAGGAACTATCTTTTCTTTTCAAAACAAAAATAGAATTTTCTAAAAAAAAAACTCAGAAAAATCCGCAGAAAGGAGAGAGGAAGCTCACCGAGGAGATGGTTCCATCCACGAGCCCAGAGAATTACAATCTGATGATTTTTTACAAACTAGTGATTAGCATTGATCTTCCTCCTCCTCCTGCCTGCGTCTCCAAAATTAAGGAAAGCAAAAAATAGAAACTTTATGTGTGGCCAAGTAGGATTCTGATTAGATCTCTCGTAGATCATAGATTTCCATTATATTGCGAGCTCGGCGCGTGGCAGAGGATTAACGACGAAAGGTTTTGTCTTTATGGAGGATAATTTTGTATTTTAATTAGGAGGAAAAGATTATTATATATAATGAGAAAAAGAAAAAAGGAAGAGTGATGGGAAGAGGTTTGAGATGTCTCGTTGTTATGATCCAACAGGGAGAAGAGGAGATGGGCTCTTCTGAACGACTTTCCATCACGTGATCATCCTTATCCTCTTCTTTGGACCAACAAAAAGTCACTGTTTACGAGACACACCGCGTCGGGTCGCTTTTACTAAAACGACGCGAAATGTCTTGACGTTCATTAAAAACTGCAGGTTGTTGGGCCTTTATGGTCAAGTGTTGGGCGTTTAAATTTACATCTTTCTTGATAAAAAGGTGGACATCGTGCCGTTTTGCTTAGGAGTTATAAATTTTGGTTGCAACAACGTTTCATTTTCTCTAAAACAATTTTTTTTTTTTGAATTATACAGAGATATCCTGACCCACAAAAGTGATCCAGACTAGTCATATATCGCCACGTGTCGGTCATCTGTCTCTGACGATACCGAAATGTTAATTCTTCAGTAGACAAGATTCAAACTCAGGTGACGGTACTCACAACTGTAAGCTTTTTACCATTAGAACTAGAAGCTCTGATTTCTAAAACAAAAATTTTAAGTTGAATAATGGTTTCTTGAACTACATACGGATACGTTGACTGTACCATCAATCATCGTGTTCAATGAAATGAATCTCACGCTTTGGATATAAATCTCACATGATAAACATACGTTTTCAGTTAATATTGAATTGAAAAGTGATTATATATATATGCAGTCTCCCTTATTTCAAAACTGATAATTAAAATAAGATCTAATAAAGTGAAACAATTTTAACAAAAAGAAAAATGTGAAACAAAATCAAAAGGACTTTCATTAGAAGTCAAACCTAACACACAAATTGCAGCTAGCAACCAGTAGTGATAAGGTTGCAAATATTCTTCACTAGATTTATAACTTCCGTCGATGAAGCTATACAATTTGATCTTTGATACATATAATATACGAATATATATAGAACTAATTTTCCTTCAAAAAATATATAGAATTAGGTACTATAGTACACACAATGCATGAACCCTAACATTAAAGGATAAAATAATACAGTATATTATATTGGTTTTATATGTCGACATACATGGATTATATTGATGGATAATATTATAGAAGGAAAGATAACCAATGGACAAACATAAAATCTACTTTTTTTCTTCTGAAAGTTTTATCCTAACACCAAAGAGTGGGTGACTTTTGATATTGAAGACTGTTGTCTTTTGTTTCTGTCTGTATAACATTAAAAAACAAATAAAGCATGAGAAAATTTGATTGCCCCGTGAAGATATTTTTTTATATTTGGTCTTGAAGATATTAGAAACAAATAAGCTATTCAAGAAAATTGTATTCTACTGAAAAATTATAAGCTGATGGGGAAGAAAAGGTTTCAGAGAGAGAAAGAATCGTCTGTGACGGCGACGGTAGGAGAAGCTTCATCTCTGTTGGGGTCTCAGACGGCAAGGAGACGAAGAGGAAGGCCGAGGAAGAATCTTGAGGGTCCTGAAAATTCCAAGAAGGAAGAAGACGAAGATTACGAGGAGTACGAGTACGAAGAAGAAGAAGATGACGAGCAAGTTGAGATTGTTAACAGAGAGAAACTGAAGAAGAAGAAGGTTAGAAGTAGCCCTAGCGTGGAAGAAGGGCAAAAGTGGAAACGTGAAGAAGTAGCTGAGGAGGAGGAGAAGCCAGATATGACGGTGAAGACGGTTGCACCGCTGTCATATAGACGGTCCAGGAGGAAGAACACACCGGTGAAAAGCTGGTTAAACTTAATATTACCAAACCATTGGAGTCTTTGATATTGTGTTGTGTGTTCATGGATTAACTATCGTTGAGTTATAAATTAATTAAAATCCCTCATGGGAAGAAGACCTTTTAATTTTTTAGATTATTGAATCGGTTAATTCAAAACAAGAACACAAGTTTTGGAAAGTTTTAGATAACCAATAATGGGGGAAACAATACAAGTTAGTGGTGAATTTTGAAATTAATTAAAAATAATTGTTTCGTAATGATGCTTTATAGGGTTTTAGTTGTAGTAGGTTGCATATTTTTATGTGTTGTGTAGTTGATGGTTACGTCGCTTTCGGATTTTTGTATGATAACAAAAGATGCAAATGCACATGGTTAACAGATAAGTTAAGAAACCAATGGATATTGCTAGTGAAAACGACTTGTCTATTACTCTAAACCCACAACAAAGCTATATATACTTAATATGATCCTTGCTTTAGTTAAGAGCAAAGAACCTAGAAAATAAAAACTAACATCGAATTGCACGCAAGCATTATGGGCCCTGCAAGTGTTCACGTGCAAAACCATCTTTGTCCCAAGATTAACATCGAAATATCAAAATTCAAAACCGGTAAATTCAAAAACTTGATTATAAGTATTCAGTTTGATATGGTTTCAAAACCTTAACGTCTTTCCAGGAGTTACTTGTAACACTGAAGTTGACCAAAAAAACAAAGGCTTTATAACAAAAAGACATTAGCTTACTTCCTCTCTTAAGCTACAACAGCTTGTGGTTTAGGGTGATGATGTCTTTCCTTCTTGTAACGCAACTGCTCTGGGTCAAACCCACCTTCCTCTGCTCCATAAACTGCCCATGATGGTGTTTCCGCCATATAGTCCCTGCTCGTGAACGGTTCTCCAGAAGCCACCTATACGGATTCATTAACGAGTGTCGGTAAAAGTTAGCATGAAATTTTGAATTTTGAGTTTGATCTGGTTTAACTAACTAACCAGATCGTGGAACTTTTCGTAGTCGATCCAGGTGAACCACTTCCCATCCACTTTGAACTTGTCGGTTCTCCCTAGAAGAACACAGCAAGAATGGGCGTGCTCGCAAGCAACCTCGTACTCTCCATTGCTCTTCAGAGACAGAGCTTCTGAGAATGCTTTAACATCCGCGTGCCATGGTACGTTCTCCATTGTCAACTTTGATGTTGCAGATCTGTTTATGTTTCCATACGATTAACATATGTAATGACTTGTTTATAAAAAGAATGGAGAACAAGTGAAACACACTCACGATCCACAATATGTGACGCCTTTGATCTCGATGAAGTCAGGTTTCCCGATGTTGAAGAGATTGAAATAAGCTTCTAGCTCTTCTGTGTTCCATCCTTTGACGAGTGTTAAACGGTACACTGTTCGTTGTTGTTTCTCCTGGAGAGCTTTCAAGGAGTCCTGAGATACAAATGGAGCAGATATTATATACATTTACCGTAATTCAAATTTCATTTCGTAGGTTATTACATAAGACGTTTATTTTAAAATACTCACAATAAACCGCTCCCAGAAGTCTGCAAAGAGAGGCCTATCAATAGCCTTCAAGCTCTCTTTGGTGGCAGCATCTACACTTACGTACAACTGTAGATATCAAAGATTAACGAGTCAGGCAACTTCGTTCCTCTAAGTGCATGAAGAGCCTTCAAAGCTGGAAAAAACATGTACAAAATAGACACCACGGACCTGGGTGATAGGCTTCATCATCAAAATCTTTTCAGGGAATTGTGCATTAGTAACCAAGAATGTGGAAATACGCTTTCCATGAAGCTCATCCACAAGTGCATTGATCTCTGGATACATAATTGGCTCACCAACAAGTGATAACGCACAATGCCTTGGTGTTAGACCTTCTTGTAACTTCTCTGGAGTTACACCTGAAGAACATATCCCCCCCAGTAAAACATCAGCATCTGACATCCACTTAAGTGGTGGAATCAAATCAACCAAATAACCAAAACACGCACATTATTATTGACTTCCAAGATCTAAACGACTATCATGACATGTATAAACTATGAGATATCTAAATAGGATTCAGACACTAACTTGACCCACGGATTCTCATAAACCATCAGAGACATGACAGAGATTTTTTTCAGAATGTATTATCTGCAAACCAAAATAAGGAGGGAGATATAAGCAGACCTGGAACTCCTTTCATCTGTTTAATCATCTTTGTATGAAGATCAAGAGCACCTTTCACAATCTCTTTAGGATCGTCCATCTTCCACTGCCAGCTCTTCCCCACAGGATTAGTGTGATGCCTCCAACAAAAGACACATTTGTTCGCACAAGCTAAACTAGGTGTTGTCTCCATACACCTTGCATATTCCAAAACCCCAAAATACATCTTAACATAAGAAATCACAACCTACAACCATAAGGCTAGATGTAAACAAACTTTCAAATCGAACCTGTGACTCTCAATGCCATAAAAGGAGTGCTTGTAACAACCTCCCCTCCCTCTAAGCTGTGACTTCGTCCATCTACAAATCTTAACCCCACTATGCGAACCAATAATCTTATACCCCTGCAACAAGTTACACATAACTTCAGAAAACTCTCTAGCAATCAATATAACAACCCTGCTTCAAATCTCAAAGCAAAAAAAAAAACTATACCTGTTTCGTTAAGCTAGCTCTAATCACAGGAGTCACCATCTCCTTCTTCCCATCACCACGTTTCGTAACCTTAACAACACCGTTCTTCCTAGAAGGAGCTTTTCCAGCAATATCTTCAAGATCAACAATATCATTGCTATCTTCTTCCTCCTCTTCATCGGTTGTATCAATATATTCGTCTTCACTCTCAACGACACCGTTTTGAGTAATCTCATTAGCTTCTCGAGCCTGAGCAGAGCCTCCCTTGAGAACTCTAATCACTCCATCACACCACTCGTTAAACGCTCTATCTAACTCTCCATCGTCCACGTCACCTTCTCCCACCGGCACCATCTCCGCTCCACCCAACCCCACCATCCTCCTCGACAGCTCCTTCGCCACCGCGTTATACTCATCACCATAAGCACGGCTCCCGACGCCGAAGACTCCGAATCTGCAACAGGAGAGAAGAAGCGATCCGACTCTGAAATCCTCCGCGCTCTCCGAAAGCCAGTCGACGAGAAACTCCCCGTCCTTGGGCGGCTTCCCGCCGTCCCACGTCGACGCGACGAAGATGGCTAGCGTCTCCTTGGGGAGATCCTCCGGCTCGTAGCTAGCTGGATCGACGAGATCGAACGCGATGCCGTTCGATTCCAGGAGCTTGTGGAGGCGCTGAGCTAGGGATTTGGATGTTCCCGTTTGGGAGATGAAGAAGATCTTCCCCCTTCTGGTGCTAGGGTTTAATAAGGAGAGGGTTTTGAGACGTTTCAGGCGGCGGTATTTGTGGATGCAGTAGAAAGTAGTCGCTGAGAGTAGAGCTACGAGAGCTAGTCGAGCGTGAATGGAGGACGACGAAGCCATGGATTAAAGGTTACCAAGACTACGCAGGCGGCGCGTGGTGTTCACGCGAAAGCTATGAACCGAGGTTTACACTAACGGAGAAATGGCGGAGACGGGGAAGAAGTATAAGGTTTACATAATGGTTTTTTAAGGCCCGGTTTGTTTAGAATTAAGGCCCGGTTTGTTTAGGTTAAAAGCCCATTAACTCCGTCCGAGATCAGAAAGCAACAACAACCACGACTTTTTTTTTCCTTTGATCTCTATGCCACGTGGCAATCTCTTATTCGGCAATACCTCCGAAGCTATGAACCGGGATCGGTTGTTGAGCGAGGTTGACACGAACGGAGAAATGGCGGAGACGGGGAGTAAGTGTATAAGGTTTACGTAATGGTCTTTATTTTTAAGGCCCGGTTTATTTAGATTTAAGGCCCGGTTTATCTAGGTTTAAAGCCCATTAACTCTGCCCGAGATCAGAAAGCCACAACCACGCTTTTTTCCCTCTGCTCTTTATGCGCCACGTGGCAATCTCTTCTTCGGCAATACCTAGTTGATAAAACAAAAAGCAAAAAACAAATAAATCAAACTGAGACGGAATGAATATTGTTGGTGGATTATCGGTAAATGTTGAGCGTTTATATTCAAATCTACTTTTTCTTGTTTGACGCCGTATTCTCTTTCTGGGGAATATTAGTCGTTTCTTTTTCCATGCCTATATTATTTATACCCTATCATCCACCATCACCATGCTTCTCAACAAGCGTCATTTCTCTCTCTGTGTCTCTCTGTTCTCTTCTTGTGCACAAAGACAGTTACTCAATTCTTCTGCTGGTTAGTATATTTTTTTTTTGTGTTTAATGGAATTTTTGTTTCTGTAAACTTTGTGTTGTTATTTTTTTTTTGTTTGATTTAACCTAAAGTTCATTGATTTCACAATGATTGATTTCTCAACAATGTGTTTGGTTTCCATATTTTTGGTAGTAGTATTTTTCTTACATATTGCTATTAGTGTGTTTCTCGTGAATTTTAGTGAAGTTGTGGTAAATTTACGTCTTTAATTAGTTAAAGTTGCAAATATTAATTAGGTCTTAATTTCCTGGAGCCCTTGGGAAGAAACATAAATCAGGAGTTTACGTGGTGCAATTTTTGTTCTATCTTAACGAGCAAATAAGGATTGTTTTTACAGGAGGTTTTGTTACATTTTTTTTTTCCTTTTCGGTGCTAGTGGATCAAAGTGGTGCAATCTTAGTGTTGTATGACCCGTGTTGACTAATCCTAAACTTTTGTATTCTCTCTAGAAAACGTGTCATCTAAATTTAGCCTTAGTGGGTTCTGAGTAACCAGTTGCTTCTTCCGTGATTGATTTTATATATTATTGCTATCATTTTTTTTGGATAGAGCATGTACATTCTCTATGTAATTTATACCTTGTTTGTGTGTTGCATCTATTTTTATATATTAGACGAGTTCATTTGAAGGACAACAAAAATGACGCTTCTTTTACTTGATCAACTCTCAGGGACAAGTCATATCTGTTTCAAAAGTTCAATGGAAGAACAAAGAGCTAGTGGTCTTACGGACAGCGTGGTGCAGTTTCAAAATGTGGGATCAAGGGACGGATGTGAAGCTCCCCATAAGTGGTCATCCAATGGAGGAGGAAAGAAAATCGACGTAAGAAACCAGATCTTCTGCAATAG
This sequence comes from Brassica rapa, assembly GCF_000309985.2. NCBI lineage: Eukaryota > Viridiplantae > Streptophyta > Magnoliopsida > Brassicales > Brassicaceae > Brassica > Brassica rapa. The sequence continues at coordinate 26,647,294 of NC_024801.2, forward strand.
ATCTTTGAACATGAAGAATATCATTGCCGTAGGCTTTGATATGGACTATACTCTGGCCCAATATAAGTCCGAAACTTTTGAGTCCCTTGCATATGAAGGCACTGTCAGGAAGTTGGTATACGATTTGGGGTATCCAAGAGAGGTTAGTATACTTTATTGCTGTTTTTAAATTTGTTACCGGTAGAAAAAGTTTGATTAATTTTGTTTACTCGTTGTTGTTTACAAAAAACAGCTGTTGGAATGGACATTTGATTGGAACTATATGGTTAGAGGGTTGGTTCTAGACAAAAAGAAAGGAAACATCTTAAAGGTATATATCGTGTATTGGATTGGACTCTTATAATAATTATTGCCTCGTTTCCTAATTGACTGTTGTCTCATGTTTCAGATGGATCGCCATAAGTACGTGAAGGTGGCTTACCATGGGTTTAAGGAGCTCTCTAAGCAGGAAAAAGTTGATGTCTATGGCACTAGCCTAGTACGAGATTCTTTTGATGAGCCTGACTATGCTCTCATAGACACTCTCTTCTCTTTGGCCGAAGCCTATCTCTTTGCCCAACTCGTTGACTTCAAAGATAACAACCCTGATAAAATCCCCAAGGACGTTGAGTAAGACAACTTCCATATACGTTACTGTTTTCTTACACTTATATAGCCTCCAAGAAAGCATATGTTATTGCTCATGATATTCTATATTCTGTTAGTTATGCTCGCATGTATAAAGATGTCCGGTCTGCTGTTGATATGTGCCACCGTGATGGTACTTTGAAGCAGATGGTGGCAAAGAACCCTAATAAGTAAGGCTGATGGTATATTCATTACTGTCTCTTGCTTTTTTCCTTTTTTCATCATAGATTTTTAACTTGTTACTTTTTTCAGGTATATCAACGAGGATGCTACCATTGTACCTCTGATAAAAATGATAAGAGATTCCGGACGCTCAACATTCTTGGTGACCAATAGGTAATGCTAATGACATAGTTCTTAAAACTTCATTGTGTTATGGTAAAAGTTGTTATGCACGTATGGCTTTTGTAGCTCTGCATGCAGCTTATTCAGCATCATATTTAAAATGGCAATATGCTCTAAAGTTCCACTGTAACCTGTTCCCCTGCCCCTTGTAATAGAAATGTGAACATAGGGAGTTACAGAAACCTTTGTTGTGAGACAAACTTTCATTACTAGTGATTTGTTTTGTTCTTACCTGTCTTTGTATAATAGTTTTTAAAAGGAATTTTTTTAACGACATTCTTGCAGTTTGTGGGACTACACAAATATTGTGATGAACTTTCTCTGTGGAGGCCGCACTGTACATGGTCCTGATACTTGCAACTTTGACTGGCTCCAATACTTTGATGTTGTGATCACTGGCAGGTATTTTTTTTTCTTAGTTTCTTTTTTAGTCTAATGATCTGAACAAAGTCATGGTGATGAACAATAAGATATGTGCTATTATAGAAGAATTTTAGTTTCTTGCATTATTCCTTTTTTTTTAAATCTCGTTTGTTTGTTATCTGAATTGGATATATGTTTGTGAAGTGCAAAACCTGGTTTCTTCCATGAGGAGAGCCGTGCCAACCTTTTTGAGGTGGAACTTAAGTCAGGGATGCTGATCAATACGGACAATGGAACACCTATGGCTCAGGTTAGACTTCACGAGTTGTGACATTCGTTCAGTCTTTCACATGCTAGTTATCCAAATGTTGCAACTTATATTTTTTTTATGATTCACAGATTGGAGATCCTTCACCAAAAATTCCACTGAAGAGTAAAGACAAAGCGTGTCAAGTTTTCCAAGGTGGAAATGTTGGTCATCTTCACAATTTGCTCTCCATCGAGTCAAGTTCTCAGGTACTGTCACACTATAAACCTCTATAGTAACTGGATGTACCGTGCCATGTCTCATTTATCAGTCACTTATTCGATCTTATTAGGTCCTTTACGTTGGCGATCACATATACGGTGACATCTTGCGCAGCAAAAAAGTCCTCGGTAAGGTTTCCTTTGCCAGTTATAGATTTTTACTTCTTTTTTTTGTTCTGTGAAGTAAACTTGTAGTTTAATTTTTTTCTTTAATTCTTCAGGGTGGAGAACTATGCTGGTTGTACCGGAACTTGAAAAGGAGGTTGAATTTCTGTGGGAGCTTAGGAACGCGCGTAAGGTGAATGGACCCTCTCTTCATATTGTCATTATAAAATATATGATTTTGTGAAATAGGCTTTTTCCTTATCTGATAAATTTTTGGGTTTGCAGGAACTAATTTTGATGAGGAATGAGCGTGACTCAGTGGAAGACATGATCCACCACTTGAGCTGGTCTCTGCAGTAAGTCTTCTTTAAATAAGAATTTGAACCAAAGAAAGCTTGTGTAACCAGATCATATATCGTGTCAGGTTTGAAGATATCAACGAGAAAGACAAGCAGGAAATGCTATCAACGGTTAAGGACTTAGTGGTACGTTAGGATTTGCACGGACTCCTTAATCTCCAAGAGTTGCATATTCATTTAATAATTAATGTTTTTTTTTTGGGTGGGATTCAACAGTGTAAAAGAGATGAAGTACGACTAAATCTTCAAGAAGCTCAAAGAGAAAGCCACAAAAAGGTAAAAATCATGTAGAGTGTGTCAGTGTAAAACAACTAGTTTAAAGTTCCAATGCTCATGTTGTTGGTTTTTTGGTTACTGCAGTTTCACAATGTCTGGGGGCAATTAATGAAAACTGGTTACCAAAGTTCTAGATTTGCTCACCAGGTAATAACGTTTTATATATATATGTAACGGTTATAGTTTTTTTTGCCTTTGTACGGGAATTTGATTTCATGTTATTTTTCAATGTAGGTGGAGAGATTTGCATGCCTATACACGAGCCAGGTCTCTAACCTGCGGTTATACTCCCCAGACAAATACTACAGGCCAAGTGAGGACTTCATGTCCCACGAGTTCCACCTTCTTCCCCTTTGATTTGATCCGATCAGTGAGATAGCTAAAGAAAAGACCATCTGAAGTCAAGAGAGTATTATCAAAGTGATTGTTTGATTTGGTTGGGTGCTTATTTTTGCACAAGCTCCCTTTATCTCTTCTTTTACTCATTGCATTTTCAATTTCACTTTGGTACGAACTACAAGTTTAAGATTCTATTGGAAACGTTTTCTTTTTACCTTGCGGAAAAGTTTGTGTCTACAAAACTCATTAGTCTACTATCATTTATTTTAATTGGTCTGTTTCTTCACAGAGAAGAATTAGAACACGTCTTGTTTGGTGCTTTAGATATATCTTTAGATGGATCATTCTATCTATGGCAGTGTTGATGTTCAGATTCATCTCTGTATTAGCATAATCTTTACTCTATTAGAAGAGTTTGATCAAATTACAACAAAAAAAAACTACTTGTGTTCATATACATATAACAGAAGATTATTGACACACAACAAACAAACAAACAAATCTTCGTAACTTCTCACAGCCCAATTAAACAACAGCTGGAAAAATCTCTGACATTTCTTTGTTTCTTCTTGTTCTTGGCCAAAACAGCGATGTGGTGAAAGGGAAACATATAATGATCATCTGAACAAGGCTTGAAGTTCCTCAAGTGTTTTCCCTTTGGTCTCAGGAACCCATAAAGTTACAAACACCACTGTGAATGCACACACCACCGCGTATAGAGTGAAAGTTCCTGTCCAACATGAACCAAAACCCCATTAAATAAAAATGATCCCATCATGGCGACAGAGAGAGAGAAGAGTAAGAGAGAAAGAGAGAGAAACCTCCACTGCTCCAGGCCAAGAGCAAGTTTGCAGTCATGGTGATCAACCAAGAGAAGAACCAATTTGCTAAAGTCGCTATACTTCCAGCTAAGCCCTTTATGTTTACAGGAAGGATCTGTTTACCACAACAACAACACCAAATCAATCAAAAGGCACTTTAATAAAGTTCTTACAACACTTAGTTCTAGCTTCTAATTAGTACCTCAGACATAATGAGCCACGGAATTGGTCCCATTCCTAATGAGAAAGAAACAACCATTGCCTGTAAAATGATTCAACAGAGTTAAAGCAATGATAACATCTCACTGCATCAAGAAAGTTTCAAAACAAACAAACTTACCACAACTCCAACTACAGATAAGATGCTCAGCATACTGTACATGTCTGAATCATGAGACACAAATCCCTAAAACAAGACATGTAATAACTCAAAAACGTTGTTACAGAAGATAAAAAATAGTGTTTAAGGAAGTTACAAATTTTAAAAGTACCTTAAGGTAGAAAGCAGCTGCAACAATTACTAAACTGATCGTCATCCCAACCGAAGAGATCTACAAAACATTTCCATTTACGTTATTAGTTAAACTTTGGACCTGTCCTGAGTTAGATTCCTAAAGATATGACACTAATGAATACTCACGGTAAGCAGAAGGCGACGACCTGCTTTGTCCACCAACCATGTTGATATTGCAGTCGCCACTACTTGAATAGCACCGACCCCAAATGTTGCTGCATTACTCGATGTAACTCCTACAAACGAAAAAGGTCGAAGCTATGTAATAATCTGAAACAAGACACGTCCTGTCTTCTTAGAGGAAGGGACTTACCTGCAGATTCAAAGATAGTACTGGAATAGAATAAAACGCCGTTAATCCCACCGAGTTGTTGAAGTACAAGCAACCCTATACCAACCTGTTACACACACAAAAACAGTTTTAAGATAATGTTTCTTTATGGTAGAGAAAGCATATTCAATGTTTTGTACCATAAGTGGGAAATAGTATCTCCTCCTCTTGAGATCTACAAACCGAACTGTAGATGATCTCTTAGTAGATGATGCCACAGATCTCTGCAGAAGATATGAAAAAGAATAAGCGTTTAAAAATAATTTATATACCTTTAAAGAAGGAAAAGATTCTGAGTTGTAATATATTACCTTGATCTCATTAACCTCAACGGTAATATCAGTCTCAAACCCTCTGAGAACTTGTAATGAAGTTTCAAAATCATCAGTCATACCCATTTTCGCCTACAAAATTAAAATAAATCATCCCATAAGAGTGGATTAATAATATGCAAATGACTCAAGAAAAATATTTTTTGAACTTACCAGCCAACGAGGGGATTCAGGAATGAAAAAGAGACCCGGTATCAATACTATGCATGGCAATGTCCCTAAGTAAGACAACAGAGAAAGTGATTACGCATGTTAATGAATCATTAATCAGGAAAATGGTTTCAGGCTTACCCAAAACTGCAAGAATCCTCCATGGAACAAAGAGGCCAAGTAAATAAGCCAACATTATTCCAATTGTCACAGAAAGCTACATGCAAAAAAAAAAGTTAAGCAACATCTAATGTTTAGCATTAAGAATCTGTTCACAAATTGAAAAAGAAGAATCAGTCAGCTTGACGTGTCAAACCTGGTTAACTGAACCCAGTCCTCCCCTCAGATTCTGTGGAGCTATCTCAGCGATATACACAGGCACCTAAAACCACAAACCAAGTTGCATAAATTTACTTAAAACGCATTATTCCATATAACAAAACAATTAGGTGAGTTCAGTATTACTGTGTAAGAGATGATCCCAACGCCAAAGCCTTCTAAAAGTCTTCCCATGTAAAGAAAAGAAGTATCCTACACAACAAAGGATGACGTAATGCCAATCATAACATTTTCAGATCAAACAAAGAAACTAAAAAACAACAAAAGACTCACTTTAGCAAATGATATGCAAAGCCAGCCAATGATATTGGGAATAGCAGCAATCATCAGAGACTGTCCAAGACAACACACACAATAAAAAGGTCTAAGTAAGATGTCATTAGCTGGATCAAGATTCAAAATTAGACAAAGCTATACCCCTTTTCTTCCAATGTATTCTGCAATCTGACCACTAGCAATTGCACCAACCATAGCTCCCACATTGGATAGAGAACCAAACACAGAGTACTAATACATGGAACAACAGATCAAAGTCAGTCAACCAAACAGCTCTAGACAAAGAGATTGGTTTATTATTACCTCAGATACAGTTAAACCGAGATCTTTAGTGATTGCAGCTTGTGTCGGAGAAGAATAACCACACTGAAACCCAAAAGATACAAATCAGTCGCAGCTTTCTACAAATGGTTTCTACAAATGGAAAACGAAAAAAGGTTGAGACTTTCATCGACTTACAGTGAAACCGAATTGAATAGGGCCAAGAGCAACGATCAGAACACAAGCAAGAACAGAGATAGAGCTGTCTCTGATGACTTGAGACGAACCCATCATGCTCGATTGTCTTGAGCCCATCCGGTACCAGCTTCCCGTGTGTATGAAAGGTCGTCGCAGATCATTATTCCTGGCCTCCTCTGTATCACTCATCTTTCTTATGTTTTATCAAAAGCTTCAAGCTTTAGCCTCAAGGCAAGAAAAGAAACCTCCTTTTGGACTTTTATGCTCGGTTTAGAGGATCTAGAAACTGGGTTTTTGATGACGAAGCTGTGCTTTGGATAAGAAGGGATTTTAAGAGACGCCGTCTTGTTATGGAAAAAATCGAAAAAAGGAAGATAATTTGGGTGTAATGTAGTGATTAACTGCTGGTGAGACAAGAGGAGACTTGTTCTGATAGTTCTTTTTTTTTTTTTGAAGATCACAACAGGTTGCGTCGTCGCATAAACCAAATTTGGACAAAATTAAAGGTTCTTTTTAGATAGTGGACAAATTATTTTTATATTTTTTTGCTAAAACTAACAAATATTTAGACAAAATAAAAGATAATATTTGTATGAATAATGTGTCATCTGGTAAAGATAATTACACAATGTTTTTGGATGATGAATAATTTACTATGTAGATCTTTTGCTAAAACTAAAAACATACTATAGTAATCAGAATCTGCTAAAAAGATAATGCAGTTTTTGAACAGAATATGTTGCCAATAAATATGGATTATCTTATGGTGTTTTGGATAATTTATATCCATTTTTTAATGACCAGCTAGTATTTGGTTTTGGATATTTATCATTTTTGGTCAGTAATTCACCACTGTTAAGTGTTAACAACCTGTTTTTAGTTTGGGGAATGATATATAATTACTACAAAATACAATAAACTGTTAGGAAATATATTTACACTTATTAATCAAAACTGGAAGTTTTTTTTCTTTTGGATAAGACATCCACATCTTACTTACATCATTAATAAATACTAAAATAAGTAATTTTATATTTTAAGCTTATTATTTGTATTAATTCTTTTTATGAAATATTTTTTTAATGAAATATTAAAATTACTTTTGGAAGTTTGTTCTCTTATTTTTTTCTCATCTTTTTTTGGTCAGCTTTGATGTCCGTGAACGTTCCGCACCGTACTCGTATTATCAAATTCCAGACCCGTATTTCAAATATTAATTCCATTCAAGTCTTAAGTTTGTATTTTCGCATCCATATAAAAAGCCAAATTATCAACGATGTTTCTATACTTTAGACTAAATCAAATTGTTTTCTTTTTAATTGCCGTTTGGTAAGAAATAGAAGAGTGAGAAAAAAACGAGAGAAATGTGAGGGAAGAGGTGGCCAGAACACAAAAAGACAGAGTATCATATCATACCGAACACGTCTTCGTGATCTGATATCCCTGTCTCCATTCATAACCCAACTAATCTTCTTGTTGACCACAAATTTTATATATCTGCACTCTACATAACATTGATTAAGGTATTTTGTTCTCGTTTCTCACATGTACAATAGTTACAAACAGAAGAAAATAAACATAATCATTTACCTAATCAAATCTCAAATTGTATGAAAACAATTGATCAAAGACCGTCGGTATTATTGGACCCCAACTGGAACACCCAAGCAATTCAGTTTGGGCTTATTAAATAAATCAACCACTATTATTTTATTAAAGGCCCATGTAGGAGAACGTCGGAGCGTGAGGGCCACTCTTGGAATTGTTGTTAAGATAAGTTTTAGTTTTAAATTTGCATATATAATACTTGTATCAAGCTTACAAGTCACATGAGATGATGAGAAGATATCGTACGTAGTTTTGTGGACCTTAGGATGTTCAAGAATAGCATCTACGTAGGGAATGTGTATTGAGATTGGTTATTATGGCTGGAGTAAGCTTATTGAGCTTTGATATCGATTGTGATTTCTCATGTCGACTCCTTTTTGCTTATCTTTTTACTCATCCTTAGGAGACCATAAACATTTACGTTAATTTTGATTAAAAAAAATTTCGACAATTTAGAAGCCATGCGACTATGTATATAACCGATAATGTGTACATTAACCACAAGCAAAAGGCGATAAAATTCTAGTAAACGGTGGGTTTAAATTCTAAACAGTGGTTGATACATTAGTCTTCTTATCGTCTTCTAAAAGGGCATGGGCAGGGGCGGATGTAGAGAAATATTTTGTTGGGGGCATAGCTTAAATTACTTATAGAACTAGGGGTAAATTTGCTATAAACACAGGGGCATAACTAAAATTACTCTATGTTTTACACAGGATTTTGAAAAAGCACTGGGGGCAGTTGCCCCCCTCTTACGTAACGTGGCTCCGCCACTGGGCATGGGGACAAACATAGCTTGGCTTAGACCGGTCATCAGCTACTTGTCTGGTGAAAAAGTTGATTGCTCCGCATACCGCAGAAACCCTCTAGCTAAGTGAAGAGTACGTAAGATTTAGTCTAGCTAATGAATTTTCAATCTTCTCTCGTTGGATATTTACAACTGTTGTTTATATTCTCGTTTCTAATCGGAAAAAAAAACTTCATGTTTTGCTAATGGGGAAAAGTCACAAACAAACTCATGAACGGAGGAGGTTATACCATTGTTCTGTTGAGTTGTCAAAAGACACTTAACAAAATGTACTCTCATGGAAGAAAAAAACACTTTTGATGATACATCGTTCTTGGGATCTTCTATTATAAGTTTGAAGACAACAGAGTAGATCAAAACACTACTGTTTGGTTTCTTGCCTCTGTCACTGTAACAGAAACACACCAGATTCATCATTTCTCCTCCACACAATTTTAAAATATGTTTTAGTAAGTAGAGAGTTGTGTATGAAAGTGAAGTATGGGAGAGTGATGAAGACGTGAGAGGCAAACAAAAGTCATTAGTAGAAAACAAACAAAGCAAAGTGTTTTGAAACAGTGAAGTAAGAGTTGTTCTGATTTTGGCTACAAAACAAGTTGGCAACACAAAACTCTTAAGTTTTGTTTTTCAGAAAGAATAGAGAGCTGATAAGGACAACTCAAACCACTGCTTTCCCTTTCATTCATTTCATTTTCCAGCTATTTTTTCTTACATTTTACATTGCCTAGGAATATTCAACGAACTTAATCCCTTGAATAACATTATGCAACTCTTCTGAATGCATTTAACTAACCGGAGATCGGTTTAGATGAACCGATTTAAATTGAATACTTTAGTGAAAACCAAGTTGGTGGAATTTGGAAATTCCAAATCCCAAAATGTCCCTACAACACCATAGAAGCTACACTTTAGGTGTAAAAAACCATACACAGGAAGAAAATTTAAAAAAAAAAACAAGTTAAAAGAGAGAGAAAGTAAAAAGGGTTGCTTGCGGGGAAGCGTGGAGGGTGGCAGAGAGAGAGAGAGAGAGAGATTCAGACATTGTTTAATTCTACAGTTGTTACTACTTCAAAACTGCTTTTTGGGTTTTGATTCTCTGTCTGAATATAGACATTTCATATCTTCACAACTTCACCAGTTCCTTATTTCATATATTGGTTGATTTTTTTCTTTAAATACATTGATTAATTAAGTCTATTTGTTACTTTGTGACTACAAATATAAATGTTAATCTTAGTAAGCATGATATTTGTATTTGACTTTAAAGTGTTGTGTTGAATTTTGTTGCTAAAGAATACTAAGACATGATGATTTAGAACCTATCAGATATATACAGCTTCGGTTTTTGTTTGGATTCGTCAGAGAACGTATGATGTTTCCAAGATAATTAAGTTGGTAAAATCTGTGGTGGCCCTGGTGGGTGAAGTTGTAAAGCAACTTTCGTATTCGTGGGCAGTGGCTTATATCACCGGCACACCGTCTTTTTATGTTTTAAGAACATTAACAAATAGTCAAGTCTGTAATAAAGGTTTTGTGACAAAAAAAAAAGTCTGTAATAAAGGTTCATCAACTGATAATCCAAAGTTTTATACATTTTGAATATAAATGATATAGATTATAGTGTATAACCTTTTATATGACCTGAGAAATGGCATGTAGTTATTTTGTTAACCATTTCTTATGGATTCCTCGAAAAATTGATTTACGAACCTCAATTCAAGAGTTAAACCAGAAAACATTAGTTTGGGTTTCAAGTTCGATTTGTTTTTAAATTAAAGTCAAAATAAATTGTTAGAAAGAGAATGAGGTCATAATGCTAAAGGGGACAAAAACATGTTATGGTAGATAAGTAATTATCGTGTGACAGGCTGTGTCCATGAAAAATTCTGCAGAAGCTATGACGATTACTTTTATTTTATATTTTTTTATCAAATTTAATTAATTACGGTAATTTTTTTTTTCATTTTTGCAACCTTTTACAACAGTTATTCACACGCATGGATTGTAGTATTGCCGAATTTATATATGCTGAATATCTTACATCTTCAGAAAGTACAGTATATTACGTCATGCGTGAATGAATGAACGGATATCTATTTGCATATCAGGATAGTAAATAAGATAATTGGGTTAATATTAAAATAGTTTTGTACTGGAAGATTATTAATATGGATGTTTTTACATGTTGTTTTGTCAAACTCATAATTCTTTTGTGCTCGAAAAAGCTTCTAATTAATTTATATATTCAAAATGAAAAGTAAAAAAGATAAAAGGTAAGATAGGAAGACACACTTTGTATGTTCTCATGTATTGTCTTGAGTACTTTTACAAAAAAAAAAAAAGTATTGTCTTGAGTAAATGAAGTATGTTTTGAGTTTTTCTTTAGTTCAAAAATGATACAACTAAGCAAATAATAAAAGTAAAGTAAAGGTAGGGTGAAAGAGGAAAGAATAAAAGACATGAGCAAGGGTAAATGGTGTTTCAACAAATTAGGGTTTAAGGGTTTGAAAAAAAATCAAGCGAGAGAGAAGAGAGTAATAATAATGAAGGAGAGAGAGAGCGAATGGGCGGGGTCCATAATGTGGCAGGGCATGTGGCTGGGCTTCCAACTTGACCTTGTCGGTTGTTCTCTGCACTGCCCTTCTCTGCAACCCACACACTATATAAAGCCTAATTTCTTTTTATTTTTAGTTAATCTCTTTATATTTTTTTGCACATTCGAAAAAGCAATATGGTAATTATTTTTGTTTTTGAGTTTTTACGGAAGTTTTTTTTTACATTGTTTCAAACTTTCAATACTATAGTTCTGCACTTCTATTCTACGGAAACATTGTTATACATACTCATATCTAAAATTTACAATATATATTTAGCATCGGCCTTGGGTGAAAGGTAAAACGCAGTGAAATATTCGCCTACCTTCCAAGTTTTAGAAGTTATTATACTTTGATTTTAAAAAATTTAAATAATATTTTTGTTAAAATTTATCGTAAAATATTTGTCCCTCCAAAATCTCAAAACCGATTATTAGATATAATATAACTGAATTTATTGACTGTTAAAGATATATTTACACTAATTGACAATATGTTTTAATTTCAGAGTATTATTTGAATGAATTATGTTTATTATCCAATGTAAGAAAATTATTAAAAATATTGATTGCATGAACTAAGTCCTGATTAATTATCATTTACGTTTATGTTTAATTTTGTATGGATGTAGTGTTCATTGACTTCGATTTTGACTTGTAAACCATATGAACTTTTACAAATTCACTGGTAAGCAAAAGCACAAACGTTCATATTCCAGTATAAACAATCAAAGACCTTCTTGACCCCCACCCACCCCACCAAGATACAACTAAGATCTGTGCACCGACTTGGTTGAAGTTCTCAGGTAGATTAATTAAGATCGTTTGGAATAGTTGACCCCCTCAAACGCTCTTAATTCTATTAATGGGGACGCAAACAATGCAGAAAACAGCACTTATGCATAATGTCCACAGGAAGTATAGATTGAGAGTTGTAGCTTTGGAGGTAAACTTGAATATTGTATACTACTTGTTATCTAAAACCAGAGGACAATAAATGATATATATCTAAAACAAAGATTACGTAATAAGATCACCCGATTACCAATGTAAAATATGATCCACTGGCACAAATTACAATGCTCTGAATTAACTATTGTTAGTGTTTATTTAATCATTATTATAGTTGACTACGTAATTATTTATTAATATGCTCAAAGGGGATTAACTGACGGAACATACAGACAACAGTCCCGTTTCAGGCTGATTAGCAATTTAGCATTATGCAAAACAACAGAAAAAAAAAAGGAAGTAAATAATTTTAATGATGTATATATTATAGTTTTCAAGTGTATTTTAACAGTTTTAAAAGGATCAACGTACGCACTAATGCCTTACTGTACACGGTAAAAAAGTGAGCTCACAAAAACTTGCGGTCAGAATGTCAATAATTGCATCAATTTCATGCGAGTTACAAATACTATGAAATTTGAGCTTCAAGTTACTAGAGAATCATGCTGTGTTTAGAAATTAACTGAAAAATTCAATTATTTTGTTTAATATAGAGTAATGTTCTCATCTGCAGTTTGGATCCGCCGTCGGATATATAAACCGGCGATTTGGTCACTAGTTTGATTCTGATATAAATTATAATGCCAAATCAGCTAATTTGAAACCTACTGCTAACATTTAAAAAGAAAACCAACAAAATCTGACTTAACCCATGATCGGGGGTCAGTCTGCTTACACCCTTCATGTTTTAAAATGTATATATGTTATATACAGTTTGTAGAATTTAGCAGAAAGTGATGAAAATAACTATAATTTTGATGTAATACATTGTTAGTTTATTTATTTTTTATAATTATACAATACACACTATTTTAATGTTTCTTTTTGGTTTAGTTTATAATTGATATTTTCAGTCACTTTTATCATTATTGTTAGACATCATATTTAAAACTATCAGGTTTTTATTTTTATTTTATAGTTATAAACTTAACATATAAAAAATATTAATCAATTATTTTATGATCCATCCTGATTGTTTTGTAGATCCAGTGACCTGAAAATCGTCGGATTTAAAATATTGATGTAGAGTCAGATAGCAGTTTTTGTATTTCTGCCCATTGTTTTAGTTTGATCAAGGGTTATGATACGTTTTGAGTAAATTATAAATGGTGTCCTACTATACAAACTACTTAATTTATAAGGATAAAATTCAATTAAAAGTTATGTTCTGTTTTCACACTTTTATAAGTTTGTACATTAGTTCAACTCAATGTTAAAAATGATAATACTAACTTTAAAATAGCTTTTGGATAGATTGCTGAACATATTTAGCGGTCAAAATATTAAAGCAGCTATAAAAGAAAATGCAAAAAATGATAAATACCTTAATAAGTATATGATAAACATATATAATAGTATAATATATATAGTAGGGTATGATATTAGTCTCATCTCTCAAAAAACAAAGGGGATCGTCTCTTATCTCTTTCTCATGGCCTCACCACACGCAACCAAACTGTCTCTTATAATCAGATCTCAAAGGTTGGCTTGTTGGGAGCACTGAGACATCAACACATGGTTTCTTCTCTCTTTCACCCTTAAAAACCCAATTAGCCCTAAAAATCCCTTTTACAGTATTACTCTTAAAAGTTCCTCTCTCATCTCCTCATCTCTCTCTCTCTCCATTAAAACCATTCACAAGCAAAAAGCTTTGAGCTTTTAATGAGTTTTAGATCCTCTTCGGTTCCTCCTGCAAAGAACTGGGCTGTTCCTCGTGTACTTGCTCTTATCTGTGAGTCTCTGGATCTCACTGTCTTTAATTTTCTTTATTTCCTTATTGGTAATCTCATTAAAATGTTCTTTTTCAGACATAAAATTAAACAAGCTTCAGTTCATAAGCTTATTTAATAATATCTCCATGAAAATTCAGAATATTAATTCATGACTAACCCTTTTTTCTTTTGTTAATCTCTTTAATTGTAATTAAATCATTTTCAGGGTTTTAATTTTAATTAAACTCCAAGAAGAAGAAAAATGGATATGAGAAGCCATGAAATGGTAGAGAGAAGAAGAGATGACAATGGCAACAATGGTGTTGGTAGCATTGCAAATGAAGATAATGTCAACGGTAATAACAACAACAACACTCGTGTCTCTTCTCAAACCCTAGATCACCACCAGTCCAAGTCTCCGTCTTCTTTCGTCATCTCCGCCGCCGCTAAAACCGCCGTGCGGTACCGGGAGTGTCTCAAGAACCACGCGGCGAACGTCGGCGGAAGCGTGCACGACGGATGCGGCGAGTTTATGCCGAGCGGCGAAGAAGGGACGATAGAAGCTCTCAGATGCGCTGCTTGCGACTGCCACCGTAACTTCCACCGGAAAGAAGTCGACGGTGTGGGAAGCTCGGATGTGATCGCTCACCACCACCGTCATCACCACCATCAGTACGGTGGAGGAGGAGGAGGAGGGAGAAGACCGCCGCCGCCGAACATGATGCTTAACCCGCTCATGCTTCCTCCGCCGCCGAACTACACGCCGATGCACCACCACAAGTACGGTATGAGTCCGCCTGGTGGTGCAGGAATGGTGACGCCGATGAGCGTCGCTTACGGTGGGAGCGGAGGAGGAGGAGGTGGAGCTGAGTCGTCTAGTGAGGATCTGAACATGTACGGACAATCGAGCGGAGAGCACGGAGGAGAAGCAGCGGCGGGACAAATGGCGTTTTCGATGTCGTCCAAGAAACGGTTCAGGACGAAGTTCACGACGGAGCAGAAGGAGAGGATGATGGAGTTCGCGGAGAAGCTGGGGTGGAGGATGAACAAGCAAGACGAAGAAGAGCTCAAGAGGTTCTGCGGTGAGATCGGAGTGAAGAGACAAGTCTTCAAAGTGTGGATGCATAACAACAAGAACAATGCAAGGAAGCCACCACCATCAACAGTATGAGGAACCTCTCTAATGGTGAGATTATGTCGGAGATTATCTATTAATCTATTGTTGCTGTCTTTTTATTTTAATGTTATCTAGGTTTTTGTAGCTTGTACGATCTTTGGATCAATCAATGGATGTTTTGTTTGCGTAGTTAATGTTTTTTTTTTTTCTTTTAATTTGGTTTGTTTTTATTTTATTTTTCTGTATTTTGTCTTTTACCCAGTTCGTACTTGTAATCAGCTTCGTTTACTTGTTAGTTTATGTTTCTGTCTTTTTTTACGTTTAAGCTTAAACTCAAAGATGCTGTGTTGTTACAAAGTACAAACTTAAATATGCCAAATACGACATTGTTATTAACAGTTTGATACCAATCTTACTAAATATATAAACTAATGCAAACATTCTAAATTTGTATTCCTTAGTTTGGATATACATGAACTTATAGATAAACATTATTTGCTGTCACCCAATAAAGAAAACAGATACATAGTGTAAACACAATAATTTTAGCAGTTTAATTTATATATATATGAAGATTTTTTTTTGTATGAGACCCCAAAAATTGTTATGTGATTATGGTTAAATTTTGGGTTGACCCTTTTCTAGTGAAAACTTTAGCAACTTTGTTTTATTTGATAATATTTTCATGTTTGTAATTTAATCCATATTTATCCCTCAAAAATATTAATTAATCTATATTTACTTTTCTCAAGAGATATACAAAAACGAGAATATTTAATGTTTATATAATGTCTGAAATTAGTTGAAAAAATGAATCCATAATTTTAGAATTTTTGCTATATATAAATATATGCATACGCCAGCGTCATATATGATCAAAGCCAGAGCCGTGCTTAGAGCCTTTTAAAAAAGGCATTCGCCTAGGGCCCCCAAATTTTGTAGAAATTTTAGGGCCCCAAATTATTAAAAAAATACTTTTACATGGTAGTTAACATATTCTATTAGTTAGATTTTTATTTTTATTTGAATTTAAACTGGACTTCTGTTTAAAGTAACTAGGTTTGTAATCATTTTTGCTATATTTTAAATAAAACTATAAAGATTCTACTTCTAAAAAACTGTAAATATTTGATCACATTGCTCTTTTTTTATATGCTATGAGTTAGATTTATTTTATATATTTATGAGAATTTGATAAAGAAAATATAATATTTTCAATATATAGTTTATTATTGTTAATTTAAATGCTAAGATTTATATTTTTGACAGCTACCAACATTTCAATCAAAAATTTATATCTTTGTATTTATATTACAAATTCATACTTTTTGTTCATGATTTAAAATTTTATTTTATAAAATTTTGGTGAAGAAAATTTAGAAAACGTTTACGTAATACTTCAAAACTTTTGAGTGTTATATATATATATATATATATATATGTTATTAAAAATATATCATGTAAAATATATTTTTGAACTCGCCTCGGGCCTCCGAAAACCTTCGCACGGCACTGATCAAAGCTGAGCACTTTATATGTTTGATGTGAGATATGTCCACAATTGTGACCATATGATTTGAGTATACTGTAGATCTGTCACATTCCAGTTTTGTACAAAAACGAAAAAAACATGGAAGAAAAAGAAATCTAAAAACAAAAATTGAAGATTCTCACTGTTGAATATAACACAGATGAGGCCAAATTTATATAACTGACGACCTATGTATCTTTTCTTTTGTGTCGTCAAGACCTATGCATCTAAGCTGCTATATGTAATAATTGGCTTTATAAATAATTTTCGAGTTTCTATTTTCTTTTGTGACAATTATGTGTGGGGAACTGTTGATAATTTCTAATAATATTATTATATTATTCTCATGGAAGTTATGTTTCTTCCTTTGAGAAAAGAAAGTGGGCCAAAATATTTTATACGAAAAAGCTTCCAATATCAAAGTCCAAGTTACATAAAACACGAGACATAAGATTTTCTCCTTCACTCGCGACGTCGTTTCAGTTTTTAATCATCTATTTGGTTCACCTTTCAAATGGGTCGGTTCGAAGATTTAAAGGTCTCACTCATTTATAACAATTAGCCCGGGAAAGCCCATTAGAATCACGCAAATGTATTATATAAATGCTTCCGGCAAAACGATTGGTTTTATTGGAGTTATTAAAGCTCATCATGTGTTTTCTTATTTTTGTGACTTTTCTCTTCTTCTTCGGACATATCAAATACAATGCATGGACGATAAAATTAAAATATTCGCTCAGTACAAATGATGTTTAAATATAATCCTCAATAAATGGAGGAGAGACAACAAATTTAAATAGATATGCTAAATTAAACAGAACTCGCTTGATCAATGATGACCAAGTCGAAGACGAGACAGGCATCAGTCTGCAATAGACTATTGTGTATTCGTCGGAATACATTTTAATTTAAGACTAACTAGATTTTCACCCGCCCTTTGAAAGGGCGGGTACATTTTTTGTTTTAATTTAATTTTTATATTAGTGTTTCTTTTTGTAGTTATATTTGTGTTTTTTTTTTGTAATCATATGTATAAATCTTAATCAAAATCTATTTTATAAAATAATAGTAGCTAAAAAGTTATATGTTCGGTTCTTTGTAATTATATGTATGTATACATGTTTCTTTGTAATCATATTTGTATGTTCTACATTTATTTTTTTATTTTTTATGTTTCTATAACTTTTAAATTGCTATTATTTTATAAAATATAATAGATTTTGATTAAGATTTATACATATATATGATTAAAAAATATAAATATGATTACAAAAGAAATTATAAAAATTAAATTTCTAAAAGAAGTTAACATAAAATATACTTACTCTTTAAAATGACAGAACAGATAAATGCTGATATTATTGAAAATGTAATGTTGGTAAAACCCAAAAGGAAAGAATAATTGTTATATAATATATAACTGTGGGACAATATAAAAATTAGAATGAAGTGGCCACCGATAATTTTGGACATGAAGTTACAAAATTTGTCTTGACCAATAAGAAAGTAGTTACGGAGATATAGATGTAAATGCAGTTATGTTTTATATAGATGTGGATCCTTCAAATTTAAAAGCGTCAGTTGGGCTTGGTTCCACATGTACACAAACGTAAAAGTTAGCAGTTATATTTTATAGTTATATTTGTAGTTATATTTAGATGATGTATATGATTTTTAATTGGACTCAACTATTATCAATAGGGCATGTTCCTGTTTTAATAGTATTGATTCTGAAAATGAAAAACGAAAGTAATGATTAAGATATTAATTAAGCCAATTCCCAGCTTCTTGTTATGTTCTTCTTTCGGCACACTTTTTGTATAAATCACTCTTCCCCATTTGCTAAAATAGGAAACACAATATTCTTGTCGGCTTTCAAATGTTTATTATATTCTCCAGTTGATTTAATAATTATAAAAAAAATATTTGACTGAGTTTTACTTTCTTTAATTCTTTAATTATAGTAGTAGACAAACACACAATATGAAAGCAAACGATCAATACAAACATAATCAATAATCAGAAGAGTCACATATTCTTCTGAATCCTTACATTTAAACACGATAAACTTCATTAGATCTTCAAATTTTTCATTAGCCTGTAAAAAAAACAATACACTATCAACCAGAGCATGTGTAATTAAATTATCGGTTCATGCATGTTGATCAGATTCCAAACACATATTAATTAGCAACTTGAAGATATCGTTAATTAAAGGTTTCCCAAACTCGAGTTTTGCTTAAATAACTGCTTGTAATCTAAATAAACACTATGTCGACCACCGACCATGGACAGAAGTAGAAATAACCAAAATATCTATTTATGTACATCTTATCATCATATAGTGCTATGAGCTTCAAAAATATTAAAGATAATTTGCATGTGATCAAGTACAAGAAGAGATTAAATTTCATGTGAACACACTTGTGTTTTAATCGGTGTGTTCCTTATAATTATAAAACTACTTTTTTAATATATGTATTTCATTTAAGTTTTCTTACGAAACTAGTTTTTTATTTATTTATAAACTATAACCGCAACTAATTTTCTTTTATTCCGTTTTTTTTTGTCAACTTTTTTTTTCTTTTATTCCGTTTATGTTACAATATTGAAAAAAAGTAATGTTTGGTAAAAAAAAAAGTAGAAGAAACTATTGTGTTGTGTTGTGTTTTGAAGATCCAACTAAACACATTACTGAACATGTAAAGGCAAATCCAAAACGAAGCATTTAATCGATATTCCAAAGTTACATGAATAATTTATCTGGACAAACGAGACACATATATAGGCTTGTTAAAGTGAAAACAAAATATAAGTAGCTAGTTAATTATATACCTCGTGTTGAAGTCATTGATGCCTCTGGAGTTAGATTCGAATGTCTTGTAGTTGGGCAAAGGGACACGACCAGTTTCGATGTTGATGAGATCTTCGACGAGGATGTCATAGTGACGCTTCACTTCCTCTGCAGATTTCCCTCCGACAGCTTTTGCTACATTGTGCCATCGGTCTGGTGTGTCCTTGTCGTAAACTGCCAAGGCTCTCTCGAACATCTTGTTCTGCTTAAACGTCCATGACGAGCTTCTAGAGTTTGACGCCATTAATGTTACTTGAGGAGAGAGTGAGAACGAAATAGCAATAGAGGGTTCCTTATAAGGAGGAGAAAAAGAGAGTTCTTAGATTCTGCAAGTTGGAGAGTTTTTTAAAATTTTATTTTATTTAATTATTCTTTTCATGTTATACTATCCAAATTTAAATAAATGACATTTTGTGACACATTAACGTTCATATATATGGTATAGATAAAGCCAACACTGGTGTAGTATTTTCTGATATACCTTTTTAATTTGAAAAGTGGAAACAATGTATCGATATCTCAACTTCTTAAAGAATGTATTATATTTTATGTTCTTTTTGTGAAAGAATGATATAGGAAAAAAGTGAGAGCTATGTAATATATAGTCCTATATACTCGTATGTTCGCGTCTAAACATGCATTTAAATGTGGA
This sequence comes from Brassica rapa, assembly GCF_000309985.2. Taxonomy (NCBI): domain Eukaryota; kingdom Viridiplantae; phylum Streptophyta; class Magnoliopsida; order Brassicales; family Brassicaceae; genus Brassica; species Brassica rapa. Next base: position 26,667,344 of record NC_024801.2, read on the forward strand.
ATTACCGTAGCTTAATGGTTAAAGTTTTAAAAAATTTTAAGTTGGAGGTTAGTTTTGCATTTTACACCCATGTCTGGAGTTTAAATTCCAGACTATGCAATTTCTTGCAGATCGCGCATTATAAGAGGTCCATGTTTTAATTCTCGGAAAAATGATTTATTAAACAATTATACAAAATATGGAAAAAAACTTACAAGGGATCTTCAATATGGTGCAAGTAAATCCGGTTAGGCGTAGGTTTTCGTATGACGGTTCAGGTGATGCATTTAGGCGTAGAACCTCATAAGATATATAGTATTATCGGTTGTCGAATCTTCTATTTAATTTTTCTCATAATTGTAATATCATAATAAATCAACGTTAAAAATACATGTTTTTAACTAATAAGTGATAGTTTGTAAAATAAAAATTTAAGCAACTGAAAACTAGGATGATGTTATAAGCTTACACGTTAAAGCAAAATTATTGAACTGAACTATCATATCTGACAACCAGTTTATACGTAGGGTTGAAGTTGGTAAATTGAACAACTTGGCCTAATACTATGTGATTATTATAAACAAAAGATTATCGCGATGCTATATTAATATAAGTGCCACTACTTGTTTTCTTATATACATGTATTACGTATATATTATTTCACAGTTTTCGATATCATAATGTAAGCCATCTATATACTTTGCGTGATGATTGATAGGTTTAAGAATATATTAGTAGACAATCATAGTGGAAGTATAATACATCCATAGTATTATTGGAATGAAAAAGGTTTTGAAATGGAGACGACTGGCCCATTATAAGAAAATGGTAAGTGATATCTTGCATATTTGCATTGTTTTATCCATTCATCCATGAGCATTTTCATCATATAGATTAGGATTCAGACATGTTTAGGTTGCATTTTGCATACATGAGTCTCTATTAGGTACTGGAGTACCACATGAGGTTATTTGGAGCTCAAAAGAGGTGAAAAGGTGACCATTGGACGAACCGAGCATGGGAGCGACCTCCCGGAGCGACATCACGAAGTCGCTGTGTCCCGCTTCTCAGAGCGACTTTCCTAAAGCGACGCCATGAAGTCGCTCGCGTTCTCATTACTCCGAACAGTCTTAGATGACCCTGGAGCGACCTCTCAGAGCGACCTACCAAGGTCGCTCCCGATCCAGAGCGACCCGTTGGAGCGACTGCACAAAGTCGCTCGCGTTTTCACGTCCGGAGACACACAACTCGCTCTCGGAGCGACCTCTCGCAGCGACCCAGCGAGGTCGCTCCCGAAGCTTGGAGCGACCTGTCCAGAGCGACAGAGAGAAGTCGCTCGCCATCTTGGTTCCCGGAGACAAGAAATCGCTCTCGGAGCGACCTCTCGCAGCGACCCAGCGAGGTCGCTCCCGAAGCCTGGAGCGACTTGTCGGAGCGACGAGCCGAGGTCGCTCCGCGCCTATTATCTGCTCGATTTCTATTTTACTTAAGGGCCTTTTGGTCATTTCATTATGCACGTTTTGCACTTGGAAAAACCTATGTTTTAAACATCTTTTGTAGCCACCAGTGGCAGATTATCTTTTATCTTTTGATCTATTGAGAAATACACAAGAATCTCTTGGATTTTGATTGTTATGTTCTTGTGTTATTGTTGATTTCTCATCTATTTCTCTACATGATTAATCTGAAATCCAATATGGGTTTAAGAGGATCATGGAGATTAGTGAGTAATCACCTTTTGAATTCATGGGTTAGGGAGATTAAGGGTGATTAGGTTAGTTCTATGATGTTTTAGTGTAGATCATTCTTGTTCCTTGCTAGTAGAGTATTCATAATGCATCTTCTGAGTTGGCCACTCAAAAGTTGATCAATAGACATTTCCCACCCAAAAGGTGTTTGATGAAATGCCTGAGACAACTCTCCTAGGCTTTTAGTATACTTTGCCAAAGACATTTGTTGTTAAAGATGCTAAGATAGCTAATAGACTTGTTAGTAATGATTGCTTTCATATTATTCAACCAAAGACATTTGATGTTTGAGATATGTTAGCAAATGAGCATTCATCTAGACATAGAGCTTGCTTAGAATTGTGTCTAGGCTTAAGGTTATAGTTTGATTGATCATTTGCCATCCTTAGTTCGATACTTGATCACCCAAGGTCTAATCCCTATGCCCATGAGTTCTCTTTTCCTTTAGTCAAGAAAGTATCATTCTGTTATTGCTTTCTAGTTTTAGTCATAGTTTAAAACCCATCTAAATCATTGGTTGCACTTAGATTAAGTGAGTACTTGCATTCTCAGTGCTTTGATATCCCTCAGAACTGGTTCGACAATCATTTATACTACAACATTTGTCTTAGGAGTCTTGAAAACTCCTAACATCAAATTGGCGCCGTTGCCAAATTCTGAGTAGATTTCAACATTGAGATTTAGTCACTTGCTTGAGACTAAGTCATTTTTATTTTCTTTTGTTACTGATTCTTCTTCACCTCCCTTTAATCTACAGGTATATGCACTTGAGGAGCAGGGGTCCATCAAACCTAGTTCCAAGAGTGCAGATATCAGAGCTTTAGAGAGAGAGTGTGCTAGAAAGAGAAGAGAAGAAGAGCAACAGGCTCAATTGCAGAGATTGCACACTGATATGGGAGACATACATCAGCATGATGCAGGCGTAAATGGCGCTAATAACAATGCTCCAGCTAACCAACAGCGAGCAGCTTGACCCATTGGCACTTACGACCGTCCCAACATTCATGGTCATAGATTGGGAATCCGAGCACCCGCTGTGGCAGCCAACAACTTTGAGATCAAATCAGGACTCCTCAACGTGATCGAGAACAACAAGTATCATGGCTTGGCTCTAGAGGATCCATTTGATCACTTGGACAGGTTCGACAGCTACTGTGGGTTGTCAAAAACCAATGGTGTGTCCGAAGATGCCTTAAAGCTCAAGCTATTCCCTTTCTCTTTGGGGGATAAGGCACGTCAGTGGGAGAAGTCTCTACCCAGTGACTCCATCACTACTTGGGATGACTGCAAGAAAGCATTCTTGGAGAAGTTCTTCTCTACTTCAAGAACTGCTAAGCTGAGAAACGAGATTTCCAGCTTTCAACAGAAGAACTTGGAAGGCTTCAGTGAAGCCTGGGAGAGATTCAAGGGCTACCAAGCTCAATGCCCACACCATGGCTTTTCTAAAGAGAGCTACTGAGCACATTCTACCGTGGTGCTCTTCCTAAGTACAGAGCCAGACTGGATACAGCTAGCAATGGTTCTTCTTGGGGAGAACTGAGGAGGATGCAGAAGAACTGGTTGACAACATGGTAAAGAGTGATGCAGTCTACAGTGGAGACCACGACAGAGGCAGTAGAACAGATGATAAGCAGACGAGGAAAGAGATCAAAGCTTTGGAAGACAAGATCGACCTACTCATTGCTGAAAAAGCAACCCAAGAGCAGCTGAAGTTTGTTGGTAACTCCAAGCAGGAAGATCCACTTGCTGTCAATGAGGTTGAAGGTTTGGAAGGTCAAGAGGAGTTGTGTTTCATCAACAACAATGGTAGCTGGTACAAAAAGGAGCCCAACTTTCAGTACAACAACTACCAACAGAAATCCTATCCCAACAACCAACAGAGTGGCTATCCGCCAAGAAACAACCAGCAAGGCAGCTATCAGCCTCAGCAAAATCCCTCGTCTGGTTCCTCTGCTCCTCAAGAGAGCAGCACTGATACCTTACTGAAGCAAATCTTGGAGTCTCAGACTAGAAGTGAGAAGCAAGTTGGTTATGAGTTGAAGAACCTTCATTCCAAGATTGATGGGAGCTACAATGAGCTCAACAACAAATTCTCACACCTTGCTTCTACAGTCAGGAATTTAGAGAATCAATTTGCTTCCATGAACACTCACCAGAATCGCCAGCAAGGATCTCTACCTGGAAAGTCTGACCAAAATCCCAAGGAGGCCAAAGCTATCACCCTTAGGAGTGGTAAACAGTTACCTCCTAGAACCCTCACCAAGGATGCTGAGAAATTAGGTGAGGGGGTTGCCATCAACATAGATGATGAAGTGGTGATTGTTGATGAGAAGATCAATGACGAGATCTTGGAGAAGATAGTGGAAGCCAAAGGTAAAGGAAATGTTGGAGAGGAGAAGAAGACAGTAAAGGATGGTGAAGTTGTTACTCCAGCAAGTGAAAGTTTTTTGTTCCTCCTCCCTATGAACCCAAACTTCCATTCCCTGGTAGATTCAAGAAGCAGCTGCTAGAGAAGTACAAGGCTCTGTTTGAGAAGCAAATGAGTGAAGCTCAGGTTGCAATGCCCATCATCGATGCTTTCATGTTGATCCTCAATACAGCAAGTTCTTGAAAGATGCTTGTAGCTGCAAAGAAGAGATGGAAGGCATGATGATTCTTACCCATGAGTGCAGTGCCATCATCCAGAGGCTGGATGTTCCCGAGAAGTTAGAGGATCCAGGAAGCTTCACACTACCTTGTGCTCTTGGACCTATGGTATTTGAGAAGTGCCTCTGAGATTTGGGAGCTAGTGTCAGCTTGATGCCTTTGTCTGTGGCAAAGAAGCTTGGATTCACTCAGTACAAGAAGTGTAGACTCTCTCTGGTGTTAGCTGATCGTTCAGTGAAGTATCCTGTGGGCATCTTAGAGGACCTCCCTGTGAAGATTGGAAGGAATGAGATACCTACAGATTTTGTGGTGCTTGAGATGTGTGAGGAGGCTCAAGATCCATTGATTCTAGGAAGGCCATTCTTAGCTACAACAGGAGCTATTGTTAATGTGAAGGAGGGCACGATTGATCTCCATTTGGGTAAAGAGAACATCCTCCACTTTGACATCAAGAGGAAAATGAGGAAACCAACTGTGTTCGGGCAAGCCTTCTACATTGAAGAGATGGGCACTCCTGCTGATGAGCACCTTGAAGAGTTACCACCTGAGGACGACGAGGAGGGAGCATCTCCCTCTACTCATTCCCTATAGAAGGTAACCCACCACACTCCCTTGTATATACCATTTCATTTTTGCATATTAGTCTTCTTTTCGGTATCTCTCTCTCTACTTGACGACACAGAGACTGTGTCACTCAAGTTTGGGGGAGGTACCAAGTATTTGATCATGTTTGCTTTGATGTTGTTTCATTGAGTCATGCATGGCATACCTATTTGCATAGATAAAAAAAAAAATCAATCATTTAGTTTGCATCATTTGCATTTTTAGGAGAGTTTAGAGCATATAGGTTGCATTCACTTGCATTGGGAGCAATGATTTGAATGCCTTGTAAAGAACACTACGTTGCACTTGACTAGCTTTTGCACCTCTCAAAAAGACTTGTATGTTTCGAGCCTTGAAAACTCTTCCTGAAACTTGTTGATTGCTGAAACTCAGTCTTTGAAGCCAACTACAACCTTATTTGAACTGAACGAACTTAATGCTTCTTGCTCATGGTCCCTTGTGTACTGAGTCATGGCTATACACACTTGAGTTGTCACATCTTTTATACCAATCTTTTTTGACAAACTCTAGTGGTAGACCACTCCCAAAACCTTTTCCTCCTTTTAAGCTTTCATTGTTTGATGAGTGAGGCCTTTTTCGGAAAGTCTTACATGTGCATAATGTTGAGAGTATCGGGAACGACAATGCTTGATCTTCATTCTTGCTAGATTGGACACTCTATTGTCTAGCTATAGGTGGGGGTGAGTGTTGTGATTATGATTTGGGAGAAATGAAAAAGGAAAAGAATAGACTCTTTGTGCTTAAGTGAATTGTTTTATTGGGACCAGTATACAAGCCTCTAGCTCAAGTTTTGAAAAGTCTTGGCCCCCAGCCTAAAAAAAAAAAAAAAGGAAAAAGAAAAACGAAAAAAAAAGAGAAAAGAAAAAAAAAAGAAAAAGGGGGGCTAGCAAAGTTGTTAGGAGCTAAGAAATGTTTTGAGGTTGTGAAAAATCCCTTGTAGATTTCAAAGAGAAGGAGTTAAAGTTCTTAGGATCTTTTGGTGAGAGATGTGAGTAGGGTTTGACATTGGGAAATGATTGTGTGATTTGTATGTTTGGGAAAAGGGTAGAACAATGGAGATTGAGCATTGTATGCATGAGTTGGTCCCTTTCTTAGATATATTATGTGCAATGTCAAGGCTACTTGTTTTGAGAGTAAACCACCTTTAAGATCATATGTTTTGAACCTCTTGAATCACTTGAATAAAAGCCTTCCCTTACCCAACCAAATGACTTGGACCAACTGACCATTTGCAAGAATTCACCTGATGTTTTGTGCTTAATGAATGTGAGAGTTGGTTGATTTGAATGTGTGGATGCTTGATGATGAGTGTAAGAACAAAAAGAGTTAAGATAGGCCTAGAGAAGCTAGAGTGTAATAAGAGAGTGTGCTAGTTGTGTTTCTTTTGGCTATGTACTCCCACCTTCAACCTCTCTTCCTATGAGTTCTAGAAAGTTCACTTGTGGACAAGTAAAAGAACAAGTTTGGGGGAGTTGATATCTTGCATATTTGCATTGTTTTATCCATTCATCCATGAGCATTTTCATCATATAGATTAGGATTCAGACATGTTTAGGTTGCATTTTGCATACATGAGTCTCTATTAGGTACTGGAGTACCACATGAGGTTATTTGGAGCTCAAAAGAGGTGAAAAGGTGACCATTGGACGAACCGAGCATGGGAGCGACCTCCCGGAGCGACATCACGAAGTCGCTGTGTCCCGCTTCTCAGAGCGACTTTCCTAAAGCGACGCCATGAAGTCGCTCGCGTTCTCATTACTCCGAACAGTCTTAGATGACCCTGGAGCGACCTCTCAGAGCGACCTACCAAGGTCGCTCCCGATCCAGAGCGACCCGTTGGAGCGACTGCACAAAGTCGCTCGCGTTTTCACGTCCGGAGACACACAACTCGCTCTCGGAGCGACCTCTCGCAGCGACCCAGCGAGGTCGCTCCCGAAGCTTGGAGCGACCTGTCCAGAGCGACAGAGAGAAGTCGCTCGCCATCTTGGTTCCCGGAGACAAGAAATCGCTCTCGGAGCGACCTCTCGCAGCGACCCAGCGAGGTCGCTCCCGAAGCCTGGAGCGACTTGTCGGAGCGACGAGCCGAGGTCGCTCCGCGCCTATTATCTGCTCGATTTCTATTTTACTTAAGGGCCTTTTGGTCATTTCATTATGCACGTTTTGCACTTGGAAAAACCTATGTTTTAAACATCTTTTGTAGCCACCAGTGGCAGATTATCTTTTATCTTTTGATCTATTGAGAAATACACAAGAATCTCTTGGATTTTGATTGTTATGTTCTTGTGTTATTGTTGATTTCTCATCTATTTCTCTACATGATTAATCTGAAATCCAATATGGGTTTAAGAGGATTCATGGAGATTAGTGAGTAATCACCTTTTGAATTCATGGGTTAGGGAGATTAAGGGTGATTAGGTTAGTTCTAGGATGTTTTAGTGTAGATCATTCTTGTTCCTTGCTAGTAGAGTATTCATAATGCATCTTCTGAGTTGGCCACTCAAAAGTTGATCAATAGACATTTCCCACCCAAAAGGTGTTTGATGAAATGCCTGAGACAACTCTCCTAGGCTTTTAGTATACTTTGCCAAAGACATTTGTTGTTAAAGATGCTAAGATAGCTAATAGACTTGTTAGTAATGATTGCTTTCATATTATTCAACCAAAGACATTTGATGTTTGAGATATGTTAGCAAATGAGCATTCATCTAGACATAGAGCTTGCTTAGAATTGTGTCTAGGCTTAAGGTTAATAGTTTGATTGATCATTTGCCATCCTTAGTTTGATACTTGATCACCCAAGGTCTAATCCCTATGCCCATGAGTTCTCTTTTCCTTTAGTCAAGAAAGTATCATTCTGTTATTGCTTTCTAGTTTTAGTCATAGTTTAAAACCCATCTAAATCATTGGTTGCACTTAGATTAAGTGAGTACTTGCATTCTCAGTGCTTTGATATCTCTCAGAACTGGTTCGACAATCATTTATACTACAACATTTGTCTTAGGAGCCTTGAAAACTCCTAACATCAGTAAGATATGCCAATACTTATATTCTCCAAAGCTTAATCGTATGTTCAAAAATGCTTATGACTAAATAATGATAAGCCATTATTTGAGCATCGTTTCTGGCTAAGTTTACCATCATATTTATCCAAAGCATATTACAAGAAATCAAGATGTTTGATATGGTAGCTTAAAGTTCTCTATTCTCAGCATCAACTAATAATTAATAACTCTAAAAATGCTAAATTCGAACAAATAAAGGATTCTATATGTCATCATCATCTTCATCACCTTAACCAAAGTTGGTGGATATTTTTTTCCTACAAATCATATTCGTTACCAATTCGAAATGATCAAAGATAAAACATTATTCTCCGGGACCTTGAATCTCATGACTTTATGTGTGATGTAATTAATGGAAGAGAGCCATTTGGATGACAAGCAAATTTACAAGAACCACCAAAACTTTCATGCAAAAGAATAAGGACATAAGGGATATTATCGTTTCCTTTTGTGATAAAATTCCTATATCCAAATCTAATCTATTTTCTGTTACATATACTTCATGTCTAATGTCGACCAAATGACAAAATAAATTAATAATTTTCATGTCTAACAATAACGTTAAAGTTGTCCAATTTCATTGGTATCCCATTTTATTAGTTAGAGTCAAATGTTTTTTTGGAAGAGAAATATTGGTTATTTTAGATTCGACTCACAGTACAAAAAAAAATCAGATATACTCCATTGTAATTAGGGCTGGATCGGATATCCAAATTTTTTAGAAATATTTGTCATTTGCTTCGTATATTACGGATACCAATTTTTTCGATTTGCTTTGCTCCAGATATCCGTAACATACAAAGATAAAAAATTTATAGGTATTTGTGATTTGCTTTGTACATTATAGATATCAAATTTTTCTATTTGTTTTGCTCCGGATATTTGTAACATACTTATAGATGTATCTTTTCATTTTAGTTAATACAAATAATCTAGAAAAAAATTAGGTTAATTTTTTTTATAAATATTTTTACATGATCTATAATTAAAAATAAAAAAATAAAAGAAGCAATGAATATGTTTGTAAATTTTAAAATTAGTTATAAAAAGACAAACTTAAGAAAAAGTTATAGTTATCATAATTTTTTTCCTTTTTAATACTTTTATAAGTAATAATGTGAATAAAATTAATTAAATAATGCGTTAAAATAACAATTACAGAAGCTCATACATTTAAAATTACATTTAAAATTACTTCATGTAGATTGTTGCTTTAGAAACATTACACAAATATTTCAAGATCTAGAATTTTGTTGAAACATTTAGGTTCTTTATAAATTAATCACGAGTCGAAATATGGTTAAGGCTCTTATACTCAATGCAGTTCTAAATGAAGAATTTTGATAAAGGTCAGGGTTCATATCTGCAAATATAGAGAGCTGGAACCCAAGTCTCTGTACCATTTTTTTTCTCCCAAATCTGTCAATAGATAGGCTTATATTTCAAGCTAAAAAACATTGAGAAGCCTGAAATATGTCAGTCACCGTTTATCAGAATTATCTAAAAATCTCTTTATGAGAATATTTTTCCCCATTAAACTATGGTTTTGGTTTGCATTAGTATGTTGAATATCTTGAACACCTGTTTCAAGAAGACTCAAAAGAAATTATCTTGTATTCAGTTCAAGTTTCCTGTTTGTTCTTTGCTTCTTCACAAAGGTCTCTGTAAACCTAAGGAGCAAATTCACAAGTTGAATAGAGATACCAAAGATAACTTCAATGGATAAAACGATCACTTTTCTTTACCTGCATGAAAAGTTATCTTTTCCTCTTCACACACAAAGCCACACATATACATACAAACACAGACGCAAATTAAGACACACCAAATATTTATATTTACTCTTTTTAACATTTTCACCCACTTTTTAGTCAAAAAAAAAACATTTTCACCCACTTTGACATCTCTTTTACCATAACATTATGCCTCCTTTCCGTTTTAACATTCCTTTCTTCTCCTACGGCTCTCCTTCTCGTCCCTCTTCATCAGGGACTTCTTCCCCATCACCACCCCCACCTCCTCCTACTTCTTCCCGCCCTCCTTTTCGCCCTGGTGGCATCGCTCATCCGTCAAAGCCAGCCACGTCGCAAGAAACAAAGCCCAAGGTGTCACCTTCGCTTTCTAGGTCTAAAAGCAATGTTGCGGCCACTGCAGCTTCTTCTTCCGCGTCTCAGTTGCCATCCCGAGGCGCAGCCACGCCATCCCGGCTGGCGAAACAGAGTAACCAATCTGGTTCTCCGGTGAAGAAACCTGAGTCTCTGAGGGCAGAGGAGCAAAAGGTGGCGATGAAAGATAAATCATCAAGAGAAGTTAGAAAAGAAGCTGGTGAGAACAGCAATCCGGTAGTAGAGAAGCCTCCGGCTGCACGTTCAGAACAAGAAGAAGCTCAGGAGCAGAGAAGGAGAGAAGTAGAGAAACTTGCAGTGGTAGATAGGGATTCAAAAACAGCTCAGGGACAGCAGAAGAGCAAAGAAACCGAGAAACTTACACCGGAAGAAAAGAAGAAAGGTCTTAGTGAGGATATGGAAGAGAGAACTAAAACAGCTCAGGAACAGCAGAAGAGCAAAGAAACCGAGAAACTTGCAGTGGAAGAAAAGAAGAAGGGTTTTCAAAAGGACACTGAAGAGAAAACAAAAACAGCTCAAGAAACGGAGAAACTTGCGATGGAAGAAAAAGAAAAAGTTCTTCAAGACCACATGGAAGAGAATTCAAAGACATCTCAGGAACAACAGAGGAGAAAGGAAACCGAGAAACTTGCGGCTCAAGAAAAGAAAAAAGTTCTTCACAAGGACATGGAAGAGAATTCAAAAGCAGCTCAAGAACAACAGAAGAGCAAACTTGCAGTGCAAGAAAGACATACAGCTCTTAAAACGGTGGGTACAGAAGATGCGACGCAAAGCAAAACCACACAAAATATCACCGCAGCAAAAGAAGGATCATCTTCAATGAGCAGAAAGATCAAAGAAGACATCAGAGACGGACTCAGCAAGCTTACTTGGGGGAAAAGCAACGGTGATAACGAGAAATCCGTGAGTGTCTTCACTCTAACAGGCGAAAACAGAGGAGCCAACATGGCAATAGGTTCTGAAAAAGACAAGAAAGACGGTGAGGTTCACATCCGCCGTGGGTACAAAACTAATCCAGACGAGAGTCCTGAGACCACAGCCACGGAGACCGAAGGAGGCACAAGACCCTACCCTAAAGACGTAGAAGAAGACGCTAGGGTTAGGGCATACGTGAACGGAAACAGTCAGGGGGTCAACAACTCGATTATATGCGATAGTTCAGTGCAACAGAACGATCCAGGCATTCATATGAATTTGAGGTTTGAAAAATCAAAGGAAAAGGATGAAACTATTAGTCCACCGGAGAAAAAACCGGCGACGGAGAAGGTGTTGAAGTATGAGCCGAGGGTAAGGAGGAGATGCTTGAGAGGGTTGCTAGCAGAGTCGAGTCAGTCGGATCCGGAGAATCCCTTGAAGCCTAGGAGACATGGTTGCCGCTTTACCTGTAAAGACAAAGATATTGAGAACACTTAATTATGTAAATATACTTTTATTAAATTATGTGAATACTTAATTATGTAAATGCACCATTTGATCATTGGCAAAAGGGAACAGAACATGGAGTATGAGTTCTTACAAATGTTGTTGTTTATTCAATGAATCGCACCATTGAATGTTGAAAACGTGGAGCGTCTTTTTTTTGGAATTTTAGAGAATTTCCTCTCCAACAAGAATGTACATCTTTTACTTTAACACCACCAAAAGAGTCTTTGAAACTTGTGTTATCTAGAAGCTTTGACCACCAAAAACAGGACTTTTCTCGCAATGCTTTTCGTTTTTCTTTTTTTGATATTTCTAGAAAAAGAGTAATTTCAAATATTTAACTAATTTTAGTGAAAGGATCATTGCATTACGCGAAATACTGCATAGAAAGAAAAAAAACAGAATGTTGTTTTAAAAAAAATTGATGTTCTAGAAAAGTGATTTAATTTGTTTAAATAATTTATCAAAAAGGATACATGAATAAGCTGAATAGTGAATACACAAAGGAAAAATAGAAAAATCAATCGCATGGCGTATGAATCGGAAGAGAGAGAAAGCAGACACACTTAACAAAAGTCAAAAGCAAAGACTCTTCAGTCAAAGGCTAATTCCGTAATTTAACAAACTGAAACGCGGCACGGGTGCTATATAGACCCGCCGGCCTAAACGTGACCATAATAATTCAAAACCTTTACCAAAAACAACGTAACTCACAAAGAACAACAACATCAATGGCGACGGAGCAAAGCAAGATTCTGGTGATCGGAGGAACTGGTTACATCGGAAAGTTCATCGTCGAAGGCAGCGCTAAATCCGGCCACCAAACATTCGCTCTCGTCAGAGAATCCTCTCTCTCTGACCCCGTCAAGGGCAAAATCGTCCAGAACTTCAAAGATCTCGGCGTTACAATATTATATGTACGTAAAAAATCTTCTCTATAATGTTCTATGAAATGAGCAGATCCATGATGTGTATTAGTCAACCATATGTTATACGCAGGGAGACTTAAGCGACAAGGAGAGCTTAGTCAAGGCCATTCAACACGTTGATGTAGTCATCTCCACCGTTGGTCTATCTCAACTCATGAACCAGATTAATATTATTTCTGCTATTAAAGAATCTGGCAAGCATATTAAGGTCAGTGTCTTTATGATTTATCTCAAGGTTGTAAACAATACGTTACAGTATGTTTTGTTGATGTGTTTGGTTACGAGTTTACAGAGATTCTTGCCTTCTGAGTTTGGCAATGACGTGGATCGAACGGTGGCGATTGGACCAGCAAAGTCGGAGTTCGCAATGAAGGCTGAGATCCGCCGTGTCGTTGAAGCTGAAGGTGTACCGTACACATATGTTATCAACAATTGCTTTAATGGATATTTCTTGGCTACACTTGCTCAATGTGAAACGAGACTCACTTCTCCTCCTAGAGACAAAGTCACCATCTACGGCGATGGAAACTCTAAAGGTAACATTAAGAGAGCATGATCATCTGATTGAAAAATAGATTTTGTTACTAAATTTCAGTTTAGGTGACGCTTGGAAGGCAAATCGGTCATAAGCGATTGTTCTAAAATATATATATTTTTTAAATTTGATCTGAGCGATGCCTAGCCGTCTGCCTAAATAATCTCTTATAACACGTATAATTACCGCCTAATGATTTTTTGAACAATGATCGAATGAAATTGCAGCCATTTTAAACAAAGAGGAAGACATTGCTGCATACACCATGAGAGCTGTTGATGATCCAAGGACTCTCAACAAGACTGTCTACATAAACCCTCCAAAGAACATTGTTTCGCAGAACGATGTAGTTGCCTTGTGGGAGAGCAAGATTGGTACAACTCTGGAGAAGACTTACGTTTCAGAGGAAGATCTCCTCAAGAAAATCCCAGGTTAGAGATATAATTTCACACTTGTTTTAATACAATGCATAAACAATCAAGATAATGAGATTTGCTAAGGCACTTGGAAACGTTGTTGATGCAGAGTCACCACATCCTCTGGATCTTCTGTTGGCTTTGAATCATGCCATCTTTGTGAAAGGAGATCAAACGTGGTTTACAATAGAGCCTTCCTTTGGTGTGGAAGCTTCTCAGCTTTACCCTGATGTCAAGTACACAAGCGTCGATGAGTATCTCAACCAGTTTGTGTAAGAAGTAAAAGAAATCATCTTTGCCTTGTGGCAACCATTTACTGTGATAAGAGACCATTGGTCAGTTATACCAAAAACTGAATAAGACATATCTATATGATAGTTTATTGCATCAAGAGATAATCAAACTCTTAAGAAAAACAGTAACACGCGATCTTTCTAAGCAACATAACACGAAGAGCATGGATCCACCACATGACTCGTTCACCTTAGATGCCCAACTCTGTTTCATGTTTATAAATTGCATTAATGAACCCCAATAAGACATCGGAACAGACTCAACCACCGGTTAATCCGGACGTCGTTAGATTTACAAGTAAACAACACAGAGAACAACAACAACAAATCTAAGCCGTAGGAGAAATTAGTTAATTTTAATTATTTATACAATTTCAAAACTATATTTGATCCATATTAATATCACCATTTTTCGTGTGTAAACATTAATATTCTTAGCTCATACAAAAATTAGGCCTATCCATGACATCTAAACATATAGGCACCTTAAAAATGATCACATCAGCAGATAATTATCTTAGAACCGAAGAAAATGTTTAATTGTTGTAAACGTTAATATGATTTTAATTTTTTTCTTTAAAACAATTTAATGGAACTAGGAAAGAGTGAAAGACTAACAACGACAACAAAAATAAGACAGCGTCCAATTAAAAAGGGTCCGGTGAGGGTATTATCTTGAACCAACCAATGTGATTCTAAATAATTTCAACGTAAAGATTAGAGTTTGAGGTAGACAGAGGACTAGAAACATGAAATAAATTATCTTAGACTTGAAGCAAAAGTTTGGTAAGGCTATGATCGTAAACCAACCAAACATTGTATGGTCCATAAATTGCCATTCATTCACTCACATTCATAACCATTCTCTCTATAGCATTCAAATCGAACTATACTCACTTATTATCAAGAAACATGGCGACTGAGAAAAGCAAGATTCTTGTCATCGGAGGAACCGGTTACATCGGGAAGTTCATCGTCACAGAAAGCGCTAAATCTGGTCACCAAACATTCGCTCTCGTTAGAGAAACCACTCTTTCGGACCCCGTCAAGAGCAAAACCGTACAGAACTTTAAAGATCTCGGCGTGACAATACTACAAGTACGTGTGAAACTCTATTTTCTCTGCTAGTTAATGTAATGAAATGTTTTCTTGTGTTAAAAGTTTCCGTTTTAATTTGATCGTTTGGTTTGTGCAGGGAGATGTGAACGATCACGAGAGCCTAGTGAAGGCGATAAAACAGGTCGATGTGGTGATATCGAGTATTGGAAGTATGCAAATCTTGGATCAAACCAAGATCATTTCTGCTATCAAAGAAGCTGGTAACGTCAAGGTTGGTATATGATCCAACCCGTTACATATAATTAGTATACGAACTGACGAAAGGTTATATTTATAGAAACATTTAATGGTTACATAGTTTCATACTATATTTGTTTGTTGTTATTGTTGTTGTTTTGTAGAGATTCTTGCCGTCTGAGTTTGGGACGGACGTGGACAGAACAAGTGCGGTTGAGCCGGCGAAATCTGCTTTTGCGGTGAAGATTCAGATAAGGAGAGCCATCGAAGCAGAAGGAATACCATACACTTACGTTGTTAACAATTGCTTTGCTGGTTATTACTTGCCTACGTTGGTTCAGTTCGAGCCTGGTCTCACTTCTCCTCCTAGAGACAAAGTCACCATTTTGGGAGATGGAAATGCCAAAGGTTAAAAATTTTATGATATGTTTTATAGACATATTAAATCTCATTTCTATCAAAATATTTATTTCTTATAATGATACTAAACCTATGTTTTTTGCAGCTGTGATCAACAAGGAGGAAGATATAGCTGCTTACACAATCAAGACGGTGGATGATCCAAGAACTCTTAACAAAATCATTTACATTAATCCTCCTAAGAACACTTTATCGATGAACGAAATGGTCTCCTTGTGGGAGACCAAGATCGGCAAGTCTCTTGAGAAGACTCACATCCCAGAGGAGCAAGTCCTTAAACTCATCCAAGGTTTATTATCATTTTTAGATTTTTTTTTTAATACGACATTTTATATTTGCCAAACTAAAAAATGATGTGCTATTTTTTTTTTTTTTGTGCAGAGTCTCCAGTTCCTATCAATGTTCTTCTCGCCATAAACCACTCAGTTTTTGTGAAGGGAGATCAGACCAATTTCACTATAGAGCCTTCGTTTGGTCTTGAAGCCTCTGAGCTTTACCCTGATGTCAAGTATACGAGCATTGAGGAGTATCTCAGTCACTTCGCTTGAAGAGATTTCTTTTAAAAAAACACCTAATGTACCACGTCCAAGAGGCGAGTTTCATATATGTAAAAAATAAAAGTTCATTCTTGTGTAATGGTGGAGTAATGTGTGTTTATGTTTGTATCTTTGTATGTGTGTGTCCATGATATCCAATTTTATGGAGTTCCTGAGATCAGAGATGGCATCCATCTACGATTAGAGTCCATAAGCTTGTTGGATCTATTAGGAAATGGTGTTGAGTCCTTTTGTATTAAATTGTGCTATTGACAACAAATTAAACTAATGACGTCATATAATTAAAAGTTTGTTATAAAACATACTTTCCCTATTTGTATACGTACTTCATATAATCTTTGTTAAAACAGCCTGGTTAACATGTGGTAGAGTTGTCAATTGGCATTTCTAAGGATCTTGATGGCATGTTTGCAAAAGGTTGATCATGAAGTAAGTTTAATTTAAAGAATGTTTTGACATGCTCAAACGGTTACTGAATCCTAGAAGATAGCTTGAATTATAACTAGCGAATCTGGAAGGGTGAATTGTGAGTCCCAAAGCAATAATAACAACAAGGGTGAATTGTGAGTCCCAAGAAGACGTACATGTCAGAAGAACAAGTGCTCAAAACCATCCAAGGTTTTTGAAAGATTAAAACCACATCACAACTATAGATATGTTCTTCTTTCTTTTGTTAGCTGAATATTAAAAAAAGGATATGTTATTTTTTTGGCAGTGTCTCCGGTTGTTCCCGCGACTATCCTTCTGTCGATAAACCACTCGGTGTTTATAAAGGGAGATCAGACCAATTTCACAATAGAGCCGGAGCTCGGTGTTGACGCCTCTGAGCTTTACCCCAAAATCAAGTACACGAGCATTGAGGAGTATCTCAGTCACTTCGCTTGAGAAATTTAGTAAAACGCTTAAATAAAATTACCACGACTATGACCTCATCAGTTTCATATTGCAACAATAAAATGTGATTCTCTCTAATGATAAAGAAAGGTGTATGTGTATGCGTTGTTTGTATCTTATCAAAGAGTCTTACGATCTTTCGTATAACTTTGAGAAAATTACTTAGATTGACACACATTCATCAATCATCGATATATTATTAGACTGGTAGTGACGAGGATGGCGGGTTCCCCGGGACTCCCTCCTCTTGAAGCATACTCCTCTCTTGGCTGGCTTGAGTGCTTGACTATGGTGATGGGTGCATTTTAGGATTTTGTGACGGGAATCATAAGATAATGGCGGAGGTAGGGTTTTGGGAGTAAGCTCTTCCCATGGCCACATGACACCTCTGAATGTGATTTTTTTCGTTTTTAGCTTGTTCATCAAATTTTTAATGTCTTGTTTTCCAGTTACCGGAGCCACTGTAACAATTCTGATTTGCCAATTTTTGAGGTTGTTAAATATAATTATTAATTAAAGAAAAAAGTTCCACATAATTGCACTGTCTTGGTTTAGTTAGTTGAATTCTGTTTAACCACCATGGTTTGAACCGGTTTTATACGGAATTAAATTAATATGTGCTCAAAATAAAATAAATAATGGTAAGAAGAAAAAAATATATTAGATATTAGTTAAAATAATCCAAAAATACATGTGAAACAGATAAATCTGTGAAGAACTAAATAGATCTACTAGTATTAAGTAAATATGTGGCTAAACGTAAATATATTTGTGTACATTATTTACTATGTAAGTATTTGGTCAAAAGAGAAATATATCAAATTTTAGTCGATTTTGTCAAACTAAATGTGAATCTATCACAAAATAAAACAAAGTTTGCAAACCAGTTGTGAGAATCTTAAAGTCTATATGTCAAAGCTATATATGTCCCAAAAAGTTTATATAAATATGTTTTCTCATGTAACTTTCTAATAGTTTTTTTGGGGGGTCCAATGCAACTTTTTAATACTATAATAAGTTGCTTACACTAAAGTAATTTACATTTATGTTTTGTTATAAATGTTAAAAGTAAACATGTGGCTAAAAATAAATAAATTTTGTGTAACTTATTTACTATGTAAATATTTGAACAAATTTGTAAAAGTATTGTGAGAATCTTGAAATATATCAAAGTAAAATAAATGTATATCCCAAAAAGTTTGATGAAAAAAATGTTGTCTTATGTAACTTTCTAATACTTTTTTTTTGGAGTCAAATGCAACATTTAATACTATAATAAGATATTGTTACCAAAGTAATTTACATTTACTCTCTTCGTTTTTTAATATAAGTTATTTTAGAATTGTGTACATAGATTAAGAAAATCATTAATTTTTTATATTTTTTATAAAAAATTATTAATTATTTACCTAACCACAAATCAACTAATAATAAAATAGAAAGTATATTATCATTGGTCATATAACATTAAGTGTTAATAAATTTTACATAGAAAACCAAAAACGTCATACAATTTGAAACATAAAAATTTATCTAAAACGACTTATATTAAAACATGGAAGGAGTATGTTTTAAAATAAATAACTAAACACGTCACTAAATAGTCAATAAGCAGAGTCAAAGGATATATGCAAATACACAAATAAATCTAATTAGTTTTTGACTAACTTAAGCTAATTTGAGATTTCCCAGGACCATATTTGATGGCGAAAACGGAGGGAGTATATTTTCGTATGCTCTTTCCTCCAATGTATGTGATGGGGAAGACGGATGGTATTATTGCGCTCTGGACTGTATTGACAAGGGATTTAAATTTGGTCAATGTGGTGCTAATCCAACCGAAGGCCCATCATTCTATTGTTCTTGTACTAACCATTAGTTTTTTTTTCCTCAATAAAAGCATGATCGGGATATTCAAGCTTGACATGATCGGAAGTATTTTATAATTTGGGGACTTAAAAGATGGTGTCATTATGTTGGTTTGTAATCAGTTCGGCTAAACATCGTCATATATACAATATAAAAAACACATACACCATAACTAGCATTCGATTTCAACCTTTTGGTATCTATTGGCTATGATTATACATATGTTGAAATTTGAGAATCTACCATCGTTTAACTTTTCCATACGCATGATCATAGCCATAGGATCCTCTTTTCCAAAAAAATTGCCAAATGGAAACCAACAGTCTAATCAGAAGTCGAAAGCTTCTACGATTGCCAACATCATTAATTGGTTGACATAACCAGTAGATATTGAAGCAGCATATATTATTTTCATAAACTAAACACACAACCTTTTACCCAAAGAAACTAACCACACTCGAAAACAAAAACACAGTCAATACCGAAACAACACTAAACACACAAGAAAAAAACCAAATACAATAATAGCGACGCACATGCCAATGTTCCACGAACTGCCTCTCAACGCGTTGCCCTGGTCCGCCGAAATAAAAATGCTTCTCACACTCTTTAGTTTGAGACCTTTTAACTGAATAATAAATATTTTGGGAATTGAGCTCGTACCCCAAAATCTTGGACTGGAACCAAAGTCTGGTTGTTCTCTACAACTAGGATATCGCATACGTAAGCAGCTTTTCTAAAGCCTTTCTCTGCCCCAGGCATTACTTAAGGAAAATATAAGAAAAATTGGAATAAAATAAGAAAATATTTAGGAAAAAATAAGGAAACTCCAAGATGAAAAAGAAAGCCAAAATAAATGAATACGTGTGTAAATAAGAGAAATATCCTCTTTTTAGTTTTTATTCAGTCAAGTTTTCCATCCAAATGTCAGCAACGTTGTTAACAGTGTCATGTTTAATGTTTATGACATGTAAAATGAAAGATGAATATAATCTGAAAGCAATATACATATCCTTAAATTAAACCTTTTTCAAAAAAAGAAAAAAAAATACATATCCTTAAATGTTTTTCAGCTTAAACAATGTTTATATCCTTATTTATTTTTGCTAGGAAATTAGTAAAACAACTCAAAACAATATTGCTTCTGAAAAATACACCTTTAGACAGCAAAAATTAAAACTAGTATTTTCTTAATGTGAATTTACTAAAATATGTTATTAGTACATTTAAAAAAAGTTACCTATATAGGTGTTTCTAGACCAAGTTTTAATAAGTACAAAATACATTTTTATTAAGAAAAAAAGAGAAGTTGTGGCCACCATGGCCTTTCAAGTTTCAAGTAATGAGTCTGCCATATCACTCACTCATTATTTCTTCAATTAGCAACTTTTCGTTGTAGCACTAATGAATCCAATAAGATTTGACAAGAACCATTATATTACTAATACTTCATGTCGCTAGAAAAAAAGACATGATAAATTAGCACCAAACTCTTGCAACCGCATATATATTTTTTTTGTGAAAAATAACAAGTGTTTTCACTAAATAGTTTTCAATTTACTTTTTGTTTTTGTTTATGAAAACTTTATCATATATATAGATTTGATTTTAAACTTTTATTAGTGATATTTTAATAAAATTGCATTAAGAAAATATTAGTTTTATTTTTTGTCTACATGTATATTTTGCAAGAAGCAATATTATTTTGTGTTATTTTTACTAGTTTCCTGACAACATAAAGATGGATTCAATCTGTAAAAACAATGTCAACATCCTTGAATGTCAGATTTGCAAAAAAAAAAAGTATGTATGCATATAAAACACATGATGCATATTGTAAATCAAATACGAAAAAGCAAATTGCAAGATGTGAAAGAAGTATCATCTAGTAAGTAACTTCGATGTTATTTCACCATTAAATTAAAAATGAATTGTATCACTAGAAGAAAAATAACACATACATTTCACCAAGAGGTTTTAGATTCTTTATTACACACCACCAAGCATATTGGCTGCACTGAAGATTGAAAATCGATATACACAAATCTCGAGCGAGTGATCGCAGCTGACCCTTCTAAAGATGACCCTTTATAATATGGGCTATTTAGAGGTTTGTAATATTGGCCCTTATTGGGTCGAGAGATGATAGGTTTTATATGCATGCAATCATGTGAATGTGATTCATGTCTTGTTGAAAACACGGAGAAGTAAGCATGTGGTTGGGTGTGAATATGCGATGCATATGGCTGAGAGATTCTCTCAGAGACTACTTTTAGCAAGAAAGCAACTGAAAACACTTTAAAGATTATAAAAACTTGGAAAAGCCCTTGCAGATTAGGTTTCATGATGCCAATGGCCTATCGAAAAGCTTGAAATATATATTACATAATTAAAAAACCCGAAAGTAGTGACGATATATTATCTTTAGTGGGCTCCAATCTGTTTTTGCTTTGACTGATATATAATTAGATTCTCGATCTTAAAGCAGTCGTTTACGTTTATTTTTTCTCCAAAAAGCTAAAAAGGAATTAACCAAGATTTACTCTACATGTTAGATCTCAATTGCCGAAAAGCTTTACCATCATTTAATGTTTGCTCTTCTTTAACATTAATTTATTCTTATTTTAACCTGTGAGAATTATTAAATCAAAATTGATAGTTTTACTTGTTTTGATAATTTAATTATATTACGCTTAATCATTTTATAAAATTTACGTCGAACAACTTTATTTAATCTAGACTAAAAACTATGTAAGTTTATTCTTCACTAGTTTATATAAATAATAATAAATTTACTTTTTATAATTAGAATTCAAAACTTTTGATGTAAAAAAATTAATGTTTACACTCTTAGTTAATCATTTGTATGTTGTAACGTTACATAACTTACATGTTAAATGTTTGGTTATATATGTTTTATAAAAAGTATAATTTTGACACTTTCACAATTTTTTTAAAAAATATTCATTTATGTTTTTAATAATTATTTTTATTCTAATAAATTATTTTTGAAATAAATAAAATTATTTATAAAATCAATGCATTTTATCATTAATATTTAGATAGAAGTATGTATAAATTACATTCTAAAGTGAATCCTTTCAAATGACATGTTTAATTTTTTATTAAACAGGAGTAAATGATAAATGTTAATACTAATGAAAACCTAAGATTTACATGAGATTATACAGGTCTGTGAATGTTAATGAGTTTCTATCCATAAACAAGTTGGTGATTAGTAAATATACATGTATCTATATTCTAATTTGGCGCTCGATGTTAAAGAGTTAGGAAGGTCAACATCACATATACACACACTTGCACATGAATGTTGCTACTTTTTTTTCTTTTTCTTTGCCTGAGATGTCATTTTCGTCTGGATTCGTATTAGTCCTAATTATAATATAAATCACTAGATAGTATGGAAAAAGCATTATCAACAATTATATATGTCGTTCGTTGGCGCATTATAATAGTAACATTATGTGATCAGTGATCACTAAACAAATGATTTAATGGCACTTGGGGACCACTACCCGATACAAGATGTCTCTTTGATGTTTCTTCAAATAAACAGTTTCAACTTTATGTTTGTGCTCTATATTCTCTGAAGGAAACAAGAAACATAAACCTATGTTTATTTTCTGTAGGATTTTCCAATATTGAACTGTTTAAAACACTCAACGCGGTGATAGCTGGAACGATCTTGGAAATGGCAAAGTTGTTTTGGATTTTATTCAGTCTGTGAATAATGTTCATACTATTTTGGATAACATATGAATTTGTCGAGAAATGCATGAGTTTCTTGCTCTTGGTGATTGCCAGCAACTATGAAGCTGTGAATCATTACATTTCTACAAAACGTGTGCATACATACGGTCATTCAATTCATATAATGTACTAATCTATACGAGTAGTTGTTATAAATGTATATTTTTGTCTTACTTAACCTGGACCAGTCTGTGTAATCTAAACGTTTTGGACCACATCCCAAAAACCCACCAACCAAGAGGAAGCTTCAAATTCAAATCATGAATTTGAGTTATACTGTATGATAAATATTTGAACTATTAAAAAAAAATATTTGAACTATTGGTTTCACTTCAATTTTAAAATTTGTTGGAGTATATATAAAAATGTGGTGAATTGTTTTTCTTGTTATGAGAATATGTGGGAAATTGGTGTGACAAGAATCCATGTCTTGTACCAAAACCATGTGATCATTCGAGATAAAGACATACACAACGGCTTAATACATACTTTTGTAACGCCACTTGTTTTCTACCCCTTCTTGTTCTTGTTTTTTTTTTTTGCACGATCAGCATGTATTTTTTTTTGTATCAGTATGTAAATTAACCAAACTTTATTAGGATCGTAGTTACCTCATTACATCATCATAATAAAATAAAAAATTAAGATACCATTGTATAAAACTCAAATCCGCGGTGTTATTGTAACGTATCAAGTTGTAACACGGAGCATTGCGTTTTAGTAGAGTTGAATTCCGATGAAAATATTGTAAAAATGAACATTTAACTACTTTGTTGAGCTTAACATAAACCATATTATTGTTTAATTGTCCCAAGAAAAGACTGAAATATGACAAACGGGCTAGGCTAATGCCTAACGGTCGCCAGAGTACAGAGAATCATAGCTTTCACTATGCTACATAATATTCCGAAAATAACCCTTACATCATTTCATTGTTTTTTTTGTCAACGTTTACATCATTTCATTGTTAATAGAAGTTCTAATGTAGGTTTGACTCTACTTTTCTTTAGGTTTGCTAATGGAAAATGCCATATTGTGTAGCATGTTAAACGCCATATTGTCCAGCATGCTAATTACCACATTGTCATATCTGCTACTATTTATTTGTATTATTGCAAAGCTAAATTAGATTGGCGTGTGGAATAGTTTTGATTTCACACAATGAATAATACCCAACCCACTAATATCGCATGAAGACAAAAAACAACAACAAAATGGCTACCAATCTACAGTTATTTAAAACGCTAAAGCATCTTAGAGTAATAAATAATATGCTACCAATAACATAATGAAAGTGATTGACCGACACATGTTAACGTTAATTTGCTTTTATAGTACCCAAGTAGCAATTAGAGAAAACTTAAATATTTTTCCAAAGTTGATGATACACTTCTTCCTTTATAAATTACACTTTCTTAATATTAATTGACTAAATAACCCTCTATAAAACTGAAGGGTAATTTTATATAATATATGTTAAAACTAAAATCAAAAGTTCGGATCATTAATATCTTTTCTCATATTCTAGAAAATAACCAACGGTCCAAGACCAATATTCTTTTGTCAAGACAATCAAAATCGTTGTTTACTACAAGCATGACTATATTATGGTGACACTAAACCAACTAATTTATAATTATGCTTAAACCTATAGATTTAGAAATATACAGTGAATTGTAGGCTTTATGATCTTATAATTTTTTTAATTTAAAAAAAACTAATTAGAAATTGAACTTAGTTCTTATTTAAATCTGGACAAAATGTCTTATTACATATAGAGATGTTTATATGTATTTTTTTTTGGGCAACTTGATGTTTATATGTATAAAGAATGAATTTTGAAACACACAAAAAAATCTAGTTTCAAAATATAAAAACACAAACAGAGTATTTTCAAATAATACCAAAAAATAATACGGAACAGATCGTACGTCGCGATTATACTTGTCAACTATTTACGGACAGTCATTATTTCTTCACGCGCTTTGTCCAATTATTAAATAATTTATTTATATTAACATTAAAAAAATATCTACGCAGAAAAAAAAACACAGCTCATATCTCTCTCTCACTTCTCTCTCTTCTCTCTCTACCTCTGCAGATTTTTTCTACTGCAAAGAGGAGACAAACCCACCCCAAAGAGAGAGAAGGAAGACGAAGAAGAAGAAGAAAACTCTAAAACCCCAACGAAGTCCTCTCTATGGAGTACGAGAAGCCTCCCTCTGCTACTACCTTCTCCAGGAAGATGACTAGCCGTAGCCACAGCCACAGCCTCAGCTTCAGCGCCAATGCCGTATACGACGGCGTTTTCTCTTCTCCTGCTAACACGAAGTCTCCTCTCGTCGATTACGGCGAGATATTCCGCGGCTCGGGTCCTTCTCCGTCTTCGATTCCGTTTCTCGATGTCCCTGAGCTCAACGTTGGTAAGGTTAAAGTCGATGTAAGGAGCTCCAAGCTCGATTACGGTTCGGTGTTTGGAGGGTTCGGAGGTTGCGGTGATTTCGCTGTTACTCCCAACGAAGTGATCGTTAGGCCTGAGAAGAAGGAAAGAAGGTAACTTTCTCTGCTTTAATCCTTTAAAGGTGCTACCTTTGTAGAATCTGAGTGAAAAGTTGAAGACTTTGTTTGTTGGGTCTCTGTTTGGTGAGCCTTTGGTCTGTTGTTTTAATGTGTAGGAGTCGTAGGAAAGGTGGAAGCTCTTCTGATGAGGTCAAGAATCTAACTTCTTCGCCTGAGATGGTTAGGATGAAGCATTCTGATATATTACTACACCAGACAAAAGAGAATGGGACAGCTCATCTTACTCAGGTTCAAGCTGTGTCTGGTCCTAGTCCTACTCAGGTGGTTGGTGAGGTTAGTCCGTTGCAGAAGATTGTCCAGGGCAGTGAGAATGGGACTACTCGTTCTGCTCAGGTTCCTTTCGTGGCTGCTCCTACTCAAGTGGTTGATAATATTAGTCCGTTGCAGAAGATTGGCCAGGATGAGAAGGGGACTACTCGTTCTGCTCAGGTTCCTGTTGAGTCTCCTCCCACTCAAGTGGTTGATAACACGAGTCTGTTGCAGAAGGTTGAGAGTAAAACACCTATTCCATCAGTTGAGGAAGTTCAGGCTTCTAGAAAGCGGAGATCTAAAACTGAGGTGGATTACGAGAAGATCTTTGTTCGAGATGAAAGCACTACGCGTGGTGACTCCACGTGCAAGACTGATTCTATTGCTGAGCGTCGGGATGTGAAACCACCTTCCAGCTTGCTGCAGCGTACACTCAATGGAGCTTCTGAAAGATTTATGGGTTTCAGTTCAGGGCTTCCGGAGAGGTATCATCAAGCTGAAGATGATGATGATTCTCCGAGTTCACCTCCATTCTTTGATGCTGAAACAGATATAGATTCTTCTGCTGCTGAGTCTTCCGCGGCGTTGAAAAAGGCTTTAGAAGAGGCTCAAGTGAGAATGAATATCGCAAAACAAATGATGGACAGGAAAAAATCAGGTTTTCGTAGTTCCGCTAAACTGAAAACTTGTGATGAGTCCCTTAAAGTTGAAGTAAAAACCGAAGCTGTGGTAAGTTCTCAAGTTGAAGACAAAAGGGACGAAAAAGTTGAAGAAAAAACAGAAGAAAGCAGTTCTCAAGTTCTTGGTGAAGCGGTGAACTCTTCTGAACAATCATTCTCAAACGAGGGAGATCAACATGCAAAGAGAGCACGGAAGCAGTGGGATGTTCCTGAAGGACTTTTAAATTCAACCTCAGACCATAAGCAGCAAGAGGTCGAAGAGGTGAAGCTAGAGGAGGAACAAGCCAGAAGAGCTCGAAAACACTGGGACTTACCTGGAGGGATATTCAAATCAGTTATGAAGAGTAAGCAGCAGGAGCCAGAAGGCCTTGCACCAGCCAAATCTGAAACTGATACGAAACAAGAGGCGCAACCATTGACTGAGAATCCCTTCTACACATTTGGACAGCTGGGTAGTAAAATAAAAGGTGTTGTAGAGGCCTTCACGGGAAGCAAGGTTTCACAAAAGAATGAGACACATCCAACAGAGGAGGAAAAATCTATCCTCCCTCAAATGGTTCACTGTGAAGAAGGTGGTGGTGACTCACAAGAGATGTTAGCTGCTATTCCAGTCACGGAAGCGGAGGAGATCCAGCAACAAACTGAGAGTAAAGGCGAAACCAAACAAGAAGAGAAGTCTGAATCCAAAATGTCTACTTTTGCGGAAGAGTGTTCAGAGGAGATGGAGAAAGAAACAGGATGGCAAGTTAAAACTTCTTGTGAGTCCGAAGATGGACCTGAGTGTGGTGTAATAGTTTTCCAAGAAACCTCTGACCCAACTTACAGTTTTCTAGATCAGGAGGGTGAGAAGGAGATAGTTTCTAGGCCGCAGGAGATCTTAGTTAGTCCTGATGATACCAAACCAGACGTAAGGGAAGTGGAAGAGATTCCAACACCTAATGAGAGTTTGAGTACAACTCAATTAGATGAAAGTGTTGGAACTATGGTGTCTTTTGCGAGAGAAAGCACTCCTGAGCCAGGAAACATACACGAGGAGACAGAGCACAAGGCTCCCAGGCGAAGAAGAGTTTGGAAGACCTCTGAAGACGTCTACAATATGATAAGGGCACCGAAGGGAAACAAAAGGCATTGGCAGCTACCAAGTGTTGAAACAGAAACTACACAGAGGTCCTTTCAAATGGAAGGTGTAAGGATCCATGATTCTAGTGAGGAAATAGAAAGCACATCTGAGCAAGCCAGTGATTCAGGATTGCAAGAAAATTGGACCGTTCTTAAACAAATGTTTAGGCAGATGTTCCAGACAACAGATACTACTAAGGGAGAGGATGAAACTTATTGCTTGGTGGAATCTGAAAAGGAGCATATTGATATCCATCAAGAAGCTGGAGACGAGAATGGGAAAGAAACTTCTTACTGCCAAATTACTGGTACAGATAGATATGAAGAGAATGAATTGGAGACGGAGGATAAAGCCTATGCACATACCGTAGAAGATGAAGAATTGGAGTCTGAACAAGAAACAAACTGTAGAGAAGAGGAAGGTAACGTAGAAGTGCATGGAAAAACGTCTTTGGTCCGTGAACTAATTGGAGAAGAGGAGCCGGATGCTACTGGAATGGCTAGTGACCAAGATGATGAATACGTGCCGGAAGTATTTGAAGAAGCTGGCTGGGCTCAAGGACTTTCTGAACTTGATGAGATCAGAGAGCATCCAGATTCTCATGCTGAAATGCTTGAATATGATCGTAGTGAGACGGATTCAAACAAATCTTGCGAGAAATTTGACCAAACGCGGGAACTAGCAGAGGAAACCAAGATCGACTGTAGCGTAGATACTGACACCAGCAGGTCATCTTTTGAAACTAGACAAGGTGATTCACATACTGAGGAGGTTGGCTTCGAGCAGGATCTCAGGGATCAGTTCCATGAGAAAAACAGTGCTGCCAGTAGCACGGAAGAGCACGTTGAAGAAATAGATACTGATTCAATTCAAAGTGGTTGGAGCGTTGACGATAAAATCAAGTCTTATGTTGAGGAAAGTTTGGCTGCTCATATGCAGGATGGAGGTGCAAGTAAGGTTGAAGAAATAGAGGAACCCAAAGAAGAATCTGATGACATGGAAACAAGTCTAAGTGAAGAGAATAATGAAGATAAGACGGAACAAGAGCACCGGTTTGAGTGTCAAAAGGAGGAGGTAGATCGAAACAATGTAGAGTCAGCCGAGTCTTCCTGTTGTTTGCCGAAAGGAGATGAAGAAATTGGCGCAGCAACAGATATAAACATGAAAGAAAATGAGGGAGAGGAGAGTTGTCGATCATCTACTTCTGATGCTTCACAAAAAGAAGCAGACCGAGTTGAGAAACATCTGAAAAAGAAAGATGAAGCAAAAGAAAAAGAAAGAGCGAAAGAGAAAGAGAGATCAATGGTAGAAAGAGCTATACGTGAAGCCCGGGAAAGAGCCTTTGCTGATGCTAAGGAAAGAGCAGGAAAAGCAGCAATGGAGAAAGCAAAAGCGAGAGTTCCCCGAAGAGTTGCTTCTGATGGTCCAAGGAGATCAGAAAAGGCATCTGTTGAGGTAAATGATAAGTTGTCATCAGCTGAGAAGGCTTCAATGCAAGCCAAACTCAGAGCCGAGCGTGCTGCTGTAGAGAGAGCACTCTCTGAGGCCAGAGAACGTGCCCTAGAAAAAGCATTGTCCGGTAAGTTTGATGCTTCTCAAACGAGAAGTTATGGTGGCAGCAAGTCATTTGGCTCTTCTGGTGATAGACGAGGCTCCTCATCTTCTGTGAGTTTCAACCCCTCTTTTCTTATGAATATCCATCATTTAACTTATCTGACAAACCTCTCATGTATTATTGTGAAGCAGGGTACAGAGAATAAAAGTTCGGGTCCTTCTAGTTCTTCAAACCAGACTGGTAGGTCTTCGTAGATGTGTTTATACCTTGTCGTTTCCAAAATGATTAATCTATGCACTGACCTGCTCATTCTATTTACTTGATAAAGCCAAAGCTGAGCCAATCCAGAGATGCAAAGCTAGGTCTGAGAGACACCAGAGAACATCTGAGCGTGCGGTATGTACACCATCTGTTCATCTGTTAGTATGATCCTATTTTCTCCGCTAAAACATGTTTGTGTGTTGTCATCATTCCAGGCAGAGGCTCTTGCAGAGAAGAAACTCCGTGATCTCAAAGTCCAGAAAGAGGAGGCAGAGAGAAATGTAAGACACATAGACAGTTCTCGTCATCTTCAGATAATTGTTATATATATACACACATCTTTGTAATTTGGTTTCTCTTCTTCTCTAATTGGAATTGCAGAGGCTCTCGGAAGCTCTTGATGCTGATGTCAAACGGTGGTCGAATGGAAAGGAAAACAACCTGCGGGCATTGCTCTCAACACTCCAATACGTAACTGTTTCTGCTCCATAGCTCTTAACTCTTTCATGAAACATAGAGATAACTCTTTAACGATTATTGTCCTGTGTTTTTTTGATGATTTGCAGATACTTGGAGCAGAGAGTGGATGGAAACCAATCCCTCTCACTGATCTTGTTTCAAGTGCTTCTGTGAGAAAAGCTTACAGAAAGGCAACTCTTTACGTTCATCCCGACAAGCTTCAACAACGTGGCGCATCCACACAACAGAAGTACATTTGCGAAAAGGTTTTTGACCTTCTCAAGGTCTGTCTCTATTTTCTCAAACTCTTCGATATATCAATTCCACTTGAGTTATCTCCATCTGCAATCAGTTTCTAACCTGCTTCGTTCTGATTCTCCAGGAAGCGTGGAACAAATTTGGTGCAGATGAACGATAAGTAAGATGATGTGAACCATTACCCCATTATCAGCAGTGACCCAAAAAATCAGAACTAACCAGCTCAATAACTAAAACAAGTACATGATCAAGCTATGATATGGGATGTAGACAGATCTAGAGATGTAATAACCAATAATATAAACATTTGTATTCATGAGTCATATATATATAAAAGTAGAAGCTCATTCTTATTCCCAGCTAAAGCATCCACACTATTATTCATCAATCAATGTTTCTCAAACTAAGGTTAATGCAATACAATAAATGGCACACCAGCATATAATAGGTACATTCAGTGGACTAGTCAACTTCACAATCATCCGTGTAAAAAGATTCATATTCATAAGAATGCTGGCCAATGGTATAAAGGGCTTTTCATTAGTCTTTAATAGCTTCTTTTTTTTGTTCACAAAATCATTACACAAACGATCATAAGAAAATTGACAAAAGTCATTTAGAAACACTTCCCTACACGTAATTTCAAAACTTCTTTCCCCTAAAATAACAAATGACTCTTTCTTTATCGATGAACAAATGCATCAGGCGGCGCTTGCTCTGGAATCTGCAGGAACAAAATCAACAAAACAATCTAACTACTCTTGTTTTGGCAGTAAAATTTTGAAAATAATTTAAAGATTTTGAGCAATTTTACCTCTCCTGGATTCCATTTCTCCTTTAACCAGATGCTAGTATCAACAGGGGCACCTCCTGCTTGTAGCTCGGTTCTGCAAGGTTTCCGCACATGATTCAGGTAAGAAACTATAGCATAGGTCAATGTTTCTTGTGTCTACCACGGTGGAAAATCTGGAAATAGAATGAGCACTTACCCGGAAGGTGTGTTTGTTGTGTCTACAGCAGGAGAAGTGAAAGATGCAACAGGGGAATTGAAACTAAAACCGGTCTGATTATTCTGGTTAGAATTAAAAGCCGGCGTCGGGGTCACTGAAGGAAAGATGCTGCTGTTCTGTGGAGGTGTGGCGAGTCCTGGTCCAGGTCCAAACGATGCTGGCTGACTCTGGAAGCCAGAGGGAGCAACCGGTCCAGGTCCAAACGATGCTGGCTTGAACGATACTGATGGTTGGAAAGCAGATGGAGCAGCTGGTCCAGGTCCAAACGATGATGGTTGACTCTGGAAACCAGAAGGACCTGTGATCATTTGCAAAAAGAGGTTTAAGATGATGGAGTCTTAGCAAATCTGAACAATGAAAAAAACAAGTACCTGAAGGAGCAGGTTGAGGAGTGTTGAGGCTGAAAGCATTAGGTTGTTGATTAAACCGCCCAAAAGGATTAGGAGGTCCACCACCAGCGTTGGTGTTGGGGAATGCTGGTTGTTGATTGAAGGCAGAGAATCCCCCTGGAGGGGAGGAGTTGACCTGAGTAGCTGGTGGGAAGATACTAGGAGTTTGATTGGCTGTAACAGCGCCTCTGTATGGACTCCTTAGAAAGTTTTCAAACTCAGCTACTTTGGCGTTTTGCAAATTCCTCTCCCTTTCAACCTATATAATCGCATCATTGTTTGATAAGGCAGCAAAAAGAGGAGATATGATTGTGTGTTTAAGAAAGATTAAAATCTTACAATAGACTGTAGAGGTATCCCTCGTTTGGATTCTTCATACGCCATGGCACGTAGCTCTTCGTAGCTTATATCACCAGAAACGTCACAAGGAAGGCTAGAGAGAAAGAAAAAAAGATTAGAAAACGTTATAAAGAATTGTAAAGAGTGAAGCAAATAACATACTGTTTGCAGTGAGCGTAGCAAGTGAGCTTCCACATGGGTCTCTCATTCTTAAGATCCTCTTGAATCACCCTCTTACACGCAGCAGGATCCGTGCATCTATGCAAAGTAACCAACAACAGGTCAAATGGAAGATACTTAAGTAAACTAGGCATATGATAAACACTCACTTATGGTCAGCCTGCTGAGTCTGTTTACCAGACTGCTGCGTAGAAGCACCACTACCACTAGAAGGATTACGTTGCCATGTGTTCTGAAAAGGCTGAAACACACAATTTGATTCAAAGATGCTTTCTTTTCTTTCAATTATTAATCAAAAATCAATACTTTAAATCTGAAAAAGGGCATAACCTGCTGAGATTGATTTGGTCTGCTGGAGTTAGAACCGCCTTGTACACCGAATCCAAAAGGGTTGTTCGAAGTCTTGTTCTGTTGCTGCTGTGTGCCGAAGCCGAAGGGGTTGTTTGGTTTAGTTTGTTGTGGATGAAGGTATCTACATCTTTCTCCATACCTACAACTGCAAGAACAACAACAAAAGATGAATCAAACAACTTGGAAACGAAGAGAAGAAGGAGAGGTCAAAGAAAGTTTACCTTCCTTGCTGAAAGTTTCTGCACAACTCCTTTCTCATAGTCACTTGCTTCTTAAACCTTCCACAAAGTGTCAACCTTTCTTTCAAAGAAAGATTTAGCGTCGAATCGACGAAGAAGAAGACTGGTTTCCAGTTTTTCGGGTCGGATTGAGGTTAGTCTTTATTGGATCCGGGTCTTTTGAGTAGAGGATTTTATACCGATGGAGGTTTAGTTTGGTTTATTCGGTTCAGAATCGGTTTACTTATAAATATTTACCTATAAACATCCAAAAACATTTATGTATCACTTTAATTACAATTTTCATTTTATTTTTATTTTAAACGCTATAAATCTACTCTAAATAGTACAAATCATCAAAAGTAAATAAAAATTATTGAGATCGAATAAGTATACTCTAAATTTAGTATTTAAAATTTATAGTACTTAAAACATCACTAAATGAAAATTTACATATGTAAATTCATTATAACAATCACAAAAAATATAGAAGAAAAAAAAAAGAAAACACTCGAACTTGAAATATATGGGTATTGAGGTTTTTGAATCCTCATTTTTTATAGAGAAATATATTTATCAATAAAATTCTAGATTAGTTTCAATATAGATTTTTGGGTCGGTTCAGGTTCAAAATTCGGGTCCGGGCGAACCGGTACAAACACATTAGTGTTCAAGGGTTAGAAACGTAATTAAGCCTCATCCCTACTCCTCCTTGCCTTATCTATCATTAGATGCTTCTTCTTCACCAGTGAAAAGGAGATAGAGATTGTGGCCAAAGCGATTAAAAAAAATGGCGGTTTCTCTCCCGAACTCGTTCCTCCAGATCAACCCATGTGCTCCTTCTCTGGTAATTAGAAAGGTAAAAGCTTCTTCTTCTACACTCTCCTCTCCTTTCCTCAAATCACTAAACTTTTTTTTGTGGGATTTTCCGAATAGCCGGTTAAGGCGGCAGCGATTGCCGCCAAAAGAGGAAATAAACCGGCGGGAAGCAGTCCTTCGGTGGTTCAAATAACGTGCAGGAAGAAGGATTTGCACCCCGAGTTTCACGAGGACGCCAAGGTCTACTGCAACGGGGAGCTCGTGATGACCACGGGAGGGACCAAGAAAGAGTATGTGGTCGATGTTTGGTCCGGTAACCACCCGTTTTACCTCGGGAACAGGTCGGCTCTGATGGTTGATGCTGATCAGGTTGAGAAGTTCCGTAAGAGGTTCGCGGGGCTGTCGGAGATTATGGAGATTCCGGTTCTGAAAGGAGAGATCGTGTTGCCGACCAAGAAGAACAAAGGTGCTGGTAAAGGGAAGAAGAAATGATGAGACTTTACAATGTCTCTTTTTTTTTGTTTATTGAATCAAAAGTTGACTGCTTTGGCTGTTGAGTGTTGTATGTTATACATTTCTTCTGAATGCAAATGATTATGCTTTATGTGGTTATTGCTGTTGTTGTTATTGATGTCTAGTGTTTGATGAGTTACTTGAGATAATTGTTGTAGGGCTCTCTCTCTCTCTTTCAGCCAGATTTGCAGAACTTTGAGCATGATCTTGGTCTGTGCAAATGTCTGCTGTTATAAGCCAGAACATGAACTGTGACATAGTGTTTTTATCATACATTTATTCACAACAGACTCGAGATCATTGTAGTAGTGACTTGCAGACACGCAAAGTTAAATTTATTATTAGCGAGCACAATCTAGCATTGAGGGTAGGGATGTCAATTGGGCACATTGTCCATGGGCGGCCCATGTCCAAATCGATATGGACTAATATGGTCACGTCCAAATATGCCCGAAATATTTCTGTCCAAATGGATTATGCCCAGATGCGCCCAGAGTCCAATGGACAAAACCAAATGGACATGGGCTGCCCAAATACGTTCATATTTAAAAAAAAAAATATTTAAAATCACAAATATTTGGGGAAAAAGAGAAGGAAGGTGAAAAAGAAGGTGGAGGAAAGAAGAAAAAGAAGTAGATTAAGTGAAGGAATGAAACATGAAATTTAAGTATCTTTTGGCTTTTGTAAATATGGATTTTAAGTTTAAGTTTAAGACTTTAAGTATCTTTTGTGAAACATGAAATTTAAGTTTAAGTATGTTTTGTAAAACATGAAATTTAAGTAAGTTTAAGTATGTTTTGTAAAACATGAAATTTCTAATATGTACATCTTTTAAGTTTGAAAATTAGACATCCATATTATTAAAACTGAAGTACTCTTAGTACTGTTTGGAAACAAGGATAAACAAATAAATGAGAATTGTTTGGAAACATGGATAGCAGATTTATTACTTTCTTTTATTTACACATTTAATCATTGCATTTATAATAAATGACATATTTCCTTTTTGTATTTTTTTATTTACAGATTATACCACTACATTTAAAATCAATTTAAATTAATTAATTACAATGGTTGTTGTTTCTTTATAGTGAAAATAAAAACACAACTGAAATATATAGTATATATTATATAAAAGAATTTTAAATATAGCATTACTTTATTTAGTTTAATCAAATATAAAAAATTGGAGAGTTCAATTTTTAAGAAAATAAAATATCATAAAATTAAAGATAATTCATAGAAAACTAATGCAAAAATTAAAATTTTAGGTATGTTTTTTTTCTTTTGAAAATAAATTCAAAAAAAAACAACAGATCAATATATGAATAGTACAATTACATCAAATTGCATTAAGTTATAAAAAATAATATAATATTATGTATAAATAAAAAAATATATTATCAAACATCTATATTATAAAATAATATATTCTATTCTATATGTATGAATTTTTTTTATCAAATCAGTGGTTTATGATTTTATGTTAAACAAAAATTAAATCAAGCACCCGCGCGGGGGCGCGGGTCAAGTTCTAGTTTTACATTAAATAGACATCTGGATTCCATGGACAGTCCACCTGGTCATGGTCCTATTTGGGTATGGTCCTATTTGGATATGGTCCTATTTGGACTCGACCAAAAACGCCCAGAAAAAAATAAGTCCATCTGGACACGCCCAAATCCACCCGGTCCGTCCAATTGACATCCCTAATTGAGGGTTGTTTCTGTGGTCATACCCAGTGTAATACTATCCTTGTGCTCATTTGAAGTTTGAAAGGCACACACTATTTAGTGGGCTTTTTATCTGTTGGGAATTAAAATTAATGTGACGGTAAGCAATGCCTAGTCAACTGTTTTTGGTAGACGGTCAGGCCCAGTCAACCGTTTAATGGATGGATATAGATGTGGAGTTGGATCATAAAGCTTGAAAATTTCTTAACACACTCATTCAAAACATGAAAACAATATATCGATTTAGACCAAATGTTTTGTTTTCCTGTTCCCTGATCTTAACACAAGAAAGATCTGTTTGGTTTATGCCGGATTAAATAAATGTTACATAGATTGTTTATTAGTCCAAATAATGCAATCGTTTGTCCCCGACGACGCCAAGATCAGACAGTGTTAAGCTCTGTTGCTACACCAAAACAGTATTTGTCTGCTAAAAGCTTAGCTCACTCTATTCTACTAATGTATGCATCAAAAATATTATCAAGCTTTTAGATAATATTTGCGTACACAAACGCTAAAGTTTTTTTTTTTTTTTTTTTGATAACTCTGGTTACTGGGCAGCCAAATTCCCAACTATCCTCCGAAAGGGGTCCAGCGCCCCAACGGAAGGGATGTTAAAGGGGTACACAAACGCTAAAGTTTCTTCGTGCATGTGACTTATCTCATTTTCATGTGATTCTCTACCATTTGCGCAACTTTTTGTATTTCAAATCCATGAAGCTCGTAAATGTATGTATGTCTGTGGATAAGTTTGTTGCTCTTTTACTCTGGCGGCGCGTGACTTTCACAAGTCTTTTTGAAACTTTACAAGTGGCTTCATGGGCTGCAAGTAAGGCTGTTCAATATGGTAAAACCGAACCGTACCGAACCGAAATAGACAATATAATTTGGTTTTGGTATATACCATATAAACCGAATAGATATAATTTTATAAAAACCGTAGGATTTGGATATGGTTTGGTATATAACCGATTAAACCGAATAAACCGATTAAAAGTAGAAACATGTAAATATGTATCTATTTTATAACAATACATGAAAATCTATTTGTTACATAAGTTAAATTTGTGTTAATAACTATTGCCATAATTTTATAGTAATAAAAAACCTTAATTTGTAAAACACTTCAACTATAACTAAATAACAATACATCGCAATTCAGACATCTTATTTTCTAAATCTTTTTTGATCTTTTTGATTTATTTTAGTTTTCACTAAATTAATATGAAGATTATAAATTTGATGAATAATAATTAATAGAAAATTTTCAATTGAAAAAGTATCACTTTAATGAACACTAAATATGGAAGAGTGGAAAAACTTTTCTTTCATGTTTCTGTTTTGTTTCTTATTTTTATTTTCAAAATTTCAAGCTTTGATTTTAGTTATAGATTTGATTATTTTATTTGATGGTAGAATCATTTTTACTTTTTTTTCATTTATTTGAACATGTAATATTTTTTTTAATAAATGACTGTGTTGACAATATGACTAAAATTCATATAATATGATCTCAAACAAAATAATTATGTTTTTTTGGTATAAAACCGAATAAACCAAAAACCGACGGTATATAAACCGAACCGAACCGAAGTAAATATGGATTTAGAATGGTAGTTATTTTTTACTAACCGAAATACCGAAAACCGAAAAAAACCGAACCGAAACCGAACCGATATCCGGATTGAACACCTCTAGCTGCAAGCCTCCAACTGCTTAAACAAGTCCATGTCTAGTAAACTTTCACATGTCTTTGAATATTTTGTTAGAAATGGGATTGTTAAGTTATGGTATGTTGAAATATATTGGGTATATTCAGTATTTATACGATAGGAAACTATATTTTCAATCTCAATTAATTATGGAAATTTGGCAATGACTAGACAAACTAATCATTGTTTTCATAGACAAGAGACAAAACATTGCAAGGAAAACAAAAAAGAATTCTCCAAGTTACTACATTTCATATATTTAAAATATTAAGAAAAATGAAAAAAAATTATGTTGCTACCACTATTGGTTGAATGTCCACATAAAACCATATACTAAAAGTTTTATATTATTTTAAAAAAAAACAAAAAAAATATTTTAATTAAACATTTAAATGAAAAGAGGCATGCATTTAGAACGGTCTATAAAAATAGGAACCTGTATCAGTGTGTCAGTGATCTCCCTCCCCAATCGAATATTCTACCGATCGCTTTACTTTCCCAAATTCAAAAATTTCCCGGAAAATTTGTAAAGAATCGTTACTTTCCCGATTCATTTCCCCAGTGATAACCTAAGATCTTCATCGTATTCAACCTTTCGTACATAAAAACCAGAGCATTAGCTTTTTCAATCATCACACGGTAACAAAACAAACAAAACATGACAAAGAAGCAGCTGGATGACGTGGAGGCGGAGAAAGCGGAAGCGATGAGGAGATACAACAACCAGAAACGTCTCAGGAACATCGTACGAGCAGCCGCCCTATCTTTCTTCTGCTACTTGTGGTTTCCCACGCTACAAGCTGCCTGCGATTGGTTTAACCGAACCGGACCGGTTATTAATTTAACCAACCGCGCGCTCGTTTTCTTCTTCGTTAACGTACTCGTCGGTTCCATCTTCCTTCTATCTCGCGATCACGGCGAGGAAGAGAGTGGGAGTGTTAGGACCAACGAGCCAGATCTATACGATCAGTACACCTCCTTCTCCGCCGTAACCGTAGCCGTAACCGCCTCCGATGATGATGATTCGAAAAAGAAAATCGTTCCGACGTTTATCACGGAGGTCCACGAGGAGGTGGTTGCGGAGAAGCAAATCGTTTCGGCGGAGGAGGTGGTGGTTGTAGAGGCGGTTACAACGGAGAATAAGGCTATCCGGCCGGCGACGGAGTTTAGGAGGACTGAGTCGGAGAGGAAGAAGGAGAATAAGAGTCAGGTGACGAAGATTCGGAGGACTGAGTCGGCGAACTCGGCGATCGATAGGTTGAACAGCGAGGAGTTTCGTTTGAAGGTGGAGGCGTTTATAATGGAGAAGAAGAGATGTCTTGTTCAGGAGGAAAACGACGTCGTTGGATGGCTAGAAGATGGTTCTTCTGGACTTGAGCTCGTTGGTGCTGACTCTATCTAAAGTAGACGTGCAGTAATGTGATGTAATAACCTCAATTGACTGAGAAAAAAGTTGTTCTCTTTTTAGTCACGAAATGGATGGCCACTTATAATGTAGTTCTCTCTTATATTAAAACTAATACTACCCTTCAATGGTATTTATAATGAACCTAATAACGTAGCTACCAATCAATGTTATCTTTGTACGAAACGACCAACTCGTAATCTTGTGAACTTATTGTCATTAGCATTTCCACTTTGTTTTTTTTTTTACAATATTTCTCAGAAGTGTTATCGAGGAAGAACCAAGGGTGTTCTGTGTTCCCAAAGAACAACCAATGTTTTGTCGTTACTCGTTACCAAACTATTTGGCATCGATTTTCTACACGTACATACTAATGTTTTGTTGCACGAAAGAAATACATATTTAAAACTCGTAGAATAAGCATATTACATACACAGTATTATCCTCGGATTCTTACCAACTGCTTGATCGTTGAATTTTATTTTGTCACATAACTTGTTTATGCTTTGGGCATTATAGATTGATAAAACTTTAAGGCAGGTTCATTATCCACTTACGAAAACTGATGAACCAACTCATTGGGGTACTACATAAACAAATAGCAGCAATCTGAAGTACAGCTTAGAAGAGACTATTGAGACCTAAGTAAATGCAAGGCCTCGTTAAAATTTTTTAACTTAAAAATTGTAGAGCTTTACCCCGGAGGGAGCCCTTCCAGAAATTCTCGAAGGCCCAAGACAAGCTTAGGCCCAGGAGGGGGTTTGGAAATAGTTTTCAACCAGCAATAGACGCGCCTCGGTTAGTACCTCATTAGCTGCGTCATTGCCCCAAGCGCAAAGATGTTTTTTAAGAAGGCACGCGAGTCCTTATTTATAGCGCATGTTATTGAGTTAAGATAGTCTCACAAGCGATGTGGGATATATTAACGCACCGTCTCATATACACAAACAGGCTTTATACGTCTTGGGCCTAGGATTCGTCCCATTAGTTTCTTTTAGGCTTAAGTGGTAAAACAAATAGAGATGGGTTCTATTGCTTTTTACATTTCTTTGCAATTAATTTAACATGAAATTTTGATAAATCGCTAGGCGCTGTTTCTCTTGTTATTATTTCAGTCATTTTGTTCTAATGGATATTTTTTTAATTTTTAAGATGTTTATCACGAATTTGACAATAAAAGATCTTATGGTTTTTGTGAATCAATAATTCAAAACTTAACAAAAAAAATCATAAATTAATAAGCTATGCACACATTAAGCTACTTATATATTTTATACATTATATACATTGTTTTATTCCGGGACAATGGGTTAAGTGTAGAAGTAGTGTTCCATCTCGAAACTACACTTCATTCTTCCACTATGATCCCTATAAATACTTGTTAATATGTGTATTTCCTTAGGTTAAGCTTGGTTTGTAACTGTTCAAAATTATCTCTCCACTCAGCTGTAAGAGCATGAGCATCAAAGATTCATAAACGAAGCTTTCACACATAAAAAAAATATATTATAATAATAGAATCTGATGAACTCGTCTTGTAGGGATGCTTCCGGATAAACCCGTTTCATCACCGTTTCGCGGACTCCACGCCACGTGGCAGCCCGCTATTGATCTGCGTATTTTTTTATTTTTTTTAAATCAAACGAAAAAGATTAATAAACAATTAAAGTTTGTGAACCTCCGGTTCGTTGATGCGCATGCTCTATGTCCTAAGACAACAATGTACTAATCTTAGACCAAAATTTATGAAAGCTACATGGAAATACGGATCACTGATTTATATTTTTGAATAAATCTTAGTATTAACTTACCAGCTTCATCATATCGCTCTTCATTAACAGCGCGTGCATATGTTTGTACTCTTTCGCATCAAGGCAAGCCTCTGCCCATTTGGTCAGTTTCCTTTTGTTTGAAGCAAAGCTAATTTGAAACACAAATAAAAGCGTAATTCATGAATCTTTTATTAAGAAAAATAATTATATTCAGATGCGCGTATATATGTGATAAGGTTTTTTCAGATTTTTGCCACTTTTAAAGCTTCGATGTCGGCTGCTTCTATGCCTCCCTCACCCACTCTCAAGACTATCCTCTCCCCCATTTGTCTTTTTTTTTTTTTTTTTTTTTTTGTAAGTGTCCCCCATTTGTCTTTCTTTCTTCATTTGTTTTTTTATCACTTAGCGTATTTTTACATTTCATTTTTAGCTTACATAGAGCATCTTATGTTTAGGTAACTAGGTTTTATATAAACACACAAGAGTATCATTATAACCAAATCGTTTCTCTAAAGTCCAAGTTGGGTTAATTACCACACTTTTTTTTTGACTAAATTTAATTACCACACTTGAAATGACGCTACCGTATCGATACATAATTAGGACGGGATGGTGACTTAAAACAATTTCTTATTGCGTAATATATTATTGGACTGGACTAATTATATCAGCTAACTTAGCTATGAAACAATTAACAAGTTATCATTATATGCTTAAATAATGAACTTGATATATCTACAGAGCCAGTCCTTAGAGTCTGAGGCTATAGACCGTGTAAGAAAGATTTCTACAGTTTGGAAACCTAAAATTCATTTTTTATAAATTTAAAAATCTATTTATATATAATTTTTAAAAAAATTTGGGAATTTGAAACGAATGTTTCATCTGGCAACCCAGATGGCCTTGTATATCCATAAACTTCGACAACAGTCTCAGCGACAACAAAATAGTATACCTTATTTTTTTAGAAGAGCATGAACCTCATATCACGAATACGTTGTCTTTTTGACTACTTTTTAAAACAATTATTAGAAAATGATTAAGGCTTTATATTTGATACGTCGATGATACTGTCTTACTTCTGTCTTCAACAATCATGAGACACGAATTCTAGCCACAAAAACGGAGACAAAGGCCATGCACAAGTTTGCAAGGAACCACACACCGTTATACGTAATACCATTAATCATATGATTTGTATTATGAGTATTAGTGTATAATATATATATATTACTATAGTTATGTCATATGTGCATATAGCATATATAAGGGCAAATTTTCTGTGTGTATATGTTTAGCTCGCAATCGAATTTTATTTTAATATTCAAGATATGATACTATGATAGGATCAGTGTTTCGAAATCCGATACGGACACTGAACCGGATAATTTACCGGATCACCAGGTTATTGGGTCGACCGCGAATTAATAAATAAATTAATTTTGTTATATAATAATATATTAGCTATTGAAACATATAAGAAATTTTTTATGTATTATAAAACATTTGGAAAAATACTTAAATTTAGTTTTTTCCATTTCACATACAAAATATCAACAAAAAAAAATTAGACTATTTAACAATTTTGTAACAAGTTACGAGTTATGACATATAATAAAAATATATCAAGACTTAAAATCTGTAAGTATCTAAATATTTAATGTGAATAATTAAATTAAATTCAAATCCAAAATAAGCCAAAAGTTAAACATAAAATTTAAGAAATTATCACTAATAAACTAATGGTAAATCACATCAACTAGTTTTGTTAATAAATTCATAATCCACATGATTATATGATCTTTTTATTTTTGAAAAAACTAAAAATTTAGCTTTTTAATTAGAATTGAAATCAGATTCTCATAATTTAACTAAAAAAATAAAATTAAAATTTATGTAATGTTTTAACCGGTAGCCGGGTTTCGAGTTTTAACTATTTTTTGTAGGTTTTACCGGATCTTTATATATATAATGGGTTTTTCTCTTAAAATCCAAATTGGATTACACACCAAGCCACCATATTTAGCGGTTCGACCGCATGTCCATGTCCGATTTCAGAACACTGGATAGGATCATTCATGTCTGATATGCTGGTGTCTGGAACTTGCTCCTCAGAGATTATCTTGGATTGTTAATTTTTTTTTTTTTTTTTTTGAAAAAGGGCTTTCATATTAAAAAAAACGATAAATGTTACAAGATAAGACATGAGTCTTATAGTTTGATAAAGTTTGCATGAAAAGATTGAATCTCAACCAATGAAACAACCAAAGTTGAGACTAGAATAACCAACACCGTAATGAAAGGCAATAACTAGTGATAAGAACCACGACCGCGGCGGCCACGCTTCCCTCTCCCTCGAACCGTCTTCCATTCCATGTCTTGGTATTTGCTAGGGGGTTTTGTTTCCCTCCCACCTCTTGTCAAGCTGAGCGAGCTAGAAGGCTCAGTCCCATCTTCATCCACTCCCACATCTCTTGACCCTTTGAACTGAGCAGGGCTCTCAAATGCAAAGGGTGTATGTGTTGTGGCTTGAGGACCAACGACTAAAGTTTCACTAACCTCAGTGTTGGTAACGGTTGATGGAGATGACTCCATAATAGATGCTGCAGTGGGAGTAGGTTGTGAATCTACTAAAGTGGGTAAAGTGGGGATAAAGTTTGGCGAGGCAGTCGGGTTCTCCTGTTGAAGGGTAGGAGTAGCTTCTAGTTCAGATAAGAGACCTTCAATCTCTATGGTATGTTTCTCAGGCTCATGGGCACCATCATCTTTAGTTTGAAGAGAAGTTTTTCCACTAACATGTAGATCATTTTTCTGGATAGTTGGTACAGAGTATTCAACATTATCCTTTTGCTGCATAACAGTATCAATATCCACAATAGGAACATCAGAGCTAGTGTCTTGCGAGGTTGATGCGGAGATAGAAACCTGAGCAGTGGAAGAAGGTAAGAGACACCTCTTTGCTTTGTGTCCTAGATTACCACACCTTTCACACATAGATGGAATCCATGTGTATTCAACATTAACAAGGAAGATGTTACCTTGCTTATCATCAAGGGCAATAAGCTTTGGAAAGTCTCTGTCCAGCTCCATCTCAACTAAAACCTTTGCCTCGCCCATACTAGTAGGATCAAGTCGAGGTTTGTGAGTAAGAATCGGTTCTCCAAGTCCGGAAGCGACATGACTTATTCCTAATCTTGAGTAGCAACAATCCGGAATGTTCTTCAAATTGGCCCAAACCGGAAGCGTGGAGATTTCAGGAATTTTGAAGGAGCCTTCTGGGGTCCATGGCAGTACAAAAAGTAAGCAATCATCTATGTGCCACACTCCACGCTGAATAACCCATTGCCGAGTAGGTTGGTGTGGGATATGGAACATGAAAGATGAATCACCAAGCTTCTTACAACTGATCTTACAACTTCTTCCCCAGATTCTATTCACCACAGCATGTACTAAACCACCTGGCGGTAGAGCACATTTATGGAACTTACCAATGATATACTCATCCTTATTCTCTGGACCTAGCTTAAGGACTTTCGAAGGAATAGATACCTCAGGTGTGCCATCTAGGCGGTAAGTTGGTGTGGCAGCCCGGTAGAGATTTCGCGATTGAGGGCTTAATCTTGCAGCCCATGGGAAGCGGAGTCTCCCATCCGCTTTTAGTTCCGGCGGTGGTAGCTTTTCAATCGGAGGCTGGAGAGTACGGGATGGATACTTTCCCTTAGGTTGCTTGTTTAAGATCTCGTCATTCAAAGTCGGCCAGAGAGTGGCTAATTGATTCCCGACAAATGCAGGATCATAGTCTCGAGGAGTACTAGGGTCGGGAGGAGTGGCCGGAGGTTTGAAAAAAAGAGGTTTAGCCCATGATCCCAAAGAAGGGACAAATTTTTCTGATGCTTGGACCCTGCTATCATCGTGAGAGTGTGAGCCAAGGGTCTCGGACGGAGCTTGTTGAGACGTCGGGACATCGCTGGTTACTGCATTGATGGAGATAACCGAAGCCAGAGACGGTGGCGGAGTATCACGTACTTGAACTATAACAGCTTCTGAGGTCAGCGGAGGAACCACAGTTTCAAGCAGAGAGGTTTCGTAAGACGCCACTAGAGGAGCAGAGGAGGTCAACAGTAATTGATTGGTAGTGTCAGACTGAAGAGTACTGGTGATAGAGAGAGAAGCTTTCTCCATTGTTACTCTCACATCAGTTCCTAGAGGAGTTTGAGTTTCAGAGATCTCCAAACCTTCCAGACATTCCGTAGCCGTTGATGGAAGTATCGGCAGAGACAACGAACGCATCAGCGACGATGGCGTAGTCGAACCATCAATCACTGGGTCCATGGCGGGGAGAAGATAAAGAGGGGGTAGAGGAGAAGACAAGTCACCACGAAGTGGATAGACCTACCGGCGACGACTCACTGCGGCGAACTCGTCGAATTTAACGGCGTGAGTAAACTAGGGATTCGCTTTTACGTTCGCTGGTTTTTGGGGGCGCGTGGTTTACAATTCTCTTTCCACAACAACTGGATTGTTAATTTTCCGCTTAGTTATTCTTCGT
This sequence comes from Brassica rapa, assembly GCF_000309985.2. Classification (NCBI taxonomy): domain Eukaryota; kingdom Viridiplantae; phylum Streptophyta; class Magnoliopsida; order Brassicales; family Brassicaceae; genus Brassica; species Brassica rapa. The sequence goes on from NC_024801.2 coordinate 26,712,083, forward strand.
TCTTGGTTTAAAAAGAAGGCTTCTAGAATTCACATATCCTTTTAGAGCATGTCTTTTGACCAAAAGAATATCCCTTCCAATTTTTTTAATAGGTAATTCGTTAATATACCTTAAATTATATGAAAGCACCAATCATTAATTTGATTATGTATTTTTCTTTTGATATCAACATTTTATTAGGGGTGGATCTTTGATTTTCCCTAGTATGGTATTGTGGCAAATCACATTGGTAAGCTTTTCATCACATGTGCTATCTTGGAGAATGGATCAAGCTTAATCGATTTTGGAAAATTCTATCCATTAGTGTAATTATGAGATGATAGGACAGTAAAAGTAATTCTTCACATTTTCTGTTATTCTTTTCACGCCAAATGTGATAGGCAGTTGTTTGATATACATATCTTACTATGAATGTTTTGAAATGATAAATCCACGCTATAAAATTTATGTCAACATTTTTGCCTTACTACCGAAGGAAAAGTTCATGGCCGTACAAAGCTAGGCAAGAAATCTCGAACCCAAAGTTGCAACATCAGATTTGATGTGATTGTAAACAGAAAAAAGGTCACGTAGGTTTTTCTTTATAATGAATGGCAGTATGTAAATGATGTCAACTGATATCATAAAGTCGTTTTCTATATATTTGAGGCATATTTATGATCTGCAAGGTGTGTCCATAAATGTTTGAAATTATCTTAGGATTTATTTTTGGGAAATTGTAGCGATTAGTCTACCATAAAATAAATATTTGTGGTCTATAGCTACGGAGAACAGCTAGGAATTCTTATAGAATCATCCAATTTTACCTGAAATTTAACTTCATTAAATCAAAAACCATGTTTTTTTGGTCCACTCTATAAAAAATTACTATACTTAATAAAGAATCATTGTTTGCAACCTAATGATTTATGCTAATATCGTAATGATGTAAATTTAATTTCTATAATTTGCATGGTGAGTTGTGACAAATATAAGAAATTGCAATTTATTATAAACAAAGAAAAGAGAATCACTAATTGAGTAGAACAGTCTAATAAACAAAACATAATCCCTAGTTGATCTCTGTTTTCGGAGGTCGCCGAGACAATTGATTGAAACATTAATGCACGCATGCGCCGAGACAATTGATTGAAACATAATCCCTCTTACAATTTATGGGTGAAGGAGAATAAGAAATAGAAACAGACTCTTGGGTCTCATCGGTTGCTCCTTTGCTAATTTCTACTTTATTTTTTTATGCTTGATGGATATGTCTAACGAGATATTAGGCAACTGTTTTTCATTAAGTGAAAAACAACCTATATTTATCTACTTTCACATTTATATCAATGTCTTTATAACTAAACTATAGAGAATATGTATTTGTTTCTGTTATATCAAGTTTGATTCTAAGTAGTTTACAAAGTACCTAACCCAACAAATGATAAATGTTCATATATTAACTGAAAATGGAATATTTTTGTAAGATGCCTTCACACAAATTGTTTTATATTTCCAGCTTTTTTTATAAGCATATTATAAAACAATAATGAAGTAGACATTCATAAAAATTGACTAGTCACTATAATCCACCTTATAAATAATTTGGCAAAACTTACTTTGGCTTTTAATCTTCGTTGGATGGAAGGATTCCACAATTAGTTATAGAAGTTAACTTTCAATTATACATTATTTTTAACCTACGCACCTGCTTACTACATCATTCATTGAGGTTGTCTGTTTTTCTTTTGTATATGAGATCAAATAATATAGAGGATAAATAAGTTAACGAGCATTGTCTCTTTTTATACACGAACTAAATTCAGCGAAAGAAAGTTTTGTTACTTCATATAAACATTTTATTGAATATGTATATATATATATAAGGAGGAATGTGATGGATCATTCAAGACGGTAATGTCTCTACTCTGTTTCACGGCCCAAATAATAGAGAGTTTGTCCCTTCAGCCTCAACAGCGGAGAGTCTTCATAACCTCTAAATTTGTTCGGACTCTATAAAGTCTTCAAGTTAGGGTCAGTATTTTTTTGGGGGGGGGGTGGGTGGTGGTAAAGTTTAGTGACAGAGTTGAACGAGGTTTCATGCGTTCGTTTTGATATTAAAAGCCTTAATACGTTCTTCTCTCCTTTCTCGCTTTGCAAACTGTCTAGCAGATACTTTAGCCAAAGCTGCATTGTATTCTCCAAGTTCTTTGGACGATACAGTTTAAATTTGAAAGAAACCACGCACTGAACCAAAAGGCAACAATTTTGTTTGGTCATCCATGAAATTATTCAACAATTGTGTTGGTTCTTATGATCTTATCACCGTAATATATGATTAGTCATACCCTGATTGATGATATTTATCCAATCAATTATTTCGTTTATTCTGGCAAGTTAGAATAACAAAATGAAGTAAAAGAGATAAATCATTTTTTGAGCTTGAGATAAATCGTTGTTCTATGATTTTCTAATTATTCCGTGTATATATAGTTTATCATATTGTATTAAATGATTTTTCTTTATTTCATGATTGTTGATTCTATTTTTATACATTATTGTTATACCGACAAAAACCATAAAGTAATTAACTACTTAGCTTCAAGGCATAGTACATAAGAGAAAAGGTGGTCTGGATATAAAACAACTCCACAATGCTCGCAAAGAAGAGAGGACAAACCATAGGGAAATAGATTAATAAGGAAGAAAGATAGGGGGCATGTGCTTTGAGAATTGAGATATTAGGCAGATTCAGAATCTTCCGGAGACCTTTTTCTTCTTACATCCTTCTCTCTGATCATCTCTCTCTCACAAACATGTTTCTTTTTACTACATTTTGATTCCGCTTTTGGTATAAAACCCTGTTTTTGCCAAAACTCAGTATCTTTAACACAGCTTTCTTTTTAAATACTTTTATCCATATCTGTGTATATGTTTCACTAAGCAACTTGGAACCCTTTTGCGTTGGGTAAAAAGAGACTTCACACCACTGACCTTACACCCACTCACCAAACTTTGCAGTACTAAATATCTCTACTCTGATTGTTTTTGATGAGGTATTATCATTCTTTGAGATCCTAATCGAAACTAAAAAGATGGTCTTTCATATAATTTGCAACGTGCATAGAACTTTACACACTTTGAACTAGTAAAATACAGCTTCTAAGTACATACTTTAATCCTAATATTAGAACTAAGTCAAGCTACCAGTGCTTAATTTGTTAAGATCTATATATATATATATATGCATAGTTACATTAGTTAGATGAACTAGTTTTATTGATAATTTATCTAACTTGATAAACATTCAAATAAAGCTATATATCTTACCAAACCTGAATGTACAACATCATATTGTGTGTAAATAAAAGAGTTTTTTTTTTAAATCATTTTCTATGAATGAGATGTGAAATGGCGTAGTAAAAAGCAATAACGAACAACCACCTTTTCTGTTGGATAAACTTATTGAGGCGGCGATTTCATTAGTTTGGTAAGTTTAACCATTTGATTTATGGACAATCTATAAAGGGATGTCATTTGCATATCCAATATATGTCGTATTTTTTGTTTATTTCTCCAACTGATTTTGGGTTTACGATGATTAGTTGGAGACTTTTTGTTACTTAGCTCCACGAAAACCTTGTTATCTAGGTATACTTATCTTCCATATTTTTTCTTTTCAATTTATGCAATCGGAACAAACTGCCGGTACAATAGTTTTGAAGGTTAGTAGTTGTAAGTATTTAATTAATCTAATAAAACGTGTAACCCATGATCAAAATAACGGCTGCTATGTAAAATCAGTTACATAGGCTTTTTTCTGCAGTTACGTATGCTTTTTCTATCGGGAATCAAACTCATTAACATGTCATACAAAAGTATAACTGAAATTGACTTAAAATTTAAAAGGTATGTGGCCAAGAATGATGTATCAACTATCGAGAAGACAATTAGTACAAATTACTTTTGTAACCTGTTCCAGTAAATGTATGAAGAAATTGATTTTAAGAATCTAATTTAAACATCAGGGCTGACTTATTTGTTTGAATCAACATCGTTGGTATGAGTTATTTTCCTGAATACTAAGTAAAATAGCGACATGTGTCGAGCTGACATCCAATCTATAAGTTTTTTACACGGGATCCACATGCACACACACAGCACGCACTCTTGCACGTGAGATGTCCGTACGTTGGGTCTCCATCTAACACTAGCAAGATGTATTTTTCAATTAAATTGGGTTTATGTTTTAAGAGTGTTTTAAATACTATAATTGTATTCGCGGATGATCTGCAATATTTTTTGAAAGTTCTCATGTTCAGTGGCTGGTGTATTCTGGATCAGTTTATAATTCAAATCTCTATTCTAGGAAAGTGTTTTTCCAAGTAGATGTATGGAATGGTTCAAATGATTCGAATGAGTTCTTGTTTTTGACTGCTCATTAAATCGATGAAACATGGAAACTGAGAAAGAGAGTTCTAAACATCTTGATGGTCGATCCGTCTCATACGGATGTAGTGCTCGCTGAAGTTAAAAATAACATGTTTAATGGAATGGGATATTGAGCAGAAGTTCTTCTCTATATATGTCCTCGAATCATTCCTCCATTTAGTGAAAATGTAGCTATCAAATTCAAAGACCGGTGAATCATTACACATGAAAGTGCTTTTCAAACTGAAACTCTATTCTCGGAAAGGATGAGAGACTTAAGCACATAAAGAGTGTCCTTTCCTCGCAGTTGTCTTCAATCGTGATAGCTTAGACTTTGGATACAAAGTGAGAAAGAGGTTACCTTTTACTGTCTTACATGCATGCTTTGATTCCTATATCCAACAAATAAAAATAAGTACGAAGAAAACAACTAGAGTTACTGTTGAATGAAGTTGTTTTATCTTGTAGAGCTCCAGCAGATACTTTAGTGATAAGAACATCACTGTTGAATGAAGTTGAACTAAAATTCATGCTAGCATTTCAAATACTCTTTAAAATACTGATTGAAGTTTATTGACATGATAAGAGAACGTAAATACCGAAATTACCCATATATGTTAAGAAATACCACAACTACCCCTAATATCATCATTTGTCATATACTCCAGATGTCCTTTGCTGAACGGTTAATTCTGGTACTATAGATGGGTGATTTTCATGTATTAGAAACAGCCAAACCAAGAAAAGTTTCAACTGATTTTTTTTCTTTGGTCAAAAGAAAAGTTTTAATACAGCCAAAAAAAATCTAATTGCATTAATTAATATAGAAAGTGAATATAGCAAAACAAGGGAATAAATCTGAATATTTTAAGAAATTTCAGATTTTCACACAGAGAAAACAAAGCTAAGTTTTCCTACATATAAAAATTGTCTAAAAATGGTTATTGGTTTTACACAGAATCATTTAATTTTAAAAATTAATACCATAAATGTACATAAAACTACATTAGAAAAACAACTGGAACCTCTCAGCAGTCAAATCCTTTTCTTTCTTTCTTATTTTCCCATAATATTATGAAATTTATTCCTAGTTTGTATTTTTATCTTGTAATAGAGTTTTTTCATTATTCACTTCTTTCCTTCTCACACTATAAAACCCCTCCCAAAGTTTTACTTCTTCCTCCTCTCTCTCCAATACATCACTCGCTCTCTTCATCGCATCATCCTCTTTCGACCATCTTTACTCTTCTTTTTTTTCAGTTTTCTCAACAATATTAAAACCTGTTGTATCATTTTTTTCAAATACTCATGTTAAGAAAGATAAGATCTTGATGTTCAGACATTAATGTCTCCAGTGATTAGCGAAGCACTTAGATCTGGCTTAACTATAGATTCATCTCTTAGACGCAGGACCCATCTTGTTCAATCTTTCTCCGTCGTTTTTCTTTACTGGTTCTATGTTTTCTCAGAAATCATCTCTCCTTTAGCCATAACATATAGCCTATAAACTATATATTATATCACTTTTCCAGATAGCTTTTGCTTAACCTTAATCATCAGGGTCTTGCGTCTTTTCAGTTGAACTAGTATTTTCGTGTTTTTGTCTTTTTAAAAAAAAAAAATTAATTTGGGTATCTGTAATGATGAATAAACCGGAGATGAGACCGTGTCTGACCTGTAACTGGTCGCCGGTTCTACCGACCAGTTTACCAAACTCCGATCGCGTGCAACGTGATCTGATCAACGAGCGGAAGAGGAAGAGGCTGGAGTCCAACAGAGAGTCGGCGAGGAGGTCGAGGATGAGGAAGCGGGAGCATCTGGTGGGTCTAACGACTCAGCTCGAGCAGCTGCGCAAGGAAATCCGCAAGGCCACCACCGAGGTCGATGTCACGACGCAGCACTACACCAAGATGGAGGCGAAGAACTCCGTTATGAGAGCTCAGGTGACGGAGCTAAACCATCGCCTGAACTCCCTCAACCAGATCATCGCTTTTCCAGAGTCGTACTCCTCCGCCGCCGGAGGATTCGGGACGGTGACGGGGGGCACCGCCGCCGGAGGTTTTGGGATGGAGACTGCTCCCTCCGCTGCCGGAGGATTTGGGATGGAGACTGCTCCCTCCGCCGCCGGAGAATTTGGGATGGCGACTGCTCCCTCCGCCGCCGGAGGTTTTGGTATGGCGACTGCTCCCTCCGCTGCCGGAGGATTTGGAATGGCGACTGCTCCCTCCGCCGCCGGAGGTTTTGGGATGGCGACTACTCCCTCCGCTGCCGGAGGATTTGGGATGGCGACTGCTCCCTCCGCCGCCGGAGGATTTGGAATGGCGACTGCTCCCTCTGCCGCCGGAGTATTTGGAATGGCGACTGCTCCCTCCGCCGCCGGAGGATTTGGAATGGCGACTGCTCCCTCCGCCGCCGGAGGATTTGGGATGGAGAATGCTCCTTCCGCCGCCGCCGGAGGATTTGAGATGGAGACGGGCTACACCGCTGCCGGAGGATTTGGGATGGAGGCTGGTCAGGGAGGAGGAGGTGGATTTTACGACGATGGCTGGAGCAGCGGAGGAGGAGGTGAATTTTTCGACGGAGCGATGGACCCTTTCGATCTAGGGTTTTATGACGAACCACCAAACATGGCTTCTGGTTCGACTGGTGTTGGTGATGTTCTCAACCGTTGGTAAACTCAATGTCACAATCACCATCATCTAGAGAGAGACGAATATGACTGACATCAGGGTGTAAACTTGTAATAATCTTATTATAGATGATGTGATGCTGGGTGTTTAGATTATAAGATAAAGTTAACTAAGGCTTAACCAGTGTTGTAATGAACATAAATGTGTAGTATGAAGATGGTGATGTGATTGTAATTGGGGGATATATTATTTAAGTTTTTTTAAATTAATGATGAATAAATATTATATATTGACCTTTTTCTTGTATTTTCTGCTTTCCTTATTTGGAAGCATTCGTTGCTCTTATTAGAAAGATGAAACTTTGGCTGGTAGTGAAGAATGATAACAATGTGAGACGGTTCTATCCAAGGTGGTTCGATTTAAAAACGTTATATAGAGATGGAATATTATCATTATTGTGCTCGAGACTATAACTGACCAAAGTGTGATAGATAATGATGTATTTTAGTACTTACAGCAAAATGGATTGTGGATCATGGGCCACTCGAGTTTTTTTTTTTTTCTCAAGAATCTAACGTACGAGGCACATAATCCCAGTTTCTCAATAATTTCGTTATTATATTACGTACATGATTATTCTCTGATTCAAATCCCCCATTAACTAATGTATATGACTGCTTAGAGATATAACCACGTTTACCATATAATTTTTTAGATATGACGTTCTCTAAAAGATTGTTAAGTACAAACAATTCTTCAAAACTATTTTATCCTTGTCAATGATCTTCGATTGTTTTCCCAGATGTTTCTAAGGGATTCCCAGAAGGTTGGTTAAAGTCTTAAAAATAAATTAGTTAATGCTAGACTTATATGGACATGCACCACATTAACCAAAAAGGTCGAGATCTTTGATTTGATGTTGATGAAGAAGACATGTGGAGTGATAACATGTCTGCTATGTTGTTCCAGATATTTGTTGTAGATATGTCGTTGATAGATTTGATACCCAAATGTCAAGAGCAAGTGAAGAGGATATGACATATTGTTTAGGGAGACGTAAACACTATAAATATATTAGAACTACTTGACAAAGCTCAAAAAAAGCCCTTTCATCTCGGCATGAAGCGTGTCGTGGAAAGGCTTCTATGACATACTTTTGCATCCTAGAAGATTCACCCCCATTTGATCCCTAGCTCTATCATAAACCACTGACTAAGTCATAATCAATCTAAGATGCATCAATTTGACAGGTCAGAACTAGGTATCCATGGAAATGGCTGGAATTTACAACTATAATTATTAGATATCATGGGTCATCTTCCTCCTATTTGAGGTTTTCGTCTTCTCAGTTTCTAGAACAACTAATTGAAATGTATCTACTGGTGAGATATCTTTTCTATCAAAATACTTTATTGTTTGTTTGTTTTTTAAATTGTTTCAGATAATCCGTGGAAAATGTCAAATTGTGGTACCATTTTTTTTTTCATCTAAATCAAAAATTTGTGTGTTTGGTATATAAATGTATTGGAAAAAATACGAAAGAGATCGATAATCTGATAAAGCCAAAACCTAAGAAATATAGTTGATAGATTTTTCTAGACTACTACATTAGAGTTCAGATGATTTTTTTTCCGTTAGAGTTCAGATGATTAATTTCTAGATTTAGATGTCAAATACAATATAACATATGGCTATTTTATATGACCAAAGTAAATATCATACTAGTCAATCATCTTACTATATAGAAATGTTAACGCTAATAATTAGTAAGAGTAAAATGAATACCGATATTACCAAGATTATACAGTGACTAGCTTACAAAATTAGAATGATGTAAGTTTTAATGAAGCCTATAAAAACAGGGTTAGGGTGTCAGGGTTATAGTTATTTAGATGTTAATTATGAAATATAATAATTTAAATGAATAACATGACATACAAATTTCTAAAAACATATTATAATTTTTTGGAAACTTGTTAAATATTTATGCAGTTTTGAGACACATTAAGTCGGAAAAATGTTATATTACTTAAAAATATTTACCAAAATAAGTTTTATCTATACTATTAAATCAGAATTCTTACTAGGATTCTGCCATTATATTTTGAGTTATTTACAATGACATACCATTGCTATATTAATTAGTATAAATAAATAAATAACCTAAAATTTAGTTTAAAGAAAGATTTAATCAATATATTTAAATGTCACCAACCGTAAATAAATCAATGATCATATCTTTGGCCATTAATGACCTGATTCTACCGAATCTATAGTTTTGTTACTATAAACGAGGATTTCATAACAATACATAGGTATGAATATTTTTGATGTTCATTATTATTGAATGAATATGTTTGGGCACTAACATCTAAATAATTATATCCTCATATTCTTATTTAAAAATGATTATAGCACAAAATTTTAAATTATTTAAAAAATGGTTAAAACACGTTTATATTATATAATATGTCAGCAAACCCGGTATATATAGATGCATATATTTGGTATTGATTTTTGTTAAAAACGGTTTCTATATAAACCCAAATAAACATTTAAATATTCTAGGAGAAAAACTAAACACATAATCTTATATTATTATTAAATAAATAAACACACATAATCTTATATATCTTAATCAGGATCTGTTTGGCTTTGATTTGAGTCTATTCGGATTTCAGATTTTTAGGCTTATAGATTTAAACCCTATTCTAAACATTGGAGTTTGGTTTGGGTATCCATTTAAATTATGTAAACAATTGAAAAATTAAAATGTACCTTAAATTCTAAAAACCCGAAACTTAAATAATATAAAACATAAAAATTTAAATAATGTAAAAGTAAATATATAAAATTAAAATAAAACTGGATTTATTTGGAAATTATGATGGAAAACAAGTTTTTAGATATTTCCGGTGTTTTGAGCATTTTAGGGTTCCCGAAATATTTTGTTCAAGTCGGGTTTGAATCTGGTTCTTCCTATATTAAATTGTATACCCAATCATGTATTAATCAATTTTGGTTTAAGTTCGGTACTACTCTTCGGATCGGGTTTGATTCAGTTCTTTGGGTCTTGATATGTTGCCCAGCTCTATCATTTATGATTTAAAAAAATTATAAAAATAAAATTTGACCAAAGCAAGACATAGACGATGTATTACTCCGTTTCAGTTTTTAACTTTTAAAATAATCTAAAACAAATGAGAGACATGCCAACGCTTATTTAAATAAAACTTAAAATATATAACTTTAGATAGAAATTATAGTTTATAATAAACTAAGTTTTGTAAACAAATAATCCCGCGCTTTCAAAGCGCGGGTCAAAATCTAGTTTATGCTTAAAATAAAAACCAAAATATCTGCTATTAATTAAAAACAACATATGAAATCTCTAAACTGTAAATATATAAAATATGATCTAAAATATAAAATCCAAATATTTTAAATCAATAAACTAAATAATAATTTAAGATTCTCATTGAAATTTCATAAACTTTAATTAAGAACCAAACTATATACTCATATCTAAACCTAATTAAATCATGAAATCTAACTATGAACGATAAATCTTAAGAACTTAAACTTAAAGCCACATCTAAATTCTAATATGAGATTTGATCCCCCCAAAAAAATTATAATATGAGCACTCTAAACCCTAATATTTTTTTTAAAGTAGGTCTCATTGATATTTGTTCCAATTCCTGTATTTGTCTTATAATTATCCACAAAACTAAGCACTTCCCATGATAAACACACATAATAGGTATCTAAAATTAAAAATAAAATAAAATTACAAGTTGTTTTTTGTTCATTCAATTTCTTAAGCCTAATATATTTCATTTATATCATTTATTCAACTTTTTGTTGGAAAATACTATTTCCCCTCGGATATTTATTATTAATAAAATCACTATTTAAAGTTTTGTGTGTGTGTAAAATCATCATTTGAAAGATATTTTATCTGTCTCATATATATAGATATTCAATTGACTTCTTACTATACATTTTGAAATGTCACACATCAAATTCGTATGGTATTACACATTTTTATTAACACTGAATTATTATTCTTTATTTGAAATTATGAAAATATTACATCAGCCATTTTACAACATATAAATCAACCACCTTACGAGAATCCACACAAATTTATATGCACCATATTTTTTTTTTTGTAAATTTATCTCCATTAAAATGGATAAATAATAATCAATCGTATCTTTAATATTTAAATTCTAGACTTCATGTAAAAACATTTATAAATCCTTTTAAAAAGCTTCCACATATGTGTATTTAGTTATAAACTTATAATGATGATATTTGATGAGATAATTTGACAAAAAAATCACCCTCAATGATAGCCAGACACCAAAAACAATACTTTACATTGACTTTTACAAATCTACCATGCAAATAGGCTTAAGTGGTCACTGATGAAATGATTAAACCAGAAACAAAAAAGTTTAATGTTAATCAACCTTGAAAACTCATATATGTTCAATGAATCCACATACCATGTTGATTGGTGATTTTGTCCTTATTTACTTGTTGCACATCATAATATAGTATACTCTGTGAAAAGGAATAAAAATTTTGGGGGCAAGTAGATCTTCGTGTGTCTGACTTAGCGTAAGAATAAAACTATATTTCAGGGTAACAATATGTGGAGTATATTTCTTTGTCGCCACCATAGTTGATTGTCTTTGATTTTCAATCGCTTTTTCTCCGAATAAAACACGTACGAAAGATTGATCAGAATCGATTCTTTTGATAGTTGCACCGTCCACTTCATTATTTTTGTTGTTGGCATAAAATTCATTTATCCACGATTATATTCCCGTTAACACTAGGCACTATAGCTACATGTTTGTAAGTTCGCTTGCAGTTATGAAAGAAACAAAAAGAATGTTATCTTCTTTTTGAGAAAGGGTAAAGAGAATGTTATTCTAGTATGAAAGAGACGAGTGTTAAGTGGGACATATAACCTAAATATCCTTTCGTGACATCTAAGCTAATCTTTCCGTCAAAAGTTTACATAGGGTTACCGTGATTCTTGGTCAAGAAGGATATAATCAAATGTATCCCTCTTGGTCACTGGAGATCTCCGACTTTTTACAAGTTTTCAGCAAGTGTTTTACTCCGGTTTACCCGAAACACATTAAACCGGGCTTGTTTACATATGAAATAGACACACAATTAAGTTTAGATGGGCTATACTGCAAAAAGCATCGTGGGAATAATCTGTCATTTACGTTTTTGCAAAGGTTGTTGACCAGTGAAGAGTTCTGGCCCAGGCTTGTTTGTAATGAACCCTCTGCTATTTGGGCCCTATAGTAAGTAAAGACACATTCCTTAAAATACTAGTAGTAGATTTAACAATTAATAATCAAATCTACTGTAAGAAAAGTTGCAAAATCGCACTAGATGTGCTTCCATATGCGGGGACAGGGCACGATTTCATACTATAAATTTTATAAATTTCAAATAAGATATATTAATTCAAAAGAATAATAAGTAGTTTCAGAAAGCAACCAAACAACAATAGAAATTAGTTCGTAAAAAACTTACTTTTAGTTAAAAGTAAATAGATTCATATTTTAATAAATCAGAACAAAATTTTCGTATCATATTTTAAAGTTTATGTAATTAACACGTATAAATTATTTAGAGAAAGATGTGTAGGAATTATTTGGTTCCAGTTTTCAATTGTTTTAAAGTCTATAAATCTCAGACTTGAAAACATGGTGTGGTCAATTGGTCTAACCTAGCTGCTGACAAGTTTTGGCATATATACATTGATAAAGATATTTAATTCTCCATTAATTTTTCTCCAACTGATGAGAGTGGGTGAACAAATATACTACTGGAGAGATGAGAATAAATTAGTAGCAGAAACAATAAAGGAACAGCCATTAAACATTTTTCTTTGAGTATTAAACAATAAAGTCTATTTATCTAAAGGATTAAATAATTTAATTTGGGGACAGAAAAGTTTTGGCTTTTGCGGCTGTGGAGAAACAGTAACACGTAGAGCGCACTCCCCGTGGTCCAGAAGCCAAGCCACCCACCAATCTCTAGTAATATTCTCTTAACATAATTAAATTTTTAGAAAATGGTAACTAAATCTATCATATACAACTTCAAAAAAAAAAATTACTTTTTTTTTGTTTATTTTTCAAAATGTGTTAACTATCTCTGTGTGTTACTAATGCTGATTCCAAAAGAAAATTAGAGAAAACTTTAACATAAAGCAAAAGTAATAAAAAAAAAGAAAAAGCGAAAATAAAAATAAATAAATAAAAAGAAAAAGAAAAAGAGAAGAACGTGGCACAATTCCCCGTGCGTGCTTCTTCCTCCTCACCCCCCAGACGCAGACGCAGACGCACCACCATAACTCCCCTCTCTCTCTCTCTTCCCTCTCTCTCTCAGATCGATTCTGTTTCGCGCCGATCATCATCGCTAATCTCCGCCGTTCATTCTCCGCCGAATGATCCATCTCCCGTACGTATTCCCCTCCCTTCCTTATAACCGCCGTTGCTGTTTGAATCAAATCCTTTTACCGAATTGACCTAAGAATCATCTCACGTTGACTTTTTCTTCGTTTCTTGTATTGAATCTAATCTCAGATCGAATCTTATTTGATTAGGTTCGTTTCAAGGAGAAGAGAAGACTATGGGTTCAGTTTGTTGCGTAGCTGTGAAAGACAGGAGGAAGGTCCCTCCTCCTCCCAGTAGCAGCGGACACCACCACCACCACGCTGCCGCCGGGGCCTCTCTTCATCGGAACTCGGCGTGCTCGCCTCAGTGGAGCTTTCGAAGGGATGTTAATAGGAGGCGTGTGGCTGATGAGATCGAAGGTTCGCCTTATTATAGTAGAGAAGGGCTTAGTATGGATAAAACGTCGTCGTTGGGATCTGAGAGGGGGACTCGGTCCGAGGGTGGAACTCCTCCTCCTGATGGGACTCCCTTTCTCAAGTCAGGAGCTCCGGAGATGGGATCCAACTCTATGATGGTCCCACCTTCTTCAGGTTGTTGCTTATGATCTTTAAAGTCTTTGTCTTTAGTCTGTTTGAGTTGTTATTAGCGGTTTGATTCATTAATGTATGAGTAAAGCTTGCAACTTTAAGTCCTTCTTCAGGTGGCTTATGATCTTAACTCTTTGTCTTGAGTCTGTTTGAGTTCTTCCTAAGCATTTTTTTTACTGTAATCAATCAAGCTTGCGGTATTGTATTCTTGCTTTGTCTTATGTTACTCTTTTTTGTGCTGCAGATTCATCCTTGGCAAGCCATGACCCCATTGAGGTGAGATAATCTACTTTACATTATAGTTTGAGCTTGATTTGGAGGTTTACGTTTCTCTTGTGTTCCTCTTAATGTTTCAGGTGAAGAGTTTTGCTGCCTCGCCGAGTATTGTTCCGTCAGCTCTTTCCAAGCCTTTGTTCTCCTCGCCATCTCTCTCTACTCCTGTTTGTGACCTTTCCTCGGCTCATACTCGTTTGCTTCCTCCTAAATCCACACCATCAAGACGAGCTAGGCGTTCACCGGGGCATCAGTTGTTTAGGCAGGTTTCCGATAGTCAAATCTTAGGATTCAAATCCCCGAATAACAACTACTCCGTCTCTGAAGGGAGGTCGTCCTTTAAGCTTTCGACCTGTAGCAATGACTTCGCCAACGGATCCCATTACGCTTCCTCTGAAGGTGGATGGTCCTTGAACACGTTTTCTGAGCTCGTGGCGTATTCTCAGAGGGAGAGATGGTCGTTTGATAGCGAGCACTTGGGTTCTGGTAGAAGGAAACTTAGTGGTGGTGGTAGCAGCAGATTCTCGTTCTCTCCTTCCGTTGTCGTTGATCAGCAGAACTGTGGAGCTTGCTCGAAGCTATTAACCGAGAGGTCTTCTGTGGCGAACTTCGAGCTCCCGATCGCTGCTGTTCTTGCTTGTGGTCATGTGTACCACGCTGAGTGTTTAGAGACCATGACTACAGAGATTGAGAAGTACGATCCCGCTTGTCCCATATGCACCATTGGGGAGAAACGAGTGGCTAAGATAACAAGGAAGGCTCTAAAGGCGGAGGCTGAAGCAAAGGCAAAGCATTACAAAAGATGTAAGAACCGTGTGGTTGATAGCTACGGGGAGAGTGAGTGCGATGAGTTTATGTTCCAGAAGACAGGGAAAAGAGAAGGAAAAGCTCTGAAGATGGAGCCTAGCTCCAGTAGCAAAGGCCCGTCAAAGTCGTTCTTGAAATGGCATTTCGCTTCTCTCAGCTCCAAGTGGAGTAACAACCGCTCTTCCAAAGACTCTGCTTTGAAGAAAGGGTTTTGGTCTAGACATCGTAACAACCGTTCTTCATCAAGCATAGAGGTAAAAGCTTCATCTTCTCTTTGCTTATTTAAAAATGGTCTGATAGTAACCAATGCTACACATTTCAGGGACTTAACCAGACATCTCAGCTTTAAGGAAACCTCTCAGATCAGTGGAATGTGAGGTTATGTAGGAAAGCTTTGTAAAAAAAAAAACAGAGTGAGCTTCACAGCTTTAGCCTTTAGAGCTGTGTCTTTAACTTGTTTTGTTTGGGATATTTTGTGTGTTTTCAGTGTAACTTATTGGGATGATTTTTTTAGTTTATGAATCAAACTTTAATCATTTTAGAGAGAGATTCGATAATTTTTTGCCTGCCATTTACAGTGTTATCTAAGTTCTGTAATCTACATGTTAAACATGCTCCAAAAAATCAAATACTGTAACAGTAGATGAGAATACCAAACTCGCAAATATGTTCATGTTTTCACACACGTAAAAGTATTTAACTATTTATTTATACCACAGTGAAGATTATACATAACATTACAATTATTGCATACCAAAGTCTGTGCGTGTGTCTCAGCGATGAATTTTAATTTGTATCAAGGGTGTTAACGGAGATGGGATAGGACTTTTGAAACATCGCTTATGTAGCCCATTGGGCTTTCTTCATTTTAAATGAAAAATGCACGACAAAAAAATTGTTTGGGACCCGGGACGCGCAAATGTGGCGACCAACCAACATAAGATCGAAATGGATAAAGAATAGACCTACAGATTTCACTCTTGAAAAGTATTATGTTTATTATACCTACCACCATGAAGACTATACACAAAACATTACAATAATTGCTTACCAATGTGTATAGACGGCCCAATTTCATATACACATGTAAAGGACTAACACCTACAGTTTTCACAAATATATGCAACCATGAATATTACAGATTTATATGGTGCTGTATATATATATCTCCTATGTATAAAAATGCAAGAAGCTCTTTTCTTGCGCTTCAAGAATCATACTCCATCCAATCCAATCCAATCACTGGCATAAAACCTTTTTAGACAACAAAGTCGTGTAACTGATGGGGATTAGAGAATCTGCCATCTTGTTGGTTTCCAAGGCCAATGTAGCGGTTGTAATCATCGACACCAAACCCTTGATAGTTCATCAAGCTGTCGTAGTCTCCAGTAGTAGTAACACGGTCTGGTTTTGGATCTGTGAAGACAAGGTTTTCTTCAACAGCAGATGTATATGCAATGTTGTTGTTGTTGTTGTTGTTGTTTCCTTGATGATGTTGTTGAGAAGAAGAAGACTCTTCGTGTTTAAGCTGGGATGTTTCCTGCATTTTGTTCTTGTCTCGGTTAGAGTTAGAGAGTAACTCTGATGCATCTCCAAACTCTTCTTTATACATCTCTTCGATCATCGGTTTCCATAGCCGAACTCTCGCGTTAATAAACCAGTTCGCAACCTAAATATTGTCAAGAAACCACTCAAATCAACGAAAGACTAAAGACTGAACAAACAACAAAAGTGACATCTCAGCCTTCTTGTGTTACCTGGTTTTTGGATAGTCCTGTCTGCTTAGCAAGCATGATTTTCTCTGACTCCTTAGGATATCTACAAAAAAAAAGATTAAACTGGTTAATTAACTAAGCAAAGAGAATCTAGAATGATGTCTCTTAATCAAACACTTACGGATGAAGGAAATGCTCAAAGAGCCAAGCGCGGAGTATAGAGACAGAGTTTTCGGGTAAGCCTCTTTGTGGTCTCCAAGATGGTCTAACCATTCCAAGCTGTTGATGCAAAGCTCTCTGTTGTCTCAACCTCTGATCTAAATACCTAAGACGTGGTATCCTCTCTCCTTGTTCTTCAGAAGTTTCTTTCTCCCCAAGCTTCCCTCTTATCACCTGTATCTGCTCCTTTATGGCGTCCCGCAAGCAGCGGAAATGGCGAGAGATTCTGTTCAGAGCCACTGATGTGTAAGGCTTGGCTGCTCCATGACCAGCTACCATCTCGAAAGACGAAGCTACAGCCTCCATTTGATGGTAGTATTGGTTGTACCTCTTATCTACCTGCAACGTTTTCAAAAACAATCATAAAACATCAATGTAAGGCCGGTTAACACATAGTGGAACGAAACATTCGCTTTGACCTCCAAGTTTTTAATATGTATAAATTATCTAATTTTCAAATCGGTTAAAAATACATATGTATTTGATTATTTAGTCTACCTTTTATCTTTTTATCTACCTGCAAATATTTTTAACAAACAATCAACACCAACAATATCATTGTTGAGATCTCATATAAAAAATTTAAAGAACCGAACACTAATATATAAAGGAGATCGGTAATTCACTTATCACCAATTAATTTTTGTGGTGTCATGATACTTAACAATTATGTTTATAAATTGTGGCTTTTGATTAAACTAATGTACCTCATCAGCCATTGTTAAGAGCTTGTTCTTCTTGCTCTGAAGTTCTTGACGTTCTTGAGGCGATAACTCCTCTGGGAATTTCTCGTTCTCTGTGTTGTTATTATTAGGCCCATTAGTAAAGTCTTGACCCTTGTCATTGTTGTTGTTCTTGGTCTTCTTGTTACTCTCACCCAGTTTCATATCTTTCCTGACACTAACGACTTCATCTAGCAACTGTTGTGTTGGTTTAAGGTAACGAGACCTTAGAACGCTGCTCACAAACCCTGATGTCTCGTAACGGTAGTTGTTGTAGTATCCAACTCCATTGCTGTAACCAGTGGAAGGAAGCTGCTCAGCTTGATGTTGATGATGGTGATGGCTCAGGCTCTTCCCATTCTCATCGTTACTGTAATTCAATTGGTTCGAGAGATTCTGGTAATGGTATTGGATCTGGTTACCGAGGCTCAGTGAAAGTCCTCCTCCTTGAAAGCTTAGATCGTTGCTTGAACTTTCATTGAGTCCTGTGACGACGACGTCGTTTGTTGGAGGGATAAATACCATCTCGTGTCGTACACCACCATCGGAGTTAGGGATATCGAGACCGCCTCCTCCGCCGGAGAAAGATGCGGCGGAGGAAGAAGAAGCTTGTTGCTGTTGTTGTTGTTCGTTGAGGTAGATGGATTCTTGGTACAGAGGTTGCATGCCGACACTAGTTGGGTAATAAACCGCCATGTATTTTATTACAAAATGTATTTTATTACAGCGAGTCTTATCTCATCCAACTGATCTCTTGTCTGAAAATGAGATTACCTGTAAGAGAAAGAGAGAGAGAGACGTGTAAGTTAGAAACAAGATTCTTTGTTAAAACATCGTATTCTCACGCCGTAATTACAGATGGAAAAGTTCAAGAAAATAAAAAAAATAAATGAAACCCAGAAATCTCTAAATTAGGAAAGAATTAAAACCCTAATCCTTATATAGGAGAGGATGATGAAATCATGAAAGATCCATATATAATAAAGTGTTTATTTTCTTCCGATGATGATTTCATATTTTCATGTACGATGATGATAACATGGAGAAGACGATCATTGATTCATTTCTTTCCAAAAGAGGAAAGCTTTTTGAAAAAGAGAGAAACACAGCACAGATCAATCAAGAACCTGAGAGAGATTGTGGATGTGGCTCTGAATCAGGGAACACAAGAAAAGAGAAGAACTTCGTAATAGTCGAAGACAAAAAGAGGTGAAGACACCCAATCCCAAGAGACGATCAATTATTGCAATTATAATAAACAAAATTATTCTCTACTTTTTTGTGTGTGTATCACTCACAAAGAACAAGAACCAACCCATCTTATCATTGGAACCTCGACAACAAACACCAATTTTTAAAATTATTTAAAAATAATCTTTAACGAATATCAACCATATCATAATAATCTATGAAGAAAATTTGACAATCTCTACCAGTAATATTTAATTTTATTCGAACCGAAGAAGCTTCTATATCACATTTATTAATATTATTTTGTTTTTTTTTCTGTGCCAACCATTTAGCGAGTAGCACGCGTGAAGCAGAAAAATCACTTTATTTATTTTTCTGTTTAGTTTTTGTAGATAATAGAGAATATTTTTGCAAAATCCGACTTATATACATTTTTATTTCAAAATACCGATAAGCAAACTAAAATTATTGAAACGGCACGAATATCATTGACTTGACTTGGTGCGTATATAATTCAAACAAATAGTGGAATTTTTTAAGAAAATGAAGAAAAGAGTTGAATTTCGTATTGTATTTTTTTATTTAGAAGTTTAATAGCTTGGACACAAATTCAAGCAACCTTTGAATTGTTTTACTATTAAATTTGTCCACCAAAGTTTGATTGAGTTGTTAACTAGAGCAACTCAAATTAGTCGTAGTTGTGCTGGTAAAATCATAAGTTAGTGTGAACCAACACCATATATATTTATTTCGTATATAATTGCAAATCCCTGTTTATAGGCGAGCATGAAACTTGTGTTACGTGCATGATACATGAAGTAATTGTTAAAGTGATCATAATGGTGTCGAGAAATTTGTAATTTAAATCGAATAAGCATTTTTAGGCGTATCATACTGTTTATACAAGTCATACGTATTATGTTTGCGTCATACATCGGGCACGCATTTCTTATTAAGTGACGTGCAAAGGAGGAAATTAAATAACTCCATTTTCATATTTTCTGATTTTTTACATAATACTTAGTAAATACAGACGGAGAAAATCAGTTTATTAAATATTGATGTTAACTTGCAAAACCACCCTTGCAGCTAGAGAAATTTTCTTTGTGGGAGGTAACCAAAAGAATTTGATTTGCCAGACGTGTTCTTTGAGGAAGAAGTGTGTCTGCTCAATTGCTTAATTGAGGGATTAAGGGCCTTAACAACCAGTTGGTGACTATCCATTCCTTCCTTGTAAAGAAAAAATCAACTATTGACTAAAAGAAAAAATATTTTCTTAAATGGGATTATCTACTAATATATACTCCTATATGACATGAGGATGATACATTATTCACAAACAATTAGATATGTATGACACTATATGATATGTATTTATTCAAAAACAATAAATTGCAAGTGTTTTGAGCTTTCTGATAGGTCGATTCCTTGTCCCAAGGGATCTATGGAGGTTGTGTAATAAATAATAAAAAGATTTGAAATAGAAATGATGAAAAAATGAAATAAATAAGGTAGATGTGTTGGACGCGAGGTTGGTGAAAGTTGCCAAAACAAAAGACTTGGACGCGAAATTGCCTTGTGGACGCTAACGGAAGGAAGCTTACGGCTTTGTGTCAATACTAATAAATATTTATTTTAATTTTCCTTCTGTATATATTGTTTTATCTTTTATCAATTTTTTTGAGTCAATTTGTCATGGATTGGAACAGCCGACACAAACCTTTCGAGGAGAATCAATGTATTAACACAATTAGATTATGTATATGATCATGAGTGGATTGTTTCTTTTATTTGGATAAACATAATTTTAATGTAGACTTAATTTAATATGTGGCAGGTGGAATATGTGGAAATGAACACACTACATATCAAATAGTTAAACTTTCTAAAATAGATTAAATGAATGTGGTTTTCTAAAGCAAATCATGATGACTTTTGCAATGATAATAATAATAATAATAATAATAATAATAATAATAATAATAATTATAATAATAATAATTATAATAATAATAATAATAATAATAATAATAATATAATTTAAGACGATGATGAATATGTTCTGTTTGATGATGATAGTGCACAACATAAGACGGTGATGAATCGATTTTATGTTACCAAGAGCAATCTCTATTAACAACCATTCACATTTTTGATGGTTTGTATAACAGTTTTTTTTCCTTTGCCTATACGAAGTTTTATGATATATTTGTTCTTTCACTTAGGTTGTTTCTTGCGCGGTTGTAGTTAAATACTTAAGTGTTAGTTCAATGTTAATGAGAGAGATGTTTAGATATGCTCGTGATCATCAAGTAAGGTTCCCCTTTTTTTTTTACTTGCTTACTTATTGTTGTGATTTATAGTCTCTCCTAATGGATTAGGTGTACTTTTTAGAGATCCCATTGTGTAATGCCGATCTAGAATGAGAATCCTTAAAATTCATGCTTCTGGTATACCTAAACAAGGAGATATCAACCAGAACTAAAACTAACGAAGCGAAGAAACTCGGTCCAGTTTACATAACAATGCTGGTGTTTGGGAAGAGTTAAGATAGACATAAAGAAGGTGTAAAATTGACTAACAAACTCATCAAAAGATCGAGTTAGATGGCGCAAGACTCTGTTCTTTAATAAGTCAGTTTGAATCATCATTGCCTTCTCTTTGCATGGATTCATCTGAGGAGTCTCCAAACTCTTCCCTGTACATCTCTTCTATCATTGGTTTCCAGAGTCTAACTCGAGCATTTATGAACCAGTTTGATACCTTACACCACCAACAAACACACACAAAATGATCTCAATCAGATTCTTGATGATGACAAAAAATTTAGACTAAGACTCAGATGAAGGTACTTGGTTCTTTGAAAGCCCTGTCTGAGACGCCAACATCAGCTTCTCTGCATCACTCGGATAACTGTTTTCATTACAAAAAAAAATTCAAAATGTTATTTCTCTCATCTCTACTGTTAACCTAACTTAAGCAGCAAGAAAACACTTAACGGATGCAGGAAATGGTGAAAGAGCCAAGCTCTGAGAATCGCAACAGAAGTTTCAGGCAAGCCTCTGATGGGTTTCCAAGCATGTCTCTGAGGTCCTTGAACCCAACCGAGACGCTGAAGCGATGATGGAGTGTTCCCATCGAACAAGCTGAGCTGTGACAAACCAGAGGTCACGATCTTGGGAACAAAATCTTGAGAGATGATGAATCTCCTACGAAGAGAGTTGAGCTGAGAGAGGATAGCTTCTTGGAGAGAACCGAAATGTCGAGTCATGGCTTGAAGTGCTAAACCGGTGTATAGTTTTGATGATCCTTCTCCTGCTACTTCCTCAAATGATGATATCACTTGCTCCAATTGATTGCAGTATATGTCAAACCTCTCATCTACCTGTTGATAACCGGGAAAATAAACCGGATTTAACCAGAGAAGAAAAACTTTGGTACTAAATATAGATAAAAAAAATCTACAACATGTAGTTTAGTAAATTTAGTTAAGATTTTCAAAATTTAGGCATCAGAATTTGTGTTTAGTATTTACTATTTAGAAATTAGAGTTTACAGCTTAAATTTAGACGGTTTTGTTTGATTTTTTCATATAAGATTTGTCACTAAATTTTATATCAATGCCACCAAAGAGAAAAAAAAAAAAGAGATTACTTCCAAAATAATTTCTACCTGTTGATAGCCCCGGGAGAAAAAAACCGGATCTAGCCAGAAAAGAGAAAAAAGAACAAAGGAATGAACTTTAGGATAATTTGAAAAATGAATCTAACTATAAAAACTACACCATGTTATTATTAATTTATAGTTAATATTTTAATTTTTTTGGTTTTAGTATTTAATATTTTAAAATTAGAGTTTACAGCTTAAATTTAGACTGTTTTGTTAATTTTTAAATAGATTATGTCATTAGATTTATATAAATGCAACCAAAGTGGAAAAAGATTACTTCCATAATAATTATCCTCAAGATTATATTGACTGACCTGTTGCAACAAACTGAGAAGCTTGGTGATTTTGATATGAAGCTCATGATTCTCAGGCAAAGACATGAAACCTGAGTTACAAAGTTCAGATTTGATCTCAGAGGACAAGCCAAAACCGGGTCTTCTTCTTCCTGGAAACAGTTGTTGGATAAGAACGTCGTTGCAAAGATCAACCTCTCTACCACCCATGTCGATAACTTCTTCTAAAAGGCACCGCGCTGCCTTGACGTATCTTGTTACCAACGAAACACTAGTCGTAGATGAAAACTCGTGTCTTACCCTAAACTCCTCCATCGTCTTCCTACCCAGAGAGAAAACAAGTCAAGAAAAAGAGTGAAAACAAAAGCTTTATGGGCACTGTTACTTTACTTTTTTCCCTCCACATATATAAATATTAACAAATAAGCAAAGCAATATCTATATATAAATGCATATTTGATTTTAAAGAACTGTTAAGCTGACTTGTAGGCCTGTAGCGGAGATAGCTGTTGAAACCTAGTTGCTAGTTACCATTAGTGGTCTATCCAGAGATTACCTCAGAATTTCTAGCAAAATTGAAGTTTTTCACTGATTTTGTGTTGTTTACTGAGGTAGGCCATTAGTCGAGAAGACCATGTATTGTGTCACATACGTTGAAAAACACTACTCGAGGTAATCAGTGGTCAAAGCTGGTTTTATATTTCACAACTATTGTCGCAAGAAAAGCACTGAAGATTTTGAAATCACGAACCACCTAGAGAGTGAGAGCCAATGCTGAAGCCTGCAGGAAAAGCACTTTGTATTGCTTACCTATACCTCCCCCTACTAAGACTAGTACTAATAAATAATTAAATAGTTAAATAAAACAATGAATTAACACCAGTCCAAAAAAAAAAAAAAATTGGTATATCTTTGTCAAAAGAAAGTAGAAAGGGATTCAAATATATATGGTCCCTCTCCTCTGAGCACGAAGCAACAGGCTTTTTGCATAAATGCTTCCTCTAACCTTGCATTGCATCAGTAGCCACAGTTCCCTTTCTGAGCTTCGAACTTTGTTGGGAACTTCAAAAAAAAAAAGAGAGAGAGAAAAAGACACACACATGCAAACAACATATGTTAATTTCTATATGCTATCCTATTTTTAATATCTAAATATATTTTTTGAAAATGTATAATATCACTAAGTTCTTCCTTGATAAGTAGCCATTTAGTTAACTCTTTAAGATTGTTACAACTCTATAAATTAAGAACTGTTAATGTTACCAGTGACGATTATCATTTACAAATTAGAGCTTTGAAAAAAAATCATTAGGGCCTAGGGAATTAATAATCTGTATACACTCCACTACTCTTCAAACTTAAAGTTTGGAGATTAAAATGTTCTAAAATCCAAAAAGAGTTTCAACCTCATTGAACGTCCATATACAAAACTCGGTTAAAAAAGGAAAAAAATCTGGTTCAATCAGAGTCTTTTATTAAATTCATGATTTCTATTATTTATTGGAAATTTCAGAGACTTTGTCTGCGTCTGAGACATAAAGGCAAAGGAACATGGAAACTTTAAGAATAGTGTGTGTATATTCGTTGATAGTAGCTGCTAACTAGGACAACTCGTAGATGTTGAGAAGGCACTGCAAAGATTTTGAAGACATTGCTTTGGCTTCTCACTATTCCTACATCAACTTGCAACACATCCAATAGGCCTTCGAGTCTTCAACTTATTCCTAGCTTCTATTAATTTATTAGTCTTATAATACCATTCCATAGATGACAAAAAAAAATAAAAAAAAAAATAATACCATTCCATAATTTTATATATAAACACTGTCTAAAACACCTCTAACCCATTTTTGTTTTTTTTTTAATTGGAGTTTTGAAGTATATGTTTCTTCATCCACACTCGATTAATAGAGCAAAAAAGATAATAATACAAACATTTTATTAAGCCATTTTGTTAGTTCTAGTTTAATAAGCTACTATAGTTTTCACTATTTAAGCGTTACTTATTTTGACCAAACAGGAAATATTAAAAATTAAATTGATGAAATTATTATTCTTCAGTTTCATCGTTGGCATTCATTTTATGATTTTTTGGGTGGAATATGTTTAGTTAGACGAGAAAGGATGTTTTAATTTATTATTTTTGATGTTTTCATTCAATAATTTTGAAATGGATTGTGTGGACTTACTCAAAGTAATCGAAGAATCCAAAGATTAGCTTACTTTTAAGTGGTTTTAAAGGGATTTTTTTTTTTGTAACAGTTTTAAAGGAATTCTCCCAATTTTAATAATGTTATCTCACATTTTCAGTTAATGTATATCTTTCGTTGTCTAAATTTTGTGTTGATTGACATACAAAAATAACGATATTTTTTATCATTCTATATAAAGTTATAACCAGCTGATACTTGTATTTTCTCTGAAAATTCACAATAACAACCAAGCCTGGCTTTTTTTTTTTGAACGGCAACAACCAAACCTGGCTTAGTTTACTTATTTCACACTTTTTGCTACATAAAAATATCATTTTACAATTTTAATATAATTAATATTGAGTTTATGTTTAATATTAATTATTAATCTTATAAATAATTTTAATATATCTCAAATATTATTGACTAAATATGCATAATTAATAAAAACAAAAGTGTATCTTAATTATTTTTTTAATAGGTGTAAGAATATCAAAATAAACTCTTTAGGAAACAGAGTAAATTTTTCTGGAAGAAAAAGTTTGACAAGTTTTTAAAAGTATTTTTACCAAAAAAAAAGTTTTTAAAAGTATAAATGATTCGTGTATATCAAAATGCAGTATTGGTAACGCAGGCAGTATCTAATAAATTACTGTTATTACCTTGCACCGTTTTACCGGCAGCAAAATTCAGCAACTCTGACTACATCGCCGACACTCTAAAAGGCCTAGGATAATACACGTGGCACCATCTTGACGAACTGAAATAATCTGCCAGAGATCTGTTCAATCAGAGAGGACCCCACAAATCCTTATTCTTCATCGAGCCTTCCTTCTCATTTCTTCTTCTCCAAAGGGGGCGATCATCTCTGTCTCACTCCATCTCTGCAAAGCCATGGCAAGTTCTGGTGCTCCTTTTCACAAGGTTTCCTTCTCTTTACCTCTCTCTCTCTCTCTCTCACTCCCTCTGTTTTTTTTTATCTCTTTGTGTGTCATTGACTTAGGGTTTTGACTTTTTGTTTAAACTTGGCGTAAGGCTCTGAGCAAAATCGCGTGTAAAAGGCTTCAGAAAGAGCTTGTGGAATGGCAGATGAATCCACCTACGGGGTTCAAACACAAGGTCACTGATAATCTCCAGAGGTACAAACAACAACATCGTGTTGATCGCTGAGTTTGTACACTTTTATCGACTGTGAACTGAATCATTGTGAAATTTGATTGGTTATAGATGGATAATTGAAGTTATTGGAGCACCAGGAACTTTGTACGCGAACGAGACCTATCAGCTTCAAGTTGATTTTCCCGAGCACTATCCTATGGAATCGCCGCAAGTGAGTGTTTCCAACTTAGTGATGACTTTGCTGCTTAGATTATACACTATATATACAGTCTATAGTTAATGGGTCTCGCAAATAATGCTTTGATGATAAATAATGAAAGGGATTGATCTCTGCTCTATCTTGTATTCGAGTTTGACTTGAGCATAAGTTTTTTTTTCCCCCAGGTAGCTGAAACTAGATAGATGCAAAGTTTAGTCTAAGAATTTATAAGTAAACCAAGCGTTCTTGGCCTCGTTAGGATTTTTAAAGATGTGTCAAAAAAACAAGGATATAAAACCATAGGCATATTTATAAGAAAACCTTGAAAACCATAATCCTATAATTAAAATAAAAAACCCAAAATAATTAAAATACAAATAAATGGTAACTATTCTTATTCTTAGATGTCCACCTTGTTATGTTATGTTATGTTTTGTTTACTGTGCAGGTGATCTTTCTCCCTCCGGCTCCTTTGCATCCTCACATTTACAGCAATGGGCATATTTGCTTAGGTACGTGCGATTGTCCTCTGTTTCCTGTAACATGATGAGACATCTTAACACGCTTTTGTGGTAAAACAAGATATAGCCAATTATCTGATGTTTTTGACACGTCAGTAAAAGGTTGAGACTGTAAATACATATCAAAACAATTTAAAAGCTGTATAAATCGTGTAAGAAGGTGCCATGAATTTGCATTTCCAAACTAATCTGAAGTCTTTCCCGTTAATCTGAATGACCCTCTTCAATTGCTTTATTTATATACCTTAAGATCTTGCTTTATAATTCAATGCTATATATATCGGTTTAAGATCATATGATCAGTTTTGGCAAGATATACCAAATGACTGAAACGTTTGGATATTCTATGTTTCATGCTTTTCATAGGCCACTCCAAGGGAGAATCTGACCACTTGTATCCTTTGTAGATATTCTGTATGATTCGTGGTCTCCAGCGATGACTGTTAGTTCTATCTGCATCAGCATCCTCTCCATGCTCTCTAGCTCGACTGAAAAGGTACATGCGACTCTTATACTCGTTCATAGGTCATTTTATATAGTCAATGCTCTCTTTGTTCTCTACAAAATATGAACCTTCTTCCTCTCGCTTGGTTGCAGCAACGACCGACCGATAATGACCGATATGTGCAGAATTGTAAGAACGGAAGATCTCCAAAGGAGACGAGATGGTGGTTCCACGATGATAAAGTATAAACCATCCATCCATCAAAACCATAAATGTATAATAATCCAAAACAATCATGAGGTTTGTTTGTTGTCTAATTTTAATTTAATAATCGGGTTTAAAGCTTCCCTAAAACCATATCAAAATCCGTGATGATGTAGAAAATTTAAACAGTAACATATTACTAACTTGAATCTTCCTAACTCTAATTTTTAAACGTTGCTAACAAAATACCCCAACCTAATCTCTCTCTGATGCTTCTCTATTAGGTCATATATATACATCAGGAAGAATATAATCTCAACTACTACTTTCCCCCTCTGATTTTGTCCTGTCACCATGAAGCTGACGACGAAGACGACGATGGACGAAACAAAGCCAGAGATGGGTTCTGAAAGATTTTCTGACCGGTAGCGAGTATATGCCGTGGATCGAACTCAGCCTTCATGCTTCTAAACTGATCCCATTTGTCTCCATAATGAGCCACCCACTCCTCTTGCGTTGCATGGTGAGGAAGGTACTGCTTCACATTGATCTTGGCTTGTTCACAGAACTCCAAGATCCGACGGTTCTGATCTTTCAAATACTCTAGCTTCTGCGTTTCTTCACCGTCCGATAAAGCTGATCTCAGTAAAGCCACGAGGTAGAAAACTTCCTCGTCCGGTGTAACGGCCGAGCTTCTTTCGTCCCATCTGGCATTACAAAAAGTACGTCACGTCAGCACGACATAATCTTATAGTTAATAAATGATGTGAGGGAGGGTCGTTGAGATCGGTTTGGTTTAGTAGAATCCGATTGGGACCCACCACCATTAGTTATAGGAACTAAAAAACAATAGACCCAATCTGGACCGTCCAGATTGGACAACGAACCAAAAGAGAAAGATGAGCCGACGATGATGCGTTATTATCAATCTTAGCTGGTTCGATTCGATGCACATGTGAACAAAGTTTTTCGGACAATCCCATGTACCACGTGTCAGTAGTTCTTTACAGTTTCGACAAAACATTTATTTTCTTGGACCAATAATTTAATCCCCACAAGTGTAACTTTGCATGCATGCAAAACTCGTTTTATTCTTTTGTTTCTGAAAAGAAATTTCTAAGTAAACGCTGGTAATATCGATCGAGACTTACTTGTCTTTGTTCATTGGGTAGATAAGGATAGGGCCACTAGTTTTATTCCCTAAAATGCCCTTGAAAACGCCTTTGTCAAAATCAGAGATTCTCGATTTTGGTACGAATAGGTTGAGCCATGGGTGTGGAACCTCCCATAAATTCTTCGACCGGAGCTTCAGCTCCGCCTTGTGAACCCGGTCCAAGAAATCCACATATTGCAAATCCGTCGTGAATACCGATGTCGGTATAAAATTTAATTTCTTCATCAAAATCTCTACTTCCTGGAGCAAACAAAACCCACTTTTAATTTATTTAAACCAGACTAGGAAAATTAAAGTTAAAGGATTTTTCAAAAAAAAAAAAAAATTAAAGTTAAAGGAGAAAATTAAAAAACTGTTTTGCTATTAAAGTCTATCAAAACCAAGGATAAGTTAAGATTCCAGTAGAGTTGGTTTTATTAAAACTTAATTAGAGTAAAGGGGAATCATTATTTGGTGAGTGGTCCATGACCCCGTCCACTACTTTATTAGTAACCATGATTAATTCGCTAGTGATAAACTAAACATAATAGTTCAGGTGGAAAAGCTAGATCTCTGTAGATCCTCTCTGGCTTCTTTTTCATGTCTTCTTCCTAATTTAAATTATAATAAACAATTTTAATTATATTATAAAGCCGACACAACAAAAATACTAGGGAGACCACTTTCAATCATATAAACTAAAAGAAAACCAATTTTTTTAATCATGATTTCCTCAATAATCGCATAGCGTTAAATCGTTCCAGATATTCATCATTATAAAAAGAATAATATCTCTTTATCTAATTGAGAAAAAAAAATTGAGAACTTCTTAATTAAATTTTACCTGATCGACGGTGTCGGACTCGGACTCGTGGTAGTTCTTGGTGATCTCAAGGCAATACAGAACGGAGCCGTTAGAGCTAACGGAAGAAATTTTAACGGGGTTACGAGGAGAGAAGAAAGATGATCTCCAGTTGTTGACGAGACCTTCGTCCACGATCACAAACCCTTCCACGTAATCAAACTTTGATTGACCATGCATAGATATTAAGTATTCTTGGTCCTCTGTAAACACTTCGAAGCTCGAATACAACACTCTTATCCATCTTACCTGTCAGACGATTATTATTTAGGGTTTCATTAACTAAATTTAATAAATTTATAAAACAAAATATGTCACCACAACAGTGAAAATGTTAATGTAACTCATGGACCCGCCTGGCAGTTTTTATTTCTTGACAACATAGAATCAAAATTTAAAAACATTTACCCTTTGGGGAGCAGGTTCGAGAGAGATTCGTGCTCGTGTAATGATCCCAAATTGACCTAACCCACCAAGAACTCCATGGAATAACCTTGTGTTCTCTTCTTCTGAACATCTCATCACCTCTCCTCTCCCTGTTTTTGATTCAATTTGTTTGTTATAAATATTGAAAATCAATTCAAGAACCAAATATATGAACTTGAACGTTTTATACTAACCAGTTACAACGTCTAGCTCAAGGACGTTACTAATTTGAGGACCATGGTGAAAAGCTTGACCACTAATTCCTGCATTAGAGAGTGTACCACCAACGGAAAGATACAAGTAATCAGTCCATGACTTTGGTGCTAAGCCATGCTCCAACGTTTTTTTCAACACATCAACCCATAACTCTCCACCCCAAACGTCCACATACATTTCCTCGGGTTCAACTAGTGGCTCCGGCGTCCCTATGTTGCGGTGGCTCATCTCCACCACCACACCGTTCCTCCCTGTCGAAGCCTGTCCGTTTATGGAATGGCCGTGGCCACGGGCTGAGACCGGAAAGGCCGTGGCTGAGCCGTAAGCTGTTCTGATGAGACGTGCCACGTCTTCAGCTGAGGATGGATGAAGTACGGCTAATGGCTCCTCCGGCGACTTTAGCATACCGAAGTCCGACGAGACGGAGGCTAAGTCGGAAGGCTTGAAGGTGAAGTGGCCGTCGACGTCTATGGCTCCGATGCGGAGGAGCTCGCTGGGACCAACGGCTATGATCAGTGTACAAATCGCGAATGTCATGAGAAGAAAGCTTGACGTCATTTCAGGAGTCATCAAGAATCAAGAAATCAAGATATGCGTCTCTCAGGACACTAAAGGGGAAAGGAATATATATATAGAAGAAGAAATGATAATAAAGATGTTTTAGATGATGAGAGATTTTATGGGGAAATGGAAAAACATATATAGGAGATCCTTGGGAGTTCGTGAGAGCTAACGTAAGCCCAGATTACACTTTGAAGATTTTCTGAGCAACATGCACAGATTCTCTCTCTTTTTCGGTTTGGGTGAAAAACAATATTATTATAAAAATATAACGAGCTTTTAAAATCTATTTATTCGTACAATTTAACGAGTTTATGCGTTTATGTATGTGTCGAGAATATGAAGACAAGAAGCTCTCTATTTATAGGACAGAGAGTTTGTACCGGAGAAGATCACGTCATATTTTTAATAACAAATTCATCTTTAACAGAAGGGCCGTGTGATATCTACGTGTCGATGTGTATCATTAACTATTCTACGTAGTGTATACAAATCATTTGTTTCAGCGAGACATTGTGGACCGAATACTTACGGTTGGACTACTTCAAGATTGGCAGTATCAAATTTCTCAAATCAAAACGTGTTATATGAGCTTAAAGCTAGGTAACCATTGACTTGACTACTGAAAAATCAGTTGTCTGGGACATCAAGAACAAACTATAGTATAAAAATCAACGATGTCGATGTATAGGGAAGTGAAATTTGATTAGAGAGTATAGGATTGGTGTTTCGAGTGTTATAAAATATGATGTAACTAGGATGTGGTATAGTCATGGAGGAGAGCATGGGAGGAATGGGAGAGACCAGGGGCGAAGCCAGCAATAAAATTTAATGGGTGCATTTATTAAATAAAATATGTTATCTGTACATATATATATAAAAAGTTGGAGTGATGGGTGCCTTGAACTCACGAACTGATAGATTAATGGGTGCACTAATTGCCAACTCAGCTAACTGAGATACAATTGCTAGGCATAACATGAGAATTATTATAACATAATGGGTGCACGGGCACCCTTAACCACCAACGTGGCTTCGCTCCTGGGAGAGACGCAAAGAAAAAGCGCCACGTGGATATTCACGTGGGAGAGGATGAGGTCACACGTGCGTGGTGAAAGAGTGGGGGGTCCGCGGTTAGATACGGAGAATCCTAATGGGCCCTGTTCTCTCCTGAGATAAGTTCACGTGGTGACTTGCACTATTAGATAACCCAAATAATTAACAAAAGCAAGAAAACAAATTTCATCATAGAAAGAAAAATATTTTGCAATAAAATTTAGTGACATATTATTTTCTAATAAAATGTTATTTTTTATCAATGTGAGAAAATATGCACTATATAGACATAAAATTGTGTAAAAGAATAAACGAAGATAGATTCTTCTTCTGCAGTACTTTGCAGTCGGTAGATTCTCTCTGACTTCATCTAGAAATTAATTTCACAAAAGCAAACAATTTATTTTTGGTAATGGAAGATCTGTATTCTATGCATGATATAGTAGGTGAGGTCAGAAATGGTTTAACAAGAATATTTTGACTCCGTACATTGTTATTACTTTTAAATATGAGTTTTCTTTAGCTACTCTTCGTCGAGTGACTCGAGTCATGTATAATTAATTCAAACCGATTAAACTAATATATACAAATTGGTGTGGGAATGTTACTCTAATTCTAAAACAAATATTTCGACGTGAAGACACTTATTATTTTAGGGTTTTCTCTCTTATGAATAACGTGGGAAACTAACGCCTAGCAAGATTTGACGATAATTAGTTCGGTGGATTGATCTGGTACTATATTTAATTTATTTTCTGTAAAAACAAACAATGACGAGCAAGTTGGGTACTATCTGATGCCAATCTGAACATTAATACCTTTGCACGATAATAGAGATTGATACGTTTTACCGAATTTTCAAATCTCATAGTTGCCAACTTGTTCTCATGTTATAATTTTCTTCTTCCGGATTTGTGTCTTGTTACTAAATAATATCGCTAGGATGCTCAGTATTCACACTTCTATTTGCGTTGCTGAGACGTGTAAATATGATTAAACCCAAAAACACATACATGTGTGTTACACAACCGTACTTCTTCTTTTTACCTTTTGTATAAAACTTTTAATGTTTTGATTTTTTATTACTTGAATGATTAATCTTTACACTTAAAAAATGCGTTTATGTTTTCCCAAATGAATTAACAAATATTTGAGCAAAAATTATAATATGTGTGAAAAATGGTGATATTTGGAAACAAAATGTAAATAAAAAGTAACCAAATAATAATTAGTAAAACTAAATAATTTATAGTTATTTTACCAAAAGGGATAGTAATGAATTTACTGCGTATATATATTTACAGATTAGGTTTTACCAGTAAACATCCGGCATTAGAGTCAAATATATGTGAAACGCCGTAAAATACAGTATATATATTTTCTGAAACGATGTACTAGACTTTGCATTGAATTCTACACTTATTTTGTGAACAATATCCATATTGAAAATTGTGACAATGTAATAACGATAACGGTGTAACCAGAAGAGGCCCCATGTGGGGGCAGCATGTTTCAAAATATATTGTTTGCTTTTTTTTTTCCGTCAACTGAAATACATTAGACACCAAATAGATACAATATGAGATACATAAGTGGGCGGAACACGTTAAAATGGCCAGAAACAAAATCCATCAGAAGGAAGCTACAACCCAAACAAGGTGACATACAAGCAGATCGAAACATAACTTGAGATATAAGTCTAAAGTAGATTTCTACAGCTAGAATCCACATACAATCCTTAACCGATCAAAGATAATATAGTCCCGAGTCTAAATCAGCCGGATGTCTTGCTATGTTACACCACCAGCTAAGGGAGCAAGCAAGAAGATCTATAATCCAAAACATAAACTTACCTGAACCTTCCCTTCCACGATGAAGAGCCAGAAGAAGATAAATGTGTGTTCCAGTCGTGGCATAACATTTTTTTGTTCGCAATTTGTTTAGTTGTAAATTTATTTAGTTGTAAACTCATTTATTATTCGCAATTTGTTTACTTGTAAATTAATCAGCCGCAACATAACATTTTCTTTAAACATCATTGATTTCGTCCCTTTTAAAAGGTCCAATCGGAACCGTACATACTAAGAGCATGATTGGATAACACATATGGCGTAAACAAAATTAGAGTAAATAAGTTTTCTGCTCAGTTACTCTATTTTTTGCCAATCAAGAAAAATGTGTTTTCAACTCATTCACGAGCAAAAAAAGTAAAAATAGAATAATGTATTCCTCTTGCTTAGATGAGAGAGAAACTTTACTCTGGATTTTAATTTTACTTTTTCTCCAATTTTTGTCTTTTTCCCACTCATTTACTCTAATTAATACCAGTCAAAGCCTAAGAGCTTCTCCCGCAGTTATGAGGAAGAGTTTGTAAAAAATAAACAATAATACTCCCTCCGTTTTTTAATATAAGTCGTTTTAGAGAATTTTTTTGGTTCTAAATTATATGTAGTTTTCGATTTTCTATGTAACATTTATTAATAATTAATGTTGTCTGACCAATGATAATATATCTTCTATTTTTCTATTGGTTGAATTGTGGTTAGGTAAATAATTAATGATGTTTTTGTTTCGAAAATATAAGAAATTAATAATTTTCTTAATCTATGTGCATAGCTTTAAAACGACTTATATTAAAAAACGGAGGGAGTAAAAGTTAAGAACAGTAACTTAAAAGATTAAAACCGATCCTTTATTTACACATTTTTGGAACCTTACAATATACCCATGTGCCAAATGGATCATTGTGAGTGGTTTATTTTGCAATTTTCATCTAGAACAAAAAATCATAATTAAAACTGTATTAAAAAACATTAACTTTAAATGAGAAGATACTGAAAACAAAGTATATGCCGTTGAGGCTGCTCTAAGTTTAACCGGAGAAACATAATTATAAGTTACACAAAAACAGCAGAAACTATTTAACAAGCAAATTAGCAATGGTGAAAAAAAGATGGAATTTTAATATATACCACTTTCTTGGTATCATTCTTCATTTTTACTACCACTAAAGATAAATTTTCAAATTGAAGACCATCGTTGTTTTTTTTTTTGATTTTTTGGATTTCGTTATGGTTTCGGTTCAGTGTTTTTTTGATTTTTTGGAATTTCGGTTTATGAAAATTAGCTATTATAATAGAACCATGTCTAATTTGGTTTGATTTGGTTTATATAGCAATTTATTCAGTGTTATACCAAAAAAACATAACTTATTTATCTTTTATAACAAATTTTAGATTATATGAATAGAAATAAGATTTGTTAAAACATAAATATATATTCCTTACTCTAACTTTTAAATATAATATTCTCTGCTTTATTTACATATTAAAATAAGAGTAAGAAAATAATAATATCATTGTATTGTTATATTTTACCACAATGAGTTATCAAAAAAGTATGATTTATTTAATTTGATGAAAATGAGAAAAAAAAACTATTTTAACTTAAACAAAATAAAAATTTATTAAAATCAATGTTTTGATTATGAATATCATATTTAATAAATAAATCATGCATATATTATCAATATTATTATACAATTTACATATAAGTATACTAAATTTTTTAATTAATCGGTTTGATCGGTTTATATACCAAATAATATCTATATACTGCGGTTTCTTAAAAATAACATTCATTTAGTTTATTTGGTACTACCAAATCCAAACTACTTTCTCTATTTTGGCTATGTTTTACCGGATTGAACACCCCTAATTCTCAGAGATTTTACTATCATTTGAAACGTTTCGCGACACAAATCTCTAGACTTCCAAAAAGAACCACCTACTAAAATTTTAACCATCATCTCTGGCTTTGAAATTTGCTGTCTCCAGGCTCAAGGAATACATTCATCTCCAAATCTCCTATCAAAAATGATTATACACTAAAGGGGTACCAAACCTGGAAAACCACCTCCATGGAGTTGTTAGAACCACTGTCAATGAAACCGATCTCAACTGCCAACGACAAACTCTAAAGTCTCAATGACTAGGACTTTCAGTTTCACTTTTTGCCATCTTCGAAACAGAGAATACTCACAAGCCACCAATACTCCTAACTTATTTATCGAGCCACCACACTATAAATTCCACTTCATGAACATAAATTTCAAAATTTTGTCTCCAATACCTACCACATGTCAACAATTCCGGCATATTCGATTGCCGGAGGAAAAGGAAGGTGGATGACCTCAAACGTCGTTTGACAAAAAAGTTGTCAACCGATAGATATATCTGGATCGAATAAAATTTTAAAAAGAGAAAAAACAATAGGGTCTGAGATTCACCTGCCACGCAAAGGCCACTCCCTAAACTTTTAGGCGAATAATAACATGATCAGTAAGAACATGATTAATGGAGGTTCTTAGCGTAGAGTTCTTAGTGGAATATAAAAAATCGTCTCTTAATTTTTAACTAAAAAAACTAAAAACTGATTTTTAAATATCTTATGAACCTCCTATAAATCTTGCTCTAAGTATAAGCGTTTATTATAACATTCCTCTGATGAATTGGAAAAAAGAAGCAACTAATATTTTCTGGAAATAACGATGATTAAGTGTCAGAAAATAATTTGAATAACTAAACAACTGACTTGAAAAATTATTAAACCATTTGGTTTATTTTCGATTTTGTTTTTTCATTCATCATCGGCTCTTACAAAATAATGTCAAGACGGAGTTGCTTGCGATGCAAGCACCAGATCCATGAATTTTTATTTATCAATCCATTGATTAGAGGCTATGAATTATATGTACGTCACACTCCGATATTTTTCTATTTTCTTTTGGCATCTTTCTTCATCATCTATAAAGAGAAAATTCGAATTAATGTTCAATAAAAGAGAAAATTCAACTTATAACACGGGAAAATAGTTCAGAACGAAGACTTTTATAAACTTAATAATACAAAGTATTAATTATTAGTATATTTGATATGTATTTGAAAATAAATAGAATTGCGAAGGGACAATTGGCACAGTGAAACATGTCTGCGTGAAGGAGAACAAAAACTATTCCAGAATTTATAATGTTTCCATCTTGAAATATGGTCCATATTTCATATACTGTGATTTAATATATATGCTTCGTCCGGATATGCTGTGAAAAATGCTTGCACTTTATTTTCAAACTGTGGCCTAAAAAGAAAGAGAACAAAAGTATTTGATTGTGTGAACCTTTTTTTTTTTGTCAACAATTGATTTTGTGAATTTAGAGACTAACGTTTTTCATGATTGGACATCTATGTTTTTTTTTGGGTGTAAATTGGACATCTATGTTTAATTGCAAAATAGTTGTTTCTCTGGCTATGGAATATAAAACATGAAATCACATCGTTTGTTTTCTTATTCAACACTCATGATTTTTAATATATCAATTAACATTTATGTTTTTTGGGTGTCATTAAACTTCATTAAAACTATTTAAATCTTTATAAATTTAACTACATATATAAATGTGTGTGTGTCTACTATAGTGTTCGAGAAAGACTTGTTGAAAAACAATTTGAAAATCCTTACCTCAAAAGAGGAGACCGCCACACTGTTACGCATTTCTATGTACTGTTTTCTATTGGTTCTTTCATCAATTATACAGTATCAATTATCAATTATAGTACTATAAATTACTCTCCTAATCGGACCAAATCCAACACTCTTTTGTACACAATATTCCCTCCTCAAGCTCATGGATTTTTTGCCTATTAAAATATCACCACTACACCTTTGTTTTTGTTTGTTATACACACTAGCCTTGGTTGATTATCATTTTAATACCTTTTTGTTGGGTTAAGGATTATATTAGCATCTTAGTATATATCATCAAAATGCAATTAGTTGTTATTAATTTTCTTTGACCCAAACTCAAATCTGATATTTAGGTCTCTGAAGAGGATTTTGGCTGAATGTTTACTTTTTCTTTGAATTTTCAATTGAGTTAATTTACATGTTATATAGTTGTGTTTGTTTTCAAAAACAGAAGATATGACTTCTATGTTTTCAAAACAAAGTATATGAAATGTTTTTCAAATATGATTTGGCAATCACAAACTTAATTAACGTAAAATCACACAAGTACATGTAAAGATACATGTATATATTTAGCATCTAGTATATATGTTTTAAATTTTGTAGCACACTTTTTATCTAGTAAAAATGTACATGCAAACATACATATGGATTTAAAGGATTAGTCGATTTTGTGTGTGTTAAGAGTCACTTGTTCATGTATACACACATAGTTATATGTGTATATGTTGTTACTAGTTTTTCCTGGTATGAATGTTGTTGCTAGTTATTTACATATATTTCTTATTTTCCTTATATGGATGGATACTCGGTAAAACCAATTTTTTTTTCTATTAATATTTTTAAATAAGTTTTTTCTATTAATCAGTTTCATGTTCACACATATTTATATGTATATATAGGCTGTTACTAACTCTTATATATATATATATATTTCTTTGTATGTTTATTCTATTAATCAGTTTCGTGTATACACTCACATATTTATGTATATATATTTTGTTATTAATGTTTTATTGATCAGCCTGATTATGAAATAGAGTTGTGCAATGGAGATACGGGAGAAAGCTTAATAAAAGAGAAAGTGAAGGAAATGTCTTAATCAAGCAAGAGAAATGAGGACAAATGGTGGAGATAACCTAAAAAGGAGATCACACGTTAAAAACAATGGACGTCGACCTAACACTCTTCTCTATTCACCTCATAATAGTTTACTTCCTTTCCTATTTATTATTCTTCCAAATTTGTTTTTTTGTCTTTTTTTCTGGTAAACTTGTTAATATAAAGAATATTATGTAATTCTTGGAAGTACAAACTATACACTAGTATTCTTGTTCTTCGTCTTCTTTTTACTAAAGTTTTCGATTGTTGGTCCCATGATCTTTCTTCACGCCTCTTTTTAATCCATATTATCCTGTTTCATTTTAGACTTTTGCTAAATTTAATTCTATACGTTTATTTACAACCTTAAGTAATTAAAGTCAGTTTTACTCTCTTACGTGTGTTAGACCAAAATGATTTTTTTTTTTGAAGGACCAAACGAACTATTGTACGAAAATATAAACCTTTTCTGAAAATGAACGAAGAAGAACTCATTAAACTTTTCTCAAAAAAAGAGAACTCATTAAACTTAAACACACTTTTGCTCTAAAGTCATAACACTCTCTGCCTCGTCAAACTTTTATGCAACTTATTTTATTATTCCATTGGTTAAAACTGACTATGCGTAACTTTATCGTGGCATCATCGTGGGTTCCTTTTTGAGTTCGGAACCATCTTTTTCGAATCAGTCAGCCATACAATACAAGTGGTGAGTAAATTTTTGTGCATTAAATTTATATTTATGCATTATACTATTAAGTGGACCGTATGTTGTAATAATGTCGAGTTTTGATTAATTAGTGGACCTTACACACAACTGTCACTTGCGAGATTTTTGGTCATGAACCAAACATATCCACCTTTCTCATGCAAAAAGTGTCCCATACATAATCAAATGTTAACTATATAATAATACATATGATTTGGTCAAGATATTATTCGCCATCAGTGGATAATTTTATCTAGGGTTACAGAGTCGAGTTTGGTTTCCTATAAAGCCCTTATTAGTGACCGCAAGAAAAAAAAGTGTCAGAGAACTCTTTATTATTTACGCGATCGCTCTCTAATTGATCGTATAATTGGTCCAATAATGAATGGTTTGTGAAGTATGATGTCTCCTAAATATAATATTACTTTTTATCACCGTGGAAGCGATTAACGAAACCAGTGTCATCTATCGATCTTATTTACGACGTAATGATCAGACTCAGCATTACACTCTCACAAGATCGAATATAAATATCATATTGTATTATATATCATAGATGAAGACATCAAAAGATACGTATACATAAATGATACGCTGATAAAATAAAATTTTAAAAGGTATTTAATTGTGAAAGTAATAACTTGGTGGACAATTAGTGTCACGTGAAAGAGAGAAGTGGAGATGCTTGAGAAGTATGTAAAAGAGATTCGTTAAGACTTTTGAAAAGTGAGAGCGACAGAGCAACTTAGTGAGATGAGTTCCCAGCACTTTTTCTTTCCTTCATGCTCATTTACAGCTCAACTTCCTTTTGTTTTGTTTTTCTTTTTTTTCAGAATTTTTCTATAATTAATTAATTCGATTCTGTATCATATATATGTAACACCTATAACATTCGTCGGATCTAATGGTGGTTCAATGTTGACAAAATGCATATTTTGTATAACTATCAAGGTTCAAATCTCGGAATTATGGCACATAAATATGAAGAATTTGATCCAAACGAAAGAAATACTTAAACATGAGTAAACGATTTTTTTTTTTGGGTAAAAAGAGTAAACGATTTTTAGTGGTTAGACCCCTCTTATATGTTGCTAAAAAAATACCCTCTTATTTTTTTTTGTCAAACTACTACTTGCATTATAATTTAAAGATGTTCAAGTTTCAACAAGAAGACGGTTAAGACCTGAGCATGCTAAAGCATCAGCCTGCAAATTTTCTAGTCGAGGTACAAAAGTAAATGAGATTGGACAGAAGAGAGTGGCAAGGTTTCTAATGTCTTGGAGGACACCCGCGATCTCATTCATATCCCGCCCTTCACGCAGGGCCAAAACAAGGACTTGGGAGTCCGAAAGTATTTGGAGACTTTGAAGCTTTGAGTCTTTAGCCTTCTTGAGTGCTTCACGCATAGCCAAGGCTTCAGCCATCAGTGCAGAACTAACAAAGAATCTGTTAGATGACCCTCGACAGATGACTTCTCCTTCAGTGTTTTTGATTATCCAACCCATTCCTCCTGCTTTAGTGCTTTCCTGCCAAGCCCCATCACACCAACAAGAAGGGGAGTCTATAGGATTTTTACATACTGGTGTTCGCTTCTTCTGATGTTTAGCCTCCTTAACATTTGCTTCCTCCCACGCTTTTGCCTCCACAATCGACTTTGAGATAAAAATACCCTCTTATATATGTTGTTTTTTCATAAGAAATTCTTCTCTTTTTGGCCAAAACCCAAAAAAAATTTCAACTCCGAATTTTATTTTGTTTAACAATAAATAGAGTTCAAACACTTGTATGGTGGATTAAATATGAACTTACATTTAAGGTCATTACGCCATTGGATCGACTCAATCATATTGTGGATCACTAGATTTTTTAAAAGTAGACATAATTGTTAATAAAATATGAATTAAAAAGATATAGGAAGCATTTTATTTGAGATTAAAAAACCCCAAACTATTGAACACGGACACATACTTAGCGTTTATTTTATTATTTTTCACGTCGACCATAATATTATAATTACTACGCATGATCCTTTTCCTTTTTGATCAAACAGCACAAGTTTTCATGTCGAAAAATCAAACTTAAGACTAAGTTATCAACGTTCTTATTAGTACGTTAAACATTACCTGTACGTAACTTATACGTCGTAACTATAATATAATGGTGGATGCGAAAATAATAAATTGAAGAGAAAGATGAAAGAGATAAATTTGATTGGGACATCGTCGAAGATACGGGGCCAAAGGGATTTGATTCGAGATCTTCACTATGTCTGCCTAAAAATGGTTACCGTGTGCAGCACCGAGTTTTACGATACTCCCCACAAATTTGGCAAACATTTTTTGACCCTTTGAAATAGTAAAGAGACGATCAATTATGTAATAATAGTTTTGCAAATTTTATCACACTTTCCAAACATCAGATTTCATAACATTGATTGAAAATATTCCTAATATCCAATAAGTTATTTTAAAATTTGATTCGTACATATGATTAATCTAATAAACTTGAGTTTCAAATAATTTTTATAAATGCTAAATTCAATAAATTTCAATAAAATATCCCAAATTATTTATCCAATATATACCCCCTTAATTTGGTAAAAATATAAAGCCAGCATTTTAATTTCCCCTTAATAAACAATAACAATAGTTTATATATAACCTATAGATGTGAAAACTAATAAACTCCAATGAAGCTTTGATCGGAATTCCTATCAATCATCGTAAAGGGGACCTCTTGTGTTTTTCTAATTTGTTAAAAATTAACAGTGTTTTTTTTTTCTTATAAAGGTTTCTTCTTTCTTTTTTGTATGACAATCAATAATGAGTATATATATATTTAATAGTGTTTTGTTGTTTTTGGTTTTCCTTTTCCATAGTCGACATGAATTGAGGGTTTCGGAATGTACCTAATTGTTCAAATTTAAAGTTTTGAACAAAAGCTAAAAGCCTAAAACCCAAAGCCTCCATGAACAACGCACTTTGGCAATCATTCTCCTAACATCTTGAAAGTCTATATAAGAATATTAAATGTAATGTATTAATAATGAGTGATAATGTGGACTTTTATGATGCTTTTGAGTTGGAATACACATCACATTTTTCTGTCCTCTAAATATATATATTTTAAATCCCGCCAACATATAAATCTGTTTACATATTAGGTGTTTTGGAGTGTGTAATGTGTATATCTTGAGTGATTAAAACATAAATAGATGAAAAGTAATTGATCACAAATATTTAAATTTATTAGAATAAAAGGGTTATATCCACAGATAAAAAAGTAAAATCAGAGACAATTTTTCAGATTACATTGAGATTACAAAAACATAAAATATTTAAGACAATTTTATATTTTATAACCTCAGCAATGATACTTACTACATGTTTAATCCAATAAAAGTGGCTCTATATTGTTAGGCCCAAGACCATCTCCAATGCATTTTGTTATTTTCACCTCTAAAATAAGAGAACTCTATAATAGAAGTGAGATATGTTCCAATGTATTCTCCTAAAATAGCAATTTCTAAAATATAGAGTAAAAAATAGAGGAATGCTATTTCTTCCTCTATAAATAGAGGAAAAAATAGAGATCTCTATTATAGAGGAAGAAATAGAGGTGGGTTGGAACAATTTCACCTCTAAATGCTATTATAGAGGTAAAAATAGCAATGGGTTGGAGATGCTCTAACATCATCTCTAGATCCATGACTCGTTAACTGGTTAGCGGGACCCTCGACAAAATAATAATAATGAATCATATCATTTTAAGGTATATCAACATAGATAGATGAGTAGGGAGCCGGTGGTCAAGTGGTAAAGAAAAAAGTTTAGGATGTCTCTGTCATGCGGAAACTAAGTCATATTTTATTGATCACTTTACACGGATATAAGTTTCTGTTTTTCGGTCCATTTGAATATCCGAAAAGGTCTATCTGTAAACTACACTTTACTCTCAAAGATTAAGTCTGTGTTTTCAATAGATCCGGGTTTGTCTCTTTTCAACTAAAAAAAACATAGACAGACACATAATCATATACGACCAGTAAAACATTGATATATGTGAAAACAAACCCTAACGGAAAAAAATAACCGTCACCAAGAAAATAAGACTAGAAGGATAAACACAAAACTCTTAGCAAGATTAAAGACAAACCCTTACAATAACATATTACTAAATCTGAAAATCGAGAGAAACTCTCACAATCATTCGAAAGCACGGACACATAGCTAACTGCTCATAAAATTGATAAAACGAAATTTACAAATTTTTTTATTATATGCTCATAATATTTCCAAATAGTAATCACCACAGTACACCAAAAAGACGAATCGTCAAATTAATAAATGTAATATCGTACGACATAAAACAACATTGCATATGCTTTGTCCAAAGCTCTCTATATAAAGATTCCTTTATTATTAGCAAAACTTTGAGATGAAAGCTGTGATTCGTTTTTCTACGAAAGCGATGTGTAGCTAGTATTGTTTTTGTACATTAACTGATTAACATCGATTGAAATTTGCATAAGACGGTTTTGTCGCAACACAGACGAACAATTTCAAAGCCCACGTGCTTCGAACTCGTCTTTATCCTACTACAGTTTCTATTGGTCTCCTAATCTCCCATTGATTAGAGGTTCTATTTTCTTTCATCTTAAGTTTAACTTATGGGCCGTCCAAAGAACAAAAAATTAACTTATGAGAAAACTATAGTATTCTTGTTAATGAAACGAACTTCACCGATAATCATGTGGCTGCCTGTATGGCCCATTCTACATGGAGCATTTATGATAGAAAACCCTATATATCCGTTTTGAAAAACCTATATATCCATTTAGAATGGGCCAATTCTACATGGAGCCAATATATTTTATGGAATTATATGGGCCCTTTTTTTATATCAACTCATGATGAAGCTTTTCTTGCAAGTATCAGTGTAAACTTGATTCTAGCTGTTTTGTTCTGAAGATTTGACAAGTCCTTGCAGTGAAGAACTGTAGATGATAAATTACCTTAAAAAAACAAAAAAAACTATTATGGATATTAAGCCTTCTTCTTCTTGTATTTCTAATCTAAAACTTAGGTTAGTTGAATAAGTCTAACTAACGCGTTCTTAATCGGTTGACGAGGCATGAACTAGCAAAAGTCTACAAAATTCAAATGACCTCATATGTAAAATTAAAAAATGAACGAAAATGATGTTGGATCCTTATAACTCAATATCCTTGAGCACCCATCACCGAAGAATAGAAAACGTTAAAGTACTAAAGGTCAAAGGATAGAGCTTTTAGTACGGTTCTCTGGTCGACGATTACTTGAGTTAACCAAATAATAATGACTATGATCTCATCTAAATCTACTAAAGAAAGAAAATCAACTTACTTTTGTAACAGATTCCTCGAAACTCTTTAGCACGAC
This sequence comes from Brassica rapa, assembly GCF_000309985.2. Lineage (NCBI taxonomy): Eukaryota > Viridiplantae > Streptophyta > Magnoliopsida > Brassicales > Brassicaceae > Brassica > Brassica rapa. The sequence continues at coordinate 26,756,743 of NC_024801.2, forward strand.
GCATAGACACGGTTTCTTGCTTCCACTGGAAACGTTAGATATCTCAGTCAAAATCAACCTTAATGATATATAATTAAATATCTCTTTGCTTACAAGGTATAACTAAAACCAACTCAGACTATACACCAAAATACAACGCACTCATCATCACCACAGAGACACAGTAAACAAAAGTCTGACTGGAAACAAAAGAATTTCGGACATACTTACTAACTCAGTAAACCATGGGACATAATCAGACGCCGATGCAGACGGCGATACAGACCAAACCACGAGGTATGCAGATTCTACTATCAAGATCTTCATGAATAATTTTTTCATATTTAAATGTTCTGAATACGTGATTTTGCTAATTTTTACAATATTCATCAAATTTTAATGTGTTTAAATTTCGAAAAGTAATTCCTAAAACCATTCCGTGTTGTGTTTATGATTGTTTACAAAAAAAAATTATTTAAATATCCATTTTGTACTCGAGAGAAATTAGTCATGTTTTTTTCTTTTCTTCGTTATGGTTGGTGGGGGCAGAACAATTTGTGCAGACACCGAACGAAGAACATCGCTCAACCACAGTGATGAACCAAACCGGTACACTAAACCGGACAGACACCATCAAGTGGCCTACCATCATCATCTGCTTCATCTTGGTCATAACAGGTCAATCCATTGCAAAACTCCTCGAGAACTACTACTACCTCCATACAACCAACAAACTGAAACGTCGAGCCACATGGTTTCAATCTCTCCTTCAAGTCATCGGGTTCCCCTTCCTCCACACTCCTCTCTACTTCCTCCTTTATCCCGACCCTAGGAAACCGAACCAACTTCTCCTTCTTCCGACCGAACCTCTCTCAGACTCCTCACCCTACTTTACCCTGGTATCGGCGTGGGCATGGTGTTTCACGCAAGACTATACACCAAAGGTGATGTAGCGGAAACCTTATAAAATATAACTAGAGATCCGTTGATTCTTAAAATACCCGGAAAACTAGGATAATCACAAAGATCTTATTTAGTCTAAAAATACTTAAGATCAATGTCTTTTTTAATTCGTTGAGATCACCTATGATCTACCGAAAACAAGAAACAAAAGAGAAATCTCTTAACTTTTATTAATAATCAATCAACTGAATACAAACTTAAGCCTAAACGGCTATATATAAGAAAACCTTAAAACCCTAAAACAATAAAGATAACTATCTAAATTTAATATAATATTCCAAATATCTTCCAGGCTATGGTTTTATGTAGTTTATGAGTTGATTGATTATTAATAAAAGTTAAGAGATTTCTCTTTTGTTTCTTGTTTTCGGTAGATTATAGGTGATTTCAACGAATTTAAGAAGACATTGATCTTAGGTATTCTTAGATTAAATAAAATCTTTGTATTATTCTAGTTTTCCGAGTATTCTCATAATCAACGGATTTCTAGTTCTATTTTATAAAATTTCCGCTACATCAGTTAGTATTGATAAACATATGGTAATCCTCATTTTGCCCTTCTTCAAGATTCATATTCAAGTAAGAGTCTATTCTAATACTTCCATCTACTGATTCCGTAAAATGCTTCTTATGTTTTCTTGACATTGCACACATTTACAATAAGCAAATTTAGAAAACACAGAAATGAGGTATCTACTTCAGGGGAAAGTAACTAACCATCTAAGACTTCAACGAAACCACCTTCAGTTAAGTTCTCATATAGTTCATAAAGATTACAAATTTTGCTCATTTTATTTCATGATGAATAAGTCAAGCTTATTAGTTCACAGATTTTCTAGTCAATATATATATAAATAAATTGAAAAAATCCCTTAGACCTTTAGTTTAGTCCAGAAACTAAACTTGTTTCTAATTCAAGTAAAAGAAGTACTAACATATATAGGCATATCTTGCACACACTTAATTTGTAGGATTGTGATATCACTCTTTAATAAGTAGCCTAGCGAAATAATTTATTAACAAACTAAATTATTCCTTATGTTTTATTTAAAATAAATAATGTGTCAAATATCGATACAAACAATATCTATTTCTGTTTATCAGCAAAAAGTAATATGGTTACTTTATAAAACCGACAAAATCAAGTTATATAAAGTACTTCTTTTGCAGGCTTTTACTTGTTTTGCTAATTTCGCTACGTTACTATATCTAAATAACCTTATATTTTTCCACTATTTATTTGTAGCTGTTTAATATTACAAATCCATAATTTTATACTGGATTGGAATGCGTTCACACGTCAATTACTTAATAGTGACATATTTTTTTATATTTCCCAATCACGGATACCCACTTATCTATCTCTCTTTTGTTATGAGCAAAATCTCACTTCTCTCTCTCTGTCTGCTGATCTTACCATCCTTTGTGCCAAAAAGAGAAGGGTCTCTCAAGAGACAAGTGTTAGGATTACAAAGACAACACCAGCTTCCTCTTCTCGACACGACCCTCCGTCATGTCTGCGCCAGCTATGTCCTCTCCTTGCCAGTTGCCACGTTTTAATACTCCCTTCCACTATATATACACACACTTACATTTCCTCATGTCTTGCCTTGTCACTCACCAAAAGTCGTCAAATAACAACTCCTTCGAGCTGTCAACATCAGCATATGTCATCCATAGAACCAAACGTAATGATGGTTGGTGCAAATAAGAAACAACGAACGGTCCAAGCTAGTTCAAGGAAAGGCTGTATGAGAGGAAAAGGTGGACCTGATAACGCGTCTTGCACATACAAAGGCGTTAGACAACGCACTTGGGGCAAATGGGTCGCTGAGATCCGTGAGCCTAACCGAGGAGCTCGTCTTTGGCTCGGCACTTTCGACACCTCCCGAGAGGCTGCCCTGGCTTATGACTCCGCAGCTCGTAAGCTCTATGGGCCTGAGGCTCACCTCAATCTCCCTCAGGAGTCCGTAAGAAGTTACCCTGAAACGACACAAACGCCAAGCAGCAACTCGGGTGGAAAAAGCGACTGCTGGGTCAACAAGGAGTCGCCTTGTTCATCTAACGAGATGTCATCGTGGGGAACGAGAGAGGAGATATCATGGGAAAATATGAACGCTGATTTGCCGGTAACGGATGATTCTTCTATATGGGAAGAAGCTACAATGTCGTTAGGGTTTCCGTGGGTTCATGAAGGAGATGATAATTTTTCTGCGTTTAATACTTGTATTTCCGGTGGCTATTCTAATTGGGATTCCTTTAATTTCCCCATTTTCAGGTTTCACTAAACTCTCTTAATTATAAAGACCTTATCATATACAATACACAAAATATACGTAAAATAATCTGTGATAGGAATATGTCTTTAATAAGCATACAGCATGTGTAAAATATACATCAGCTCCGTGTTATATATATGTACATGTACATGTGGTTGTCTGTAGTGTAAAGCAGATTCTTTCGATTGTTTGTCAATCCGCCCCGCTCCGAATCATTTTTTTCGATTCAAAAACTCAACCCGCATAACCTGCACAACAAAAACTTTTATATCAGTATCCGTTCTGCCAAAACTCGCGGGTAACCCGTCAAATCTGCGAGTAATATTAATTATATTAAAAATAGTTATTTTAATTAAAAATGATTATTTTCTAATTATATAATAATTATTTTTAATTTATATAATGGTTATTTTTAAAAAAGCTATTAAAATAATATATTTTTAATTAAAATTCTATAAATGTTTATTTATTTTTTTTTATTTTACGAAAAATGATTTTTTGAAGAATTTTTTTTTTTTTAATTTGTGGATTGGCGAGTATCCGCGACTCAAATTTGGCTGAGCCGCACCCGCTCCGCTCAAAACAATCTCAATCCGTACCTGCGATTTAAAAATTTCAAATTGTTCGATCCGCACCCGTTCCCCGACGGGTCAAATGAGGCGGGACCCGCGGATAATAATTCAAATTTCCAGCTCTAAGTGCAATGTATTTTTTCAATGAAAACGTGAATTACGTTGTGTAACGGTCAGTGGAAGACTGCATATTTCTCTATTTCCTGTGGGCTTTGCCTATTGTCTCGTTTGTTGTGTTGTATCTTTTTTGGTTGTTGTTATCTCTTTCCATCTTTTACCTTGGCTAACTTCACGTGTAACCTCTTGCGTTCCTTACTAGCACTGCATGATAAATTGGTAATGCACATGTGGCTCGTTTGTGCGTGGCGCGACAATATATCTTGGCCCATATTTACGGTAGCCACGTAGTCGTCGATGCAAACACCAAATCCTGAGCCATATAGCCCACTAACATACACTATAATTTTGGCTGGATACCTGATGCACTCTCTGCTCATAGAGGTATAGTGGCATATGAAGAGAAAATATGATTGATATTTTAAAAGTGTTTTTTGGTAAAAATATTTTGATAAGTTGAATTCAGTTTTGACCTTTTTATTAAAATTCAATTTCAAGATTATGGATTCTTGAATATTAAATCAACTTTTAACAAATCATCCTTTTCTTACTTGAATTCAGATAAAACCTATCCAAATTAAATATCCTGACAGTGATAATAATCGAAAGCATAAATGCAAATTATAACGTTCTATTGATGATAGAAAAGCCAAGAAAAACCACAAGAAATGTAATAAAAGGCATAAATATTTCAGCCAAATATAATAATATTGAGAAGTCCCAGTCCAAAGTTCCCATAGTCTTCATCATCACTATCATCAACATCATCATCACCACCATCCTCATGAACAATGATGTCTCATCCACCATTTTCCCTCTCAAAAACCTTTCGTAGGTAATTAAATATCAAGAAAAAAAAACTAAAATAAAGAAAAAAGCAGACACAAAAGTCATAAAACACAACGGCACACCATTGTTCCCCCTTTTAATTGGGTAATGGCATTTGTAATTATTGAGGAATACTCCATTAGTCAAACGTTGCTCGTTGACTGATGGAGCAGTGGAGTTGTGATGGAGCCGCGAGAAATGGGTGCACGCTCTATACCATGCTCCGCGGAGGACTGGATCGCCGCCTTCTCTAGAGCTGCAAACTTCCTCTCTTCGCTCTTACCGTACAACACAAAGTAAAGTCCCGCTATAATCAGCACAGCTCCAATAATACTGCCAATAGAAATCAGCCACATGGAGCAACAAGTTTAAATTCTCGTTTCGCTCCTTAGAAATTGTATCATTACTGTAAATCACCCGTTTATATTAATTATTAATTTTACGTACCCGCCCAAGTAAAACTCCTCGCCTAAAGCAATCGAAGCCATTATGGCAACGACCAAAGTCTGAACAGGTTGGTAAACAGCAACGAAGACTGGACCCCCTCTGTCAATACACCAAATCTGAACCGCAAACGCGATTCCAGACGCCACTATTCCCTGTAAAATATAAAAACGTTAGGACTAAACTGATCAATTTTAAATTACAGGGCTAAATTCGAAACAGTTAATAAGTACAGGTGTAAGAAAATACTAACTGCGTATAGGATGGTGAAAAGCTCCCAACCGGAGTGAAAAACCCAAGCCTGAGAATCTCTTTCGCAGAAAGCAGCGATGATCACGAACTGGATGATTCCGAACAAAAGGGTGTAAGACGTAACCGAGAGCCTCGCCGGATAAGATTTAAGAACCGGAGCTTGAAACACGAGCCAACCGGACCAGGAGAGACAGTGACCAATCAGGTAGATGCAGCCAAGAGTCCAGTTTTTTGGCGCGGCGTCTCCAAGCGGCGCTAAGACGGCGGAGGCGGCGGAGTTGGTTGTGAGGAGGTGAGCGTGGAGGTTGCTAGTGGGTGTGTAGATGGTGGGACCCTTGTAGAGAGTGATGACAGAAGCTCCGGCGACGCAAAGTGCTGTTCCTAAGACTTTGGAGATGCCGTCTCTTCTGTTTATTCTAACTTTCTCAATCCTGTGTTTGTTTTCAACATATGTAGCATAACAGTGTTGTTACTATTATGGTCACATAGTAACTATCATTATTTTGTAGTTTTATTCGAAATGGCATTTAATGTTGTCTATGTATAATATTATCCACTTATGGTAGGTTTCTGCTACGTTGAAATGTCAAACCAAAATTATTAAAGTAGTTTGTTATGTGTTGTAGCTGTCCACGAGTTTTAAATTATATATTTATTTCTTCGTAATTGAAACATGAGAAAAAGAGTGCGATGGATCAATACCTGAGAAGAGCAGCCATGAGAAAGGTGATGGCGGGAACAGAGTTTTGCATGGAAGAAGCAAACGTTGGTGAAGTGTAGTCCAGACCCAACAAGTAAAACCCTTGGTTCGCTGTTATTCTGTGTCGTGTAATAATTCAAGAACATGTTCATTTATAATCCAACTTTGTTACTTAAAATATCAAAGTAAGAAATATAAATATATATACCCGATGAGTGCCAAAAAGAAGAACTGGATGAGAAAGTTGAGAGTAATCGCTGGTCTCTCTTTCCTAAATAACACAAGATTGGTAATTAAATCACTAATTTATTAGTTAACAACAGCAGATATATAGAAATAGGGTTTTTAAAAGAATACTTTTCGAGGAAGTAAGCGAAGGGAAGGAGAAGAAGCAAGGCGATGATGTTACGGTAAACAGGGAAGACAAGTTTGCTGATTCCCATGTTAAGAGCAGCTCTCGAGACCACGTGGAATCCTGCGTAACCGAATTGTAACGTGAGCATCGCTATGTGAAGCTGAAGCTTCTCCGGAACTCCCCATATTGCTCTCCGGTTATCGGTGTTATCAGACATTGGAACTGATTTTTGAATCGAACGACGACTGGGATGGAATGAGTGAGTTTGATTGAGGAAAAGGAGGGAAGTTGTGGAGGTATAAATATTGGTAGCTAGCTATCTCATTCCTCTTTGGCTGTGGGAACCACCACTTGAGAAATTTTAATATGGTATTTCTATTAAATGTATATTGTTATAAGTTTTTTTTTTTGTCGTCATACATTGTTATAAGTTTATATGGTTAGGTTTGTCGACGATAGAGTGGCACTCCTTTTGTAAGCTACAATTTTACAGAGGTTTCATGGATATTGGTATCTAATGATGAAGGACATGGTTTCTAAAATCAAAACCTAAGAAATATTTTTAATTTCACCGGGGATTAAACTCAATTTATGTTGTTACTTTGATTAGCTATCATTTTCATCACTTTAAATTTCATAGAATGATAAACTATTCATTATATGGTCAAAAATGTCTAAAACATTCAGATTTTCATTAAACATCAAACTGAATTACCTATTGGCCATTGGCATTCCTAGATAGAGGTTATGGCATATTGAGCTAAAAGTCCTTAAAATGTTATAACAAATAAACAAAACATTATGATAGATTTTAACTACATGAATGAAGAAGCTAAGAGTCCTTATAATATTATTTCAGATTTGAATTTTTATATTTTTGTTTGCATTTTAGTTCCTATAATTACACACATTTTCTCGTTTATCGTTTTAATTTTTAAAATTTTATATCTCATAAATATTTTATTTTTATAAATTTAAGTTTTACAGTAAATAAAACTTTAAAACAAGATTTAGAATATTTTAAAATTAGATTTAGACACAACAATATACAAAATAAACTCAACAAAAAAATATTTTAAAAATTACATGAATACATAAATATTATAACAACACTAATAGTCATGTTAATTTAATCCGGAACCTCTAAAATCTCCAAAAAAAATTCCAAATTTTTTTTGTGTAACCGAATATGATTGTTGTTGTTGTTTTTGATGTCTTTCAGTACTATTATTTTTTGTAATATAGAATGTATTTACGAATATCAATATCATCAATAGATGATAAGTTTTTTAGTAATATTTATTTTCATCCTTCATTTTTTCCAGATCTAATATATTTACAAATACTAAATTTTTTCAATTTCAACAATTTTTAACTTGTACTCTACAAATTAAAAATAAGAAAATCATTTTTTTAATTTCGAATTGTACTAATTAATCATATATGCTTTACCAAAATAATTTTATGGCAAATTAAGCTAAAAAGTCCTTATAATGTTATAACAAATAAACAAAAGATTATGATAATATTGTGTTTAACTACATGAATGAAGCTAAATCAAATTGATTAAACAGACGAGCCCGCAATGTGTAATATTTTGTTTTCTTTTTAGAAAATAAAGAACTCTTAAAATGTGTAAAGGGGCAAAGGCTTGTCTCCCACATTCTTTATTTTTTTCTGCCTGTTCTAGCTGACATGACAACCCTCACGCCACTACTCATTAACACAACCATCATTATTCTTTTTATTTTTTATTGTATCTAAAATTACTTTAATCTGAAAATCAAAAAATTTAAAATAAATAGGAAAAGCAAATTTGTTTATTAATGGTTTTAGTTTGTCCTTTCCTTTCATATTTATTTGGCAGCATGGCGTTGCTACTAATTATTACTTGTACAGTAATATCAGGAGTAGCAGTCTTCCAGTGCTATTAAATTTCATTTTAACATCTCTTTTATAACATTCGTTTTAAGTTTCCATTTTCTATCTATTTTTATAATTATTATAATAATTTTTGTAGGGACGATTTCCACGCGCACTCGTGAACCGTGAGTCCCACAGTACCTCTTACTTCGTAGGCACACTCACACGCTCAATCTTTATGTGGACGCTTACACCAAAATATGATCGGTATTTTTATTAAAAAGGCTTTCAATTAGTTATTATCTCTATTTCTTCTAATTATTTTGTTTGCATTTTCCTACAATGGTTGCTTGTTGATTGTATGCTTTCATATTTCCTTTCCTTTCCTTTTGTTTTGTTTGTCTGGAAATATCGACAATATGTACGTATGAGCGACTAATTTGGTAAAAAATGGTCGAAACATGTGGATATCCACGTGAAATCAAACCAGGTATGTATTTTCTTTTCCTTCCACGTATGTTTTTTTTTTATCAACTCCTTCCACGTATGTATGAACATAATTACGACACAAAGAAATGTTCATGGAAATTTTTGTCACAAAACTGTTTTAGATTAATTAAGTTATGTAATATTCTTTCGTAAAAAAACTATATGTATTATTCATTTTTTTTTAAAGAAAAACTATACGTAGTATTCATCATATTTTCCATTTTATCATGAATTTCTTTTTGACGTAAAATATTTTTATTTAAGAACGATGAAAAAGTTATAATGATCTTTCTTATATAAGATTTATGTTGGGAAAGTTTGGTTACTCTCCATTTTTTCACTGAAATTGTTTTAATTTCTTATATTTGAACTAAGGGAGTAAGGGGTGTATTGAAATTGTGTTTGTGTCTTGTAAATTTATTATAATATCAGTATATTTGATTTGCCGGAAAAAGAAACAAACTAGTAAAATACTTCAAAATTATTTATTATTTTGAATGGTTTGCAGTTTAGGGGGAATTTTCTTTGTAAACAAGCAGTTTAGGGGGAAATTTAGGTTGAAATAAATGCTTGTTTTGCTTTGGTAACTACAAAACTATCATTTGAGGATACGATAAAACATAAAATATAGAGATCACGAAGCTAGGTTATAGATCCGATCATAAGGCCTATATAACTAATAAATAAACTATTTTTTGGTGCTGATTGCTGAATGTGGTATTTTTTTCATGATTAAGAGGATATGGAATGTTTCCATTCCGTTTAATGTGATTGGCATATAAATACCAATATATTTGGAAAGAATAACTTCAATTTTACCAATTCAGTAACACGAAGAATAGTTGATCCAGTTGTTACGTAAGGCTTCAGAGAGGAAATAATAGTTTCCTATTCTAATCATTCAAACGTATATGTATTTTTGAAATGATTAATATGTATATCAGTATATATATAACATGAAATTTGTGTTTAGATTTGGATGTTGCAGTGTATTTATTGGAGGGATCTTCTCGACAATGGCATTATGAATACGGTTGAGCATACGTGTGCCACTTGTACGACGACTTTCATCACAAAATACTCCTTTCTTGAAGTAGAAAAGAATATTAGTTGCTAAAAACGTTTCAAGACGGATGGAATATGATTTTACTTATCTGTATATAATGTATGTAACCGATATTATATAACCGATGTACTACGTTTATTTTTTTTTTTTGAAGAAAGTACTACGTTTATAGTTAGTATTAGATTATATGTGAAATGTAGTTTAGACTTTAGAGGCATTAATAATAGTATAGTTATGTATGAAAGTTTGCAACAAGTCTATATAACGTTTATAAAGAAAAGGGTATATGGCGGAATTCCTTTTTAGTAATCTGTTCGTAAGTTCACTCGTGAAAATAATAAATTGTTAGGAAAAATACCTAATTAAACAGCGATTTTATTGTTGGCAGAAAAAAAACAGCAATTTTATTTTTAAAAAGAAGGGCGTATGGTAAAGACTAAAGGTTCACTATTAATTCGCCCAAATTTCCGGAACTAGTGCTCACAAAGTATTATTTAAAATACAATTAATCGAATTATTAACTAACATTTTTCGTCTTTGTGACAGAAGATAAACCCTTTTTAGTTTAAAAAGAAGAAAAGAAATCCCCTTGTGGCTTGTATGTTGTAAAAGAAGACAATAAACCATTATATATAAAGTTAAAGGTTGCGACTAGATTGAGTTTTTTTGGAATAAAACTCTTTGGAATGGCCAATTCCTATTGATTCTAAAATAAAATTACCAGTTACGTGGGATGAAAAAAAATCCTATTCCAAAAATTTATCTGAAATAAATGGAAACAAAAGGAATACAATAGTAAAAGATTTAGAATAAAAAACTTACGTGAATGAAAAGGAATGGAACATAATTAGGTATTGTTAATTATGTTAATATATTATACACATGTTATTTATTTGCAGTCAAATTGTTGATTTGTTAAGATCTTAAATTTGAAATTATGATATACAATTTGTTACAACCTTAAACTAAAAAATAGCAACATCTTTTTCTTATTTAAACACTCTTTCGTAGTGATCAAACTTACAAATCAAAAAGTTGCTTCTCTCATATTAGGAGGTGATATCACCTCTCATCACTGTTATACTGTTTTTTTTTGTGTGAAAAAAGCTTAAATATTAATGTTTTCAAATTGATGAGGTTTTATAGTTGCCTCATTGTTACATATTACACTTCCTCCAAAATTATTATTTTTAATCTCTGTTCGTAGCATTTATGAATTTTATCCAGAAACATCAATAAACGGTGAAGGAAATTGAGAGTACTCTTAGGATATGAATGGTGACCAGGAAACGGCGATGAATAATGCATTTCTTAACGTTCCTAAAAAATTTCACTATTCACAAAGAATAATTTTTTTTTCTCATTCCCTACCATTCTTTTTTTGTAAGAAATAAAGAACAAAAGTATTCTTTAATAAATTTGGAAAGGATTCTTTTCATTCCTGTAATTTTATTCATTTACGTTGCTTTTCTGTTCATTCCTCTTGTTTTCAGAATGATCACCAGTCGACTAATTTAATTTAAAAATTATAATTAACCCATTTCATTCCTCTTAAAAGTTACCATTTATATTATAAAAATGTGTTCCTGCAGTTATCCATTCGGTTTTATTTTGTTCCATAATTTCTACCTTTCCATCAACAACATTCCGAGTCTGACTGGTGACCATTCTGGAAACAAGATGAACGAATAGGAAAGGAACGTAGAGGAACAGAATTACAGAAATGAAAATGAATGGTTGTTTCATTCCATATTTAACAATGAATTAATTTATTATTTATTTCTTTTAAAAAAAAGGAATGGTAGGGAATGAGAAGGAAAAATTATTTATTATGAATGGTGATTTTTTAAGAAATGTTAGGGAATGTTAATGAATTAATTCCATTCATTCAGAGCATTCATAAATTTTACTTTTATACTTTTATCGTCTCATTCTCTCAGCAGGTAAAGGGTACAAAACCGGGTCGGGTAAGACCCATCAAAGATAAAAACGGGTCGGGTTAGGACCCAGCAAAACAATACCAGCAGACGAAGAAGAACAGGGAGGCCACTCTTAGTTGGGATATTTAATTGCTTTGTCTCCTTTCTTCCTCACTTTATTTCATTTTTATCATCTTTGTTCGCCCACGAGCGAATCTTCTTGTCTCCGATCTATTTCTCTCCTTTTCTGACTCCTCTTTTGAGTGTTTTTTTTTTTTTGTGAAAGACCTCTTTTGAATGTTTTTTTTTTTTTTTTCCTCTTTTGAATGTTAATACACAAATATTAATACACAAATATTATCTTTTAACCTAAGTTTCTAAATAAAATAACGTAATTACTTTAGAGATATTTGAGATGATCACGTACAGAGGACTTACAAGGAACCAAGTATGTTTTTTTTGTTTTTGAAAAACGGAACCAAGTATGTTCAAGTGACATCCCATAATTTCATTTTCTTTATGCTTTTGGATTTTTATGAACTTTGAACCCGTACATTTTTATTTTTGACACCCATTTTATGTTTTCCCCTAGTATATATATAAATTATTCATGGATCTGCAACTGCTCATGCATAGTTTCAGAGTCTTAATATGACTAAGCTATAAACTTACGTATTCTCTCGCTAATCATCCAATTCACTAAATGCTGCCACTTATTCACGACAACACAGGGGACTTCAAGTATTTACTACAATACTTCATAATAGTACACGTTTGACTACAAGAAAGAAAAAACTGTTCCGAACCAGAAGCGTATTGCCTGAAGAACGTACACAGAGTTCTGAAAAATGGATCACACTTAATGACTGTGTATATACCTTGTAAGTGTACTTGCAATTTAATGGTGTTTGGTCATTGTAATACAAGGGAACAAATCTCTTCGATTATAAGCTTAAGTACTGTAACTGTACACGTTTGAAGTTGAATCAACACCCGGCTTTCTATAAATCAAGGTATTAGTTTGAGTTCCGGTATGAGATGGGATTAAATGAAACAACTATCAATGATACTTGATCCAGCTCTAATTTTGTGATATAGTTATGTCTACTAAATTTTCATCCGTTGTTTTATCCAAAAGAAAAAGTATTCATCCGATGTTTTGATTGATATTTGAAAGAAGGTCGTTAGTTTCGTTTGTGAATTGCGATGATAAGTGGATGTCACTAGGAGTACACCTCGACGTGCGACAACACTATAAGAAAGAGACAAGTATGACCCTTCAACATGTTATTATAGTATAAGACTTATATATGCCCCTTAAAACCACTAACGTAATTTGAATACGTATATCAACAGAAAACAACTATATTTTCTTCATAGAAAAAATAAAGCAACTGTAATTGACAAACTCTATAGGGGCTATGGCTACCAGAAATAAGCTAATTAACCAGCGGAAAATTACTAAGAGTTTAACGCTGCCTTTAGAGCTTAGCTAGAAATGCGTTCAGTGCTAGTATTTTTCAACCAAAATGAGTCAGTAGAGCCGATACATTTGCGTTTTGGCACCTGCTGTTACTACTTACTTGTTATAGATTCACATGATTTTACGATGATAGAAGTCATAGAACCTATATATTGTCACGTAGTGATGAGGCCATAAAACTTCCTACTCAAAATTTATTTATTTGTATTACTAATGATGACTCAGAAACTTGCTCTGTTAGTTAAAGTTATAAAAATTCATTCAGTTATTTGGGGAAAAAGAGAAATTAAAACCTTTTATTCCTATTAGGCAATTATAGCTGTTTCTGTAACTATTTTGTGGGTTGGCTTTTTGCGGGCGAGATCTTTCTCTATGTCCAAAAGGACCAAAACATACGTATAGACTTCCTATTTTCTATTTTGTTTTGTTACCTCTCAAATGCTTTTGTTTGGCATGCATGCATGGATTAATAATGAGGAAGTCCATTATATTTTACATGAAATTTGGTAGGATTTCTTATTACAGATATTCCGACATGATTAAACTACCGATATAATTGTCATAATTTAATTTGTATAGTCTTCTCTATAACACCAAAGTTTCCATCAAAGGATCACAGTTTCCACCTTCGACATGATCATTAAATCTCTTTCTTTTATCTAGCCACGCTTTTGTGCTACATAAGCTGCATCTTTCTGACCAATTAAGGTCTATTCGTTGACCACTAACTCACTTTAAGAATTTTACAAATATGACTGAAAATGTAATCGCTTTTGTAAAAGTAGTGAATTAAATGTTTATAAACTTATATTTCTGATCAAAGAAAATGTAATGTAGTTCTTTCGAGTTATTCAAAACTCAAGTGATCGAAAAACTGAAATAAATGTAAACCTTAGAAGAAGAAATTAAAATGTAAACACGATTAATGTGTCTGCCACAAACAAAAAAAAAGAGTGAAGTACATTACCATTTACATAATGTTGTCCATGTCATTAATGTTCATCGTCCCTTTCTACGGCTCAAATAGCACAACTTGGAAACTTCAAAACGATAAATCACGCTTATGTTCAAGTAGTGGAAGACACATTGACGTCTCGTCTCTTAAGACAAGACTTCATATTCGTTATATGTTTATATCCAACCAAACGGCCACATGATTTTTTTTTGATAACCAAACACACTTACTTTCATAATTTGCTTAATTTGGCTTTAATAATACAAATTAAAATAACTTTTCGTCTTGTCAAAATGTCTCAGGTGTTATAATATTGCGACTATGGCACATGTAGTATAGGAAATAGTGTTGCACATGGGATTGATTGATTGATTTTACTGCCCACTCACCTGTATGTATCGTTTTCTTGTATATTTTTTTTTTGTGTAACGTTTTCTTGTATTCAGATCCTAATTCATCTTTTAGTCTGTCAGAAGAATTGCTGCTTCATTTACTCTTACCATATCTTAATGACTACTCCATATATGCAAACATAATTGGGAAGAGAATAATCTTTACCTTTGAATTGGAGGAAACTAAATCATGCATTCTAGCCATTGGCGTCAGCACCAACCATCTTCACGTTGAACTGATATATAACATTACATAAGTTGATACGAACAACAAATCAACAACAAACAGGAGTCAGCGGAAGATCCTCCGGCCCCTAAGCTACATTCAGAGACTCAATAAAGATTCAAACTTTGAGTCCCTCCTTATCCAAATAATGTAATTTCAAGAATATAAACCCGTACGTCAACATTATTAATGTCTCTACGTATTCAACAATCTAAAGTTTTCGAAACCCTAAAGCTGAGAAGCGAAATCTCGGGGTCGGCATATAGAGTGTCAACGGAGTGAACAACCTTCGCCGAACTATTCAATACCGAGGAAGAAAAATAATAAGAAGGAGGAGGAGGAGTCTGTTTGGTCCAAGCCTTGGCGACGACTACAGGGCTCTTCATCAACCAAACATGTTGATCGGATTTTTCCAAATCAAGTTCATGAACGTTACTTCCATCGTCGTACATAGTTAACTCAGATACTTTCTCTCTTCTAAAAATCAAATATTTCTTCCTCTTCTCAAAGTTACTTCTAACTTAGTTCTGAATCTAAACTCTGTTTCGTTTGTTTTTTTGTTATGTCTTCGTGTTTTGACTATAACCCTGTCTTACTCGAAGCGGAGGTGAAAAATCTTGTGAGAGACGCAACCGGTCACTAAATTAGGCTAAAAGCCCATACGCCAAGAAACCAGTTTTAGTGGCCCATTTTCTATTTGCAGAAGCCTATTCCTGGACACACAGTTAGTTACAATATGTATCCTTTTAGATGAATGTATAGGATCTATGGATCCAAAAGAATATTATGTAAAAACACACACACACACACACACACAGGTGAGATAATATGAACACCGATTCTTAAGATCCTAATAACGTTATGGATGAAACCCAGCAGCTAAGTTTGCTTGCTCTTTCTCATGTTATCGATCATGCCACTTTTCCTTTATATATATATATATATATTTGTATTCCGATTTGGGTAGCGCCTTTGGTTGTGATGGCTATACAATCGACGTACTGAAGCTAATGTAATATAATAAGTATCTTTGAGTAACATTAAAATTATAGTTCGTTCATTTTTAGGACTACGTTTACAATAATTATCTGTACATTTAACTTGCATTGATGTATCGTGTATTTAAATGGATACAAACACATTGTCTGGACCACGATTGTGTTAATAAATACACCGAGATTAGAAATAGATGCCGTTTATAGGACAAACGACAAATAAGTAATTATCCTTCAGAATTTAACTAAATCCAAGAGAAGCCCTAACCACAACTTTCGCTCAGTTACAGTGGGGGACCAATCTCTTTCTTTTAACGAACTTTTTTTAATCGTCTTTCATTTGGTTTATACATCTACACTGAAATCTACTGTTTTCAACTAATAACCAAGGCCGTGCCTGACTATAGGCTAGTATGCTTGGGGCCAAAATTTCTATAAATAGTTTTAGGGGCTAAATTGTTTGCAAGAGCTGCCTAAAGCACAGTTGGTAAACCGTCTACATTGTTACTAGGGTTGTGTGCTCGAAACCCAGTTAAAAAAATTTGGACATTTTTCCAGAAAATATAATTTATGGGCCAAAAAAAAATTCTGCTTAAGGGCCCACAATATTCAGGTAATAACATATGATTCATCTAAGTTTTAGTATTGACTTTAAAGTCTGAATTGAAAATATACATCGTTTGAATATAAGACGACATTGTATATCACATGGCGTGTAAAAAGAAATTTACTTGTACTAGGTCCGTGTCCGCGCTACGATAATGTGGTTATGTTATTTTCTTTTTAAATTTATATAATATATGATATCATTTGATAAATTTGTTCTAAAGAATTTACAAAGTTTTGAGCTTGGATAGTAGGTATAGATCCGGTTGTACCTTTATTAATGGTTTGTTGATGATTTCCTTTGGCCAAAGTTATATTTACAACACATCATTCATGTAAGTTCAATATCTGCACAAAATTTTGGAAGCGAATTTTTTTGAATATATCAAAAGAGAATGAGAAATAGATCATACATACTGATCTGAAGTGGTTTGTGATTTTAATTTTCAAAAGCAAAAAAAATATCATAAGAAAGCATGCAAACAGTATAACTTTAGAAATAGCATTTCGTATGAGACTAACACAATAAAAACCTAAAAATCCTTTAGCTTCATTCTAAACCTAACGATCAAGCATTTTATTATATTTTTTTTAAAGTTAAAAGTAATACACATGAAGGTATGTCCGTTTGTCGAGTGTAGACGATTGTATCATGGAATATCTTATAGACATAAATGGAAAATTGTGAGATGATGGTTCGAGATGGCCCTGATCTGTTAACAAATATGAGTTTAGTTAAATTTGCAACAGAGTGGTTGTATGCTGGTTAGTGATGTTCACTTTTCTTTTTAGTAGTGAATATGCGATTGCATGTTTTATAGATTCATGATAACCTTATTTACTGTGTTTTGTTTATGGGCTATATAGCTGTGTTTTACCTTGTTTGTAGAACCACTGCCTGTACGATTTTATGCATGCGGAGGTGAGTTTTGGCTTGCCTCACTCATGATGGATCTCCAATGCATTCTCTATTCGTGGCTTGTTTGTCCCAAAAAGAAGATATTTCGGTAGTATAGATGGTGGATCTGTTAATTTCTCTGGCCCTTATCTTATGGTTAGTGTCTAGATTTAGATGTTAATGCTCATGTTTTGGTGAGCTATGACAAAGAAATGTGTTCCTATAATTGATATGATTCTAAATATAGTTTAATCAAATTATAACAATGATAGTAATTAAGCACGTTTTTGATTGGTCAAAATTTTAAAATATCTGTTTACCTTATTTTTAACAAAAAAACGTAATATGTCAACATAATTTTTATTACGCTGGCTTGAAATTTTTGGTTGCCATTTCTTGGATACTATTACATTGATTGATATCCTATCCATGGGTTGCATATATTTTATTGTTTTTCAGTTCATAGTAATGTATGGTGTGTATATCTGGTGAGTGTATATATGTTGGATCGTTCTGGTATTTGAGTTTTCATGTTAAAACGATATACTTGGGTTCATATGACTATTTTTTTTTGTAATTAACTGTTTCAATTTGCATATATATAATGTAATGTATGTTTTCGTTGTTTACTTTTCCGTAAAGATTTATTTTTGGATCATAGGCATATTAGTACGGATTTTTAACTATATTTTTTTGTGACCTACCTTTTTTCATAAACCTTTTTGTAAATTATAAAAATAATAGGTATGCATATTTTTTTTCCTTTCAAATGTCGTTTTGATCCCCAAAATACTTAGGAACAAAAGTCTTCATCCATGATTTCCTATAACCTTAGTTTCATGAGATTTACTCATTAATTATATGCCTCATTAGAAACTGAAGCTTACCACAGATGGCTTTGCCGATTGATTATATAAAGAAGAGTACATGAACTGAAAATAATGACTGAAAATCATATAAATGTAACATATATGTTCATTTGTGCGCGTGTAAGTCTTGTCTAAAAAAGTAACATGCAACTGTTTTTATTCCCATTTTTAATTGTTTTTTCTAAAACATAGATTGGTTATAAGTTATAACCCATGTTCAAAAAGGCGAGTAGCCGTTGTTGTGGCCGGAAATTTGTGCGAGGATGGATTTTAAAACTCATGTCTTGTTGATTTTTCAATTCATCTCAAATTTCAATATGATATAATAAAGTAAACTGTGGAGAACTTGTCCTCATAAGCTTGTGTTTGCGTTGTATGATCACAGAATTTGATTTTCTCACATAATAGTCTTGATGACTGATGTTGCTTAATCATAGCTCATGCCTCCAACAAAGTATGTGCTCTCTATGTGAATTCAATACCGCTTGCATTTGAAAAAAAAAACAGAATATGTTGTTATATGATGTTATCGGCCTTAAGTCAGTGTGTAAGAACATATACTCTCTGCTTCTGAATTTTTGAATATAAGGAGACTGAATACTCTAAAATATTTAGTATATAGACACAGGAGAGGTCCTGAGATGTAAATCAGAAAATATACTTGCTTGAAATTACTTTGTTTAAGAACTCTGATCCTAAATTTTACTCTATATAAGGGGAGTCTCGAATCTAAACGCTTAGTGTATCAAACAAAATCTCTTTTAATATTTTTCTTTTGTCCACCACCAAAGAAAACTCTGTTAATCACAACCCCTCCAGCATCGACAAATAATCCAGGAGGTGAAAATCATTTTATAGTTACTTCCCTTATGAGACCTCAAATGTTCAATCACAACCTTCTTAGACTATTGCGGTCTCCTCATTTACCCAACCACCCACTTTTCATTTGATCTTCATCTTCTTCCTTAGCCTTCTAGCCATCACTCTTGTCTTTAACAACCACAACCACAACCGACTAAGCTGCAACAGATGAATTTTTTTTTTTTTTTAAACAATCACTCTGCAAAGCTGAATCTGATACAAACAAATCGACCTTTAAAGATTATTCACAGAAATAATGCTAATGAGAAGACCAAATAAAATCTCAACTCAAGAGCAAAGGGCTTCTTTACCTTTAAAAATTCCTGAAGAGCATTAGTTTAGATGAAACTTGAGTTCAAGCTCTTGGTTCCCTCAGCTGTGGCCAATGCTCCAGCTTCCTCACTGATAAGATCCAATATTTCTTCCAGCGTCTCTTCTCCATCCAAAAGCTCTAAATCAAGATTTTTAAACAATCAGGTTGAGGAAACCATGCATTACAAAGCAGGGGAGGTCGTGTAAACTTACCGTTCTCCCATCTCCCATGAGAAGAACCTTCTCACAAAGAAAAACCTTCTCTCTCTCTCTCTCTCTCTCTGATGGACCATAAGTCCACAAAAACACAGATTTCTACGAATAAACCAATCACAAGTTCTTGTTTCCATGTTTCATGTTATAAAAAAAAAAATTCTCAGTGGTATTGAATGAAAGAGTTATAAAAGAAACAAAGAAGTAGTTGGTGTACCGGTGTTAGCTTCCGTGCTGCGTTCCTGTCCGTGTGAGCCTGTTCACGTTTGGCTGCTGCTGTGCGGATCTCCTTCTCAAGCTTGGTTGGGTCTTGCGTTGCTTCAGACCCAAGAACCTTCATCAGATTGCTCATTTTCACCTTTGCTTTTGGTGGTTCAAGCAACCCTTGTCTGATCATCTCCTGTTTCTCCTTTTCTTATGCCAGACGCCTCTGGGTTCGAAGTTTCTTCTGCTCCCTCTTTGTCAGTTTAAGAGGCTGGGGTGGTGGAGGCGCTGCCTCTGCAGGTGGCTCTATGGGACGGGGATGCTCTATGTAATGTGTGAGTTTTTCTGTCTTCAGATCGCTATCGGTAATGGTACCATCATCTATGTCGCCATACACGCCATTTGTGAGGACAGCTGCATCCCTGAAAGACAAACAAAACTATAAGCTAAGAAAACCCATTATGAACGTACACAGAAAACTGAGACCAAACCAGCACGGCACAAAGCCACCAGTTAACTATTTGGTCTGAATCAAAGAAAGGTAACTAAGTGGTTCACAATAATAAGATGATTCATTGTTACCATATTCTAATAGTAATCACCCTGGTGCTGATTACAGAATAATACAAACTATCAGAAGTAATAGGCGGCAAACTAATGAGCACACTAAGCCAACAGTCAAAGAGATCAACAACTCCAATTGTAAAGAAATCCAGAAAGCTTTCATTGCTTACAACTATATTTGGTTGAGAGTGATTCTTGAGAAGCTTCAGTTCCTCCTCCAGCTCCTGAATATGAGATTCAATAAGCCAACGTAGGAAAGTCATGAAGCAATCAGCTGACTGTAGAGAAAGAAAGAACCAACTAAGAACATATGATGAAAGAGATAGGGTACCACAATATTAACGAAGAAACATGTTCGTCTATTAGCAAACCTGAGTTTTTTTCTTGGAGGTGATGCAATCAGAACCTGGAAAGAACAACTAAAATCACGTTCAATCAACAGCAACAATCATTAGAGTCAAAACCAAAACAAAAAGTATAATTATGTGAATAATCAACGAAGTAAGATGATAGGTTTTACTACATATATTTAGTTTATTGATTATCAAAAACTCATAAGAGGTATAAAACGTGACGGAAAAAGGGAAAGTAAAGATTGACTTGCAGAGAATGATAACAGTTCTGAAAATCCAAAAGGGAGTCAACTAATTACATGTTTATCTGCGAGAAGCTCTTGGTATTGACATTAATGGCAATTGAACATGCAAGAGAGAATAAAAACCTAATAATCCCAATAAAGGATGAGTGGACAACCTCTTGAGAAAACGGCAAAGATGCAGATTGTTGAAAGTAAAGTAGGAAGACAAAATCAAGGTTAGCCAGAACGGAAAAGGGGAGTAAAAAATCAAGAACTGCAAAAACTTGGTTGGGGAGGTGAGGGTTCGTGTGTATGGCCCTAAATTTATAGTTAGTGGTTGATAAATATCATAAAACGTCTGGATTTGAAGGATGAAGAATCATAGAGAGGTGGAACGGAACATTGAAAAAGAGTTTAAAGATCACTGATTGATCATAAGTGGCTAAAGTAACGTGAAACTCGGAAAACTCAGAGATTAGAGAAGATGAAGTGGAAGAGTCGAGGGGGAGAGAAAGGCAAGTTTGAGAAAAATAGGTTTTGGGCTGAGGATGGGCAAATTATATTTTTTACAAAGCCCAGCCAACGTGCCTTTTCTAGCTCAATCCCTTTTATATGACGTGGACGAATGCTGCTCTATGAATGGCTAATTTTTCAATCCGACGTGTACACCTTTAGAGGGTTTAGTATCCTCCTTTTAGTATAGTTTAGATTGTTATCAGGCAATAGCCATACACTATATATAATCTAATAATCGCACGGTTCCTATAACTTGGAAGCTAGAGATTTACGCTGAACTAATGAAAGATATATACTATAAGGTAAATAAGTACAAGTGAGATATCGTATTCAAACATTTCCAACATGATTTTTTTTTTATTAATGATTGGTTTTTAGGAGGTGAGAGAAGTGAAATGAACAAAAAAAATTGTTTCATACGTGTAGATGCGCAAATGGGCCTTAAATTGTTTTTATGCATATACGAAATTTTATTTATTTTTTTTGGTAAAATGTTAAATTGCATATACGAATTTTGCTCACATTGTCACTATTTGATATATACGAGTGGATGGTTTCTATGATTTATGAAAAGGGGATTGAGATAAAAGAAAGTAGGTGTCCTATCAATCAGAATCGAGTTAGGTATGTGCTTAACAGAAGTTGAAAATGCATTTCAAATCTTTGTTGGATACTAGTCTCCCACCTTGACCATAGACTTTACAATATTTACAATGATATGATGTGCCGAGTCTTTGGACACTTCTTGGCTTCTTGCTTCTTGACCCATAAGTTTCCCTTTTCAACAAAATTAATTAACAATTTACTCGCTAATAACCATCCTTTCAAACTTAACCTAACGTTTTAATGGTAACTAATGATGATGATGCCTAACATTTGAACTGTGAGGAAAGTATACGTACCATCGGAACCACATGTGCCTCATCAATACATAATACTATAAAGAAATCCAAAATTAATTAAGAAAATATGGCTAGAGAAAAGCTATTAGCAAAAGGAAAGCCATGGGATAATCCTGTAGAGCTTTTGCGAAACAAGAAGTGAGACTGATTAAGCATAGTATCAGAGGGAATGATCGTGATTTATTGAACAGTTACAGTTATTTGGAAATTGATATATTTTAAAAACAAAACAAAATATGTTTGAACGAGAGAGTCTGAAAGAAGAGATCACATGTCATGAGTCAGACACTACAATTTTTTAGTAACTTCCATCTTCTCCTCTGTCCTTTTAACCTGTCCTAAATCAAGCAATCTATACACAGTACTAGCTAATCATTATTGTCAATAATACAGTATCAGTTCACACATACATACTGTCATATTAATTAAATATCATTTTACTAGGACAACGAAACCAGTTTAGACGACATCTATATGTAATTGTGTATCTATAACAGTCATTTATAGATTTGTTTTTTTTTGTAACACTTATAGATGTGTATATAAAACTACAAACTGCAAGGGAAAAATTGTTACCAAATAAGAGGACAAGCTACAGACGAATAATAGCCACATCCATGCAAGTAGTTGATCAAATAGCTAAACTTGTCATAGTTCTGCAGGGAAGCACATAGTTTGTTATAAATACCCTATATTACTATCCGTTTACACTCATCTAGCTACGCCGATTAACAAATCACATGTTCCTTATGGACTCGCAATTAATTGACATTCTCGAAATATTTAACCTTACCGTCCTATGTTGTAGATAGGGGTTGAATCTACTGGAATGACACGATATTATCTAAGTAAAAATAAAGTGGCCAAAATAAAGGAAATATGTGTGAAACTATTAGACTCAAACCAGATAAAATAGAATAAACTAGATTAAACTTGTACAAAAAGTAAATTAAAGTTAATGCAGGAATGAGATTTAAAGTCGCCCAGTTTTTAACTGATTTATTTTTCCATCTTCCCAGATGTTAGATACTATATTTCAATAGAGAATTCGGAGGAATTCCATTGGGTAATATAAAAGTTGTTCAATGCCTTCTTAAAATATGTTTTTTCAAATCTTTCGTCAATGGAACACGAAACCTAGTTAACTCACGTTTGGAACCAGCAAGCAAACGGATAAACGGGGGAAAAAGCAGCTTCGAGCTCAACACCAACCAGAAAGCTAATTCAATATCAAACCCACAAATATTGTTATTTATTAGTTTCTGATTTGACCTTTACTTAAAAAGTATTATATATCGTACACCAATTAAAAAGAGAGATAATTAGTAATACATAAAATTCCAACTAAACGACATTGAAACACAAAGAGATCGATACTACGCAATGAACCAAAAAGAGTTGTACTAGAGACAGTTTCATGTAACGAATAATCACAAGAGGAAACTGAGAAGGTGCAGTAAACAAACAATAAAATAAAATATCAAAAATTAAAACTCAAACATTAACTCAACTCTCATTGATGTTCTTAAAAAGGCGGCGTACGATGTGCATGTTAATCACCCCTAAGTAACAACCTAGCTAAGGGAGTTTTATGAACTTGCACGAAGTTTTAAAAAGGCAAAGATGAATACAAAAACAACAACAAAGAAAGGCCTCTTATTATTATAACGTTGTAAAGCTGAAATAATATTCAATAACTTAGTCCCTCGGAGGTGTGAAGAATGGCGTACCGGCGATGAAGGAGTTGAGTTGAGTAGGATAAAGCGACGAAGGATCAAGAATTAATCCACTGTTATTGTTTCCGGCAATAGTAACCGCCGTTTTTGCAGCAATCTCTTCGGCATTGGTGGTTGTAGCAGTGGATGCAAGGAGGTTAAATTGGTGGTGGTGATCTTGATCTGGTCCTTGGTCATAAAGAATGCCTTTAAAGACATGTCCCCCAATGTTCACAGCCGTTTGATAAGCATATTCTTGATCATCTTCATCCTCTTCTATCGAGCTCACTCGAACGCATCGGAAAACCGCCGGTGAGCTAACTTCCGGTGGTAATTTTTGAATCGCCTCCAACCCTAAATTTCATTCACAATTATAAGAATAATAAAAAATAAACCTAAGCTTTTTAAGCCTCTTTTAGTACATGTTTTTGATTTTATACCCAAATCTATCTTTATATATCTATTGAATAACGTTACATGAAATTGATCTTGTTTATAAACCCATTTTTGTCGTCAGGTTTACCAAGGAACAGTAACTTAGACAAAATAAAGCAGCAGTATCCGGCGGACATCCTCATTCACACGCAAATGATGTTGTACTTCTCCACAAACATTCATAATTAAAACTTTGACACTTTTCTTGAAGATTCAACCAATCTTGTAAGCTAAATTCGCTATCATCAATTGGAAAAACACACACCATGATCAAAGTTTACCTGAATTAGAATTAGTATTCACCACACGGGTAGCAAGAGACGATCCACCACCACCATTATGGTCTTTATCATCATCATTATCACCACCATCTACTTCACGTAGGCGTTTAGCGTTTGCGTTTGGCGTTTCGCGGCTGGAGGCTGAATGGTGCTGCAAGGAAGCGAGTTGAGCCAAACGCTCACGGCGTTTAGCAGCAGGAACCCAAGTGCTCTTAACGTGAGTCTGACAGTGAAAGCCTCGGCTCTTACAACAAGTTCTACATCTCATATGAGGACAATCTTTCTTAGCTTGATTCCCACAATCTTGACAGTTCATACCTCCTTGTCTCGTTACGGTGAACCCTCCCGGCTCATGATCGGAGACTACGTTGAAGTATAAACCCCGGCTCCTGTTATTGTTGTTATTGCCGCTGCTGCTTCCGCTTGGGACCATTCCAAAGGAGTAGAAGTTTGAAGGAGGTGTGACATGTTGTTGTTGTTCTTGTTGTTGTTGGAAGTATTGTGGAGGCCAAATCTCGAAACCCTTGTTGGTGTTATAGATCTCGTCTTTGTAAAGATAAAGATAGTTACTCTTGTCTTGATGATGATGATGATCCTTGTCAACTTGATGATGATCTTGTTTGCTGTTGTTGTTGTCTCTCCCTCCTAGATAGAAAAATCCTGCCATTTATTTTCCAAGTGATAATCAACATCACACACACAACATACCCCAAAGAGATCCAAGAAAGATACAAATCTTTTCTTTGCTTGGAGAAACTGAGAAAGACTGGATCAACTAAAAGACTGCAAACGCCTCCATGGAATTAGTCTCTCTTCAACATTTTTTAGAGACAACACAATTTTGATCTCTGAAAGTGGAAGTTGCTGGGTTTTCTGTGGATAGAGAGAGAAAAAGGTTTTTAAGACATATAGAGTCCCATGAAGATCTTTTGCTTTGGGCACTTCACTACAGTTATCTTCCAGTTTGAGTGAATCCCCATCACATAAATATCACTCACTATATATGTTTGAAAGAAAAGAAAAATAAATATAAGCTGTCATTATTTTAAGTAATTTTCTTAGAGTAATCATGCCATCATGTAATTTTTTTCTGTCTCAATGGATTTCACGAAATATTCACAACTAGTTTGAGGTGATCATAATTACTCTCTACATTTTAAAAAAAAAAATACATTATTCATCATTATTTCATAGTCGTTTATTACAGTTGAAATTTATATAAACACGAAATTTGAATAATGACTAAGAAATCGGTATTTCGAGATGCAAAATAGTATGCATGAAATGTATTAGTAAAATTTAAAATAACTATTTGTCTTCGTATTTTTAGATTTATAAAATTTATGATGTGTAAGTTCAATTAAACAAAACCGAAAATATTTAAAATAAAATTAAACTAATAATTTAAATCTCATAATGTTAATTTTTACCAAGTGCTAAAAGGCCACGTGTTAGAACAGGGAGTTTATCTCCACATGTCCCTCCCCCGCAAAACCCTCTCAACCGTTTATTTATCTTTTCTTCCCATTTCAATCTGAATTATAATTATATGAAACTCTATAAAAATAGTATGCAACCATTAAAGGGGGGTTGGCATCAAAAACACTAAAGAGAATTCAGAAGAAGAAAAAAATTATTGGAAGTCTTTTCAAAAAGAATTTGGCAAGTCTAACGTCACATTGCTTTGACCTTTTATCGTCACGGACGGTCTTATCGTGAAGTTTTGGTTTACAGATTAATCACGGCGATTAGACCTTCATTGACACAGTCGAAAATTTAACTTTTCGAAGAAGCCTACGTGCGCTAATTTTTCTGTAATTTTAAGTTTTTGTTCGTCTAACAAGGGTTACGTGCACTAATAAAGTGTGTATGCATAATTTTTTGTTTTCTGGCCATGACATTATAAAGTATATGTGAGCTATGTGATAAATTCAGTCATGTAGGAAACCTTGTTACTTTTTAAAACATTAATAATAATACCAAATCATGTGCCAAAAAATAAATCAAAGCAATTTTCAATATACTGTTGAAAATGCTATTTTCAGTTATATGTGATCAAATACCTGATAAATTTTCAAACAAATAAAAGGCCTGGAATTCATGTTTTATACATTGTTTCGGAAAAAAAAGAGGGGTTTTGATTAGCAATTGAATAGACTAATCAAATTGAACGTTGACTGCATAATGCAATTATATTTATTCTTTGTAGAAAACCAGTGAGATATGTTTTCGTAGTTAGCCCTCTAAATGTTTTTTTTTCAAAAACCATTTTTTCATTTCCTCTAAATTAAACCTCTATACCGGTATTTTTCCTTATTAAATACCTCTTACCGGTATATTTTGTCTTTGTGGGAAACCAGCCAGATGTGTTTCTATAATTAAACCTCTAACCGGGCAATAGATAAGATTATATGAACAAATGGTTTTAAGAAATAGTAAACATATGTGGCCTGTGTTTTAAAAGGGGGATTCGGCTGTACAGCAAACCCTAGTCTAAGCTTTAGCTCACGAGTCATTATTGTTACTAGCCGATGAATGGATGTGATCGTCTTCCATTCTTACCCATACTACTACATGAATATTATTTTCTGTATTTAAAATTTCTAGCTCATTCCAGTTGAAGTAGAAAACTTAGCTTTCACGTTCGTATTTAAAATGGAGAAAACATTAAAATAAAAATGATATTTGGGACTATTTGGCTCTTTTCATTGGAAATGAAAATAGAGCAATTTAACACTACAATAACCCATACACATCTTTGAAAAAAAAAGCATATATACATATAATCATAACAACATACATACTTATCTTGATTAAAACCGTCAGTGCTTTTATCTGAAACTAGCTACTATTGATTACCACCTCTAAATATTTTATACAAGTACGTAGCAATTGGTCATACATATTCTTTTTTTTTTCCGTCTGAAGGGATTCATTCATTCATAGTTAAACACTGTTACAAAGGCTGGCAGAAATCATGAAATCTCCAGAAACTAAAGCCTAAAGGAAAGACTACTTGAGCCCACAACGGGGCGACTTGAGCCCACATCGGAGCGATTTGAGCCCACATCGGGGCGACTTACAGACACCAAACAAATACGGGTAAAAACCAATCACCCATAACTAAAACATTACAAACATGAAAATCTACAGACAAACTGACATTTCAGTGCACATGACCTTCCAATATAGCAACCGCAGAGATCTGGACAAATCGAAGCTGCTCTCGGCCAACCAACGATTCCATCCGCTTCAAAACCCGAAGACCCTCAGTCTTCTCAACCCGGATCTATCGTTGCCGCCTATGGCCTGCCGAACGATACCATTAGTAATCAAGGACCAAGACTTCACAACCCGACAAGTAAGCAACTTTCGGATACGGTTTGAACGCACTCTCTGACGTCCACTTTACACCTAGATAGAAGTCTCCCAGACACCTCCACACAAACAAGCCTCGTCAATTGATTCCCATAACAAACGCATTCAAAAACAAACCACATCAACGAGAAATCACTGCACCACCAACTGAAAGAGAATTCTGCAACTGAAATTATCACACACCAAACCCAAAAACTAAACACGGGACTCACAACCCTCTGATATAATCCGGTTCCACAACCGATAGAACATCATCTTCATATCAGGGTCATCACAAACGTTAAGAATAAAAGTCCAGACCTTAGCAAAGGAAACACTCAGAGGATAGACAGGGTCATCATAAGTGGCCTCTAGCCGAAAGAACTTGCATCTCGCTCCTAAGCCCGAAACTGAACAGACTAGTCGGGAATGAAAACCGAACCTTGACTACTGCGATGGAACAAGACCTTAACTGATAGCGACTTCAAGAAGTGCAGAGACCATACCGTAAAGGCCTCTTCTTCGGTTGACCACGACTTCTTCGAGCCTCCTTGCTGAGCTTGTCTTTGAACACCGAAGGACCAAAGCTTCTTTCTATCGTCTGTTACACCACTCCTTCTGCCATCTCACCGTCGTAGAGTACGGTAGATCCAGGCTCCAGGAGACGTCTCACCTATACCACGCGCCCTCGTCGTGAAGGCTCTGGAAGTGGAAAATTTGAATCTGACAAAACCCTCAGTTCTAAAAGCCGACCTCCAATCCATCTCCTCCGCTCCAACCTCACGTCGACACCAGAAATCCAAGACGAACACCGGATCTGGTCGCTACTCCATTGCCGGCATGTCTCTTCTTCCAGGGCAAACAGTATATCGGAGAGAGAAAGGGAGGTAGGAGAGGAAGCAAAGAAGGAAAACGGAGGAAAGGGAAGGAAAGGAGCTCCGGCAACGTCGCAGTGACGCGTACGCGCCGGAGATAACACGGTGGTCTTTAGATCGCTTCGAGAGGCAAAGACGCTTTTTTCTTTTTTGCCTTGTGTTGTCTTCTCCTTTACAATGTATTGGTCATACATATTCTATAGTTGTAAAATTAAAACCACTAAAGATTACGTTTTCAGTCATAACTTGGATTGACATTAGAACCGAAGCAAGCAGAGTAGCAGACCCACTGTAGCATCTTTGATCACGTGGAACCGCGTGAATTACCGGCGCAATCTTCATTTGATAATTATTAAGCGCATTTGATGATAATAGTTAAGCGATTTAAAAGTTTATATTTTTGTGGAAGTCCCTTTAAGTCTCGAGGCTGACAAATCATTTAGTTTTTTTTTTAATTAAATCGAAGTATCTCCAATCTATTGAAGACTCTAGAAAAAAAAATGCAATCCAAATATAAAATTTGTTTATGGCATTCAAATATGGACCGAAGACGAGAATTTATATTCATGTTGACAGTGGGTGAGGAACAAATTTAATTTATTTCTCACATAGTTATATACTACTTTAGATGGGAACAAATTCTGAAATGCGAATTATTATACATATATAAGCGAAAGCAAATTTGTTGAAAAATGAAAAATCTAGCGTAGTGGATATAGACTATAAACAAATATACTGTTAAGAATGTGGGGGATAGATATATCAAAATTTCATAGTATTATTTTTTTCTCTCATAAATGTGTTTGTTAGATGTATATTTTCGATACTTTATAAATATATTATAAAAATTTGTTCAAATAAAAAGAAATTTACAAATCGATATTCTCATCTTCTATTGCAAATTGTTGACAGTCTCGTGTATTTTAAATTGTTCATACATAATATCAGGTCACGAGTGAGATTTGACTTCTCAATCCTTATTGCTAGATTTGATCACGCCTTTTGATCAAATCTTCGGTATCGACGGACCAATTAATACAAACCCAATTTCAAAAGATAAATTCTCACCAATACCATTAGTATCCCCTTGATGATTTGTGTATTTGATTTTATTTTGCTGGGAAAATCCCTTTACTTTTTATAAAAGCTCATTTATTTGCCTCGAAGTCTTGAAGAATTGTGAAAAAAAAAACAATCATGAGAAATTGAGCATATATATTCTAAAAGAAAATTCAGGAAATTTGTAACATTTGAAATACCCAAAAACATGATACTTTACAGTTTATAATAACAATTAGTTTAGTCATCGGTCCATAATTTTTTTGTAAAAACAAAAAGCTTATTCAAAAATCAAAATCAAGAAGTAGAACATCAAACAAGTATAGGGCCCATTCCAAAACATGAATTTTGTCTAGGAAAAACGGGATTTTCGTTAACTTTTTCGTTACATAATTAATTTTTTGTCATTGATCCCTAATATATAAATCTAGCATGGCTGTTCGTACTTAATAGTTAATATGTACCGGAAAAATAATCGTATTCAGGGGCGCGAGACATGGCCTTTTATATACTTAGAATTTCTTGTTGACTAAATCACTATTTTGTCTTCATTTGTAAATGTAATTATTTTGGTTTAATAAAAAATCAAAGGAGCTCCTAACTTTGATGACTCGGGATCCTCATGATTAAACTAGTTTTTTTTTTATTTTTTTTTATGATTAAACTAGTTGCCTAATGTCTCTTTTGTCTTTTGCCTTTTGTCTTTTTTTTTCTTTACTTTTTTTTCGTTTTTTTTCGTTTTTTTTCTTCCTTCGAATAACATTATTTTTGTTCTTATAATTTTTGATAATTTGACGAGATTAGTAGATAGCATTGGCTTATTTTTGTGGTGGGTGACATTTATGTTAAGGGACTCGCAAATATTGTCGCGGGTCTGATGAAGTTCTAATTTTGTTCTTCTATAGTTCGTATATAGCTAGAATATTAAATACTTAAATGTCCTAAAACATTATAAACACTAGATGTCTGTAGAATGTCGACATTTGTATAGAAAATATATGTCTATTAACCGCTAAGTTTGTTATAGATGTTTTCAAACGTCGACAAAAGAAAGAATGTTTTCAAATTATATATTTCGATTATATCTCTGACTATATTAAATAAATCCATCAACAATAGGTAATGCTATATGTAGTCATGCTTAAGCTAATGAGGTTATACAATTCAAATGATTAACATTGTCATCCAACATAGTTGCAAAAAAAAAAAAACATTTTCATCCAACATTCTTTTTACTTTATAAAACACCACATAAATCATCGTATTCTTAGAAAAAACATATACAGTATATCTTTTTTAAAAACATATATATCAATTGTTTATAATTTATAAGAGATGTGTATAGTTTCGGGAGAGTCAAGCTTCAATCCACCAAGAAAACATCAAAATAATACATCATTTTGAGGTAAAAATGAGAGGATGTGAATAATGTTACATTCTATTTGAGAAAATACTATTTACAAAACTCATTTTAATGTTAAGATTTTTCTATTTGTTTAATAATCTCTAAAATTTTACAAAACTTCATCGTATATATGCATAAAAACAATCATATACAAATATTACTTAATGTTTTTTGTTTAATTTGTGAATAATAATTAAAATTTAAATGTAATTATAAATAAAAAGTTAATTAAATACTTAAATATAAAATTTATAATTTAATAATGATATATATAAAATAAAATAAACAATAACATTAATAATACATAACTATTACAAAAACACAAAAAAATTTAACACAACATAGAATAATTATTGTCGAAAATAGTATTGTTTAAATAGAACTCTATTATTGTTTTGTATGGGGTTATGTAATTTTAATGGTGTAAGAAATACTTTATTCAAACAAAATTAAAGTTTAGTTGAAATTTAAAAAAAATGATTATAATTTTAAATCTTATCGAATAAAATGTGTCATTAAAATGAACAAGAAGTTGAAAAATGAATATATTAAAAACAATGGAAGAAATGAAGAAAACCATTTCAGTGAAACTCAAACTCAAAATAAGTTTGCAGTTTACAAAAAAATATTTAAAATACGTTTACTTCATTTTGAGAAAATAAATGAAAAAAAAACAATTAGAGATGGTCTAAGTTAAGTCAAAGCTGAATCAACGCCAATCTAGCCGTAAATTCTACTCCCTCCGCTTCATAATAGATAATGTTTTAGAAGATTTTTGTTGTTTCAAATAGATGATGTTCTAATATTTTTATGTTATTTTTAATTTTATTGAAAACTGTGTAACCAATTAGATGTTGTAGTCATTTCTGTAATTGGTTGGATGATTTTTAAATTATACTATATTTTTTAAACTACTTTTTAGAAAAAAAGTAAATTTATTAATCTTTGTGCACTAAGTAATGTATTGTGAAATAGAGGGAGTAATACTTATCATCAAATTGTGTGCATTGGAATGATTATAAGAGGTGATCCGAGATTTTTTTACCAGTCGATGTGATCTAAGATGTTAATGTTATTAGTATGTTTCGATAAAATGTAATTACGATTTTTCACCTCCCACAAGTCCGGCAGAGAGCGAAGAATGAGCAAAGGTAATCTTATTATAGGAAAGATTCAAGAATAAGGATCACCTCCAGTTATTATTATGTTGATGTCTATCACAGTATCACTCTCGAGCCTTGTGCTCACCTTTCTTTTCGCGGCATCTCTCCCTCTCTCTCCATCTCTTTATATATATGCTACTCAATCGTTGATCAAAAAATATGCTACTCAATCATTCTTCTCACTAACAGTAATTTCCGACAATCTTCTCAATGATTATATCTATTATCTATACGTCGTGTTAGAAAAAAGCTATATCTTTTAAGACGAGACTCATTTAAGCAGCTAGTGTAAGTAAGGATTTAGATGTGAATCCGATCTTTATAAAATGTTAGGAGTATTAAGTAAAAAGAAGATTTATGTTCGCTTTTAATGTGAGTGTAAGTTCATTTTCCCTGCTACATATTTCATTATGAACAATTCTGAGACTTAACAAAACAAATTTTATTTGTAATCTATATATAACAAATGAGAACAATTCCAAGAAATTACAAAATACGAAAACTCTAGGAACACCGATTACATGATTTAAATATTCATCGCCAGACCCAATAATAAGACCTTACAAAATTAGCAAAACCTTGACAATTCAGTATCCAATTAAAACGAATCACCTATGATATAAATTAACACGTTTACTTTGGTTAACTATCAACTGTTTTGGTTTTCGAGAACTTAGAATACCATCTACAATGTTTGTATACATTAATTAACAAATAAAGTTCAAGCCAAAATCTAAGCTAATTACCAAATTACATATGAAATTTTGAGTATTTTGTTATTTATGCATCCATTAGTATCAAACATAATTGAAACTATATGAAATAGACTCGACCCTAGCTAACTAGGTCCTCAACGTTAGAAAATCGTTCACTCGCTTAAGTATTACATAATCTTGTGGTTTCATGAACTGGTGATATACTGGTTTAAAACATTAATTTGTCTGCTCTTTCCTTGATAAGGCTTGCTTTTAACTCGCATATACTACGTACTCATTATAAAAATAACCAAGTTACGTTTTCAAAACTGTTTAGTTAACTAAGTGCTTTTCAGCTAGTATTTTTTTTAAACCTATAAAAGTTCTCTCTTTCTCTCTTCATCTTCTATATGCTATAATGCTAATACATAGCCATTATTTTTTTTATTTTTTTTTGACAACATACATAGCCATTATAATGTCTGTGTAAAACATCAGTAAATATGAATCGCGTTACTCTCACAAGTATACAGTCATGACTCATGTAAGTAGATTTGAACGAATGGATGCATTTTCTTGAAATAACATTTTCTCCATTACGCCTTTGTGACCATATCATTTTTTTGCTTAAAGCTAAGTTATAATTATGCTCTTTCCGCTAAAAACGGGTTTTGTCTTGTTGGAAATAAAGGAATGAAGTGACTCAAAGCGTCTTCCTAAAGCTAAGATATTCGATTTACTGCGTTAGGAATTAACTTTATTCCATTACAAAACGCGAACAATACTTTGAAAACAAAAGCGAGGGAGAAAAAAAACTAATGTTTGATTTTGAAGATGTCCCTAGTGTTGAAATTCTTGTGCAGTCACTTTATACGAATTTACCACCGTACGTATATATAACAACAAAAAACAAAAAAAATATACAAGGTGATGTGATTGTAACTGTGGTTCATGAATACATGGCAAGTTAAGTATAATAAGCAAGTCTAATTATGTAACCCTACGCGACGAACACTGCATGCCAATAGTAGAAACAGTACGTACGATCACGAGATCAAACTTCTACGTACTTTACTTTCTTAGGATCCCTCCACTTGTAGGCACTAGCGCCATGCCACGTGGTCCCCCTGCATTAGCTTTATGGGCCTCATAAAAGCCCGTGGGACCGTCTCTCCATCCATGCACATGCTTCACATTAAGCTCTAGCATGTTGTGTGTATATAAAAATACTAGTCTTAATACGCATATTTAAGTACATATAAGCGTATAATCTAATAGCCCTATATATGCCTTTTAAGGAGAAGAGACCGGCCGAAGAAAAGACAGCGTTGTGGTCTCCACGAAGGTTACAAAGACTCATTGTCACGTGACCACCACTATTCTTCAGAGTCTTATAATATGTGTGTTATATAGCTCATATGTATAAACATTTATTTATAGAATTTAGATAGTTTTGTATTTGCTTGTAGACCATTCAAGAATCTTTAGCACTATACTCGAGTTTCAGGTTAAATAAGCGAGGGCCTATAAGATCTATAGAATTTAATATTAAGCATTCAGCATCAATATGCTTTGGCCCAAGACTGTGGACGTTAGTGGGTTTTGCTTTGGGCATTACAACCGAAGTGTACTTTACCATGACTTCTAAGCTGATGGGCTTAACTTTATAGCCCATTGCACACATCTGGAACTTTTTGCGTTAAGAAATAGTATTATTTTTGCGTTAAGGGTAATATTTTTTTAGTGCATCATCGTTTTGTCGTTTTCAAAAGTTGTATGGAATCCAGTGGTGGCTTGAAACTCTAATGGAAGAAGTATGAGCATCAATGCTTCTTTGGAGTTTACATCCTAATCGTTCCATTCGATTAGACTTCCATATATAAACCGCCTAACGTAACGCATATTTAACATTATTATTTCTTTTAAATTAATTAAGTTAATCATCAAATTGCTAATGTCGGTTTATTTATTTTACGGTCACTGATTAGTCATTGGTAGTTAATAAAAATCTTATTATATAAAAAAATCAAAACTATTTTTCACAAGAAAATAACATAAAATCAATCAGGAAAAGGATATATATCGAGATTTTTTTTAAATTGGGTTAAATTAAATTAATCGGAAAACGAGAAGACTAAGGAGTTATTTCTTTTTATTTGGCTAATTAAAAACGTTAATTATAGAAAATTAAGATTCGGTGGCTGATTTAGAAAATATTTCCTTTCTCAATATCTCATCGACTCAATAGAAGCTTCTATCGTTTCCCTGAAGAAAAAGCTTTTATCGTTTGCGTCTCCGATGGCGTCTCACTGGATCCCTGAAGATGACTTTCGTCTCAGAAAATCTATCGAGGTTTTAGCTTTCACGAAACCCTAATTTTCACTATGTTTTTTTTTTCTGCAATCTTCTACTACATCACATGTTCTTGTCTTTTCTTATCTCGTGTTTTTGTAACGTGATTATGTTACTGCATCTTGAGCTAAAACTCTAGATCACTGCAGCGTTTAAACCCTAGAATCAACATGCTAGCTTGTGTCTCAAGTAATTCAATCAAAACTTGATTAGATTGACTCTCACGAGTTTCTTATTGATTATTTACCGATATGATATAGATCTTGAATATTTAAATCCAGGATTTTCAAAATTTTAATCATTATTTTGCAATTTTCTAATCATTATTCTTGTTATAATATAGAATGGAGCTTCTCTAGAGTCACTAGCTAAAGGAGCAGTCAAGTTCTCTAGGAGATTCACACTATCAGAACTAAGAGATCGATGGCATTCGCTTCTGTACAACCCTCATGTCACATCTCTATCTTCATCAGTCGCATTCGATCACACGTACTCGGATCAGTTTCTTCCACAATCTCATCATAACCATCATCACGGAACACCAGTCAGGTCTCAGTATTACACGGCGTGTAAGAGGAGGCGTTTGGAGGAGATGCATCCTCTTAGTAACGTTGATAACTGTGTCATTAACGAAGATCTTGATCACGTTGCGTTTGGAGGAAACGCGTTCGAAGGCTCTGAGTATTTCGACTTGGAGTTTGATGCGGTTGATTTGGCAATCATTCATAACTCTTTCCCAGGTATCATGCCTCAAGAAGCTGATGATGATGGAATGGTGAATCAGTTATTCAACGATTGTGATGTTTCGGACACAACAACAACAGCAAATGCATTAGAACAGCTTTTGCTTCAAGAAGACTCTGAAGATCCTATGTTTCAATCTTTCAACGAGACAACATCAGTGTCACATGATCAAGCAGAGACTTGGATTGATCCAGAGTATTGTCATAGTGCTATGTTATTGCCTGATTGGGATCCACATCCAGAAGTCAATAACGGTGTTATCATATGCACTTTAAACAAAGAGTCCGATGAGATTCCAAATAACGATGATATTGACTTTACTATGTACACACAGAAAGCTCGAAACCCGTCATCATCACTGAGGAAGCATATGAGACCACCTCCGTATCCAAACAGAGGACCATCATCATCGTCATTACAAGCCAGAGGTAATAATGACATGTTCCACAGTTCTGGTAGTGGAGATAGTGTTGTTACAGAACAAGGAAGTTGTTCTAATGCATTCAAGGCTAGCTATACCGAGAAAGCTACTTCTAGTTTTACTACAACTACTTCAACATCACAACAACACTATGAACATACTTTGTGTTCAGAGATGGATATAACTACTCCAATGTTACAAGAGGAAGACAACGATGAAATTGAGAGTGATGAAGATTTGCCTTCCTATTCAGATGTTGAATCTATGGTATATAAACTCTTACAACCCTGTGAAATTTATTGATTTAATTTACTGAAATTCTGTTTCTTTTTTTTAACCAATCAGATTCTTGGGATGGACCTTGAACCAATTGGTCAAGACCGGTACGAGTTGGAAGGTAACTAACTGAGCTGTCACACAATCTATAGTTTTTTTTTTTTTTTTTGCCGGATCTTGTCTTTTGTTTAACGAAGATGTGATGATGATTGTGTGTAGCGTCAAGATATCGAAACGAGGAAGTGGCGCGAATGATAATGAGATTAGAGCAGAGTTCTAAGTCTTACATGAACCGTAACATCACTTCTCATGAAGCTTTTGCTATGCTATACGGAAGCTCCAAGCATTACATTAATAAACCTGAGGTTATTGAAAAATTCTTTTGAAGGTGCTTAACTAAAGTTACTAATCATTTGTTTAAAATAATAAACGTTTTCATTATTATTCAGGTGTTACTTGGACGAGCGACTGGTGAATATCTAGTGGATATCGACTTAGCAAAGTCAGGGTCTTGGAAAAAAATCTCTAGACGACAGGTAATGACGTTATTTCATAATATTAACATGTATTGATTTGTTTTTATACGTTTTTGATCGATGGAGAGATTCAAAGTGTGAGTTTTATTTGATTTTTAGGCTCTAATCAAGTTGAAGAAAGATGGGTGTTTTGTAATCAAGAATCTTGGGAAGTTTTCGATATGGATAAACGAGAAAGAAGTTCAACATGGAGAGATTGTTAATATCAGTAACAATAGCTTAATCCAGGTGATTATTTTTTGTTACTTGTGTTTCAATATTAGGTTAAAAAGAACCGAAGCTGATCAATCTCTTTACGTGTTTGCAGATACGAGAAATGTCGTTCATATTCGAGACGAACGAGAAAGCAGTCAAAAGATATCTAGATGGAATTCACAAATGAGATTATATATGTATAGCTATTACTCGTACTAGTAGAGACTTCTTTTTTGTTAAATTAGTAGAGACTTTATGTTAAATACTTGTATGATCATCAAAACATAACACTTGAATTTGATCCAATCAAAAGTTGGATGATTTAAAAAACTGGGGTCTTTTCGTTTGTTTTTTCGAAAAGTCATCGTAAGATAGTCAATAAACAGTGAAAGAAAAGGTGAGAAGAACAAAAATCGAATCAATTCGATGAGGATCTATGAGTGCACTGATGCAAATAATGGGCAGTGTATACTATATAAAATAATGTGGGGCGTATTCCTATACTTTAAATTAATGAAAACTCCTAAAGTGGACCAATAAAATCATTAAATTCGC
The DNA here is from genome assembly GCF_000309985.2 of Brassica rapa. Taxonomy (NCBI): domain Eukaryota; kingdom Viridiplantae; phylum Streptophyta; class Magnoliopsida; order Brassicales; family Brassicaceae; genus Brassica; species Brassica rapa. Next base: position 26,795,206 of record NC_024801.2, read on the forward strand.
TTAATAAAAAATCATGAATCGCTGTTAAGATTCGATGGGTTTCAATATTGGCCCTCCCCACCTTCTGCCCATACAGATCCAACTAATTCCCTTATTTTATTCTAAATTTTATAAATACTTTATCAATGGTGTCATGAACATAGTTTTTTTTTTTGCTTAAAAGTCATGAGCATAGTTACATCAATAAAAGAGGATCACTATAAATGATTATGATGACATAATAATGAAACTTAATTTCGATATTTCTTTAGTCGAAAACACTAATAGATTAATCTGAATCAGAAAAAATGAAGTGAAAGAAGATGAGGTGGTGACCGTCGACAAAGAAAAAAAAGAAGAAGATGAGGTGGTGACCGAGTCGAAATCAAAGTGTAGAGTTTCGAACAACGTACGAGAGACACGACGGCCCAGCTAGCCACGTGCGGTCGCTCTTCTTCCCCACCCCTTCGTCCACCTTCATTTGGGACTAACATCAAAGTTTACGTTTTGAAATTCAACGTTTTTAAAAAAAAGTCAATAATGAATGAATCATTGACATCATGAACTACCTAATTTCAGCAAGTTCTTATGATTTATTAACATCATCTAGGCTTCTAAACATAATATAAATACAAAGAAATTATCTATCTTCACCTAATTTTATTTGCCATGATCTTATGATATTTAAATGTTTTTAGCCTTTGTTCAAAAAAAAAAAAATGTTTTTAGCCATGATTATCCTCTAGCTAGTTGCTAAATATAGAACATGACACTATGAACGTGGGGTCCATTTTGTTCCCTAGCTCGCATTCTCAAAGTTATAACTAACCTAAAGTAAGCTTTGCTTCAGAGGCTGGTCACACGAGGCTACTATGTATTATACTATTATGTGCTATCTATCAAATAAATATCGATTATGCTAGTGGTTTACTTATTTTTTTTTAGTTTTTCTTTAAACTATTGGTGGTTATGAAACAATTTTTTTTTGAGAACGACAAGATAGGTCGCAGACTCGCAGGGAAGAGTCTACAGGCTGAAGGGTATTTTTACGTGGACTCATAACAAAATAGTATGAGCTAGATACATGTATTCTTGAAATTGTACATTTAAAAAAAACTTTTTTTGCAATACCTATGATGAGGCTATGACTATACTTTCCGCCAAAAAAACAAACTACTAATATGATACTTGCCAGGGTTATCTATATTGGTTTAAAATTCCTTTACGCATACGCCTTTAGTTAATTGTCCAATCTTTTATACGCTACTTTTGTGGATTAGAATTTAGGAATGTACAAGATATGGTGCTACTAGATTATACTCCTGATAATTAAAGTATTCGTTGTAATCTTCAGTTACTGCTTGATAGTGGGTCTAGATTTTGAAACTTGTCCTTGGCATCTATACAAAGCAATTAATATGGATGCAGCCCTTTAAAGTTTTGTCTCCAGTTACAAGCTACATTCCATATTTTCCTTTTTCACACTGAGAATTATTCCTATCAATTTTATTAATTATAAAACTAGCTAGCCAATTTGAGAAAATATTGAAAATATAGCATTTTATCATTTAGTTCATATAAATATATATTAATGATGGAATGAGATTTTAGAACTCAATAAATATAACAAAATCAAAAGATAACGAAAATGTGAAATCTAAAGTTTTCATAAAAGAGCTGAAACATATTTGATATTTTTTTCTGTAAGGGAAACGTCCACCACTAGGCTAACCCTTCATCACCGGTCAACTATGTTGGATACCCCTGCTTCACACCTTCAAGGAAAAGTTCTTCGGTGGCTTCAACCATAATCTGCCAAAACAAAGATAACACAAAAACATTGCAAACGTTTGGTAACAAGGTGACATATATATAGGCTACTCTTTAACATATAGCTGAAATTGTAACTACGTTTGATCTTTATTCTCTGTTTGGACCTATAGTGCATGGCTGCATAAGCTTTACTATAAACAAATAGAATTTAAATAACCAAAATGCCATTCGGCGAAAATAACCAGAGTCGACCAATCCGCCAAAACAAGGTAGCTTTGTATTTTCTCCTTTAAATATTGGTTGAATTTGATGCTTTAAGGGGACACTTCCTGGAAAACAGCGTAGTATTATCTTCCATATAAACTACTAGATGTTATGAACAACGCACATGCAGTGTTTCAAATATATATTCAAAATATATTATGTTGTTTGGTAAATCTTATAGTATGCACATGTGATTATAAATCTGTTGGGAATTGAAAACATAAAAAAAACTGTTAGGAGTTTCAATATCTCTAGAAAAACAATCAATCCATCCACTATCAACGAGTTTTAGTTAAAAATTCTAAAAATTTAGTACACCATTAAAATTTGCATACATGCCTGCAAAAAGAAAAAAAAATGATTCGATTCAAAATTGGTTTGATCAATCAAATTCAAAATTAGAATTTCATATTAATATTTATGTATCTTAGGTCTCGTAATGTTATGCTTCTAATCTAATATATTTATCATTTTGTTTATGAATGTAATATGAAGTTTAATTAATGGTTTGTGTTAATATTATCAATGTACCATCTGGTCAGTTGGTTTGTATTAATGTTCTCAATATATTATACCTAGTCAGTCTAATTTTTTTAAGAAAGTTTATGTTCGCAAACAATGTAAGCCATTGATTTAATCTTGGATGTTTAGCAGTGAGTGTCTCATCAGTTTTGTTTAACTATATAAAGAGCTTTGTACAAAAAAATTTGTCAAGTTGTCTAAACATCTATAAAGTTTGTTTGGTTAGAGTAGAGATGTAAAAAACGTTAAAAGTAATTTAGTGAAAATGTGGAATAATTAGAAAATAAATGATTTAGTTATTGTACTGAGGGAATTATAACTTCGTTATAAGTAAAATTCTAGTATTAATTTGTTGAAGTGTCTCATACACCATTAATTCATTTAATTACATAGTTTTGTTTCTTCTTGAAGTTTGTAGTTTTGGATGGGCAGAACTAACATGGGCACCTACACTCGGTGAAACTCTCAGATTATCACCGCTTGTATTTTACTCAAAAAGGTGACTGGAAAATGAAATGAAGTATGATGTAACAAAGTAATAGTTAGATATTTTCTTGGATCGCCAATAGAATTTTTTTTTTCATTTTAAATGGTTACTTCATGGACTCATATAAAACAAGAACTTCTTTTTTTTAAAGAAGAGATATGATTTTTTTTAGAAGAATATGACGATGATATTACATAAGCAACCCTCTTATATTATTGGGACTTCATACTATTCTCTTTCCTTTTTATTACAGAAATCATAACAAACTCTCACATCTTCTTTCCTATCATTTTCAGCAAGCTCTCGCTTTATCTCTCTTAATCTATCTACTGATGAAGATCAGGTGCGACGTCTGCGATAAAGAAGAAGCCTCGGTGTTCTGCACCGCTGACGAAGCGTCTCTATGCGACGGCTGCGATCACCGAGTCCACCACGCTAACAAACTCGCCTCAAAACATCTCCGTTTCTCTCTCCTCTATCCTTCTTCCTCCAAGAACTCCTCTCCTATCTGCGACATCTGTCAGGTCTCTTTCAGTTTCTTGTCAAGATTTTAGGACATGGGTTTTGTCTGATTCGTTTTTTTTTTTGGTAAAATTTAGGAGAAGAAGGCTCTCTTGTTTTGCCAACAAGATAGAGCTATTTTATGCAAAGACTGTGATTCATCGATCCACTCGGCGAACGAACACACCAAGAAACACGATAGGTTTCTTCTCACAGGGGTTAAGCTATCTCCAACCTCCTCTGTCTACAAACCAACTACAGAATCTCCTTCAAGTAGTCAAGATTGTTCTGTCCCTTCTCCTCTCAAGAAACCTATCTCAGCTCCTCAGAGTCAGATCAAGAACTCCAAGATCCAACCCTCTAAGATCAGTAGCGACGTAGGGATGAATCAGTGGGGATCCACAAGCACGATTTCAGAGTATCTGATCGATACGTTACCTGGTTGGCACGTTGAGGATTTTCTTGATTCCTCACTTCCTCCTTTTGGTTTCTCTAAGGTATGTTGTTCTCTCTAATCAAGAAAGATCAAGTTTAATATGTCAAGATTTTGATATCTATTAGTAGTAACTTCATTTCCTTTGTTTATATGATATCATATCATATCAGAACTAACTGTGATATAAATAGTAAGAAACTTTATGGATGTGGATAGATCTTTTTCTACTTTTGAGATGATTTTTTTTTCCCTTTTCTGGTGGGTTTACTTTTGTGATTACAGAGTGGTGATGATGATGGAGTGTTACCATTTATGGAAGCAGAAGATGACAGCACTAAGAGAAACAACAACAATACAGTGTCACTTCCGTCTAAGAATATGGGGATTTGGGTCCCTCAGATTCCACAAACTCTTCCTTCCTCCTACACAAACCAGTACTTTCCTCATGATAACAACAATATTCAGTTTGGGATGTACAACAACAAAGAAACATCACATGGAGTAGACACTTATGCTCCAATACAAAACATGAAACAACAAGGACAGAACAAGAGATGGTATGATGATGGTGGCTTCACTGTCCCACAGATGACTACTACTACTACTTCTACTTTTACTCCTCTTGCGTCTAATAAAAGGTCCAGATCCTTCTGGTAATCTACACGCTGTTTCCTGCTTTGGTTGTTTGTCGGCCTTTTGATCTTTCTTGATTTCTCTGAACTTCGTTCTTTGTAGAACTAGGTTTACTTCTTGGTTCTGTATTTTGTAAATTTTTGAGTGTGATTGCAAATGTTGTGTTTTATCATCTATTGCAAGTTTTCGTGTAATAAAATCTCCCATGACTTATATTGTGAATCACGGCGCAAGATTTCTCCCTTTTTGTGGAAGCAAGACTTCATTTCATAGAAAGAAATTAGGTATTTTCGATTGTCATCCGCGTTATTGTAAGTCAAAGCATTAAGTGAGTTTTAAATTCTCTGTATGAAATCTAGTGGTATATGTTTGCATGTGACGAAGAGTCATTTTCATGCTCTGCCTCCTGCAGTTCCCATATGGGGAAAGGATTGTTCTTGGATTTGGTTCGCATTTACTTAATATTTATTTAGAAATAAAAATAAGAAAAAGCATATAATGGAGACAAATTCACCATAACGTGCCATCACCTTCGGCATATTTTTGTTTCTGATTGAATATGCCTCCAAATCTCTGATAACTATGTCGACACTTCATTATGGCTGCCAAAACTATTCAAGTAAAGTACCGACACGTCGTTAACTCGTTTTCTTTATTTTTTGGGTCTAAAACTCGTTTTCATTGCAAAACTAAAAGGAAAAAAAAGTAAGATAGTATCATGAATTGAGTTGAGTTGGAATGAAACTAATGATGAACACGTTCAAATCAATGACCATCTGGTTCATATTCAAGGTTGGAACGTAGAAGTTGAGTTGCCTTTTACTAATAAAATGAGCTTTTAAAATTGCTCAAAATGTGGTTTGCGAAGGGAGGCTACAATCGTATGAGGTCACGGCCCAATATGTAACGAGGGTGGTCAATTGACCCATATCAAATAAATAAAATTTAGTTTGTGGTGGTGTTTTCATAGTTATTGTAGTAGTTAAATTGTCTAAATCTATTTTAATTGACCTGCATGTCATGAATTCAAATCACTTGTATATCTTTTTACCTAAAATACATTAATTATGACCCATATAAATCATTTGTCTAGCTCCGTCACTGCCACTGCCCACAGGATATGGTAAGTCTTTGAGGGTGAAAGAGTGGTTAATGTCTGTAACAGCTCTTTTCAGGTTTTTATTTGTTCTACTATTTTATAGTGAATGTAAAATTGTATTCACAAAAAAAAAGAAACAAGATAATGCGATTGCTGCATCTCCTTTTTCAATCAATTCTTGAATCTCCTTCATTAAAAAGCCAATGTAGTTACACAAAATGAATGATAAAAGTTTATTGCTGCCGTCTTCAGAAAAAAACTATTAGCTTTCCGCCTCCTTCGAAGTTACAAAAAAAAAAAAAAAAAGTTTATTGCTCCCGAGACTGATTTACACGGCTTTACATATAGAGATATTTAAATGACGATTGTGGTCCAGCTATCAGGATGTATCTAGATGTATCGAGACTGTTCTTTTTAAAACAATGAGATATATTTCGTTAGAATTAACCAAGGGATGATCGAGACGTTGATTTATGTTTGCTTGGTTATTGTGGTGCTTTACAAGCTACAGACGTTGATTTTTGTTCGCCATATTTTCTTTTTGATCACTACTTAGACTTGTAATGTTATGGAATCCGGATACTAGCTTATGAACTTCAGTTTGAGATTCCCGGTTATTAAAAATATATATAACTAAAATATTACTATTTCTGTTTCAAGATGATTTATGTTTTATAAAAAAAGTTATCTTTAAAGATATATATTCACATTTTCAATACATATTGATTAGCTAACAATGGCAAATTGTAAGTTTGGAATATATTAATTGTGTTCATCGAATTTTTGATTAGTTAAAAGTTAATAACAAAAAGTAATACATTTATCATCAAAAATTTGATATATTTTTTAATATATGTAAAAACTTCAAAATATACATCATTTGAAACATAGGAAACATCTTTTTATAATAAAAAGTTAACTATAATTGTTCTTATGTCATTAATTGTCGTTGAAAACACTATTACAAGCTGAAGATTTTGTTTTTCAAAATATGTTCATTATAGAAAGCAAAGAAAAAAAGCATAACATTGCATTGGTAAAAGAAAAGTCTCGTTTTAGGAATTCCTTGTGAACTTTTCAGTTCATCATCGAAAGCAAAAAAAAAAAAAAAAACCTTTGATGAATAAGATCCTACTATAATGGCTATTTTTTCGTTTTCAGCACTCAAGAGCTCCAAAAGATTTGTAAAGAAGAAACCCAAAAGAAAAACAAACAAATAAACCCCAAAAAGTATCGTAAACCCGAAGAGTATGCATGGATATATATCTCTAGCTAGCGACGGCAATGTGGTTTGCAGAGAAAGAGACAATCATAGAAACAAAAGCCTCCGCAATGTTGAGGACATTCTAATATCTTTCCTCTACATTTGCCGTTTCCTTTGCACTCCGCATATTCTCTTTTCACAAACTCTCCTCTTCCCTCTCGTCCTTTTCTTCTTTCTTCTCCTCCACAACCCCATTTGTACCATCCTCCACCACCTCCTCCTCCTCCCCATCCCCATCCTCTGCCGCCGCCACCACCACCACCACCTCCCCCTCCGCCGCCGCCACCACCACCCCATCCCCATCTATAGCTTCCGCTTCCTCCATTATAACTTCTTTTCTTGTCCTTTAGAACTACTCCAGTGGTTGTGTTGTTATTATCAGTGTTGTTCTTGACCGCGTCTTGAACATTGGGACGGACATGCCCGCTCTCTAGTATGTTAGTTTGTAAGATCAGTACGAGAAGAAAGATAATTACCAATGATGAAACTGGCTTCATTTTTCTTGATTTTCTCCACAAAGTTTGTAAGTAGACTTGTTTTCTTTGATTTGATACGGTATCTTCTTTGCTTTGGTCTTCTCTTTATAGTCCATTTGTTCTTGTCCCCTTAAATAAAATCGAAAATTCCCATTGACAGTTAGGTTTGGACCTACCAAGAATAAAAAAATTGTCATAATTATGTTTTTTTTTTGTCAACTTATTATGTGTTTTTGAGAACGGATATTGACATAATTAGTCAGTTTAAATTTTGTACAACAGAAAAGATTTCTTATAAAGCGAGATTCACATTACTAATTTATTTAATTTTCCTTGTATTATAAGATTGGAGTTTGTTAGTTGTCACTGGTATTAGTACTCCTACAATTACAGACTACATGGTTAATCCATCATTTCTTACATATTTATTATCGAAATGAAACCCATTAGGTATATCAAGCTTTATATTATTTAGTACTAAAATATATTAGTGGTTAACTAACAAATTATTAAGCGGTTATAAATAAACAAAAAGAGAGATCCCTTAGGTAACACTACTAGTGGTAGTCGCCACCAATCAACACTGCAAGTCTTCTCCTTCAATGAACATTTTTTTTTCCTTTGTCAAAATTACAAAAGAAAGCTTACGCAATGATGCCACTAACGCATGTTAACCCTTTTTTACCTGTTTATGCGTACAGAAACAACGAATCAAAAGAGTGTACATCAATCCATCTCCTCTACATGTTAAAATATTCCTATAAATTCGCATGCCAATATTATTTTTCTAATAAAATTACAATCAAACCATTGTTGCAAGTTGGTATTTATGGAGTATTTGGTACGGTTTGTTTATACTTCAATTTTACGTTATCCCATTTCATTTCATCTACTTATAGATGAACTGGACCACGGACCACCATTAGCTGTATACATTTCTTTTTTTCGAGTATTTGTAATCTGTATACAACTATAACAGTTTTTTTGAATAAACTAATAAATGGAGTTTGATTATGAATGGTTTGCTTACGAAAGATATGTATTTTGAATATGCAAGATTATCCTCCTTAAACTTAACTACACCTTTCAATTACTCAAAGATTACTAAGCAAATGTATTAAAAATAAAACTGGATTCTTGAAACTCAGAACTAAGAATCTAATCAATGCCATACAACACAATCAATGTCTCAAATTTCACACAAAAAGAAACACATTCAACTCACTCCAACAGCCAAAAACAACAACAAAAGTAGCAACTAAAACGAGAGAGCAAAGCTATAGAATCACCAGACATAAAGCTAAGAACAATGAAGAACATCAGTAACGGCGGGAACCACGGTCAGCAATTCGAGCAGATGGGCACTCATAAGCCATATGTCCTCTGCCACCACAGTTGTGACATATTATCATAGCGCCAACGCCGCCGCCATCTCTGCCCCCTCGGCTCAAACCATCTCTTTGCATGCCGCCGTCTCTGCCCATCCTGCCAAAACCATCTCTTTGCATCCCACCGCCTCGAGCCCTGCTTCCTCTCTCTCGGTCAGAGTAACTGCTGTCCCCTTTTGGGCAGTTTCTGGCAACATGTCCCGAGATGCTGCAGATGTTGCAGACCGGATCGTTCTGGCAATCACGAGCTATGTGACCTGAAGTCCTACAGTTCTTGCAGGCCTTGTCGTTTGTGCAGTCGGCGGCGAGATGCCCCGGTTTGAAGCAGTTGTTGCAGAGCCTCAAGTCTCCTGCACGAGAAACTGGGTTCGTGCAGTCTCTCGCTCGGTGTCCAGTTTTGCCACAGGAGTGGCAGATTCCTTCGTTTGAACAGTTGCCTGCTACGTGGCCTGGCTCTCTGCAGTTCCAGCACCGTGACTCTGCAGTGCATTCCGCTGCAATGTGCCTGTTGATAACATTGTAAGAGCCATAAATGAAACTATGTAAACAGATGGGAACACAGTAATAAAGTTAGAGAGGAGACGTATATACCCTGGAAGGCCACAGTTGTTACAGACGGAGACATTAGGACAGTCTCTTGCAAAGTGACCAGGTCGCTTGCAGTTATTGCAGAGATTCGTTTGGCTGAACAAATGGTTTTGAAAAGATCAAGAAAACTATATAATCAAAATCCAAAGGTATGTATGCAAGCACACACTATCAATTCAATCAAAGAAACAATTATGGACAAATAAATATCGAAAGAAAAATGCAAATAACCATGATCCTATCCTAAAGCAACGAAGGCTTGACACTAGAACAGCACGCCCAAGTCATAAGCAAGGACTGTGGCTGCATTTCCAGCTTCTAGATCGGCTAGTACAAGAAAGTTACATATGAGAGAGACATAAAGAGATAAGGAATTTGTCAGGACGTTGATATGGTTTTGCTGGAAAAAAGACCTGAAAGCACGGCGTGGCTCACGGTCACCCCTACGATAAGGAGCATCACGGAAAGAAGAACGTTCAGATCTCATTCTCCTGTCTCTGGGGCTCCGACTACGGCTCCTGTCACGGCTCGGACTCCTGCTCCTGCTCATTGAACTCATTCCCACCACCTCACCAACTCAACAAACCACCACAACACCTGCCAACATTCAACCACACACACACACCAACATTACCACCTCCTTTCACTCCCATACCAATCAACAACACAAAATCTCTCTCCAATACCCACTTTGCTCATACAATTTATCTACAAATACAGATCTGGCAGCATAGATCTGATCTGAAAGAATCCACACACCAAGTTCTTTTGTTTTCAACAACATCATCATCACCACCATCATCATCTCATCCCACCACGAGATCTAAATTGCTTTTTTGATAGAGTAGACAATAAATTTCAATGTATTATCCAAACGTCCATACACAATCAGATCTGAGAACCTAACAAGCAATTATTCAACCAGAGACTATGAATCGAACCCTAAGCAAATCAATCGAATCTCGAGAAATCTAACATGAAATCGGATTCACGAGAGATCTACATAGCGACGAACAAAAACACTCGAATGATTGAAGAAGGAGAGTATCTTATCACGAACCTGAGCTCGAAATCTGGGTTGAGAAGAATCACACCTCTCTCTCTCTCTCTCTCCGCACGCTATCCCCAGCGAACCAATCGGCTAAATCTAATATATTTTATCTCTTCCATGGAGTTTTGTTTGGGCTGGGCTTTTCAAATGGGCCGTGTTATTGATAGTGGGCATATTTAATAATAAAAAAAATATCTCCGTTGCCGGCACTCGAACCCGGGTCTCTCGGGTGAGAGCCGAGTATCCTGACCAGCTAGACTACAACGGATTTGTGATGGCCAGTATGTGTGTATTTTAAAGTCCACTACTCTATCCTTCTATGTTCTCCATTTGTTCTCTTTCTCTGCCAATAAAATCCAAAAAAATATTCGAGATCAAATATTGTGTGGGTTCGTCATAAAAATGTAGCTCATCTGGTGTCTTAAAAAGCAAAAACTGAAATTCATATGGATCTATATACTTACTTTTATACTATAATTGTGAATATTGTAGTATAGGCGATTGGGTAGTTTATGTATTATGATAAGAAGTTACGAAACGTTTTCCTTCTCATAACATTAGTTTCGACTAAATTATTCAAATACTCTATGTCCCATAGTATATATTTTAAGAACAACAAAATAGTACTAATCTGGCCAAAATTGATTTAAAGGGTAGTTGTTATGTCTTGTAAATTCCATTGAAAATAAACATAATGGTCCTTTATGTATTCTGTTTACGCCACACCTACTCCTCTGTTGCAGGACCCATCAAAACTAGACAAATTTGAAAAAGTTGATGAGTTTCGGTTTTCATGTGACCAATCACATTGATGGAACATGTGAGTCTGGTTTCGTTCTAAAGAAGGGATTCGCGGTTCGTTAGGCTTTCTCCCTTTGTTTTTATCGTTAGGAGCCTTACGATAAAAGTATAAGTGTATATAACACACCAAAAAATTTCAAGAAAAATATACGGCTGGCATGTGCACTTGTTAGACTTATCGAAGATAATAAATTCGAGAAGCCGTAACGGGTTCGAGTACTGTCATTGTACGAACGAGGCACCTTTAAGTCCTCATCTCTTTTTTTCATAAATTTAGATCATGTCCTTATTCTTAACCTCTCAGCCACACGTTGCCGCTTTGGTAACTGTTCATGGATCAGGCTCGTTGTAATTGTACAAACAGCAAACCCGTCACGGCTTCCACTGTTTTTGTCTCGCCCTCCCTCTCGTTTACTAATTTATTTGTTTATCCTATAATATTCGCGATATTTTGTTTTTTCCCTACATTGTATTCGTAATACATCAATTATACATGCAAACAAAATTCCACTGTTTTCTGAATTTTTTGAACGTAACTGTGTGTGGGCATGCATTTTGGACCTTACCGATGTCAAGATATAAAGTCGTCTGCCCAGAACTTTCAAGCCACTAAAAATAAAAAAAATACTGTTATATGCTTTTAGAATCCTGCCGGATTATTAGTTGTATCTTGTATGTGCAATTATGGATTCAGAAAAAAATACGAATAAACCATGTGAGTGTATATAATAGCTCTGCGGGATAGTTATTTAGCCGCTGGAAGTAAATTTAACTTTGGGGTAGGGAGGGGCTACTACTGCAACAGTGCAACTTGGAGCTGTATTTAATTATCAAAAAGTTATCTTGTGGGTTCATTTTATGTTGTCTCTAGATTAAAGTTGCATAATTTGCTGATTTAATTAATCGCTACTCCAACTTTTAGCTTTAAACGGAAAATTATTTATATACCTTTTAAAAGTGGGCCACATAACTCACAGAAAATAACGTAAAATTTCATATGTTTCAAGTATCATTTTATTTATTTTTCTTTTTACATAAAAACTAAAAAGTGTCATTCTATAATTTCAATGCAATTTATACGTACTTTTAGTTCAATATTAATTCTAAAATGCATTGATTTTATAAATAAATGTATTTATCTAAAATGTTACTAGTTAAATTGATGACATTAATGAAAACATAAATGTATTTCAATCAGTTTTTTAATATGTGTGAAAAATATCTAGTGACACTTTATAAAATTGATGTATTTCAATCAATTCTTAATACTCCATTCGTTTCAAAAAGATACATATTTTAGATTTTTCACACATATTAAAAAAATATATTAAAACTTAATTGTAAATGCATTGTTTTTTGTGAATAACAATTTTTCGTAACTTTTACCCAGTAGAATCCAATAAACATCATTAATTTTTTTGAAATTTATAATTTTTATTAAATAATACATTGAAAAAGGAAAAAAAATGTATCTTCTTAAAACAAACTTTTTTCTAGAATATAATTTTTTATGAAACGGAGAGAGTATGTGTGAAAAATGTATAGTAACACTCTTTGGAAAACGGATGGAGTATATTACTAGAAGGGAAAAAAATGGAACAAGGATGTATTAATATATATTATTTTAATGTACATCAACATTCAGTTTACCTGACTTAAGAAGTTATGATGGTGGTAAATATATACTGTAAATTAGTATAATAATACGTTTTAAATTGTAATGTTCCCCAAAAACATTTGTGGGCAGTTTTAAAATCGTAACTTTTTAAGTCTTGAAATTTAAAGAGTGTATGTAAATTATAGAAGGGGTGCGCGGTATAATGTAATTAGGAAGGCATGTGAGTCAGTTGAAACAGTTGGAGAGTCCACGTTTGATTACCACAGTTTTCTTGGTTTCAGTTTGTGGTCCGAAACATCGACCCCTTCCCTCTGCTTCTTTGTTTCTTTTCTATTGTTTTTGCATGTATTTTAATATAAATATAAAGATTCACCGTATATGGTTTTCCAAGTGGAAAAAAGTTCGGTTATACGTGTTACGTGAACACTTGCAGGATTATCATATTTTCTAGTTCTCTGTATAAATATTTGTATTTTACCCACTAGTGGCGCATTGGGTACAACAACAACTTCCCTTTTATCCTTGTGAAGTTTCAGCTTTCATGTATTTTCTTTATTCCTCTAGATTCACGGGTTCAATAATCAAGATCGTGGTACTCTTCTGTACTTTTCTCCTCATTGGAGAAATATACAGAAAAAGTATGATCAATTTTCAAATTTAATTTCTGAGAGTATCATGATTATTTTGACCAATTATCATCTTTTTGACCAACAAAGTATAATTAAATAATTTGAAAATTTAAATAATATTGTTCTAAACTATTTATTAATAATATATATTTAAAATTTTAACAACTATTATCAAAATTGATATCGTTGTTGACTAATTCAATTCCATTTCAATAAAAGTGAGAGATGAAAATATTTGTAAGAGTTTTACAGAACATTTGCATTTTCCCAGACCCACTAATCTTTAATTCATACGTTATAATACTTAAACAACCTTTGGTTAGCTTATAAATTCTACTAGGTTAAGACCCGCGCCTTGCGCGGGATGAACATTATATATATATATATATTATTTTATATATTATATGTTTATAACATATTATGAAATAATAAATATATATTAAATAATTAAAAAGTCATTATATACTACTTATATAATTAAATTGGTGCGAACATATAAATAAATTTTATAAATCGAAAAAATATTTTTTCTATTTGATATGATATATAATTAAATTTAAATGATAGTAACATATATATGGTATAATTTTGATATTAATATTTGTTAGATGATGCTTTTTGCTCATATTTTTATCTGTTATAGCAAAAAGTCTAACTTAGTGATAACAAAATTTTCACAGTGGAATTAATGGTTTAAGTAATTTATAATATTTTTAAAAATTAAGTTGTCAATATTTTTTCAAATTTTTTATCAAAAAAATGTTCAAAGTAAATTTCAAAATTAAGATATTTATGTATTTTTATATGGCATATAGTTTAATTTAAAATAATACATATATTTATATATCTTTTATTTTTGATACTTATTAAATGAGACTTTCAACTTATATTATTTTTTAATTATTTGTATCATATCGTTACAAAAGTTTTAAATCATAGATCACAAAATTTGAATGTGAAACTTTGAATAGTTTTAGTAATTTATACTCTTTTATAAAAATTCAAAATATAATATATAAATAATCTTTTTAATTTTTATTATATAGTTACTATGATTGTTTAATTTATTTTAATAGCTTAAAATTAAACAAATATAATTATAATACACACTTATTTTTATCAAATCTTTATTATTCAAAATCATTAATTGTCATATATACTTTAGCCACATTAGGCAATTTCGAAATCTTATTTAAGGAAATAATGAAGCACATTAATAATGTATTTATTGTGGTTTAATAAAAAGCTTATTATATATTTAGATGGACCAACCTATTTCTCTAAGGATTCTAAGAATCATTCTAGTGATGACACGTGGCTACAAAAAAATGTTGCAATGCTTCTCAAATAATATATAGGAGATTGAAAGAAAGATTCGTGGATGATTTCTTTTCAAGTATTAAAGTTTCTATCTTAGCAAAAAAAGTTTCTTACTGTTAGACAACGTGCATGAAGTAACACGGTGTGTGTGATACTCCTTGGAGTATTGAACAATTCATTAACAACTTGGATAAAATCATAAAAGCCCTACGCTCGATGTAACGAAATTGAGACAACTAGATGGGAGAATGTGTCAAAATTACACAAAAGTGAAGACAATAAGGGTATAATAAATAATACATACGAATTTAGAGAACTATACAACATATTCGAATAAAACCCTAATCAACCTCGAAGGATGAGAATGAAACCCTAATTAATTAACAAAATCAGTAAGCATGCATGAACCAAAAGAAAATATCAATAGTTAGATATTCAAATATTTTCCACACACACTCCTCTCACTTTACACCCCCACATCTTCACATGCCTTAGAAATACCTTTCACATTTCTTTAACTAGTGAAAATTGATATTAATCTAAATTACGCCACGGTTTGTTTCTTTCCCGTTTGATATGAAAATATTTTGGAGCCAAACCAGATGATGACCCAAGCTGTTGCTTTCGAGTCTCTGCATTCTATCAAATTCTACAAGAAGTTAAATTATTTGTGTCATCTTAATGCACAACAAGTGGTTACCCCTAGCAAACACGAAAATTCATATTCAGACAACAAACACATCATAATCTCCATCTCTCCATCTCTCTATGTTACATATTTATAGTTTTATACACACGCATGTGAGTGTGCATAACTTCGTGTATATATACCTTTTTAATTTCCGTATATTCATATTTTATATTTATGAAAAAAGATCCCACTCCCAATAATCTTCAATAAATACCCCCAACCACAATTCCATGAGCCCTCTCACACTTACCCTTCATTGTGAAAAACAAAAAAGGAAACATCAAGCAAATACCCATCTCATTTCCGAAGAAATTGAAGAGAATGGCGATGAAAAAGGCAAACAAGCTGACACAAACGGCGATGATCAAGCAAATCTTGAAGAGATGCTCGAGCTTGGGGAAGAAACACAGTAATGTGTACAGCGAAGATGAGAACGGACATCCTCTTGACGTACCTAAAGGACATTTTGTCGTCTACGTTGGAGAGAATCGGGTCAGGTACGTTGTACCCATTTCGTTTTTGACCCGGCCCGAGTTTCAGCTTCTTCTCCAACAAGCAGAGGAAGAGTTTGGTTTTGACCACGACATGGGTCTCACTATCCCTTGTGATGAAGCCGTTTTCAGATCTCTCACCTCCATGCTCGGATGAACATATCTTTTAGAGTTTTGCTTTTTTTTTTTTAAGTTATATATTTGAGATGGTTTTATTAGGATGAGAACAGTGGAAGTTGCTGAGCAAATGCTTCTCTGTTTTAGCAAACTATTTTTTTTACATGTTTTGCCTAATATGGGTTTAGTGTTGTATTAGAGTGAGACCTAACCCTTAGAGAAAGAGATGCTCGTGAAGATCACTCTCATGGTGGTGTATTGTTGAATGTGTACCCTGTGAGGAATATTTTGATATTTGATGAATGAGACTTTTAGTATTATCAGCTTAGGTTCAATTTTCTTTGGTTTTGGTTTTTCTTTTGCATAGGTTAATGAATTATTGTGCAATGTGTGGCATTTTTATTTTGTAGAAGACTCCCAATTTAAAAAAAAAAAAAATTGTAAGAGACTCCCAAATTATGTAGGTTAAAGAAATAGAGAATATGGTGGTGTCTGTTTCTTAGCCGGCGGTTTTTAGCCGTTAAAACTGTTGAACTAGCTAAAAAGATAAAATATTTTTTTGTGGACGGGATGTTAGTTGCAGAATCGTTACAGTTTATAACTATATGCAGGGGGCTCTGCTATGTTGAGATTCAGAAAAAGCGTTTTACTGTTTGTATTAATTTAGGAGATTAGATGGCTATGGTAAATAGCTATATTATTATGATATAAAATAAATTTGAAACCTTATTTTGTTAAACCCATACTTGTTTGAGATCATATACTATTAATTTAAATTTCTTTTAAGCTAGGTTGGATGGAAAGTCCCAACTGCTATAATATTTTCTGAAATATAAATACATTTCAGAAATTATTAACTTTCACTACTCTATTTATGTACCAAAGAATTAAAAGCAACAACCCATAACTCCTAATGAGCTAACCTTAGATGTTGATGTTCAACCGCTAAATTAATTTCGATATTATTGCAATATGGCATTTAGTTTTGTTACTATATAAAACCGCACACACTTTACTTCAAACATAAATTCGTGAGTATAACCATACTCTAAAAGCATAGAATGTGAAAGAGTTTTATGTTTTGCTTGACATATACATTCGACCCTTGTGCAGAGATAAAAGGAGTGTTTGAAAGCTAGTCTTGAAAACAGAAAAGAAAACTTGGAGATGTCAAAATCAACTTCGGAGGGATAAGCACATGCGGATGGGACCAAAAGCTTAAAGAATTCTCGTATCGTTGAAGTCCCTACACAAGATTCTGGTGTGTTAATAATCCTCTAGAGCACAGCGTGGTAGGTGGTGGACCTACTTCAATTATTTGGACGGCTACGATTATAACGATAAATTTGTCTGATCATGGGCTTTCGTGATCACGATAAGATTCACCGTATCGCCTAATGCACTCCTAAATATGTTTTTGACGTAAACACCCATTTTCCCTAGTCCCGACCGTACGGTACTTAACGAGAGGTTCGAGCGAATGAACAATTTTTTTCATAATAGAACTTAAAAGTTTAATAATTTTTTTTTTGTAAAAAGGCATAGTTTAATAGATTTATAATATAGTTATAGACTTATAGTTTATATTTAAATAAAAATTTCGTTTTTTTTGGTTTCTCTTTTAATGATGGTATGTAATTCATCAAAAAAATGGTCGGTAGTATAAAAGTGGGTTTAATTGATTATTCTTTAATACATTCTTTATTTATTTATTTCCAACAAATACGATAGTTGTAAATTTGTAATTCTCCACGTTTTGTTGATGTGGACTGGCATGTATAAACTACTCGTGAATTGATATGTCATGGCTCATAATATTACGCTTTCGTAGGTCCATTTATCACCGTATCCATTAGTTTTGTTTGAGAAAAGGTTTAGTACGGATTAATTGTTAAAGATATACTACTTTTCTTCTCTTTTTATTCAATTAATTTGCTAGAATTATTATCCGTTTTCATTTGGTCGGCCAATTTTGTCTTCGACATTGTCTCTTTGAACAAAAGGTTTAAATTAAATGCATGGAAAAGGGTCGGTAAAAAGATAACAATCCCACCAAGTCCGAAAGTGCTACAGCTCCACTAAGTGTAGCATATCATTACGTGATTACAACGAGTCACATTTAGAATTCTTATTATATACATTTTATGCAATACAAACTTCAATTCCATTAAGTATAAATTTGATTGAATGTGACAATACAACTAATCTACTTTATGGAAAACCTTATAAATTGTTAGGTGACAGTTAGTTAAAGTTAAAGCCAAAAAAAATTCACCAACTAGTTATTTAAATAGAACTTCTTCCACATGAATAAACATTTTAAGTTATGAATTAATCGATTCCTGAACCTATTTGGCTATTTTATACTTCTATTTGAAGTTCTGATTACACGATTATAGGTTGTTGCATGATGATTCTTCATGCATCAGAATGGGCATATAAGCACCACCATCAATCTCGGTAAAGAAAGAGGAAATCGAACCTCGATCATACCGAACTGGTTATTTATTTTTAGTCAATCTTAACGATTGGCTGATTTCGAGTCGTTGTATCTTTCCTAAATGGATTTGGGCAATAACGTTCCACTCTCCAAATTGTCAGAGCGTACAGAAAAAAACCCGTGTAGATCAAATTTATATCTGGTTATTCTAAATTTTCTTATATGAAGATAGCAACCAGAGAATTGTTTCAAGAAACACTCTTTTAATTTTCATCAACTTACCTAAACGTCTAGAAGTCCGGTTTTACACAATGTGGTTGTGTTTGAATTTTGATACATATATAAAACTTTGGATTTGTTAAGTTCAATTAGTTAACTAATTTGGTTTTACAAATCTCGAACCTTGTCTGTTACTATGGATTTGCACCTTCGAAAACACCCCCCAAAAGATAAAATATCTAGGTTTCTGCACGAGCTGAGCTTGTTATTCACTAAAGGCTAAAGCTAATCAAGATTTGCCTATCAAGATTCTTTCAAATACCACCCATTTGTATATCAACTATAAATCAGTTCCAGCTAAACCTTAGTAACCGTAAACAAGCTTATGTTAGTGTTGATGTATTCAACGACTAATGTAGTGAATGATGCAAAGATCCGTTTTAACAAGTCACCATGATAATGAAACGAAAATAGTAATAATAATAATGAAACGAAAAACGGTAAAAACATTTCATCATTACCAAATTACCTCAAATTATCGTTATAGCTGATGAATCAAAATGATTCCAAATGTAGTGATTCATGAAATAGAAATTGACAAGTGTCATCACTTAGCTACCTTACTCTCCTTTTTCCAAGGGAATTTTCCTGACCTCAAAAAGAATTTGGCAAAGGTATGTCGCTACAACGAGTTAAGGAGAAATTATTTGCGAATGACTTTATTCACATTTTCAGCTCGTTTCAGAAACCTGTTTTCTTTTGCTACTACTTACAGAAAATTTTGAAGAAATAACACATAATTGGACTTATAATCTGACCTTTTGGATACTTAAAAACGAAATCATGGGTGTTTCTTATTTTCATCATACTGAAATCAAAACCTAGAGTTAGTTCTTTAACCAATAAATTATTTATTATAAATCTATTAATCCAGGGGATAGTCTATAGCTGATCGTTAATAATTAGAAGAACAAGGGTAAAAATGTAAGGTCAAGGCTTCAATCCCACAGGGCCTCACTTCGCTGTCCTTTGGAACGAATCTCTCATCTTCTCTTTGTTTTCTCGACTCTCATCATTTTTATCCTAAATAATTGTTGTAGCAAAAGGACATCTTCCTCGTTAATGATCTCCTTCCTGGCTGCAACTATCTTTACCCGACATCGTTCTTTTAACCATTCGGAGAAGACTATATCCATCACGTTGATCAGATTTAGACCAAGATTCGCTTTCACTCGTACCATATTAAAAGGGGCTTTAAACATAGTCTTTTCTAACACAGTATTCACCGTTGATAACAATTGTGGTACATCCACGTGCATGGCGTCATTTCTCTTTCTCTACCCCAACCCGACTTTCGGTTCATACTAAAAATTCACGCTGTATACTATTCCTCGAATAATATGCGTAAGCATATATGGGTCCTTTATGTATTCATCATATGTAATGTGAAGTTTTGTGTGGGTATAGAATTTTAAGTAACGTGTTCTAAATGTCCTATATTTGTCGATGCAAGAGAAAAAGGATCATGTCGTAGGTATTTTATTTATGCTTTTATGGGTGATTTTTACTATATAGGTTGATGCTAGTGTAACTCTTTTGAGATGCTAGATTCCTTTTCATTTTGGTTACAAGCCTACAAATATATTTTCACAACCGTTTAATTTTAAGTTCAACCATCTTCTCTATCTATGTCTTCAAAGTTCAAAACAAGCAACTTTACTTGGCCGATTATAATAAATATATCTTTTTGTTCATTATCACATTGTTTTCTGATAAATCTAGCCATGTTTTCTTCCATATAAACAAAGCGGAGGAAGGAAATGAATTAGAACAGAATCCAAACTCTCTTATTAGCACAAACCTAGCTGTCTGAACATTCTAAAGTAGATTACGGCGAAATAAAGAAAAACACCAATATGACAACATTATGTACCGTAGACTGTACTTTACACTGTTCGAAGAACGTGCGAAAAAGTTTGATGAGAGTGAAAACAGAGGCTATTACTGATATAGTCTTATCCTTCACATGACCTGGTCGGATTTGTTTTCTTCTTTTTTTTCCAGTTACTTCGGTCCAATTATAAACTACTTAAACTTCGCCCGAAGTTAACAAAGTAAATAACTTTTAGTAGTAAATTCACACCAACTTTTTTTCTACCTAATGATATTTTATACTACTATCTATATATCACATCGATGATATTTTTTTTGGGGGGGGGAGGGAGGGGGGGGGGGGGTGGATATCTCAATTTAAGTAATATTTTCAGTTTTGTTTTATTTTTTTCTTTGGTAAAAATGTAAAGATATTTTTAGTTTTTCGATTTACATACAATATTAAGACTTATTCTTGGGTTCACCCCCTAAGGTGAACCTCTAGGTTCACCAACCAATAAGATTATATTATTTCAAATTTGATATTTTTTATAAAAGAAAACAAAATATTGTCAAGTTATATTATGTTTAAAAAAAAATAGTAGTAATTACAAAAAAAATATTTAAAAAAAAAAACTAAACCCTAAATCCTAATCCCTAAACCCGAAACCCTAAACCCTTAGGTAAACTATAAACCCATGGATAAATCATAAACTCTAAATCAAAAACACTAAACTCTAAAACACTCAACGGTTTAAGATTTTAGTGTTTAGTGTTTTTGATTTAGAGTTTATGATTTATCCAAGGGTTTAGGGTTTACCCAAGGGTTTAGGGTTTCGGATTTAAGGTTTAGGGATTAGGATTTAGGGTTTAGTGTTTTGCTGACAACGTTAACAATATTTTTTAAAAAAAATCTTTTCTTTTGTAACAACTATTTGTTTTTACCTTTTTATTTTAAAAACATAATAACTTGAAAATATTTTGTTTCATTTTTTAAAAGATATCGAATTTGAAATAATGAAATCTTATTGGTTGGTGAACCCAAGAATAACTCTAATATTAATTATTTGTTACTTTAACCATTTATACTATATATTATTTTACTATTTGTTATTGTAGTATAGGTAAATAGTAAATTATGTTTTAATTTTGAAAATTACTAGCATATATCAGATAAATAATTATGCGAAATAATCATAAAACCCTATAAATTACTCCCTCCGTTTTTTAATATAAGTCGTTTTAGAATTATACACATAGATTAAGAAAATTATTCATTTTTATATTTTATAAACAAAAATATCATTAATTATTTACTTAACCATAAATCAACAAATAATAAAATAGAAGGTATATTATCATTGGTCATATAATATTAAGTGTTAATAAATTTTACATAGAAAACTGAAAACATCATATAATTTGGAACAAAAAGTTTCTCTAAAACGACTTATATTAAAAAACGGAGGGAGTAGTTTACAGTAAGAAATTATTGTCATTGTGTTAAGTTAAAAATTTAGTTTAAATATTAGTAGTCAAGGTAATCTTTTATAATTATTCTGAAATTACAAAGATGTAAACTATTGATCGGCTTTACTAATTTTTATTGTTTAAGAGCATCATCAGTCCCATTTTATTTTTATTTTAAAATATAATTTAGAATAAAAAACAAATTAATTGGTAATGTTTTTTATTTTATAATAAAACGAAAAATAAGTTTATTTTATAAATAGAGTAATCTATATTTTTTTGTTCATTGCTTTATTTTTTACTCAAAAATAAATACTATTAGAATAAACCTTAACTATTTTATAGAATTACTATAATTTTTTTTAAAAAGTAGAATGAACCATATAACTGTTTAATAAATAGAACAATGTTCATACATTAATCCGCTGGAATCTTGCACATAGATTTTTAGAATCAGAAATCAAATTTCTCCAATAATTAAAAAAGAAATTATATACAATTTAATTGAACTGGGAGGAGACGGAGCCAACACCAATTTAAATCACATTTAACGGCCATCTCCTCTGTATTTCGTCTAACTCAGCTCAGTAAACTCGCCGCCTCGCACAGGACGAAACCAATAAATAAATAAGAGCCTGAGTCAATGACATGAACATGATTATTCAAAGTGGCTGGCTGCTCCCATGGCGAGTCAAACCGAGTCAGTATCCGCTCTCTTTTTTATTACTCTATTTACTCTGTACGTACGTTGCCGACAAAATGATCACCATATTGCTTTCTCGGAGACGCCATTAAGCAACGGCCGAGATTCAATCCATCGATCGCTTCTGATCTCCACGTGGCAGTTCTTCTTGACATCATCGGGACAAGTAAACCCTCTTGACCGGGAAATAAACCGGATCGACTCCTCGAAAACCGATTCTTCGCAAGGGAAAACCAAAGGACCCTGGTTAACGAAACCGAACTCTTCCTCCGCCTGAACCAGAAGATTCCATAGGATGGGATGGTTCAGATACGACGCGCGCACCACAAATCTCCTGCAGCTGCTACCCACGTAGACCGCCACGTGTCCTGACGGTACATCCGACGGTACGCTGCGGCGGAAAGAAGATGTCCGCGCTTGGTCGCGCCACCGTCGGAGCATCTGTCTCAGCCTCACAATGTGACGTATCTTACTGCATTTCCCGAGACCTCCAGCCATTTTTTTCCGGTTAAGTATTTTTTTTCCCGGTTAAGTAAGTGTTTAAAGAGAGAAAATGTCAGAGGGGTTTTGAGAGTTTGCTAGGGACGAAGTTTATATAGTAAAGGAACTAACACAATGCCACTGGTACTCAAAATATTTACGACATTGCCTCTCTATGGTCCTAAGAATTTTTGTAATATTTCATTCCATTACTATTTTCAAAATAGAGTTTTTTTTTGAGAAAAATCAAAATAGAGTTATTGTATAAAATAATCGAATTATACTTTAATATTAAATTAAAGAAATGATTTTTTTTAAAAAAAAATTGATGACTATGCTCGAATTTTGGAATAATTATATTTTTACTTCAATTATTTTTGGTAAAATAGAGTTAATAACTTTTCAAAATAAAACTAGAAATGAAAAGTGGAATAGACGTAGAGATACTCTTATGTTTCCTGTATTATTTTTTATTTATAAATTATATTAGTGTGATGGGTTAAGATTCGAGAAATTAATTTTGCTGATCAGATGATTGGGGAAATTAATTTTAAATAATTTGTTTAGAAGAGAGAATCAAAGACTATAGTATGTTTTCTTCTTCTTCATACAATGGATGGCGCACGAAGCATTCGTAGGTGATAGATTCGACATGTGAAAACTATCCTTTGATTATTCATGGTCTTAATAATTATGCTAATGAATTTAGCGATGATAAAGGATTGAATTCTATTAATTGAATAAATAAGTGTCACTTTAAAGAAAAAGAAATGGTAGGGAAGTAAGAGCATGTGGTAGTGTTGGATAAGACGACCAGTCTTTGGAAAGAGTTCAGACATCGCTTTGGGATTTGATTAGGGACATATTAGAGTCAATCTCTTTCTTTATGTTCATGCATGTTCTGTTTAGGTATAATCAAAGTGTTCAAACGTTAGAAGCAAATAACCTGATGATATTCTATGTTTTGATCTCCTATAAAGGTACTTAGTAGTTAATTTCACACGTAGCTTACTAGTTCATATCTAACATAAGTTGACATGCACATTCAGTTAATTAACTAGTTCTCGCATATTGTTTCTGTACAGTTAATTAACGCATTAACCGAGAAAATCTGAAATAATTAACTAGTTCATGCACATTCAGTTTATATGTATAATTTCTTTAGATGAAAAAAGACTAAAGTGATTTTAACAACAAATTATGTATACTGAAAAATATTGTATACAGATAGTTCGTGCATGCTTGTGGCAAACAAGGGCATCACCATAGCGGTGGTCTGAAGGGTCAAAAACTTTATATATATTATAAACAATAAATAATATACATATATATAAATAAAGTTTTTTAAAATATTATTATAAACACAAACTACAGATATATTATTAAAACTAAAAATAATAATTTCGGCGCACGGAAAGTGGGAGAATTTATGTTAAACAATATAAATAAAACCACCACATGGGTAGCTGGGAAAAGGTATAGGAAAACGTATTTTAAGCAATGTAATTTTTTTTAAAGCAATGTAATTTAAATTCGTATATGTGATTCAATACTATAATCAAAACATAGAAAACTATATAAATGGTTCTCCTACCAGACGCAGTTAAGATTAACTGAAGATGCTTTTTTGTTTAATGAGAAAATTAATTTAGTACTTGGCATACGAAATGGACAATAATGTAATACGGCGTACCACACCAAAACATCACTTATCTTGTAGTTTATATTGTGTTCATGCCCCCATGTGCGCGAATGTCTCATCTACAATTATTTATTTATATTTTCCAAGTAACAAGCAATCAGCCAAAAAACAATTTTCATGTATTGAACTTAATTAATAATCTCTACATTTATCCATATATACATCACACATTTTCATGTGCTCAAATGCTTGGATCATTGTTACTGTCAGTCTAATCTGAAGCAGGTTTTCCTTAAAATTCTAGATGAGGACTAATATATATAAACAGACAGTATATCTTCTATCTGAACTATTGTTAGTTACATATATAGTATTTTTGCAACCATACTTCAAATCTTTACTGCATAGCAATTAAAGTAACCAATTACAGTAAGACTTTTGTGCACCTTAAAGAAATTGTTGAACTCGAAAACATATACAAAATCGCTCATCAATAATCCAATGTCCACACCTCGAGTTCCTATCACTCCTACATATCACATTTTCCGCATGTGGCCTGATAAACCTTGTAATATATGCACTTATCATATAAATTTAGTCAAATATTTATGCATATATGTATATATATAATATTAAAGTAATGAAACTGAAAGAGATGATTGAAGCTAATATAAATAAATATTTTTTTCAAGTATAAATATTACAAAATTCAAGTAAAAAAAGTGGGTCCGAATGCATGTTATGGAAGCAATGATGCATCCCCCCCCCCCCCCCCCCCTTACGTTCTCATCCCACTTGTCCCGGTTTAAGGATCTTCGCATTTAATTTCATATGCCTAAGCAAATCTTCATTAATGCTTCTGCAGGTTTTATTAATATTGATTATTTATCATGAATCGAACACAATTATATAGTATAGTTTGTCTTCATAGATATGTTACAAGAGAGTCGATCGTATCGTATGCTATGAATTGGCATAGGATTGTCTCGTTCTGCCATCCATCCATGCACCAGTGCATTAATATGCACGTACGATATGATCAAATAAAAATACTACTTGAGATCAAACAATAAATTAGCTGATCGCTTAATTTGTTTTTACTATGACACAAAATCCTATCAAATAGTTTATTCGTGTAATGTCGTTTGTTGAAGCTGCAAAAATATCCATATCAATCCTCAATTATCTTCATACCGTGATTAGGAGAAAATTCAATGTACGCGATTCTTTTGTTTTCATTGTTAAAATTTTTGTACATCATTATAATAATCAATGTTGTAAATTTGAAATAGTAGGCATAAAAAACGTTGAAATAATAATTAACCAAATATTCAAAAAAGAAGAACAAAACAAAACTAGTTAATTGATTACTTGGAGACGACTTAATTGAGATGATGTGGAGCAACGTTTATCAAAGGTGTAATTAGCGATGAGCGATGACACGTCAGTGTCAGAAGATGACATGGCGTTTTCTGATAAGAGAAGGACCCACAAGCCAGTAAGAGTAATTAACAGTATAATAATTCTCTTCTCTTTTGTTCCAAAGGTTTGAGGACCTGTTTTTGGTTTTTGGAAAATACGGCGCTCCGTTGTACAATGAAAAATACGGACCCACGGAACAATCGTCTCTTCTCTGTTTTTCTTTCTCTTTTCGGGTTTTAACTTCTTTTCATATAAATTAAATACGTCTAAAGTTTTGTTTATGTTATGCACTAGGCAGTTGGAGGAGAGAAAGATCTCCGACGGAAAGGGTGAAGTTGCATGCGAGGTTTTGGGCGGTTGCGGTGAACGGGGGTGGATGAGATCTCGCCACGGCGATCGATTCTCTCCGATATTTGAGTCCTAAAAGCTCTTGACGGTGAAGAGGTTCGGAACTTTGGAGTTCCGGCGTGGCTGGTGATCCGGCTGATGGATCTCCGGCGAGGATGAGTTGCAGGTGCGATGCGTCGATCTCGCGACACGTGACCCTCGACGCCGAGGATGTTGACACGTGTCCAAGCGTTGAAAAGAGTGATCTGCGAGGCGGCCGCGATTCGAAACCGTGTTGGTTTCTAGGGTTTCTCAAGGTGGGCCGCTGGATTGGGCCCAATTGTGTAACGAGTTTTGCCCTGTAGCTTTGTTGGGCTTTTATTGTATTTTGTTTCTGGGCTGGGCCCGTTTTTATAAATTAAAAAAAAAACTATTGACGGAAAAAAAAAATGCACTAGGCAGTGATTAGCCACCAGCAGAAGGGATGAACCTGATTAAAGTTTGGTTCCACAATATTTTCTGAAAATCAAGTAAATGTAGCTTTGACGTGTAGCTATTTTGAACTGAAATTTGTCATTCTCCACTCAATTTTCTCAAAGAAGGTATTTGTAAGGGGAAAAGTTATGATATGACGCGTAAAACACAAAAACATAAGTTGGGTTAATAGTATGCTATTGTACTTTATTAAAGCCTACTCAGAATCTTAAGTTTAATTCACTTGCATCGTAGATTTAAGTTATATCTATCTTTATGTCCAACTAATCAGATTTAAGTTTTCATTACTAGTATTTTGTATATTAAGTTTAAGTGTGAAGAAGAGTGAAGACATAGAAAGGCACATGTAATGTTTAGGTTAATAAAGGCATAAAGAGAGGTTTATTAGGATTATGCCTTGGATTTATTTAGGCAAACGTCTTTCGGCATCTCTAACACCTTATTAGATTCCGCCACGTCTCCATCTCCCCCCACATTATTTATTGATTAATACAATTTTACATAATTTATATTCAGATCATATGTTTTGGTTCTGATTTTAGATCCAGTAATACAAATTGAAACAACCAATGAACATTCTTCTTTATAATATTACCCATTCTTCTTTATAATATTACCCATTGTAATTTATATTCAGATCATAAGTCTTCTCCATTGTAAGCTAATGCTTGGTTGAATATGAGGTATGTCTCATCATACTCTATCAAACTTATGGTTGTACTCTGTATGTTTTTAGTATTTTAATTTGAAAGCCTTTTACAAAAAAAATAAAAATAAAAAATATTACCCATTTGTATATAGACTGATGAAACGAGTTTGTATAGTTAGCATATTCAAATTTTATAAGTTTTTAATATTTAGTATTGCAGATAGAGATAAACTATAGATATTACATGCGAAAGTGTAATCATGCACAACACCATATACTCAACTCCAGATTTGGTTAAGTTTAAGCTTTTATTCTGGTTGGTAAAACTAAGCATGGTCGGAAGATTATATGTATATTCTAATTGCGATACCAAAACTGGAAATGGTATTGGAGTTTCGGTAGATAATCTGTGGGTACTATGTATTAATAAAATCAAGAAAGTTTGGACAAAAGACATCAAAATTATTTATATAGTTTTTGTGTAACACTAGATTTGGTTACCTTCATGGGTGTTGGAATGAAAACAAAAGAGGCAAAAAGCTATGTAATTTATAATGTAATAAATTACGTTACAAAAAAAGAAAAGCAAAGAACACAGCCTTGCATTGCAATTATACAATGATAATTTAACATATAAAACTGGTTCTGGTAGAAATGATATTTGTTATGGGCCAAAGGAATAAGTAGGCAGTGACGTACGTACGTATGTGATTTTCAAATAAATTAATCTTAATTAGGGACTTTAAACATTGATAATTTTATAGTACGTGTTACAACATTTTTATTTATTTTAGTTTAAAATAAATAACGAAAGTAGTATTTGATTAGTTTACAAAAAAAGTAGTATTTGATTGATTAAAGAAACTGAAAAATATAATAATTAGCATCCAATTTATATTGGGAAATGATTAGCCCATACCTTGAGTCCATAGACCAAGCACGTCAATGTTAAGCAGTCCATAGACCAGCTACACAAAAATGTTTGTCTACAAGAAAGAATAATAAATATGTTTATTTATCAAGAATAATATGGACGCTTTAACAAAATTATTCTTTTACTGTTCGTAAATAATTAGGTCTTTCATTATCTCATTTATTTTAAAGATTGATTGCTTTTTGTTCACCCACAAACGCTGCAGCTAAATTTTATGTGAATATTTTGGTAACTTGGTAATTCAGGTTGAAGTCTGACTAAGCTAGAGGTGGATGACAATGTACATTTTAAATATAAAGGCCGACTCACACTAATCATTTTAAATACGAGTTTATATGTGCTTCCACCTCTAGTTATCCAAGTAATGTTGATAATTAACATATCCCAGAGCCAAGCAGTGTTAGCGATGCAGTGCTGCAGCGGCTTATTTGGTGGGCCTGTTGGAAGATACAAATCTCTATTCTATTCACGCCAAGAGGATCAACGATAATGCCCAAAGACATTCAATTGGCTAGGCGGATTCGTGCTTTTTTTTTTTGATCGACCGATGATATTATAAATAGAAGATAAAGTTTGGGCCCAAAAAGTGGGCTAACCCATACCGGGTAGCAATACAAACGCAGAAGACAAGGGGGCCCTATGGGCCTGTTTAGAAAGATAATCAGCATCGCTGTTCTGTGAACGAAGAATGTGAGAAAATATGATAGATGAAGCCAGAAGAAAGATGTTCAATATCTTTCAAGATACCAAAGATTTCCTTGATCTGTTGCTTGCTGTTGATTGCTCTGATGAGCGTTGAGCAGTCGGAGAGGAAGATGATATCATCGATTCCTTGATTTGCTGCAGTGGTGATACCTAGACGGAGAGCCAGTGGATGAAACGGATCCAACGCCTTCGGATCCTGAACGTGCTTACGTGCTTAGAATTGATGTAAACACTATTATTTTACTAGAATTGTGTTACTGTTTTGGAGGAGTTTTTTTTGCTTTGTTTGTTGTCTACTTATATGAGTTCGTTGAAGCAAGAACGAAGATGATTTGGTTATTGATGTTATGAAAAACCACTACTAACTACTCTTGTCTCTCACCAATATACCGAATTGATTGTGTTTCACCATTGTTCTTGGAAGGCTCTTCGCATTACCGAAAATATATAAACAAGAGAGTGACACAAGTGGAAACGTGCAAGACGGTAAGAACCTAAGAATCTTGAGTTGGATCATATTGCCTACATAGATGCAACTTAGTAAAGTAGTTTTTGTCGTCTCTCTATTTCTGGTCTCTTCAAATTTTTATACACTCTTCACATCGTTCCTTTTATCGACTCTTCCAACTAAAAACGATCGACTACTCTTAAATCATATATAATACATGATGTTGTAAGCTCTTTGAATCAAGAGCAGAGGTGAATTGGTTATTGTTGCTCTATGACAAAAACCATTCTTAACTATTGTTTTCCTATATTGAATTAACTGTGTCATCACTCTTGGATGGTTCGTCATAGGCATGGGCAAAATACCAAGGAACCGAACTGAATTTATAGATAGTCATCAATATTGAAATGATTTAGTATTTAAATTGCGTACAAGTAGTTAAACAAGGAGTGATACATGTGGAGACGTGCAAGACCGTAAGAATCTGATTGGGTTATATCGCTACATACAACGTAATTCATTAAGTAACTTTCTGGACCTTGTCCCTCTATTTCTGGTATCCAATATTTCTACACTTCTCCACGACTTTCTATTTATGGAAGCTTCCATCAATTATCACATCTTTTTCTTCTTTTTCGTAAGTCTTAACTGTCCAAACAAAACCCGGCAATTATGAACTAAGTTTAGCATACTTCTCTTATCCACGACATAGAAATTCCATATGTTCTAATGAAAATAACAGAAATAGAGATTCCTGCCCCTTTAATAATGAAACTTTCACGTAGCCAAAAAGTATCAAACATGAAAACTTTACCAACTCAACAAGACACAAGTATCTGATTCCTTTTTTGTAATTTGTATCCAAACAAGAATCTTGTGACATACAATTCCGCGAAATAAAATTTGATTTACTCAAATCAAAAAGTATGTTGGTTCAGTTTTATAATAACAAAAAAAATCACACATAACGAACTAATTAATGTTTACGATCACTTTTTTCACTGTAACCTTACCCAAATACCTTCACTCGGTATATCTTGGTTCACCACAAAAACCATGTAATAACCGGGCGGTGCAAGATTAGCAGATCTCGGCGTCTTAACCCTAACCTCATAAGTCCACTGTCCTATTCTCAAAGACGTGACATGATCAAGAACCAAGAGTCTCTGGCTCATTGAGAAGGAATGAGTAGTAAACGAAGGAAACGCCATTGTAACTTTAACCGGAGTTTTCACTTCTCCTAATACTCTAAACCTCAGCCTCAAGACTCCACCGTAATTAACCGTCGAGTGTAATGAAGGACTCATAATCCTTGGACGTATATTCCTATACTGAGACTCCAAATACGACGGCGAGAAAGCCTCTAGCCGGAGCTCCGTCGGGAAAAGCACGCCGGTGAAGTTGTAAAACTCGTGTGGGTTGCTTCCTCCGACGAGAACTCTACCGTCACGGAGTAAAGTCGCGGTCGAATGGTACATTCTCGGTATAGTACTTGGGTTCTGAATTTGAAATCTTGAACCGACCGGTTTATCAGGATGATAAAGATCAGGATTCAAAACCGGTTCACGACCAAGCTCCCAACCAGCAGAGCCTGAAGAACCACCGTTAATTAACAGAACTTGTCCGTTAGGTAAAACGATCATGTCTCCCATTATTCTAGGCCTCGGCATCTTCTCAAGCACCCATTTAGGGTTAGCATCGTTGATCTTGATTCTTGCACACGTATCAAGACCTTTCACAAAAGTGTTTTCATTCAAAGCAAGAAGGTACGATCCTTTCGGTGCACCGCCACACACCAGAACCTCCAGCTCGATAACTTCTTCTTCAAGATTCTTGATGGGGAGAAGAACGGCGGAGCCGGTGCTCGGATAGCTTCTAGGCTCGCCTCCAGGGATCTCCGGATAAGTCTTGACCACGGTGTTCTTGGAATAGTCGAGTAAAATGGCTCGGTTATTAGCAAATACGAATAAGTTTCCATCGGTGTTGAGGAACACGTTAGGGTAGAGATTGTTTTCTTGGTCAAGATCGTTGGTTTCCGACAAGAACCGTAAGCTGTACGTGTTTGGAGCGTTTGTCTTGGGGAAAAACTCGAAGTTAAACTCATCTCGACCTCCGACTATGATCTGACGACCATCGGGAAGTACATGGTTCGAAGCGTACCATCTTTTAACATTAAGTGCGTTGTCTATTTCAGACCAATCACAAGACTCGTCATCGCATGGATAAAACAGTCTAGCTTTACGTTCTCCATCTTTGTCTCCTCCTGTCTGAAGGAGAGTTCCGTCGGGAGTGACTCCTCCCGAGGAGCACCAAGTGTTGGACTGGACGGTCAAAGGACGTATACGGTTCAAAGCGACGTCGTATTCGATAGAGTGCGCGGTGCAGTCACGTTTGGAAACGGAGTCGTTTGGACTGTCCCGGCAGGTTCCGTTAGGGAGAGAGATTTTTGAAGGACCGAAGTTGGATCGGTCGTACATTATGACACGGTCGTTGATGAGGAGCTGTGAGTGCATAGCTGAGATTCCGACGTTGTTTAAGAGAAGCTTCCATGTTCCTCCTGCGCCGGATGCCACGTGGAAGGAGAGGGAGAGGAAGAGGATGAGAGCGAAGTAGAGGAGATGGTTGATGTCGGAGAGGATTTGAGGTTTGGCTTGTGAAGCCATTGTTTCTGTTGTTGGTTGTAATATGGAGTTAATGTCACGGCCTCACGGGTTGGCCTTTTTATATGTATTTTTTATGTTTGTGTAGTACATATGTAAAGTTGTAAACTGTCCATGAGATCTACTTTATATGCAAAAATAAAATCGACTATTAATTAATGTCATGACGTATTGACGTTAATAAATCATAGTAATTACTAATTAGTAACTCACGCCATAATTCCAAAATCATTATGCCAAAT
This sequence comes from Brassica rapa, assembly GCF_000309985.2. Classification (NCBI taxonomy): domain Eukaryota; kingdom Viridiplantae; phylum Streptophyta; class Magnoliopsida; order Brassicales; family Brassicaceae; genus Brassica; species Brassica rapa. Next base: position 26,828,042 of record NC_024801.2, read on the forward strand.
TTCCTGTTTTTATTTTGAAAACTGAAATTTAAGTAACTTTGCCTCAAAATTTAAGTAATATAAAAACACAGTTTGTCAATTTTTTTTTGTTTTCCAAGTTGAAAATTGAATACTTTTTTTTTGCAACTAAAATTGAATACTTGCAAAAAAAAAAAAATTGTAACTTAATATACTTGCAATTTTTTCCATAATATATAAGCAGTCGTGCCATGTTACATTTTTCCTGTATTTGTAACCTTTTCTATTTGGAAAGTAATCTAATTAACAAAAGTTTTTTTGGTGTAAAAATATAATCTACCAAAAAAAAGTTGACTAAACAAAACATTAACAACCAAATTATAAACGCTCCACTTTTCACAGATAATATTCTATGACAAACTTCCAGTTTGTAAATAATAAAAGTGTTAGAAAATGCTGAAGAAACATTTAAATTAATTTGAAATTATATGATTTGCGTATTAAATAGATCAATGAGATCCAAAAAGGTTTCTTCTCTAATTGATATTTCATGCAACTATGCAACGTTTGTATGACCAAGAAGCCAACTAAAGCTTTCACATCAAAAATACTAGTTCCACAAAGAAGATGATCTCACATCGCAAAAATATTAACTTATATATCTACACAATCATCTCAAGGTATCCAAGTTTCGGCTGGGTCAATACCATATAAACCATATTAAATCATAACTATCAGGACGTGGTACCAACCTGAAATGTACCATTATATAATGCTGATTGTCGTCGAAGGAACATTTTCTATTGTTGGTTATAACACTATACGTGACGGGTTGAATATTTCTGCCTGATGGTTTGGCCATTTGTTCGTGCGATGATGATATATCAACATCGAATAGTCCTATAATCAAAATAAATATAATCAAGCAACTCAATGTTCTTTTTGTCTCAGGGGTAATTTCTTTTAATAATATGGGTTTTCAACTCCACCGTCAGTAGAAAAATATTAAATGATCTAATATTATATTACGAATATGAAAAACAAATGCGTGGAGCATGTTTAAAAGTACTTTTCAAATGTTAACCCGTGTTTATATTGATTTGATACGGGGTTGAAGATTTTTATTCTGTCACGTTGGGACAACTGTCCTTCCTGATAAAATAGTGAAGACAGCAAATAAAAGTTTTGTAATGAGATCGCAAAAAGTATCCAGATTGAATCAACGTTTTCGACGATAAAATTAACTGTTTTTAATTGATTTTATCATTTGAGTACTACTCTAAAACCACGTCGGGAAGCTGGTGATTTATTTAATTTAACTTGGAATTATAACATAAGATTTTTAGAGGGGATAAGTATCAAAGAACTGAACTCAACTCTGGAAGATATGTCGGGCAAGACATGCTTATACAAACTGGTCTAAGCATCTCTTTTTTAATTTACAAACTGTAAAGCTTATAAGAATATCTCCACTTGAGTTGCAGTTTATGTCTCTGTGACGGTGCGTGCGTGTAGATGTAGTTTTACGTGACGGACGGGTTACATGCCACCACAGTTTACCCTTTCACGAGCATTCGGAATAACTGAAAAGACAAAAGGTTCGTTTACTCGTTAGTTTGTTAGTCTGTTTCTAGGTGGGCTATGCATGGTTTTCTACTTTTGAGAGAAAGTTTATGCTCAAGCAATTATTTTAAGAATAATGTTGTCTTTATATCTCATGCTAAGAGTCGTTTCTTAGCCGAAAAGTATAAAAAATAAAATTAAATCATGAGTTAAGAACCCCGGCTAAAAGACCAGGGTTAATCATGCTCTATATAAGTATGATCGTTATTACAAGCCACAACTCATTAGAGACTGCTAATATGTTTTCCTCTTATTTATTCTGGAATGAAAAACAAAATACAATCGGCTGAGTCAAACTCAATAACATAGTTGGGCTTTTGTATCCGTCGAGAAATCCGAGTATGAAGCCCAATAACAAAATGAATTATAGTTTTAATAGTAAACCAACCAATCGAACTCATACCGGACTAACCCAAGTCTATAACCAACCAATCAATCGGAACAAAATATCTCTCTCCTTCTCACAAGATCTCATCGGAGCCACAACACAAGTTGAGTCGAGTGAAAGTATCAAGCAGGGATTCTATGGTTATTTATATCTATCTCATATGTGAATTTCCATGTAATGTTTTGGCTTCTTCTTTCAGTTCCCTTTTGTGGGGTTGAGTTCAGTTCTCTCGTTGGAAACATTACAGTTCAAAAAAAATAAAACATCTCATTTTCTATTTGCATCACAAAATTTGCAATGTTTATATATATCACTACACAAATATTTGTCAAATTTAATCTCAAAACCAATCACTGATGAGTGTGGCCTATCACTTGACTCTGAAAATTAGTCTTGTTCTATACCATGTTCTTTTTAGTAGTGGATTCAACTAGGATTTTGAAGTGTGTAATGAATTTTAAAAACAGCTTCAAAATTTAGTGTTGTCAAACTTGTAATTTAATAAATTATTCAGAAATTTACTGTTACTAAAAAAATTTAGGTTATAGATTTTATATTGCTTGTTTGAGTAGAGTTTTTAGTTATAAAAATAGAAATTCAAATCTCATGGCTTAAATAAGATTTTAGAGTGTTTTAATAAAAACTAGGATAAGACCCGTGCCTTGCGCGGGATTAAGTTATTATTTTTATTATATTTTGGAGAATGAAACAATAGTTTAGCTTCATTTGGATTACGGGTGTTCAATCCGGATATCGGGTTGGTTTCGGTTCGGTTCGGTTTTTTTCGCTATTTGGTTAGTAAAATATAACTACTATTCTAAATCCATATTTACTTTGACTTTAGTCTTTCACATACTTTTGAAAGATTTCAACTCGATGACTAAATTGATCGGCCAATCTTGTTGCTTTAAATCATTAGTGTTTATATATATATATATATATATATATATTATTTAGTTTGAATATTTATTAAATAAAAATTCATATGCGTTATATTTTATGATCATTTGTAACTTATTATAACAAAAAAATAATATTTTGATCACAAAATTTTCAGAGTGGGAATATTCAAATTTCTAATAATATATAGACGTTTTGAAAAATTCAAATATAACATATAAGAAAAAATATAAATGTTTTTATTATATATTTAATGTGATTTTTAATATCTTTCAATAATATAAAATTTTAAAAAAAGAACTAACATACCAAAATTGTTATCAAATATTTATTATTCATAATAATTAATTTTCATATATACGTTAATCATATTAGGTAATTTCGTAGCTTCTAATTAAGGAAAGTGCAAAAAAAAATTTGGTAGATTATTTATCAATTCGATAGTTAGTTTAATAAAAAATATAATGTAAGTCAAGATGGACCAACCTATTTTTCTAAGAATAGTATATTTTATATAGTCATTTATTAAATGAGAATTTATAATCATACAGTTCTATGATCATTCATATCATTTTATAACTGAATATTTAAATCATCGATAACAAAATTTTCAATGTGAAATCTTTAATAAGTTTATAATTTATAAATGTTTTTGAAAATTCATTGAAAGTTTTAATATTAAAATATTTATGTAATCTTATGGTATATAGTATAATCTATATATATATATAAATATATATGTTTTATTATTAAATGATATTTTTTACTCATATGGTTTTAAAATAATGTGTATCTTCTTATAATATTAAATAAAAGTTCATATTAATACAATTTTATGATCATTTGTAACTTATTATGACAAAAATAATAATCTATTGATCACAAAATTTTCAGAGTGGGGATCTTCAAGTTTCTAATAATTTATAGACGTTTTGAAAAATTCAAAATATAACATATAAGAAAAATTAAAAATGTTTTTATTATATATTTAATGTGATTTTTAAATATATTTTAATAATATAAAATTAGAAAAAGAACTAAGATACAAAAATTGTTATCAAATATTTATTATTCATTATAATTAATTTTCACATATACGTTAATCATATTAGGTAATTTCGTAGCTTTTATTTAAGGAAAGTGCAAAACATTTTTTGGTACGTTATTTATCAATTCGATAGTTAGTTTAATAAAAAAATGTAATATAAGTTAAGATGGACCAACCTATTTTTCTAGAAATAGTATATTTTGTATAGTTATTTATTAAATAAGAATTTATAATCATACGGTTCTATGATCGTTCATATCGTTTTATAACAAAATATTTAAATCATCGATAACAAAATTTTCAATCTGAAATCTTTAATAAGTTTATAATTTATAAATGTTCTTGAAAATTCATTGAAAGTTTTAATATTAAAATATTTATGTAATCTTATGGTATATAGTGTTTAATATATATATATATATATATATTTATTTTATTATTAAATGATATTTTTTACTCATATGGTTTTAAAATCATGTGTATCTTCTTATAATAAAAATGTTAAACCATTGATCATTAATTTTTAACATAATAATTTTAATAGTTTTAGTCATTTATTGTCGTTTTTAAAATTCAAAATATAACATATACGAAAAAATCTAAATTTTATTTTTATAGCTAATTTGATTGTTTAATTTATTTTAATAATATAAAATTAAACAAAAAATGATGGAGGAGATATACATTGTTATCAAATCTTTATTATTAAACTCATTAATTGTCATATATATATTAGTCATTTATGGTAATTTCGTAGGTTTTATTTAAGGAAAGAAAATATCATATCATATCATTATATCATATAGTTTGACCAATTTATGTATCTAACAACATATAAAAATCGAATGTGGACCTACTTATTCTTCAATTGAATGTAATTGACTACCTAATTGAGTGCCACCTATGCATTGGGACCTTTTTTAATTAATACAAAATTGAGATTACATCTTTTCAAATGTTCCTCAATTAATATATAAGGGATCATATCAAATTCTCAAATTTACCTAAAATCATCTAAAAATCAAGTATTTATAAAATCTGCTACATGTAATCTTCCCCTTTGCTACACTAGATAGTAGATACTGTTTTCACCGGATGAATAACTGTTTTCAATAATTTTTCTTTCCATTTCACTTGATGGGGTAAAAGACGAGTAGTCTGTGGGTTCAAGAGAGTATACCAACACAAGCAGAGTCAAATAATTGTCATGACTTGTTTTAAAGATAGCAGTGAAGATAGTTATGACACATTTAATAAGGGGATGAGTCATGTCCACACATCAAAATATCCATTAAACTCTCACACGACTTATGCATTCCTTATGCATTTATTCTCCTTACCTTTTTTGTTTACAGTGTACACCAATCCTTTCTCCATGACTACCATATATGTATTCAATAACATCTTATCTTCAGTAAACAAAGTCACTCAAAATTCATTTTCGCCAAGATCTCATAGAAAATAAATGTTCACCCTATAGCTATTGCTTGAGGCGGAGTTCTCCATTCATAACATACTACCCCACCAGAAATCAATAATTAAACAAAAGAAAACTAAGTAACGAGCCAAAAAGGCAAACAGTGTAAAATCCGACATGGCTATGGGTTTCAGACAATAGGTTCTGCTGCTCAAAAAGCTTTTCATAGTCTTAAACTTCACTGTTCCCCATACAGAAAAATCCATGACTTTTTTTCAACGGCTACTTTCATCTCCCTAGGGAAACTAACACGTGGCATTCACCCACTTGTCACAACTTATTTGGCGGGAAGCTAAACAGAAAGAGGACAGTGTCGAGGACCCCACATTTCTCTCCCAACCCACTGACCAAATCACGAAAGTGTGTCTAACCACAAAGCTCAGTATATATAAGATTACGCAATGCTTAGCGCCGTAGGGTCAGTTCAACGTTAACACACTATTTATTGGACCCGCTTCACATTAACTAATGTTATATTCTCTAATTTATTTTTTTAGGATATGGTTTTTATACGAGAATCCCGGAAATAATACATGTTTAAAGTTAAGGAATGAGATGAAACACTGCACTTGATTGATTTCACTCACATTCCTTGATTAGACAACTTGAATATTTTCTGATTGTCGTAGCCGTGACAAGATACAATGCAATGAAAGTCAAACAGAATTATCCACAAAGGAAAAATTTATTACGAAATGAAAAAAATTGAAACATTTTCAAGAGGCTGCTTCGGCGGCTGGTGAAGTAGGGTCTGCTGACAAGGAAATCGCTGGACCGACTCTGCACCCTTCGAGCATGAACACAACATCAACCATAGAAGGTCGATCAACAACGTCTCCACCAGTACACAACAACCCAACTTTAATCCCTAGCAAGAACTCTTCCCACTCCGAACTCTCCGGGTCAAGCTCCAACAAACCCGGTTCAAGCAACTCAACGATCTGTCCTTTTTGCAACTGCCTCTTCACCCATTTCACTATATCTTCATCCTCAGTAAACATCACTGCCTTTTTACCCGTCAAGATCTCTAACAGCACTATCCCGAAGCTATAGACATCACTCTCTTTACTCGTTTGGCCCGTTAACCCCGCTTCGGGTGCAATGTAGCCTAATGACCCGACCGGGGTCGACGAAGTGGACGGTTCTTCAGCTGGAGTCAACGCCGTCAGCCTATCTAACCCGAACTCGGATAAATGCGCTTCGAAATCCGCGTCGAAAAGTACGTTCTGCGGTTTCAAGTCCCCGTGGACGATGGACAACGAATGCAAGAAAGATAGTCCTCTAGCGATCCCCAACGCGATGAGATGACGCATCGGCCAGTTCAGGACGTGGCCGTCTTGGTGAGACGCTTCTTGCAAAAGCGTCGAGAGGTTTCCGTTGGGCATGTAGTCGTAAACGAGAAGTCTAAGATCAGGCGGTCCGCAGTAGTATCCTCTCAAGACAGTTATGTTCTTGTGCTTCACTCTACCCAACGCCTCGGCTTGGTTACGGAACGTTGCGTCGGTTATCGACGCACCGTCCATGAGCCTACGTACCGATAGAACCATACCGTCTTTAAACGTCGCCTTGAAAACAAGACCGTATCTTCCTCGGCTCAGTACGTTCTCTTCGTCGAATTGTCTCGTGGCTTCTAACGTTTCAGCTAGCGTGATCTTGTTGTTGAACATCACGAGCTTAGGGCCGCCGTTGTTGTCCTCTCCCCTCGTGCCGCCGGAGCTCGTACCGGAGGTGCGTGATGGTGTTCCTTTCTTGTCCCAGCCCAAACCTAATCTTATTTTCTTGCGCCATCTCCATAGACTAAAGACATAGCCGCAGCAGCATAGTAACAACAACAAAGCTCCAGCTGCTGCTAGTGTTACGAGTAGAATCAGCTTTCTTCTTCTCCTTCTCCTAACGTTTTCACATTCTAAACCGAGCGGTTTACCGCAGAGCCTCGGGTTATTGGAGAAGACCGATGTGTTGTTGAAACGTGCAGCTAGAGCTTGTGGGATCTCCCCTTCTAGTCTGTTTCTTGACACGTTCAAGTACTTAAGAGAATGAAGCCGGGAGAGACTTGCTGGTATAGTGGAATTAAACCGGTTTGATGAAAGATCCAACCCGGTTAAGTTCCTCAACCTTGATAAAGATTCCGGTATAGGTCCCGATAGAGAGTTCGAATTAAGCAGGAGAGTCTCCAGAGACGAGTCCTTAGATATCTGAACCGGAATATCCCCGGTTAACTTGTTGTGACTCAAGTCAAGCTTCTTCAAATGAGATAGCTTCGAAAGACGAACCGGAATGTGACCTTCTAACCGGTTAGAACCGAGCTCAAGAACCTCAAGACTTGAGCAATTCCCAATCTCCACCGGGACAGAACCGGAGATCCGGTTACGAGACAGTGAAAGAACTTCCAACGACTTGAGAAACCCATAGTTCGAAGGGATACGTCCGGAGAATAAATTGGAGCTAAGATTCAAGAACCGGAGACTAACCAAACTGCTGAAACCTTCCGGTACGAGACCGTTTAAACCGTTGTGTCCCAAAGCAACCACTTGAAGATCAGGCAAGCCAAAGAGCTCAACTGGTAACTCCCCGGAGATTCTCTGCTTACTTAAATCCAAAACCCGAAGCTTCATTAAACCCGCGATACTAACCGGAATCCGACCCGTTAACCCGCATCCACTAAGGTTTAAAACACTCAAGCTCTTTAAATCGCCTACATTGCTCGGAATCTCGCCGGAAAATCTGTTGAAGCTGAGATTGAGAACGCTGAGATTCGCTAGCTTCGTTATCTCCGACGGTATATCTCCCGTGAGACGATTCTCGTTTAGACTCAACGCTTCGAGTCCGTTTAACCTCAGAAGATCCGTTGGGATCCGACCCGAGAACCCGTTTCTTCCTAAAGATAACGCCGTTAGAGACTGTAACCGGCTCAAAAAACCCGGGACTTGACCCGAGAGCTTGTTTCCTTCGAAGTCAACGACCCGCAACGACCTGCATTCTCCGATTGTCGTCGGAATCTCTCCGACGAAGGAGTTGTTCGCTGCTCTGAGCTCCTGAAGCGCCGTGAAGCTCCCGATTTTCGCCGGAAACTCGCCGGTTAAACCGTTTCCGGATATATCCAAAACAATTAATGAGGTCAAACCGGTCAACAACCACGTGGGAAACTCGTGACCAATGTTGTTCTCGTGAAGGTCGAGAATCTCGAGATTAGGATTCACGCAGGCTGCATTTGACGGCGTAGCTAACCCCGTGAAGTTATTAACGCCTAACTGAATGATTCGCATGGAAGAGGAGTTGTAACGAGAATAACCGCATAGGAGACTCGCTGGAACCGTACCGGTGAGGGAGTTTTGGGAGAGTGAGATCACTTGGAGAGTCGGAATATTCCCGAGAGTCGTTGGCACTAGGCCGGTGAGGGAGTTAACGGCGGCGGTGAAGTGTTTCAGCGAGGAACAGTTAGATAACGCTGACGGTATCGTTCCTTGTAAGTGGTTAGACTCTAGCGATAGGTACTCTAGGCTCTGTAGGTGGCCGAGAGAAGCCGGGATCTCACCGGAGAACCGGTTGTAGGAGAGGTTGATGAGCTTGAGGGAAGATTCCGGCGAGAAACTCGCCGGAATGGGACCGGATAAGGCGTTTGAAGACAAGTCGACGTGACGGAGGCTCTTGGAGAGAGTGACGTTGGCTATGCTCCCGGTGAGGGAGTTGTGAGCAGCGTTGAGGACTTGTAGGTTCCTGAGAGACAATATCTCCGGCGGAAACTCGCCGGAGAACGAGTTGTAGTGAAGGTAAACCGCCTTGAGGAAGACGCAGCGAGAGAGAGAAGACGGAACGGGGCCGTTTATGTCGTTGGTGTGGAGGTTGAGCTTGCGGAGCTGAGTCAACTCGCCGAGTCGAGGGCTGAGGCGGCCGGCGAGGCGGAGGCGGGGGAGGAGAAGCTCGCGGACGCGGCCGGAGAAGCAGAGGACGCCGTGCCAGTCGCATGGGGCGGAGGGAGAGGACTCGTTCCAGGTTTCGAGAGCGCCTAGAGGGTCGCGGAGAGAGAGTTTGAGGGAGGTGAGAGCTTGCGTCTCAGGTGAAACGGCGGAGGTGTGGAGGAAGACGGCGGCGAAGAATGTGAAGTGGAGGAAGAAAATGACCGTTGCGGCCATGAGACAGGGAGTGGAGAGGTTTGTTTTTTGCAGAGAGAGAGATAGTTTCTTTGGTCTAAAATATAAGAGAGGAGCGTATGGAGGGAGAGTGCAACGACATCGTTTTGTGTGTGAGTTTTCGTTGTTTCCCCAAGAGAGAAAAATGTTTTCTTATTTATGTCCTCAGTGGATTGATTATGAGCAAGGGAATAATATCTTACATGCATGTAGTTTGTGGGTGGATGTGATTATGTGAATACATGTGCTTGTATGACAGTATTTGCATAGTAAGTTTCTTACTATATTGGATTAGACGGTATGTTTGTAGCTAGCTACCAATGTTGTGACAAATGTTACGACCAACTCTGCATCTCTCGTGGCCGGTACACTCAGAGATGATCAGAAAGTACCAAAGTGTATGTAATTATCACACTTCTGGTACTTCGTAAATTCTGAATACTTCAGTTTTGATTTTTAGTTTTTAAATGTTTCTTGTTTTCTAACGATCAGAAGTCATTAAACACACTCAGACTGTAGGAAATTTAAGATAATGTCGACATATATAAATAGCGTAAAAGAACAATGTAGAGTATTACAAAGATATATACCACTAACTTCACAAAAAAATTATAAAACGAATGATCTTTTAATCGTAGAATCATAATTTCTGCCGGAATAGATGGACCACCAGAAGAAGACATAAAGCCGAAAGAGACTAGTTTAATCAAGTACTAGACTCTGTTGAGTGTGTTCTTGTTTTCTTAATAGCCAAATAATCTAATTTTACAAACAAGTGTTATGCTCTAGCACAAATCCGTTGTAGTCTAGCTGGTCAGGATACTCGGCTCTCACCCGAGAGACCCGGGTTCGAGTCCCGGCAACGGAGATATTTTTGTATTTTTTTGGTGTTGCCTGTTTCTAGCTGACGTCTAGTATCATTACATCACTACATGACTTCTCAGTTCTCATACGGTTTTCACTCCTGTCAGCTTTGCACCACAACTAGTCCCAACTACACATATAAATGGGCTCTTGGGCTTGAGAATTAGTTTTTAAAGAGAATACAAAAGCCCACATAAATATCTCGTTTTGTTTTTTTTTTTCGGACATCATAACGCCTGTTCTGTCTTAAGCCCAATAAGTTTGACTCATCCAAAAAAAGGAAATAGGTATAAAAAAAAAACAAAAAAAAAACAAAAAATATTAATCTCTACGTGACCTTACCCGCCGTCGACAAACACCGTTGATTCGATTAATTCCTCTCTCTCCTCTTCCTGCTTAGGTCTCTCTCTCGACTCCTTGTGGCCGCCGGAGATTTTTTATTACATCTTCGAAGAATGGGAGTACCAGCGTTTTACCGGTGGCTAGCGGAGAAGTATCCGCTGATAGTGTCTGACGTCGTCGAGGAAGAAGCTGTCGAAATCGAGGGAATCAAGATCCCGGTGGATACTAGTAAACCTAACCCTAACAATCTCGAATACGATAATCTCTACCTTGACATGAACGGCATCATCCATCCTTGCTTCCACCCTGAAGACAGGGTAAGTTTTCCTTCACTTTTGCAATTTATTAAATCAAATTCACATTAAAGTTTCATACTTTAGCATCGATTTGATATGGGTTTAGTGTCTTCGTGTAGAATGATATTTGGTTGATAATTAGAGTTTGTAACCAGACAATAAAGTTTCAAACTTTGATTCTGTTTTACTGATTCAGTATTATGGTTTCCTCTCTGTGTGAGTAGCTCTTTGTGCTTATAATGAGTTATGTTTTGGATGCAGCCCTCGCCGACAACCTTTGAGGAGGTGTTTCAGTGTATGTTTGACTATATCGATAGGCTTTTTGTGATGGTACGGCCGAGGAAGCTGCTCTATATGGCTATTGGTAAGTGGAGAGACTTTTTTTGTTTGTTTGCCAACATGAGCTTAGTAGCTTGAAGGTTAATTAATTAATCATGTATGTTTGAATTGGGTGGTATTAGATGGTGTTGCTCCAAGAGCTAAAATGAATCAACAACGATCTAGACGGTTTAGATCTGCTAAAGATGCTTCCGATGCTGTATGTCTCTTTCTATGCTCCCCCTATATAATGCCTTGGGGTTTCTACTTTGTAGTTTCCTCATCCAGACCACTTTGTTCCTTCTTAATTTCATCTAGACATGTCTGTTGATGGTCTTGTTTTGTTTCTCCCATCTCTCTGTACCATTGGTTTTCAAATGGTAAGTCTTTTGATGTTTGGTAATCTTACAGGCTGCTGAAGAAGAAAAGCTGAGAGAGGAATTTGAGAGGGAGGGTAGAAGACTCCCTCCTAAAATTGACTCTCAAGTGTTTGATTCCAACGTTATCACACCTGGGACAGAGTTCATGGGTGTTCTGTCTATCGCCCTGCAGTATTATGTGCACATGAGACTTAACTATGATGCTGGTTGGAAAAATATCAAGGTACTTGTGATGGTTATTAGATTTTGAAATTGGATTGAGTTTGTGACTAATGTTTGCTCTTACCTGAAAAGGTTATCCTCTCAGACGCAAATGTTCCAGGTGAAGGGGAGCATAAGATCATGTCATACATTCGTCTTCAAAGGAACCTCCCTGGTTTTGACCCAAACACTCGCCATTGCTTGTATGGATTGGTATGAGTCTTAACCTTATGATTCATATTTACATGGAAAACTATTATTTGCTAGTTCATTTTCTCACTTTGACTTGATTTATATTTACAGGACGCTGACCTGATTATGTTGGGCTTGGCTACCCATGAAGTTCATTTCTCAATTCTTAGAGAGGTTTGTGATACAACACCCTTCTCTTAACTAACCTAAAATGATGTTCTGTGATACTTTCTTCTTAACTAACTTAAAATGTTATCCCCATGAGTTAGGTGGTCTTCACTCCTGGCCAGCAGGACAAATGCTTCTTGTGTGGTCAAATGGGCCATATGGCTTCAGACTGTGAAGGAAAAGCAAAGAAGAGGGCAGGAGAGTTCGATGAGAAGGGCGATGGTTTTGTTAAAAAGCCATATCAGGTTCGTAGGATACTACTGTCTTTAAAGTGTGATAATAATATTGTCAATTCTCATGTCTTTGTTTCTTTTTATTCCAGTTTCTTCATATATGGATTCTTAGAGAGTACCTGGAGTTTGAAATGAGGATTCCAAACCCACCGTTCGAGATTGATCTGGAGCGCATTGTTGATGATTTCATCTTCATATGTTTCTTCGTTGGCAACGATTTCTTACCTCATATGCCAACATTGGAGATTCGAGAGGTTTGTGTTTAGACACTTATGACATATCTTTGTTAGCATTAGAAGTATTATTTAATGAAACATTGTTTCCTCATATCTCCAGGGTGCTATCAACTTGCTAATGGCTGTTTACAAGAAAGAGTTCAGGTCTCTGGACGGTTATCTAACTGATGGGTGCAAGGTGCTTACTCTCAGATACATGTTCAATTCACCTTTAAGTGACATAGTTTTGACTTTATCTTTTTTACTTTTATCCTCTCCAGCCAAACTTAAGGAGGGTGGAACAGTTTATTCAAGCTGTAGGTTCATTCGAAGATAAGATATTTCAGAAGAGAGCCAGGTTACATCAGGTACAATCATTTGAATCTCTTGTTTAAGTATCTGATATAATTTGTTCTGTGTGTATTAATTGTTCTGGTTTATTATCAGAGGCAAGCGGAGAGAATAAAGGGAGATAAAGCTAGGAAGAAGAGAATGGACGACGAAGCTCCGACGGTTCAACCGGAGTCTCTTGTTCCGATTGAGAGATTCAGTGGCTCCCGACTTGCTTCGGCTCCTGCACCTTCACCGTTTCAGTCTAATGGTGGAGGAAGGTCTGCTCCTCCTCCTCAAAAAGTTAGACGTTTATCTTCAGGATCCAGTATTGGTGCTGCTATTGTCGATGTGGAGAACAGTCTTGAACCTGACGTATGCATTCCTCTCTCTCTGTGAAGTTTTATAGGACATTATTAAGTGAAAGGTTAATTAATTTTGTAATATTAAATCAGGAAAATGAGAACAAAGAAGAGTTGAAGACAAAGCTCAAGGAGGTAATCCGTGAGAAATCTGATGCTTTCAACTCAGATAATCATGAAGAGGATAAGGTTCGTTCTAGTGAAATTAGATTAGATTCTTTAATTTACCCTTTGGTTGTCCCTTTAGTTCTGAATGTGGTTTATATATTTACAACAGGTGAAGCTAGGGGAGCCTGGATGGAGAGAGAGATATTATGAAGAGAAGTTCTCAGTTACAACCATTGAAGAGATGGAGAGACTACGAAAGGATGTTGTGAGTTCTTTAGAACGATATAATGTTGTGATTCCATTTCTAGGGAGGTGGTTCTAATATGTCTAAACATTCTTTTGTTTGCAGGTTTTGAAGTACACAGAAGGCCTTTGTTGGGTCATGCATTACTACATGGAAGGTGTTTGCTCTTGGCAATGGTGAGTTCCTTCACTTCAATATTTCTTTTGTTTACTGATTCGTTTGGATTGGTTTCTTGATGCTATCTGTAATTTGATGTGACAGGTTTTATCCTTACCATTACGCACCATTTGCTTCTGATCTGAAGGATCTAGGAGAGCTGGATATTAAGTTTGAGTTAGGAACTCCGTTTAAGCCTTTCAATCAACTTCTTGGGGTGTTCCCAGCTGCAAGGTTTGGCTACAATCCTTTTTCTTTCTCTTTCTTCCACATTCTTGTTTCCTTTGTGACGGTATATATGTAACGGTTACTTCATTTGGTCAGTGCACATGCTCTCCCAGAGCGCTATAGGACCTTGATGACCGATCCCAACTCACCCATCATTGATTTTTACCCAACTGGTATGTGTTTCCTTTCCTCAAAAAGATTATATCCTCTCACTCAGTGTTAATTGTTGGAACAAATTGTAAATTTATGTCTCTTTATTCTATTTTCCAGATTTTGAAGTTGATATGAATGGAAAGCGCTATTCCTGGCAGGTAAGCTCTTTTTCTTTCCTGATCTCTGACTCACTCTTGTATTAGAAACACAATCACTACTTTTGAAATTGACTTATTTTAACTTTTACTTCAAAAGGGTATTGCTAAGCTACCTTTCATTGATGAAAAACGCCTTCTTGAAGCTGTTTCCGAAGTTGAATTCACGTTGACGGTATAGTGCCACTGCTTGTCTTTTATGCTTTCTTCAGACCAAGATGTGTGCTTATAAAGAGATGAAGTTTTAAGATTTTTTTTTTGTTTTCTCAAATCTTGTAGGATGAAGAGAAGCGTAGAAACAGCATGATGTGTGACATGCTATTCATTGCAACGTCTCATCGCCTTGCTGAACTCATCTTTTCCCTTGACAACCATTGTCGTCAACTGAGTGAAAAGGAGAGACTATACTATAAGGCTAAGATCAGACCTGAGCTCAGGTTTGTAAATCAAAATGAAAACACAAACTCTCTTTATCTTTTTATTTTTAATGGCTTCATAGTAAGCTGGTTAGTAGTTTCCTGATGTGCTTAGAACTATTTGCAGTGATGGTATGAACGGCTACTTGACTCCCTGTTCAGGGGAGACTCACCCTCCTGTGTTTAGGTCCCCAGTGGAGGGTAAGGAGGACATCTTGGACAACCAAGTCATGTAAGTTCACAAACCTTAGCTTTTAAAAAATGTTCAAAAACATTCGAAACTGATTTATAGTCTTCTTTTTTCTCAGTTGCTGCATTTACAGACTTCCGGATGCACATGAACACATAACCAGACCTCCTCCAGGTGTCATCTTCCCCAAGAAGGTACATCTCTTGTCTATTAATGTCATCACCTTTGTGTGACGTTACATCACTAGGTAGGGCCGGTCCTGGGCCAAGCCGGATAAAACATTCGCCTCATGCTTCCCAACATATTTGAAATCTTTATTAAATCATCTATGACCTCCAAAATCTTATGGCCTAAGTTGGTTTGTTTTTCTCTCTTTGTCTTTCAGATTGTGAACATAGGTGACTTGAAACCCCCACCTGCTCTGTGGCATGAGGACAATGGAAGGAGACCGATGCATAATCACAATAATAATTATTATAACAACAATAATAATAATAGTAATCATCAAGGGAGGCATGTGGGAGACGCAGCACATCGTCTTGTCACCAACAGCTTAGATAGGAGAACAGACCGGGACAGGTATCAGAGAGGAGATGTACATTCTCAGCATCATAATCATCCTGGTTACGGCTACAATCAGCCACCGCCGCCGTATGTTCCACCGGTTCCTTACCAGCATGGCGGTGGCTATATGGCTCCTCCACCTGGCGTGCAAGGCTATGCTCAGCAACAAGGTCCTTATCAGAGTAGAGGTGGGTACCAGCCTCGTGGAACCAGTGGGAGGTTCCCGTCGGATCCTTACCCGGTTCAGCCAAGAGGAGGAGGCCACCGTGACAACAGAGGAGGAGGTTATTCTGGTGGGTACAACCAACACCATCATCAACAATATGAGCAGCATGGGCACGGTGAAGGTGGGTCTGAGCATTATAACCCACGAGAGTATGGTGGTCAGCAGCATCACCGTCAGCATCAGCAAGGTGGTGATCGCAGAGGAAGTCATCATCGTGGTCGTTATTAAGCAGAGTGACGTTCTCGTATGAATCATCATCAGGTGTAGTGTTGAGCTTAGTTTCATATGGTTTGTTGTATCATTTAGAATTTGAGAGCCTGCTCTTGGTTTCTTTGGTTTAAAAGGGAGATAAGAGCAGGCTGAGGAAAACTTTACATTAGTTTGCTTGCAAATTTTTATTTTTATTTGGGGAAAATCGCATAAAAAACCTTGAAAGTGTCACTTATTAGCACTTTAAACCTTGAAGTTTTTTCGCTAGCACTTTTAACCTTCAAAGTGACATTTTTATCATAAAAAAACCTCCAAACAAGAAAAATGACCGGTTCAACAGGTTAAAAACAGTTTTTTTTTTCAAAAAATAATTATTTAATTAATAAATTAAACAAAAAAATTAATAAAAATTGAAAAATTTAACAAAAAACACACAAATTAAAAAATGAGAAAAATAAATAAATATTTAAAATTAAATAAAAAATAACAAAAAATAAATAATATCAAATTAAAATGGAGAAAAATAAAAAAAATCATAAATTTAAAAAAAAAGTGAAATTTTTTGAAACTGTTTTTTTAATTTTTATTTTTAATTTTTTACTATTTCTTTTTATTTTATAAAATTTTAAACCCTAATTCCAAAACCTCACCCTTTAACTCTAAACCCTAAAGTTTGGATTAATTAACCCAAGGACTATAAGTGTATATTTACCTCTTTAATGAAACTTATTTTTGTGACTTTGAGCCTTGAATACTAGTTTGAGAACAAAAACTTGGTTTGGTGTTATCTTAGTCTTTTTTTTTTATCAACACATATCTCCAATGATAATTTCCGACATTATATTTAAAAGTTAAAACTGAAAAAAAAAACTTTTTGAATTTTCAATTTTTTGAAATTTATTATTATTTTTCTGTATTTTAATTTGATCTTATTTATTTTTTAATTTTTAGTTATTTTTTATTTAATTTTCTAAATCTTTATTTATTTTTCTCACTTTTTTTAATTTATGAGTTTTTTGTTAAATTTTTCGATTTTATTATTTTTTTTGTTTATTTATTAATTAAATAATTATTTTTTGAAAAAAAACTGTTTTTAACCTGTTCAGCAGGTCATTTTTCTGCTTTGAAGGTTTTTTATGATAAAAATGTCACTTTGAAGGTTAAAAGTGTTAGTGAAAAAACTTCAAGGTTTAAAGTGCTAGTAAGTGACACTTTCAAGGTTTTTTATGCGATTTTCCCTTTTTATTTGTATTGTATCTTTGTTTTTAAAAACATTTGTTTATCTTTGAATAAACTAAACAGTGTGGTTATTTGGATTTTAATGATTTTGAAGTTAATTTTCTATGTTTTATGGTCCTAGAAAATTGTTGGAAGTTTGAAGCATGAATAACAAATGTGGAAGGGAACAATTGGATCTTAGTTTTAATGTTCTTCAACTAAAGCTTCTACTGATGTATATGTTGCTTCAACTTTTTAAAAGTTCTCATCAGGCGATTTTCCTCCGTTTATGATCCCTGAAGAAATAAAAAAAGGTTTCTTATTAAACATGCTGGTCAAAACTGCACGAGAGTTATCCAAGAGCATTAGACAACAGATGACCAACACTAAAACATTAAAGCAGACGAGAAGCTTAAGAGAGATCCATTCACCTTTGGACTTGAAGGCGTAACATAGTTCCAACTTTTAGTACATGCCGTTTATCTGATCTGCTCACAAAGCAACCTTCACCATTTCAAGTCTCGAACTAACCGAAACAGAACTTAAAGTCTCGAGCAGACAGAAGAGAACCTCACCTTCGATGATTAGGGCTTTTGCTTCTTTTAATTTCAAAGCCACCACAAGACAAAGACAAAAAGTGTTTTAAGTTCAAACACAAATTAAACCGGTTCTTTGTCGGGTTTAAACCGGTCAAAACAGTTTGGTTATTTTAAACTAACCGGACTGTTCCATACCGTTTCCAATAGCCAAAATCAATTAGTTATTATTGTATTTGTACCTTGTTTACAACAAACTTACAATACAACAACACTACTCATCAATATATCAAAGCAATACACAACGTGAATATACACACAAACACATCAGGAGGACAAAAAAAAGGAAGCAATGTGTGATTTTAACAAAGGATATGATGGCTCACTTCAATGACTGTAGAGCAGAAGAGGTAGTGACAAGGCTAGACAAGAGACCAACGAGTAAGGCGTTGTTATAAGTAGTTGGCTCGTTCTGCCTCACATTCTCTCTCGAGTCGCTGAACGTCTCGTTCAAGTAAGGTCCACCCACGAGTGCACCATACGCTATGTTTGGGTTTGGTTTGGTCGAATTAAAGTACTTGAACTCATCTAAGCACCCTGTGGTTGCATCTGCAGGTATCGAAGCGCCTCTGTGATGGATATACTCTGGGTACTTGTCTCCATAACCAACCACGAAGCTCATTCCCATCGGATTCTTCCCCAATATGTAATCAGCCTTAAACAAAAAACAATATATAGTAAGACTTTTATTATTTCCTCTTCCCTCTATAATAAAATTTTCTTTACAAAATAAGTGTTATTTTAAAGATTTCAAAACAATTTATGTTATTAACTTTATCTTTTTTTTTATCTCTAAATAAATTAAAAAAAAATAAAACAATAAAATTCTAATAGTTAAATAAAGACAAAACTGAACATTTAACCATTTTCTTAATTAGGCTAAAAAAAAATCGAACATCTAATTTGAAACGGAGAGAGTATTAAATTGTTGTTACCTGTGATTTGGCGAAGTCTCTGAGCTCTGTTGCTTTAAAAATCTTCCCGTTGCAAGATATCTTATGGATACGTGAAGTGAGCATGTAATCACTGAAGAGTGAGGCCAAGAACGCTGCAGAAACGGATTGTTGCAGCGGGTTCCAATCACTGACCAATACAAGACCACTGTTTGATCTACTACCAGTAGCTGTTGGAGATTTAGGTAGAAGACCGCACATTACAGCTTTAGCTGTACCCCTGTAACTTGCAAGTGCCTTGCTTCCTGATAAATCTTTCTTAAAGAAGAGTAGCCTTGACAATAGTACCTGTGTTCCTGCAAGCTTGTCGTCCCAACTGAACCAAGTCGGGTTACCAAAACTAGCAAACTCGTTTCCATGCTTAGTGACATAGTCCAGATAAGTTTTCTCCTCCGTCGCGTGGTACAACCAGCTAGCCGCCCATAGAAGCTCGTCACCATACCCTGTCGAATTATAAAACTTCTGAACCTCAGGTATGTTCACACTGTACAAGCCTCTTTTGGAATCAGCGAAGTCAAACAACTGCCTCGCGTGTTTAAGAAGCGTGGCCGAGTACCGAGGATCACTATCTTTGAACACCAAAGACGCTGAAGCCATGGCTGCAGCAGTCTCCGCAGCCACCTCGGTCCCTGGAGTGTCTGCATCGATCTTGATGACCGGTCTCTTCCCTTTCATGGTCTCTGGTCTCTCCCAGCAGGGATGATCCACCTCCGGATCTCCCACCTGGATGTAGAGCACGTTATCAGAAGGATGGGCTTTGACGAAGTAGTCAGTGGTCCATTTAAGTGAGTCTTTAGCGGGATCAAGTAGGTTGACAGCGTCCATTTGATCAGCGTACTCGAGGATGGACCACGACAAGACGGTGGCGGTGAAGGCCATAGGGAAACCGAACTTGATGTGGTCGCCAGCGTCGTATAAGCCTTTGGAGAGGTCGAGGTTGGCTTCGCTTCCGTCTTTGAGACCTGAGTCTCCTCTCCAAGGTATCGTATTGTTCACCAACTTGCCAGCTACATCGTCCAAAACAATCAAATTCAGCTTTTAAAAAAAAAACAACTAGAGACTGAAGTAGTGGCTAAAATTCTTGAATTACTACTGTTCGAACTTGGTAGTTATTCAAAAATAATACTCTCTCCGTTTTGAAATATAAAATGTTTAGAAGAATTTTTATGTTTCAATATGTAAGATATTTTTATATTTCTAAATAGCTTTAACTTTATCAAAAACGGTGTAATCAATCAAATTTAATTATTCGATTTAGTAATTAGTTAAATAGTTTTTAATTTATAATTTTAATAAAAAAACTAAATAAATTTCTTAATAAAGTGTTTTATCTAAAACATCTTATATTTAGAAACTGAGGGAATAATTCAGACCAATATTCAAGAAATAGCTAGACAATATTATTAGACCTAGACATTAAGCTGATTACCTAAACATGGATTATACTTTAACAAATTATTTATTTATCTAATATATATTAGATATTTTAATTTTTTTTTAAAAAAAATTTGTCAACCTAATTTTTTAAGTTTATAAAATTGTTTTAAGAACTATAAAAATTATATATACAAAATCAAATAAATATATAGACTTACACTAATATTGTTACTTCATTTACACCAATTTAGATTGAATTAAACCAAGCTAAACCGATTTGACGTCGGAGCAGTGTAAAACCGAGTTTTAGAACATTGATTCAGATTAAGAAACTTAGCGATTGCAGGAGAATTGATGAATTGAGAAAACGTGGAAGCACGTCAAGGAGAGCTTTTAGTACATTTCTGGATGTCGAAGAACTGTAAGGCGAGTTTGAGAGCGTCGGCGTATTTCTTATCGATGGCGCCTGGAGGTCCGGGGACGGGACCAGCTTCGTTGTCGTCGTTGTCATCGGGTTTCTTCATTTTGGATTTGACCATGTAGACGACGGCGAGGATGACGGCGGCTAATACGATGAGAGCTATGAACCAACCGAAACAACCTCTCGACTTCGATTTCTCCCCCATTTTTCTTCCCGTCGGTGGAGTCAAATGCTTACCACCAGAGAAAGATCGGTTAGATCCGGTTCAATGCAGCTGGGTAACGGCGATTGGAGTGGAGGAATTAGCTAGCTCGCAAGATCTGGGGATCAGAGAGAGATGATTCGTATATGTGAATTGTGATGAAGATCGAGAGAGAGAGAGAGATGTCACTGTCACTACTTCAAACCCAGTGGTTGTTGTTTAGTCGGTGGAGTATCAAGCGGGGGCTTGTTTCAGATCTGTTTTCCCTCCTTTTATATTTCTCTTTTTTTTTCTGTTACATTGCAATTATTGGGCTTATATGATGGGCCTTGTAAATGTGACTGAATTTATTACGATTTAGTCACATTAATTCATTAGTATCACATGATATATTTTTAAAAAAAAAATCTTGTTCTTGTTCAGTATTAGAGTGAGTTGTGATAACAGAGAAAAACTGCTATTTTTTAATGGGATTAGGAAAATCTTGTTCAGTTTAATCAAAATTTAGTCAGCAGGATGACTTTGGAATTATTGGGCATATGATCAAAAAAGTAGGGCTCCGTTGCAATCTGCATTTCCTGAGCCTGTTTGAATATTTAATTCTCTCTCTTTTTATATGTTCCAAAAAAAAGTGGTGGTATGTCATTTTCTTAATCACTGTCTGGTGTAAATACTCTTGTCTTGTATTTGAATCCCTGATGATGATGATGATGGATATTGAAGCTGATCAACAACAACAATCAAAGCAAAAGCGTCCATCCAGAAAGAGATGGACACCGTCTCTTGACAAGCTTTTTGCTGCCTGCTCTGATGGCTGGTTTGAAAACGGAAGATGCCAGGCTAGTATCACAAACAGAATCAATGCACTTGACGAGACTGGAAATGTGGATGAAGGTGCGTCTACTTTTATATCTCTCTCTTAAAGCTAACAGGTTACGCTTGACATGGTTGAAAGTTCAAGTGCAGGAAACTTTCCTTCAACTGTTACAAGGTCATGATTTCTTACACATTTGGTGAACAAAAAAATACAGTATTGTACAAAGGTCGACACACAATGAATAACTATGAGAGGGGGAGGGAGGAGAAGAGACTCTTTTCATATCGTAATCAGGTGCAAAGATATCTAGTCATCATCCTTGAACTCCCTGACCATAACAAGAAACATGTGTGTTAGTATCAATCAATACAATGCGCAAAAAAAAAAAAAAACAGAGTTGGCTTCTAATCGTGTACCTTCGATCAAGGTATCGAGGTTGAACACCAGAGCCTTGACAAGTAGTGCAAGTCAAGGAACCAGCACCATCACAGTTGATACAGCTCGACACTTCCTTCTCTCCTCCACCAAGCTCTACCGTCACGTTCCCACTTCCCACACACAACCTGCACTTCTCTGCTCCATCATCAAGAACACATAATGCTCAGCTTATAAACATCACAAAACAGGTTGAGAGAAGAGAGATTGGAATCGATTTCACATACGAGCTCCAGTGCCATTGCAAGGAAAACAAGGCTGAGTGTTCTCTCTCTTAGCCTACGTAGAAAGATCAAACACTAAACAATGTTAAACTTCATTTCACACCAATGAGAATCGAATAAGCTAAACCCTAGGCATGGATAAGAGAACGTGAGACTCACGGCGTTGTCGATCTGCGTCTCGTAGAAGACAGGTATTCCGATTCCCAACGCGACGCTCGCCACGCCTACAGAGATTGCGATTACCTATAACGAAAACCAAATTCGATAATCAGAGTGTGAGATCAAATCTGATATAGCGCAGGCGAATAAGGATCTAACCGTGTTCGTGTCGACTTCTGATTTGATTCGCGGATAAGAAGACGTTGACGGCGAACGGAGATTCCTCGCGGAGAGTGAACGGGAAGAAGACGGAGTGGCATTGATTGGACGGTGGATGAACGGAGATTGAAGACGAGGCGGAGACGGAGCTGTTGAAACTGGCATTTTTCTCGATGGCGCGAAGATGAGAGGAGGAAGACGAAGAAGAAGAAGAACCAGTGGTTTTGAGTTGATCTCAGCCACTAGATTACTCACTGCGGCTAAGATTTGTCCACGTGGCCTTACTCAACTCTTTTTTTTTAATTATCGCCTTATCCGGTACACACCCACCCGCTCGAAAATTGTAGAAGATCGTAACCGTCAACAAATGCTAAACCAACGGTTCGAATATGAACCGGGAACTGTTTCAAGTATCAACTCACAAGTAGAGAACAAAATATATTTTTTGGAAAAAAGGATTCGCAAGTCACGATCGATACGAAACGCAACCGTTTGCTTTTGCTTCTTTCTTTCTTTTAAGGACTTTATTAGTTTTTGTTGTCCTTATCATAACTCCCCCTTCTCCTCCTTCTCGCTTTCAACACCGAGAAACGTAAACGTCGCCATTCACATCGTTTGTTCGAGAGATCTCCAAAATCATTCTTGACGTTTTTCTCATATAGGGTAAGTTATTGATCAACCGTTTAAACTGCTTCTCCACATGATTTCACGACTTGTGTTCGGTTGTGAATGTTATATGTTGTACTTGTATAAGTGGCTTCTTCGTCTATGAACTTAGACATCATATGATATGTTTTAGTCATCAAATTATGCACTAGTTCAGAACGTAACGTTGATCAGCAGTTTCGTTTTTTTTTCTAATGTTTTTATCGTTACCAGGGTGGCTACAATGATTGGATCGTTTCTTACAAGAGGGCTTCTGTATGTTATAATTCCTAAAAACCTTAATATTTTCTTTTTGTGTTTTTATAAATTACTAATGACTGTTTTAATGGTTGACAGGATGGTGTTTGGATATGCATATCCTGCTTATGAGTGTTTCAAAACGGTTGAACAGAACAAGCCTGAGATTCTACAACTCCAGTTCTGGTGCCAATATTGGTATATAGATAGAATCATCATAGTGTATTTCTTTTTTTTCTATCCTAGTACCTTGAGGTTTACGTTATTATTGTATCTTGCAGGATTCTTGTAGCTGCTTTGACAATTTTTGAAAGAGTTGGTGATACTCTTGTTTCCTGGTAAGCGCTCTTATTGACTCTTGATAAGATTTGCCTTATGTTGTTGTATTCTTATTTCATTTTTTCTTGATGAAGGTTACCGATGTATAGCGAAGCTAAGTTGGCTTTCTTTATTTACCTCTGGTTCCCAAAAACCAAAGTAAGTAAAAAGCCTTTTTGAGATAAGTATATATAAAAAAATTATCATTCTGATTCTACGTACTGGCCTGATGGACTCTTTAATTTCAGGGAACTACATACGTTTACGACTCTTTCTTCAAGCCATATGTCTCAAAGCATGAAAATGAAATTGACCGCAGCTTGACTGAAGTAAAGACCAGAGCTGGAGATATGGCAATGATATATCTCCACAAAGCAATCAATCATGGACATACAAGATTCTTTGAGATATTGCAGTATATTGCTGAACAATCATCACACAAACGTCAGTCTAAGGTACTAATTATGCTAATTTAGTTCCTTCACCTCTACGTCTCTTTTTTTTTACCTTTTTACTGTCCTGAGTTACTGTAGTCAACTTTTCTGTTTGTTGACAGGAAGGGAAAGAGATAATACCACCTGAACTTGGTGATCCAACTCTGAAGATGACTCAAAACAAAGACACCGTACCTGAGACAGAGTCATCCACGAAGAAAGACTAAAAGGCTGACTTAGGTGGGAAAGTATTGGGGAAACACACATGGTTTTCAATACAACTTTGTGTCTTGCTTTGTTTTATTAATATTTAATAGGACTAAATAATGTCAAAACATAAATAAAGAATCATTTAAAAATCATGTGGTTCGTGCAAGTTTCAAGTTTCATATTTCAGATGTAATGGCTTAGGAAAGAATGGAACGCTTTATTGAAGTTTGTTTAGCATTATGGCCTAAACACAAATCCTTCTCCACACACCCAATATAGGCCCAATCACTTGCCCGTTCATGTTTCCATGGTCGATCTTTATTTTAAAACACTGTACAAAGTAATGTAAAGAATGAAAGTGCTTAAAGTAAAAAACGATACACACCATAGGACCACAGGGTTACAAGTTGTGACGTATCATCATTACATGGTTAAACAACATCAATATTTACATAATTTTCTAGAGATATTTCATACTGTAATATGTACGTACAGTAACCAAATTAATTTGATGTAACATGTAAAGAAAGTCCCAAAACAGTGAGTTGTCGAGAGAGCAATAATTTAAGAAGGAAACGAATGATAGGTGAATCCACTATTAAGGGTTAGGGACCATTTTGAATAGAAGTTATTGTATATCTTATCTTCTCAATCAATCGCATTAACTGATGATATGAAGTTTGTTGTATGATTCGATTCAGTGTGAAACTAAGTGTCAGCAAGAACATCTTATATTTCACCACCCTTTTTTGATTCTCTCTGAGCAACACAACAAATAATGAGAGAATTTTTAGGTAGTCAGTTCCAAGACGGGTTTCGTTTTCTCACATCTAATTTCCAACAAGTTACTTGATTATAGATTGAGTGTGCAAAAGAAATATAATGCAGTTGTTACAAGTTTGTTAGTATCAAAATAGATTGTAACTGTAGACTTTCATTAAAGTGTTTACAGTATCATGCTTAGGCTTTTCAAAACTTAAGGCGAGTTAAAAAAAGTTAACAGCGTCGAAAGACGTTATGTTTTTGAACTTTATTTGAAAATTCGTAAACAAAATGTTCGACCACATTATTGTTTAGTTTGTTTTTTTAATAAGTTAATATGTAACATATATGATGAATTTAAATGCTATTATGTCAAGTTGATTGAAACCTAAAGTATTTATATATTATAACATGATGATATAGTTTGTAAATTTTTGAAATGAGGGATCTTGATCAATATTTTTGGGTGGGAGATGTAATTCAATTACAAACGTTACGCAAGGGATCCCTTGCGGGGCTTGATTTGGTTCATAAACTTTATGATTATACGAAATGGGGACACATTTGTCTCCAGCTTTTTATCTTTTATTTGAACCGTGTTGCCAAATCTTTTAAGACCCCTAATCACACGTGCACTTTAGAAGTTTAAATCATCGTAAAAGAATACATTATCAAGAGAGTAAACAAACATTTTGTATCTAGAAATATCTCCTCTTGTTTGTCACATAAAATCTAATATCTAGCAAATAACAAAAAGACTGAAGAAATGCATTAAAAGATCCATAATTGATAGCTATATTCAAAAATATTGTGTACATGCGAAGTTTTCTATCTCTCTCTCTGTCGGTGTTTTAAAAATCTTATATCGTTCGTGGCTCTGTATTTAATACATGTTAAAAAGCACTTGAAGTTATACAAATTGGGAATTGGAAGTTCTCTTTACTGCAATACAAGATGGGTAATACTAATATTTATACTATCAGTTTTGAAGTTATATACGGGGAAAATTACTAACCAGAGACTAATGCTGATCATCCACGTGCTTATTAGAGATTCTTTAACATGCATGCAGGTGGAGTAAATTTTCTGTCAGTCCAATAAATTCCATTGTCACCGGAGTAACAATAATATTTAAATGTTATGCGTACGTAACAATTGGTTTTGAATTTCAAACTTGTTAACATACAAACACATTCTCAAAGACCCCGCGCTACTTTTCTTTGTCAAAATGTTAAATGATACCTATATTGCTATATAAATTATAAAATGTAATTATCTGCAAAATTAAATGAAAAGACTTTATAAATGATCTCTTATGAATTGTACAACCAGGGTTATTAGAGTGGATGCAAAAGAGAGGGACAAATGTGGAATACGACAAGTGAGAAGGCCAAATCGACTGCGTGGTAAATCCAAATACTGCGGCGAATGTGAAGGTCTTCGATTTTTACATCCGGTCAACGGTCAATTCTAACCCTTATGATTAATTTACTTTATGGTTTTGATGAATGATTAATACAAATTACTCAGATTATTGTGGTGGGTTTAGTTGTAATTAATGTCACAACCTAAAAATAAGCAAGCTGAGTTACATTGTGTTGTGAATTAATGCTATAATATTCTTTTATTTGGCGCATTAATTTTGTATCATACTATTAGTAAATGCATTGTCCCATACTTCTTACACTAACTTCAAGTGTAACTCCATCACTATTTACTGTAGTGAAATTAATTTCTGACACCCTAAGTTATCTTGTCCGAAATCAAATTCTTATTAACACGAAGGACACCATTTTCCAACTATAGATACTTATAGAGATACTGAATCAAACACAAAATAGATACAAGTAGAATAAAATTAGCAGAATTTATATATAAGAGATTAAAAAACTAAAGTCATTGAAAAATTCAATCCGAGACATATAGAACATTTGAAATTCGTAATCACAGTTCCAAATACGAAGTTTCCAAAGACCTTGTCTGTTGTTTAACGTGTAATCTTGATCTGTTTAAACAATTGTTTTGTCCATACGTTGAAAA
This sequence comes from Brassica rapa, assembly GCF_000309985.2. Classification (NCBI taxonomy): domain Eukaryota; kingdom Viridiplantae; phylum Streptophyta; class Magnoliopsida; order Brassicales; family Brassicaceae; genus Brassica; species Brassica rapa. Next base: position 26,855,345 of record NC_024801.2, read on the forward strand.
CATTATTTTAGCAGGATTATTACTATATATTTGATGTACTATAATCATTTTTCTTCCTAGCTTATATGCGCCGAACCTCCAAAATTTTAAAATAATTTATATAAACATAATTAAATCAGAAAACCAAAGTATAATACCAATTACCAAACAAATAAATAGCAAAGAGATGCTTGTGTCGCATTTCTTTCGTTGCATTTCGCCTAATGCTAGCTTTATCACGTCAACCAAGTCAGCCCTTAAGAAGGTCAAACTGTAATGGAAAATTACATATGTACAGAAGCAGTTAGCTGTTAAAGTACATACAAGCCAACCAAGCTCGTCCAAAAAGATTTAATTTCAAGTTCATCTAACTAATTTCTTATCATAAAAAAGCAATTCAGAACTCAAAAATGGATATTAAATACTGTTCTTGAGGAAAATACAGAATTAATTGCACTACAACTAACAAAGCAGCAACCAGATGCCAAAATTAATTAGAAAGATTTTTTGCTCTGACAAAATTAGATATCTGAATATAGGTTAGTACACTATATTTCAATTAAAAGCTTATAATTAAAAATGAATGAAGGGTAAGAAAGTAAAACAGTAAATAAAGAATTAAAGAAAGATAGAGCCCACCACTTTAGTTTTCCCTCCTTATTATCCCATCTTGGATCCATCTTCGATTTCAACACCAAAATAAAAAGCTTATAATTAAAGAACCAAAAAGAAACTCTCTCATTCTCAAGAGCTTCTCTCTCAAACTCCAATGGCTTTACTAACCATCTTGCCGGAAAACGCAGAACCTCCAAAACATACTCCACCGCCTAGCAAACGCAAGAAACGCGAGAATCCCACCGAGCAACCGCATAAACCGCAGAAACCACACAAACCTCAAAAGCAGAAAGCAGCAGCACCTCAGAAGCAACCGTCTTCTTGGGACCAAATCAAGAACCTGTTAACTTGCAAACAAATCGAAGGGTTAAGAGTTCACGACCCCTCCAAGAACTCTCAGCCTGCTCCGTCCACGACGGCTAACTTATCACCTTCTAAGCTCAGCTCGTCGTGCAGCTCCATATGCAGTTTCCGAGACGTGGCTCACGGCAACACTCGCGTGGTTCACAGAGCAGACAACTCACCAGACGTAGCTAAATCGGCTACTCCTGACTCGGAGACTCGGCTTCTGACTCGGAAACCTGGTCAACACGGCTCTTCATCTCGGTCTCTAACGTCTGGCTCAACTAGATCTAACGCCAGCGGAAGCTACACGTCATCCTCAACGACGTCGTTTAGAGCCATGCAGTTCCGTAAACTCTCTGGTTGTTACGAATGTCACATGATAGTTGACCCTAGCAGGTAATGAACCACACAAAATAAAATTAATAACTGTAGTTATATTTTTGTAATTTTCTTTTTATTAATTTTTGGAATTTTAGGTATCCGATTTCACCTAGGGTTTGTGCTTGTTCCCAATGTGGAGAAGTTTTTCCAAAGCTTGAAAGCTTAGAGCTTCATCAAGCGGTTCGTCACGCAGGTAATGCTTTTTATTTATTTGTTCTTTAGTTAGGACTTTATCACTTAGTTAAAGTTATGTAGTTAGGCTCTAGCTACAATATTAATTTTGTTATGTGTATAGTCACGTTACTATAAAGTTAACCCTAGTGTTAAGAAGACCCTTTTATTCATGTGGTGACATTTACAAATGCAATTTGCTTGGTAAAGCAAAGTATATTTTGTAGAACTAAAAATTTGTTTAAGATCTTAGTCCATAGTGATAGATGATGATTAAACATTTTCTTGTTTAGTAGTATTCATTGAATTATTAGCACTATGTACACATGTTTTTGGTTAATAAACACTAGGATTTACCATAAGATTTTCCATAATTGTTAAGCAATAATTAACGAATATGTCTTCTTGTTATAGCATAAACTCATTTTTTTTAAAGGAATCAAGATCTCAATGTTATTGTCGGTGATAATATCTACCAAATAAAACTATGAACACTTGGCATTAGGCTAAAGTTTGTAATTATATTAAAATTCACATAAACTGCATCTCAAAGAAAAATACAAAATAGAAGAGGAATATTAATGGAGAAACAATACATTCCATAGTTTCCATGCCTGTCATTTTTGCTCGGAAACATTTCGGTGGGATGGGACCATCTGTACTATAAAACATGAACAGCTGTAACAGTTCGTAACTAAATTTAATGTCACTTGATATTATTACGTGTCATATTTCTACTCGTTAGTACAAGAATTAAAAACCTTCACCTGACAAACCGTACTGAAACTTTGACCTTTTATTTATCTTCCCTGATTTAAACGTTGTCGTTTGATTGCAGTTTCTGAGTTAGGTCCGGAAGATTCGGGTCGAAACATAGTGGAGATCATATTCAAGTCAAGCTGGCTTAAAAAGGACAGTCCAATGTGTAAGATCGAACGGATATTAAAAGTACACAACACTCAACGCACGATCCAACGGTTCGAAGATTGCCGAGACGCAGTGATGGCGCGTGCGCTTCAAACCGCAAGAAAAGACGCTCGTTGTGCTGCTGACGGCAACGAGCTTCTCCGTTTCCACTGCACCACTCTGACTTGCTCTCTCGGATCTCGTGGCTCATCTTCTCTCTGCTCTAATCTCCCCAGCTGCGGCGTATGCAACGTGATTCGCCACGGTTTCCAAGGGAAGTCCGGCGCCGGAGGAGTCGCCGCCGCCGCAGCATCTAGCGGCGGTGTGAGAACGACGGCGAGCAGCGGAAGAGCTGATGATTTGCTGAGGTGTGGTGATGATGCCAGGAGAGTGATGCTTGTGTGTCGTGTGATCGCTGGGAGAGTTAAGCGCGTCGATTTACCGGCGGATTCTACGGTGGAGGAGAAGAAGTCTCCAGTGGAAGATAACTCGACGGTTGGAGCTTCTACGAGCGGCGGTGTGTTTGACTCTGTGGCGGTCAACGCTGGAGTTTATTCTAACCTGGAGGAGCTGGTGGTTTATAACCCAAGAGCTATATTACCTTGCTTCGTGGTTATTTACAAAGTTTTAGAATCTTGAGTTTGTAATATTTAACGTAAGAAATAATGTTTGTTTTTCTTTCTTGTAGTGTGCTACTGCTTCTAACTTTTCAATATTGCAGGGAGATTAGGTTAATCAAAACATCAGATCTTAACCTGCCCATCTTTTTATTGGTTATTTACGATGAAGTGTAAATAGGAGTCCAAGCTAATGATTATCATTAAATTCATGATTAGTTTAGGAAAAAACATTAGTAGAGTGAGTCAATAACTCATGGTTATGATCACTTGATCAGTGAAGAAGTTAATGTGTAATTTTAGTCATGGCTTTTTTGTTGTTGTTTCTTCTCGGTTTGGGATTTTAACTCGAAAATGTAGTTTTTGTTTAACCACAGTAACTTTATAATGGAGGTGTCCCACTGGGTGGGCATCAAACAGTGTGGGAAGTGGCAGAGAGTGATATAATTGCTACCACATGCGTACTCAGTAAATATTGTTTTATTCTCCCAAGTTCTTTTGCTTATATTTAGATTTTAGGGAAAGCTGATTTGTTTTAGATAACCATGCAAAGCTGTTTTTTCACTTAAAAGACAGTATTACTCAGATAAGTTCAAAATTAACCCATATTTAGTAAAGGGTTTGCACGCTAGGACTAGGAGACAGACATTGGAACTTTCCTCGTTGTCAGAAGCTGCTACATTTGTTTATTTGGTGATAAGTAAGTAATATAACTCCTTTGCTCTGAGGTTGCAAACGAAATCAGCGACATACGGCAGCCCAAACTCTCATTATGTACTGGTCTATAATGAAACTCCAGCTCAATTAGCTTTGACTCCAAGTTGGTAGCATTCAAGCTACGGCATTGACGTTTCTATTAGGTTGTTGGATAGAACACCTGAACTCTCCAGCTCCTGAGTTCCTCTTAACCACTCTGTCGCTAGTTGAGACTCGATTGTGCATCGCAAATCTAGAGATACAAGCGTCGGTTATGTTACTATCTACTTTAAAGAGATAATCCAAACATGTTTGATATGGTAAACACATTAGGTACATAACAAGATTTTGTTTTGTAGAATCTTCTTACAGCTGAATATGTGCATTTTAAAGTAATTGGTTCTATTTTTGTTTCAGTACTTTTTTCTATTAGAAGGCTTGCTTCTGTTATTTTATATAAATAGCCAAATATGGCTTGCGTGAGAGGTAGCTTGGGATTTAGACTGAGACGGGGATACAGGTATAAGCAACAAACGTCAAATTGGCCTTAGCTTCCTGTAATATGCTTTTCAGCTAAGTAAAATATAATCTAATCTATTAAACATGAGAAAACATAAAAGGGCTTTTCAGAAATGGTTAGTTGTTACACTTACCCTGTTAATTACCTTAGAAAAACTTTGGGCTGAAAGGTACACCAATTGAATTATAAACCAACTGATCTAGACCCAATAGTCTTTTACTCTTCTTCCTTAAAAAAAACATTCCCTATATGCAGCACTAAATCCACTCATCAACGTAAACATCTTATAAAATTCTTTGATATAATTAAATTTATGTGAAATTAATAAACTAGTGAGTTATTTAAGAGTTATCGAGGTGGTTTAGTTTTATCTTTAAGGAAGAGCTAAAGTACAAGACATAATCATAACCGTCATAAAACCTTAAAATTATAATAAGGATCCTAATTCATATATGTTCTCTCCATGTCTCCTCCTCTCTAATTTATTTCCTCATTATCTGCCTTTTAAATGTACTTTTGTTTTTGTTTAGATCAAACTCTTGTTTTGTTCTACAAATAATGTTTTGAAGCTAACGTTAGCTTACTGGTCCCAAAATATGTTGTGCCCTAAACTAGGTCAAAGTTTAAATGCAGGACCACAAAATTCTGTCCGAGTGTAATCACTAATTACAGCTTTAATTATGCATTAATTATAGCGCAAAATTAACCTATGATTAATCATACGTAAATTGATTCGTGTTTTTCTTTATATAGATCAAATGAATGAAAATAGAGAAAGAGAAGTGACATTATAGTTTGCAGATTTTTTTTGTTGAACAAGACCGTTAACGTTATATTTTGGTGGTAACTATGGCAGTTCAACCACATGTCATTTTATTTGACTTTTTAAAGTCACTGAAGGTTTATAGCTAGCAACTAGTAATGCTCATGAAACCTCCAGTCTTTTAAATACACATCGAGACAATTAAATTGGATTAAGAGCTTTGATAGTTAAGATGGACCCTACATATGTTCAAAGGATAAACACATCTCAAGAAATTCTTTGGTGGTTTAATCATTGAAACACTCTCTTCTTCCATGTTTTCCTCCTTGATGAATCATTACAAATTTACTTGGGACTTATTTTATAAGAAAAATGAATACCTGTCTTCATTAAACTATCAACAAAATCAACGTACGAACTATACCTTTCACCATTCATATAGACAAACCTACAAGATCCTTCTTACAACTTACAAGATCGGTTTTTATAAAGGATCATCATCATGAAGCTCTTCCACAAGTTTCGAAAGATTCTCATGAGGCTCATCGACATCACTCTTCCTTGCTCCTCCCGCCGACAAAGGAAATCAGGCGAGGGAGAGAGGTTTGAGCCGCCGAAGATATCTTGCAGTAGTTCGTACTATTCTTCTCACGTACACTACAATGAAGCTATCGCAGATTGCATAGAGTTCTTTAATAAGTCTTCCGCTATGTCTTGTGATGCGGATCATGGAGGTCGTCATGTAGAGGATCGTGACTGTTTTTACGTTTAATCACATCTCAAAAGCTCACATGTTTCTCCTTTTTTTGTTGCTATAACATTTGATTCGAGGCTTTGCTTTTATTTTGTTTTATTTGAGTTGTTGTGATTTTGAAACACTTATATTATATATGGCCATTTATAAATTATCCACATTTTTAGGACTATAGTTTTTTAAAACTTTCTAGCATTTTCATAGTTTTCAACCTATCATACTTTGAAAAGAAATGGATGTAACTATGTGAACATTTTTTAGGAGTCTAGTTTTCTTAGATTTTTCTAGCATTTCCATCTAGGTTGAAATACTCATATATAGGAGATTGTAGCTAAGTTTCTCGAGTTTTCAAAATTGTGAATTCAATCATAATTAGGGTGTGATCATACCAACACTAATGCATTATTTCAGAAAAACTCTGCAATTAAAATGCAAGAGTAATATTAGAATCAGTGATTTCCCAGAAAATCTTCGTGTTGCACCATTTCTTAAACCAACGAAGAAGAATTGCTAATTTTTTTAGTATACCTAATATAAATCTAAATAGTCACAAGTTTGATCTTGTTAGGAGAACTTGTTTTCCAAATGCGAGTTATTTTAATACGGTATAAGCTTCCTCCTAGAAACATGTAAACCTTATATTCATTTTTTTTTAAAAATCAATCATGATTAACATGTGGACATTTAAATGGTAAGGTTACACAATTCTTTACATATTTTGGAGATTAGTTTGGACTTGAAAGAAAAAAAGAATCTGTTAGAATTGCCTATAATTTACATGCGGTGAGTATTTATGTTTTTTATTTCTTTAAAACAGGATATTCAATAACCATTTACGAAGGTCATACATATGACATTATTATCATTTTATAACAAAACACACGAGAAAAGAGAAGAAATTTTTATAAAACCAAGCTGTTTCATTGCAAAACCTTTTTCTTTGAGAAAATTCCTCCCATGAACAAAGGGATCAAACTTTTCTTCTTCGCCGTCTTCTTCTCCTTCTTTCTCATCGAAGGGTGTCTCTCAAGAAACATATCCACCACCGTACCATTATTATCATCCGTCGTAGGGTTCAAAAATTTCACATATCTCTTCTCACTCATCGTTCTCAACCTTGGACTAGTACTAATGAGTCCATCATCAGGAACCAACACTTCGAACTTGGTTTTGAAAACAGTATCATCGACTTTAGTTACTGGTTCCTCAGGAACTACTCTTAGCTTCTGAAGCTCTTGTTTTGTCCTTTCAAGCTCTTCCTTGAGAGAAGACAAAGAGTCTCTCATTTGCATGCTTTCTTCTTTAGCTCTTTTGAGATTGTGTTTTGTCTCTTCAAGTTCTGTCTCAATCTTTGCTGGATCCTCAAGTTTCTCGCCCTCCATCTGTTTCTTCATCAATGGTATTGCCATAATCTCGAAATCAAATAGATATATAGATAATAGAATGGGACTTACCACTTTGAGATGATTGGAATACACTTGGCTGGCTAAGACTCTCTCGCCAAACAAAGCTACAGCTTCTTTGACGGTTTTAAACGGTGCCGTTGTGTCGATCTCTGCTCTCTTCATAGTCTCCATCATGTGTCTGCTTCTTAGCTCTGTGACGAAGTAGAGAGATACATAAGCTTTGCTTATAGCATGATGGCTTAAGAATTGAGTGACAAGACGACGCAAAGCATATTAGTTTCTTCATCTCCACTTCTTCAGAATGTTCTTCTTTTAAAACAATATTTATGGAATATAACTTATATATAAGATTGTTCATAAAAAAACAAAGAATTTGTACTAGTGTATTTGTCATATCATAGTTTCACACTGAAATTGAAATATGAGTTTACGTGCGTGAGTTGTAGATTAAAAAGAAATTGAAAAAACAATACCTAAGATAACATTAAAACACTTTTTTTTTTTTAAATAGCACACAGAGTTTTTTTTTAAATATGTAAATTTAATTAAAAATAATTCTCTGTTTTATATTTAGAGTTGGAATTAGTGATAATGGTTTGCAGTTTATTATTTAAGAAGTGGAATTAGGACAAAAATTTACGGTTTGGAGTAATTTAGTTATTTTATATTTTGATAAAGAGATTGTTATTTTGAAAATTTCTCTATTTTCCATAATTTTTTTTGTATTAAGTTATTAAGTAAGGAACTAGTCCAATAAAAATGATTTTATTATACAGAGGCTTTGTTGGAGTTTATTAGCTTGATGCACAAGAAAACCCAAAAGATCCTTTAAAAATCTACTTGGAACTTTATCCTTTTCAGAACACGTTGATCATTTACACAAAGAGACATTAAAGAGTTTTCTCAAACAAGTAGGGTTCAGTCATCTCTCTCTGACAATCCTAGTTCATCCTATTTTCATCACCTGAGTAAAAAAAACACCATCTCAAATTCCGGCAAAGATAGAAACAGAACTCTGTTTTTAACTATAAATCAGAACATCTTCACGACTGCTTGTCTGTTCATCACCGTTCGTGAAGGATTATTGTTATGGCGATGGCTCATTGACATTGCTGCTGCAGAAGCAGCCATGAGACGATATTGCTGTTGAGATATATTGTTGCTGTACCTTGGGGAGGAAGCAACGTGTAGAGGTTGAATACTAGTCATGTTTAAGGAGAGGCTTGATTTACTGTGTTGGTTTGATAATGGCGGCATAGAGTTTCTACTTGTTGGTTGTCTGAACTGATTAGCCCAGAGCCTTTTCTGAAGCTGTAGCTGCTGCTGCTGGTTTGCGTTGTAAGCGGTTTGGAATCGACTAGCTAGATAAGGAGACATTTGCTGCATCTACAAGATGAAAGTCACATGCATCATTACTTACATGCAAAAGATAACTGATCAGAAGAGAGAGTAAGTTGTGTCACCTGATGGCTAGAAGGCGCAGGTGAGAGTTGGTTATTGTAAGCTCCAGAGATTGGATACTGTGGAAACGAGTTTGGGAATGGGAAATGAGGTTGTGATGAGAGAGACAGGAAGTCGTAGTCCTGTTTCATGAAAAGAGATTAGAATCAGATTTAAAAAAAGAACTAACCAAAGACGAGAACAGTTAATATGTATATGTTTACCTGTTTTTGTGTAGTGTGTGGTGCATAAAGCTCGAGACCAAGCTGAGTCATGTTTTCTTGCACAAGTTTTGGATTATGTTTCTTGCCTAAATCGAGCAGATGTGGATTTTGATACCTCTTAGATGACGTTTTTAAAGATCTTTCTTCGGTTTGGTTAAGAAGTGCCACGGGACTACTCTTACTGGTCTGTAACGCTTTGATGAGCCGACAAATATAAATGTGGGAGGCACATTTTTTAAATTTTCTCGTACGGACTCTTAACGGTTCGCTCAAGAGTGAAGCATTCTTGGTAGGGGAAACAGCTTGACCCATCATCCAATGTGGAAGCTTTGTAGAAGATGGCCTGGTTTGAATAAAGAAAAATCAGCTGAAATTTTTTTAAAAAATTAACCGATGATTAAAGGGTTAAGAGTTACTCTGAAAGAACGTGGGAGCTGGATTGAGTGGTTGAAGATAGCCCAGGCCACAGCGCAAGACCTTTTTTAACGCACATAAGTTAGTGTTAGGACACCAGTTTGTTTTTAACTCAAAACACTAAGTATATCTGATACAAAGTTTGTAAAAGAGTTTTTGTTACCGTTGCTCTTATAGTCGATATCACTTGTTGCAACCTTTGTTTCGAAGGCTCTTGTGCTTAACGCTGCATCACTCACATTCACTGAGCTGTTTTGCTTCAGTCTATTAAGAAAGTAATTACATAAACTAAATCAAAAGAAAAGTTATTAAAGGGGAAGTCAGGTACAAACCCTGTTAAGCTGCCTTGGTTAGGATCTTGCTGCTGTAACGGCTCCTCATCAATCTGCTTAGGTTTGGCTGAAGAGAGAAATGAAGCCGCAGGTTCAAGTGATGCAGTTTCCACAACCAAGATTGAGTCAACTTTGCTGGTTTCTTTGCCATCAGATAAGAAAGGATCACTATCAATGGAGTTAGTGTCAGTAAACATATCAGCTAAACCGTATAGCGTCTCCGCAACTTCTTTCTCATCTTTTGAAATGGACTCAGGAACATTAGCTTTTGCATCCTAACAAATACAATAACAAAAAAAAAATCATTTACTGAAATACTGTTTATTTTACTAAACTATATTGCTCTACAAAAAAGGAGCATTTAGTCACATCAATCAAAAAACAACCATTTCTTGATTTTTCTTCTTAACATATTCAAGATTCCTCTTCTTCATGGCTGCCATACAAAGTTCACCAAAAGAGAGATAATAGTGAATTTTTTTTTTTACTAAAAATATAGATTTGGTAGAGTAAAAGTATGTCATTGGGACACAAACAAGGAACCTGAACGAAGCTTCCTTGGTACAGAGGCATGATGATCCACACCATTAGTGTCCTGAAGAAGAGAGAAAAAAAATAAGAAAGAAAGATTAAATATGAAGGGAATTGTTGTAGTGAAGTAGATTGAGTTTACGTATAGATGAAGAAGTTACCTTTCTGGGAAGGTTAGACTTCTTCATCTTCTTCTTAGAAGAGACGTCAGTTTCTAAATCGGAAGAAGGACACTTGTAACGCATCATCTTCTCAGCATCAGATAAACCCAGTTTCTTAAACATTCCTTTCTTTGACTTTCCTACTTCCATGAGAATATATAAAAGAAAAAAACAGAGCTAATGAGGACAACAAGTTTAAATGCAAAGAGACAAAAACAAGAGATAATTTTGGGATTTTTAAAATTAAAGATATGGAAATTACGAGATATTTTATTGGAAAATCGATTGGTTACTCCTCCACGTCTCACATCTTCCATTTTACGATTCACCCTGTCTCCTTTCTTCACCACTAAAAAAAAAAGAGGTGTGAAGAAGAAACACTCAAGAGGAGGTTGTAAAGAGAGAAAGAAAAATCTCAGTTCCACATCTGTGCAAAACAAAACAAAGTATCAGACACTTTAGTTACTTACACAAGAATAAAAGAAAAAGAGAGAAAAGTAAAAAAGATGTTAAAACTTAAAAGAGAGAAAAGTTATAAAGATCGTTTCTCGTGTCTCTCGAAGAATCTGCTTCTTCTTTAGAAAAGAAAGACAAGAAACTAAAAAGACATTATTTTTTGTTGTTATGTAACAAAAAGAGACATATAATCAGTTACAAAGAAAAAAAGAGATATTAAAGGGAGGCTTTGTAACATTCAACCCGTGATATACCTCGCTCACATCATAATTTTTTTGAAAAGAATTAAGCAGGAAATTTTCAATTTTCATATAGTGAGAAAAACACAGAAGATAAAAAAAAGGTGTAAGAATGGTACTATTTATATGTCTCGCCAGGTTAAACACAGTACAAAGTTTATCGTAAAGACACAGAAGCTATAGCTATTCTAAGCTTAGATTCATCGGTATACTATAAACAAATGTAAGAGTCAAACGAAAACCTTGTGGTCTCTCTTCGAAAGCAGCAGGGAAATAAAACCAAGCTCTCTCCTGTTTTGAACTACAATATTTTTCTCAAAGTTTGCACATTCTGAAAAGAAAAGACGGATAATCCGAAGCTGTCTCCTTGCTCTCGATCGATTTTTATAAATGTCACACACACGAAATGACTAAACGCTTAATTCTATCTATATATCCTTCACCCTCTCAATCGAATGGTGTGTAGTGAAGAAGATACTATAACCGTCCGATTGTTTTAAGTGTTCCGCCACGTAATTACTGAGCAGATCATGTGTCAGACAAAGTCAGCATTTAAGAGCTGAAAATGTACTGTTCCTGCATGGGTTTCCTATGAGATATGATTTGGATCCGTACTCTAAATGAATCCCACTGGATTTTTTTTCTCCTTTTCCCAATCAATATTTTAAAATAATTTAGTCTTAAATTCTTTTCATTTTCTTACATTTCTTTTATTTTTTATTTAATTGAAAAGAGTTTTGTAATATATTATTTCCCTCTTTCATTTATTTGATGTTTTTGATGTTAAAAAAAATATTTTTGATGTATTATAATTGATGTTACTTTTGATAAAAAAAAATTCAAATACCGTTTGATATTTGTAATCAATTATATAATATTTTGTTTTTATTGGTTGAATTAATTAAGATTAATTGATGTTTAAATCGACGGCTATTATTAGTTCTCAGATGTTTCATCATTTCATTCACATTGAAATCGACAGGTCAGTTGGTTTCTACTTTCTGCCAGCTCTCTACTGTGTCTACCAAAGAAACTGATTCTTCTCCATTTTGATTCTGATTCGGAGTTCACTTGGTTTGATAATATATAGACAATTGAGAAATGAAAATTCCACTACATATTTGGGGTGAAACATGCTTTGGAAAAAAGGCCCATTGCGACTATTTGAGTTAAGGCCCATTGCGACTATTTGAGTTAACGCCCATAAAATGTGAAGTCATGCAAATAACGATTTAGGAGAACACCCATAATCATAACTTAAATTTAGGCCCACTCATGTGACAATGTAAGGTGATAAGGTCCAATATACTTGCGTTTTCATCAGCTTGATAGTTAATTTTCTTCTGAAGAAAAGCTTATTAATTACTACACACCAAATAAATAGAACCATAATAAAATCAATAATCAAAAACGCCTCCGTAGCATAGTGGTATTGCGTTCGCTTCGTAAGCGAAAGGCCGCGAGTTCGATCCTCGCCGGGGGCTGTATTCCCTCTAAAATTTATTTTTTGTTTGTCTACCCGCGGCGTTACTACAGAAGGACCCTTTCACAATGGATTATTCATAAAAATACGTTTATTTCTCTTTGCTAGATTAGTATTACATTTGTCCAACTTATCACTCATGCTAGTTTTACAACAACTTTACTATCCATCAATGCCCATAACGCTAGTCATATTTTTTTTGTTTTTCTAGAGGAACCTATATGCTTTTCAGCTACTATTCTCTACTGTATGGATTCTGTGGACCAAATCTATGAATAGGGTCTACCACCGTTACCAAATAATCATGATGCTAACAAAAATCGTTTACAAAAAAAAATCAATATAAATTTGAGAAACACCTTTGTAACATGACAATCAATCACTCCAATTGTTCTTATGTTGTTTCTTGAAGTCAAAATCATTGAGAAAAAATCATATTATATAATCAATAATTTATAAAGCAACATAACTTTATTTAGAAAATGAAATAATACAAGGGGATTATTTCACGCAACGAATGAAAAACCAAAAAACTTGCAACAAATAGACCAATTAATAATACAGCACCACACACAAATACGCCGTACGGCTCTCATGACTTATTCGACCCACATACATATATATGCAAACAAATACTAACACACAAAATGACATAGTATTGAAATTCAACATCCGAAGCAATTTGAGAGTTTTAAGTTTACTTAAGGGCACTTGCGGCGACCACCGTGGGTGGTGAGGGTAGCATAGCACTGGCACTTGTCGTAGTTTCCGTACGTACCAGGTGGCACACAGTTGCATCTTGCGCAACAAGTCCCGCACGCTCTGTGGCAAAGGTTAGGTCTACTTGAGAGCCTGCACCTTGCTACACAAGCACTTCCACAATCTACAAATTCAAACGTTTTAAATTTTTCCTAATTCAACGTTAGGTTTAATGTATTACTATGTACGTAGATTCTTGTGCGTATAAGGTAATATATTTACCAATTTTTTTGCGGTAACCCCTCTTTTTGTTTGAGTTTTCCTGAATGAAAATTATAAAATGTAAACAAAATAAATAAATAAACAAGTATTAAGTATTTGTGATGAGAAATACGTACCACATCGGCCTGGACGAGTTGGAGAACAAGAAGAGATATGAGAAGAGAAGCAATAAGGGCTTTTGAAATCGCCATATTTCTCGAAGGAGATGATTATTATACGAGAGAACTCAGTGGAGATAATATGTGTGTTTTGAGTTTTGTTGTGTATAAATGAAAACTTGGAGGCTTCTATTTATAGCCCTCATTTCGATGGATATCCGACCCCATATTATGGTCTGGACTATTCTTTTGTTTTAATTATTTCATTAGGGAAAATAAAATATTGGCTTTCCGAGTTTCAGAATTCGAATATGATATGATAGGAAGTAGCCAAGTAGCACTTTGCAACAGTTACTGATGATCATGAGCAAAATTAAACAAATTAAAGGCATTTTTTAAATTTAATTGTGAAGGTCATGAATTTGTAATTTTGTACCAATTATTTTATTTCAAAAACTGTATATTTTTACTATAAATAGTTAATTGAGAGATAAGAAATAGTTTAACATATTGATGTTTAGGTGTGTATATATAAGATACTTTTTTCCTTTTCGAAATGGGTCGGTTGGTGCGTATAAAAGTTATGCGTACGCGTAGAAGAGAATATTATGGTGGGTATTATTTGTGGTCTCTTGTTTATAATTTCATCAGATTATTCGGTATACCTTTCTCCACCATATTTAATTTACAGTTTATTTGAAAAAAAAATTGGTTTCTGAATCTTGCTTTAGTTATTACTAGAGTATAAGTTTATAGACTTCTATCAGTTACGTACAGCTAAACTGCTAAACAGTAAACTCTATTATTGGATTCGTTTGGGTTTGGCGCGTTTTGGTTCTACCAGAAATATTGGTTTCAGTAATATATGATAAATACAATAATTTGGGATTTGAAGAAATATAATAATTTGATGTTTGATATTTATAGTGAGCTTGTTTCATGAAATTTTAACGTATAAACGGGCCACTCGTTTCGGTTTTGAAATATCTCTGCTCTTTCTATATAACATGCATGTGATCTCGTGAAAAAAACCTATGGGCAATTCTATTATTATTGTTTAATTTTTAATGACTAAAATGTTGGGTCCGAAAATTTGTATATCTTTCTAGATTAAGATTTAAACTATGTTTTCTAAAAAAAAGAGATTTAAACTATGTTAAATTAACTTTTATAGAAAAAACAGATTTTTCCCCAACGAAAACTGAATTTCCGATCCTTCAACCCTTACTAAATCTAAAAAATTTAATATCTTCGATGATAGGCAATTCTATTAAATAACTTATTAAACATGTATGTTTTAAATCAAAATTGTGTTTGGTATGTTATAGCAAACAAATTGAAAGATTAACACAATCATTTTAAAAGGGTTTTGGTTTTGGATAGGTGATGTCAAGTGTCAGATTTTAACGTTTTCTTTTGTGTTGATGAGTTGATCACCCTTCTCCGAAATAGATAAAATTATTTGAGAAAATTAAGAAAAAAGGAAGAAAATAAAATTTGAGGACATGGTGAAATTGTGAGTAATTCGTGACGAAAAGGGACTTCAGAAGAGTTGATGTGGCTGAGACAAGAAGGATGAGGAGATGTTGACGTGAGAGGTCCTTTTGAGAATACTTCATTTCACAGCTTGCACTCTTCTTCTGTGTTATTGAGTCTTATGACCCACTCTTCTTCTCCATAATTCATTTTGTTTTAAATCGGTTTCTGGATCAATCTTTACGATTTGTTTTAACACTAGTATTTGTATTTTTATGGTCCACTCTTCGCTGTTCTTCTGGTATTATTGATATAGTTTGTATAAAAGTTATTCGTATACACTGTTTTAGTTTTTTGACGTTTTATGTTTGGATATTGGATATGCTTTATTGGCGAACCAAAATAAACACGTTTCTGCTGCAAGAAACTCAAAAGATAAAGTAAAGCCATTAATTAGGCAACTAATTTTATCAAGAAACGGTGTGTTTAACCTGACGATGCCTTCAAGCAGTCGATGGTAGGTAAGCTTTTTGTGAACCAAAAGTTTTTTATCAGCTTGCTTGCAACGGTTGGCTTGACCTGAGAGTTTCGAAATTACAGGAGGACGGACACTGGAAAGGAAGAGAAAGTGAGATGTCACGGATTGTCTGTCTTCTGTGTTTGGCCTTTTCACCAACCTTATCGACTCGACCACCATCCCGCACGCACACTACAGAAAGTCTATAGTATACCATAATCTTTTAATTTAATATTAATAATTGAGGAAACATAGATTTCTATGCATGGGAATGTCACTTCAACTATCATGTCGTCTGACACATAATATCACACGTTCGGTAGTCGTCATTTCACTAAACTCTATGTTAAGTCAAATCAAAACTTGCACCCAACTTAGAGTACTGTCCTAACTCGTAACTATTAGACGTTTTTTGGTTTTATCGATAATAATATAAGAGACGATGAAATGTGAACGTAGTTTCCTAAATTGTAGATCTTGATCGCCATTAACTTAGAGCTAGGTTAAAGCCTGCTATCGAAAAATTTGCTATGCTTTACGGAGTGTTTTCAAGATATCTTCCTCGTGAATTACGACACTTTTTATTCTAAACAAAGGAAAAAAACGCAATTAAGAGAAAAAGTGATCAGGAGTAGTGAGTTCTTTAGCCAGCTGTGAAGTGTTGTTGTTCACTTAACAGCTGTTGTGTAGCTAATCGCCAACCTGGTTATCTCTTTTACTTTCTTTTGTTCCCATCCCAATCTATTTATAATAGATTCTATGGACCTATATGTGGTTTGTGTTTATATTTTCAATTGGCTTTCTTTTCTTTAAAAAGAAGTTGAGGAGATATGAAGCTAAAAATCAGTTTTAACCTCGTCCTTGTATTTGTCATTATTCTCAATTTGTGTGAATAGTAATACTTAAACATATACATGTAAATTGATAGGTAATTGATATTTCGGTTATATGCAGAACCGAATAGATATTGATCAAACATGTGTTTGGAGCCGCAAATATGTAAAAGTTCCCAATTTTCTAATGATACTAATTCAGTTAAGAGGACGTAGTATATGTAAAAGTTTATAAATATTTTCATAGTTTGTTAATTACTGGGTCAGAAATGAATTGTATGCTTTGAAACCCTAAACATTCAGGGCCGATTCTATTTATATGAGGTCAAATGTTACATTTGTTTATAAGAGCACCTCGACTTCAAAATATTACTTTACATAGAATACATGTTCACTCCACAAATAATATATTGCGAAAAGAATCTCCCACTTTCGGATAAAATCTTAAATATGTACCTGAGTTATCCGAACATATTCGGTATAATACATCAAGGAATTGGTGGAATATTAGGTGATATGATTACAGAGTTTCCAGCTGTAGCCGCCGCCAAAAGAGTCGAAATCGAATTAAAAATAAGTTTGGATTAGCTCAAACTTGAGCATAAAAAGTTAAAAACAAGTGAAACAAACAAACAATAGCTGCATGCATCAATCATCATCACTCTTTAAAGTTAGATAGTAACTAATTCGTACAACATAAATAATACTAATAAGTCTTGATTATCTATTTACGGTCATTTGCACTAACAGATGCATATCCAAATAACCAGTTCGTATTTACTTAACTCTAGATTTAGTTTGTTTAATAAGTTGTTCAAATAAAACCTAAATGATGGTATGATAGTATTGAATAACGAATGCAATGATCATTTTTAAGCATTTGAAAATACGTTTTATCTCAAATATATTACCATCTAATTTTTCATATAGTAGTAAAATATTAAAAGCTGAGAGGCTAATATAAAAACAAAAATTGTTCAAAATCCTTAACCTTTTTCTTTACTAAGCAAAAAAACATAAAAACAACCAAGGATGGCCTGCAAAAACGTAGAGGCAAACACTCCAATACCATAATAAAAAGCTTGATGCCAAACTGTATCTTCTTTCTCTCTTCTCTTCAACACAATTTACACAACACCTGATGGGAGACGAAGAACCAGCTGGCCACCCATTAAACTTGCCAAACACCAAAAGCAATCATTATTAAAAAACAGAGATTACTAGATATAATCAAACAATTACATCAAATAAACAGCATTTACCTCTTGACATAGTAGTAGCAGAAGTCAGCGAGAATAAAAGTTTGTATGACTTCAGAGAGGAGGACCATTATAGGCCAAAGCCCATATCCTAAAGCAGTCAGTAACCTCCCACGAGTGTCCAAAACCTGAAGTACCCAATGTGCACAACTCAAGAACCTGGCTATCCCCAATGCAAATACGTAATGTGCTGTGAATGGCTCCACGATCTGAGACAAAGACATGCGTTACTACCTTAAAACCATACTTATTCCAAAAGCTTTTTACAAAGTACCTTAGTGTTTTGCATGACTCTAAGCTGAGGAAGAACTGAAACAGATTCAAGGTAAACGCAGAAGGCCCATGAGACTTTGTTGATTATATGGTGATGTGTTGATGGGTGAAACAAGACTGACAGAACAGCACACGGTATAACCTTCAACAATATCATAAAAAATGCAAATTGAGATCAACTAAACCGAGAATTCAAGAAAGAAACAGAGAAAACAAAAGAACTTACAACGTAGTAAATAGGAAAATTGTCTTTGTCTTCCATGTAAGTGGCTTTGAGCTTGAAACGGATCATGTAGATAACCCAAAGGGTAGTCACCAACGTAGCCGAATCAAGCAACGTGTGAATATCAAACTCCATCACAAAGCTACAGTACAGTCTCACTGCCAGAAACAGAGCCGTTAACTCTTGTGTCTTAAGAGACAATCCTGTCGGAAACACACACAAAACAAAAGATTGTTGTCAACCCTAATTTCAAATCCAAAAAAGTTCGAGAATTTTGATTTACCAGCGCAAGTCTTCTCCTTGGTGAGTTTGTAGATGAGAACGGAGATTCCAAGGGCGTGGACAGCCTCGGCGGCGACGAAGAAGTTGTCGTGGTCGTGAACAATCATTCTTAAGAGAACGAGAGCAGCCATGGCGGAAACAACACCGAGAAAGGCTTTGACTTTCGGTGGTTGCCGGCGAACCCATGTCGTCACGGCGTGGATTGGCTTCTTCGCCGCCTTCATCTCCGATTACACTCCACCGGGAATCGAAACAGTAATAAAAGTCGAGACTTTTGGGTAACTTTGTACGAACCAAATCTTAACTCACTTTAAGACGATTTTATTACAAAACAAAAAAGAAGTCGAAAAGCTTTGACACTTTAAGACGGTGACACGTGTTGAAAGTTAGATTCGCGGTGAGCCAACGACTCCGCCTTGTCTCCTTGTAGTAGACTATAGAGAAACTAATGGGTGGGTATTGTTTTGGGCCTGGATATTATATTTGAGTAAACTTACAATAAATTACAAATCCTTACAGCCCAACTAGGCATTGGACTGGCCCACTAGACTAAAGCCCAACAATCCTACTAGTCTCTATTAGGGGTGGGCAAAAAAATCGAACCAAACCGATCGAACCGAACTGACTGAACCGAAACCGATTCGAACCAAACCAAAGTCCATTTCAAATCATTCAGTTGAAGATTTTCCCAACCCGAACGGTTCAGTTCAGTTCAGTTTAAACCGAACCGAACCGATAAACCGAAATGTTTTTATAGTTATTTAAATTAAAAATATTAGTAATATCAAGATATTAAAATCCTAAATTAAAAATGTTCCCTGCTGCGTCTCTTTTCTGCGTCTCCTACTCTCCTTCCTGCATATTTTTCCTTTTGGTGGTGTCAATTCTAATAACTTCAAATTCTCTCAAAGACGTGTTCTGTTTTCAATTTTAGTTAGTGAAAAGAACAATATGGAATCATCATGGGTGTAGAGTTATAGTAAAAATATAGATAAATACTCGTATAGTATTTGATGATTTGTTGCAAGTTTTTTTTATGATATCACATGAAAGATGATTCATTCGAGGCTTTTTTAATTATTAATGCTATAAGAGACGACAATATTGTTTTTTTTTTCTTTTTATTTAGTTAATTTTCGTTTGATTGAATTCTTATAAAGTTATAAACTATATTTGTAACTTTTTAAAAGGTTTTTATTTTGGTTTTATATTAAATTTAATTTACATACTTAATTTTTTATTATGACCAACGCGATTATTTCATGACAACCATACATTTAAAAGATTTCTTGTACAATAAATAAACTAAGAAAAATCTGATGAAACCGAACCGAACTAAACCGAAATACAAACCGAACCGAATATAAACCGAACCGAACATAACCGAACCAAAATCGATCCAAACCAAATTTACTATGGTTTACTTCAGCTGAAAAAATTCTAGAACCAAACTAACCAAACCGAACCGAACTCGAACCGAACTGATAAAATAACCGAAGTGCCCACCCCTAGTCTCTATAACTATTTATTAGCCTGCGACTGTGACATGCAACTCTAATTATAAAAGCTTCTCTGTGACAAAAAAAAAACAGCTTGTTGTTCGTTACTTTATTGTACGTGACTAATCACAAATAGTTAATTCAAGTAGCTGAAAAATTCAACGATTGAAATTTTTAATTTCTACGACTAGTCATATGATGATACAACAAGTAAACCAACAACATTCGGTTGCAAGTTGTAGTTTTTTGTTTGTTGCTAACTGGTTGATATCATTTAAAATGAAAAGAGTTGATATAACCCAGGGGATATAACTATGATCCTATACTTTGATTCCCTGCCAAAAAAAGGCTAAATAAAAACAGGGAGTCAAAATAGAACAGCTAGAATGAAACTAGGTGAGAGGAATCACTGAATCCATTTGATGAAGAGGTTCCTGAAGTACGTCCTGTTTGATCTTGCGTGGATGATAATTAACTCGATACTACCAGTTGTAGACTTGTAGTTGCATGTCGTAACTACTAGTAAACGAACAAAGCCCATGGCCATGTTCACTACGATTTTGTGGGAACATGAAAGCTCTTGTGGCGATTTCATTTTCCTATGAAGTGAATGTCAGTGTCAGCGTATTTTGTGTGTGTCATGCTGATTTTGAGAGTGGACAGTTATGGCGGAGATAGCTAGCGTATCAGCAACTTCGTTTGCAATGCATTGCTACTCAGCCTCGGCTCGGCACGTGAACGTCATACTCTTGATCAGTGAACAATTGGCTCTTCACTCATTAAGCCAAGTCAATCGAAACTTAAAATATTGCAGATGGCGTAGCCGCGTAGTCGTCTGACCTTTTATTAGGTCTTCTTTAGGTATTATCTAATAAATTATTGTTCGGCCAAAAAAAAAACTAACTAATGATTATCCCTTCTATATTTGTATCACCTTAAAAATGATATTGTATGGTTGTAGAAGACCATGTCTTTGCCTCAAATGGCTAACGCGTTATATATCCAAAACAAGCCTTCACATCATCTTTGTACTAATTATTATCTATAAGGGCATCATTATTGCAAGTCCTTGTGCTTAGGTCCTTAATACATATATATGTATATGTATATATTATATATGCGTATATAATTGTGGGTTAAGGATTTTACGGAAACCCAAACCGAAAGTCTCTTAATTAAGA
This sequence comes from Brassica rapa, assembly GCF_000309985.2. NCBI lineage: Eukaryota > Viridiplantae > Streptophyta > Magnoliopsida > Brassicales > Brassicaceae > Brassica > Brassica rapa. The sequence continues at coordinate 26,876,400 of NC_024801.2, forward strand.
AACTTTCGGCTTGGGTTTCCGTAAAGTCCTTAACCCACAATTATATACGCATATATAATATATATATATATATATATATATTAAGGACCTAAGCACAAGGACTTGCAATAATGATGCCCTAAGAGCATATGCAATGGTGTGCTCCACCAATGAGTCCTTAGCATTATTTTATTTAATTTGTTTTTTTTTTTTTTTTTTTGAATAGTTAAGGATTGGAATAAAAAATGTTTGTACAATGGTGTGTCTGAAGATGGAGTCCTTAGCCAAAAAAAAAAAAAAATTAAATTGAAATTGAAATTTTATTAATTTTATAACTAAAAATAAAGATACAATGATGAAAGGAAAAGATACACAAATTATTAATCTTCATCACCAAATTTGTTCCAAATATTTTCGATTAAATCATTCTTCAATCGTTCATGCATATGCCTATCACGAAGATCATTCCGATTGGGAAACAAATTATTCATATTAGTAGGCCTCTCGGTTTCGACCTCTGAACTTCTGGTGACGTCTCCTTCTTCAAATTCGTCTGCATCGTACCGGATGTAACCATCTCGTTCATTTTCAACTATCATATTGTGTAGTATGATACATGCTCTCATAATCTTCCCTATCTTTTCTTTGTCCAAGGTACGAACCGGGTTTCTCACAATCGCAAACCGAGCTTGCAATACTCCAAAAGCCCGCTCCACATCTTTTCGGGCTGCTTCTTGCACTTTAGCAAATAACTCTTGTTTCGGAGATTGAGGGAGTGGGATAGATTGGATAAATGTTGACCATTTGGGATATATACCGTCTGTGAGGTAGTATGCCAACTTATACATGTGGCCGTTGACCACATACCTTAACCTGGGAGCTCGACCTTCTAAAATATCATCAAATACAGGAGACCGATCGAGGACATTAATATCATTTAATGTACCTGGAGGACCAAAAAAGGCGTGCCAAATCCAAAGATCTTGTGAAGCTACAGCCTCTAGGACAATAGTCGGTTTTGATGATCCACGTGCGTACTGTCCTTTCCAAGCGGTTGGGCAATTTTTCCACTCCCAATGCATACAGTCAATGCTCCCGACCATCCCAGGAAACCCTCGTTTCTCTCCAATATCGAGTAGTCGTTGAAGATCCTCCGGTGTGGGTCGTCGTAGATACTCTTCTCCAAATAAGTGTATTATTCCGTCAGTGAAATTATGTAAACAAGAAAGTGCAGTGCTCTCACCAAGTCGGAGATACTCGTCAACCGTGTCGGCCGCAGAACCATAAGCAAGCATACGAATTGCTGCCGTACATTTTTGTAAAGAAGAAAGACCCAACCTCCCGGTTGCATCTCTTCTTTGCTGAAAGAATGGAAACCACTCTGATAGGCCATGGACAATACGCAAGAATAAATCCTTATTCATGCGAAAACGGCGTCTGAATAAATGTGGGGCGAATGTACAATCTTCGCTGAAGTAGTCATTCCATAAGCGGTCGTGTCCTCCTTCGCGGTTTCGTTCAACATAAGCACGTGTTCTTTGCGGTATGGATTGGGCCTCCACTATGTTGTTGAAAGTATCTTCGAATATTTCATCGAAAACTTCGTCCAATCTCTCTTCGAATTCAGAAGATGAAGATGAAGACATTTCTATGTATCCTGTTTCAAAAATAAAAATATTGTATACATTTTTAATATATTAGTCTGCTTTGACACCCATTGGTCTAGCCTCAGGTTCTCCAACTTCATCTTCTCTATCAACGTCCACAACATGTTTTCGCTTGTCTTTCCCACCGTCTTTAGAAACATGGGTTGAGCACCATTTCTGGTCATTCCTCAGCTCCCTCCACCCATGTTCCAGATTGAACTTGTAACCGTAAGCATCGCTGAAATTGTCGTGGGCAGCTTTCATCACATCATCATCATTTTGGCCACTTCTTTGCTCCCTCAAAGCCGCATCATAGCATCCTACGAATTTACTCACTTGCTCGTTAATCCTAGCCCACCTCTGCTTGCACTGGCGAAGCTCTCTAGGTAATGTCCCAACAAGGAGAGGGCTTGCGTTGTAGTAGTCCAGAATCCTCTTCCAGAAATTTTGGGCTTTCTGGTCATTGCTGACTACAGCGTCTTTGCTGGTGTTTAGCCACGCACTAATCAAGATTTTATCATCTTGAGTGGTCCATTTCCTCCTCTCCTTGATAGTGGGCTCGACACCAGCCTCGACAGGAGACTCATCAGGACCTTGACTACCGAACCAAGCTGGTTCGGGAGACTCAAGGTCAACTGAACATTGACTATACAAAAGATTAACATACCCAGTTGTATGATTCATGTTTAGAGGATGGTCTGCGTCGCTCTATTAGCAACACAGGCCCTTAAGTAAGCGAAGTAGATGTAAAAAATATTTATGGTCGGCGTACTTTGGCAGATAGAAAGTAAACTAGCATTTAAGCACTTTAAGCACCAATCAAATCATCCTATAATAAGTTCTCTACTGCTAACTTTTAAAACCTATCAAATCTAAGCAGTTAGGAAGCAAACTACCATTAAATCATCCTAATAAGTTCTCTACTGCTAACTCTTAAAACCTATCAAATCTAAGCAGTTAGGAAGCAAACTACCATTAAATCATCCTAATAAGTTCTCTACTGCTAACTCTTAAAACCTATCAAATCAAAGGAGACAATATCTAAACTACACGCAAACTAAAAAACAGTGAAGTGCTGGTTTTTATTAAGCACCAGCAAGATCGTACCTGGCAAGACAATCTCGAGTTCAGACGTTGTGGCTTAAATCCTCCAAAGCTCTTCCTGAAAACACATAACAGAAAAGAGTTACAAGTATTTTTTATTCAAATAAATTACCTAAACTAAGGATAGTTACTTACCAGCACAAAATCATGACCGTTATTACCATGACCAATAGACAAACTCCCTTTGCAACCCCTGAATTCTTCTTACGTAACAAACCCACCGTCTTCTCTAGCTTTGCCACCTTCTGGTCAGTCTCAAAGAATTGATTCTTGAGCAGCCTGTTTTGTCTCTGAAAGTCACGCATCTCCTCCATGATCGCCACATCCCACCACTTCCAAATGTGACAGTCTCCATCGTCAACGTTGACGCACGAGAAGTACCTTCTGCCTGGATCTCTACGAGTGTACGAAGTTTCAACAACTGGCTCAGCACCACAATAGCATGTCGTCGGGATGCCTTCATCTGCCTCAGGTTGCACTGGGTACTGAACCGGCTCTTCAATTGGGTAGCTACTCTCAGCTTCATCCGCGTAGGCTTCAGCTTCTGCTAAGAGTAGGGAGGTCATGTCAAACTCCGACGATGAAGAAGGCTGGCTGTAGCTATAGTCTTGTCCCATGGTTGTTTGACCTGAAAAAATAGAAAATTTGTAAGCAAAGAAGAAGGATTATTAAAGAGCAATTATAAGACTACAGAGCAACGAAACAGAATAACGAGATCGAGAACTAATAAAACAAGATAGGCAACACTACAGAGGGCATCCAAGATTGAGTTCTCGAGTTCAACAGACAACAAGATTTGAATAATCAAACCATACAGATACGCAAACTAAAAACCAAACACATATAAACCGTAATAAGAAAACAAATAGACGTTCAAATCGATTGAAAACAAATTGGTCTTTCGAAACCGAAATCGATTGATGTTGAAGAACAAATACGAAGATCCCTTATATTGAAACCGAGAACGTTTTGAATAAGTTGAAGCCAAAAGAACCGGAAATCAATTGAAAACCCTAAATTTTTTGGAAACCCTAAATCGAATGTATCCCCAAATCGATTGAAACGGAAACGAACCCTAAATTGAGACGATAACATCATAAAACCTAGTTTAATCATTAAATCGACCACATAAGACTTCGATTTACCTTGGATCTTCGTGGAAGAACACGATCGAAGATATCGCCTTTTCGTCGAGAGCTTTGTTTTTTTTTTCTCCGCCTTCGGTTGAATGAATTTTTTTTTTCCAAAACGAAACACATATGCGAGCCAGCCCTATCACCCTCCGCCACGTGCACAAGGATCAACTCCTTAAGCTCCTTATCTACGGACTCATCCTTAGTTATCTTAACCAAAATATTATTATAAAATTGCATAATCCATCGGTTTAGCTGCTAAGGACTCCCAACGTGCCTCCGTTGCATATGCTCTAAGGTATGTACTAAATCAATGGTCTACTTGCAAATTCCAACAGTTATTTAATTTACAAGTTGAATAATCATTTATTAAATAGTCTACTTGCAAATCCCTTGCTCTCGACTTATTTATTCCATGCGTCTCTCCGTTTGTAGCTACGAGATCAATATAGCTATGTCTTTTTCCGATTACATCGTGTCTCGTTCTCTTCCAATATGGTTTTTTATTTACCTCATATTCTTAGTATTACTCGGAAAATCTCAAAAGGAAGTTCTGCAAGTTAAAGTGGGAGTCGTTCTTGACACTAATTTGACATTAGCAGATTTGAGCTTGCGAGCTATCAACATGTCCCTGTCGGAATTTTATAATACTCATAATCGCTTCAAAACAAGGATTGTCCTCGACATCCGAAACTCCAAAGGAACTGTTGTTGGTGCTGCAGCTTCAGGTAAATATTGTGTTGTGAAACTACACCTATCACGATCACGTATGAAATATATAGTAAATATATTATCCATTAGAAGTTATTTAAGTTTATTGTGCATACTATATACTATTTTCATTCTATTATATATAATTTTATATTACCAAAATATTTATCAAAAGCTAGAGGCAGGTCACGGCAGGTTGCGGTCAATGCCGCAGCCCTCCCTAATGTGTTGAAAGTTTTACATTTAACACATGAACAATCGCAACTATATATGAAAAAGACTTATGATCACTGATAGATCTCATTATCCTGGTCTTATATATGAAGACTGTGTTGTCTAAATTGGCAAATGAGTCATATGAATTCGAATGCGGAATCAGTATTATATATATATATTATTTTTTTTGCTTAAAATAATCAGTAATATTTTGAGACACAAAAAAAATCTATAATATTTTCGTAAAATACAAGGGTGTAAACGTAAAACTTTAAACTATTATAGAAGAAAAAAAAAGTCTTTGAAAGACCATAATTAATTACTAACGCATGTATGATTCATCTATATGCAATTTTTTTTACTCAAATCAATGAACACCCCCCCCCCCCAAAAAAAAAAGTGTGAACCGGAAACATAACAAATATCGGTTTAAAAAAAAAACATAACAGAGATAATGTTTTGACATAAAAAAAAAGAAATTTAGCGCAATTTTAACATCTTAGTATTGTTTTTTTTTTCTTAACTGACACCAACCAAAATATGAAAAAAGTAAAACACACTACTTTTGTAAACAGAGATTGAAACTCTGGAATTTATAATATATAGTTCTGTATTCGTTAATATATGTATCCGGTTTTATTATTTTGCAAAATTGGCATATCTACGGATATTAAAATCTGCATCATAAAAATAAGATAAAATACTAAAAAGTATAATACTTATGAAAAATGGATAATAATTTTGAAAACAATACATACAACTTGGCAAAAAAAAACATGAAAAACAGCTAATAGCATAATGGAAATGATGAAAAAAAAAAAACAAATATGATGATAAAATATACTAGGTGATCCGCACGAATGTACAGACATAAATATAATTTATATTTATATATTCTACATTTTGTATTGCTAATACTGTATTAGATAAATATAATGATTATCAATTAAATTTTATATGTAGTTTTATACTATTATAAATGACGTAATATAATAATATATGTGTTTTAAGTGCTATGGATATCGGTAGTTAAACTCCTTTAAATCAAGATTTTCAGATTTCTAATTTTAAATCAAGATATTCAGACTTTAAACCTCAATGCACTGTTTAATAAAGGCTTTAATGCAATGTTAACCTTAAATTTGCAGCTTTATACTTGATAAATAAGAGGAAAGTGGTGGCCATTATTGGACCAGGGAGTTCAATGCAAGCTCCATTTTTAATCAACCTCGGAAACCAATCTCAAGTTCCAATCGTTTCATTCTCCGCAACAAGTCCTCTTCTTGATTCCCTCCGAAGTCCATATTTCATCAGGGCCACATATGACGATTCAGCTCAAGTTCACGCCATTAGCGCCATCATAGAATCATTTAGATGGAGAGAAGTTGTGCCTATTTATGTAGACAATGAGTTTGGAGAAGGCATTCTTCCTTACCTAGTCGATGCTTTTCAAGAAATTAACGTTCGTATCCGATACCGAAGCGCTATATCGTTTTATTCATCTGATGATCAAATCAGGAAAGAGCTTTACAGACTAATGACCATGCCCACTAGGGTTTTTATCGTGCACATGTTGCCTGATCTCGGGAAGAGGATTTTCTCGATAGCGCGGGAGATTGGTATGATAAATAAGGGTTATGCATGGATTGTTACAAATGGGATAATTGACCAGATGAGTTTACCGGGAGGACCAAGCTTGGAGGATATGCATGGTGTCGTGGGTGTCAAGACATATTTCTCTAGATCAAAAGAGCTAGCCAATCTTGAAGCTCGTTGGCGGAAAAGATTTGGAGGAGAAGAGCTAAGCCATTTTGGATATTGGGCTTATGATGCTGCCACAGCGCTTGCAATGTCGGTTGAGCAAATAAGTAACGTAAACATGAGTTTCAATACGACCACAAACACTTCGAGAGGTGACAATGGGACTGATCTTGATGATCTCAACGTAGCTCTATCTGGTCCTAAGCTACTTCAAGTGTTATCAACGGTCAGTTTTAAAGGCGTCGCCGGGAGATTTCTGCTAAAAAACAGAAAGCTAGAGCCAACGACGTTCAAGATAATCAACATAGAGGACAGTGGGGAACGAACAGTTGGATTCTGGAAGTCAAAAGTTGGACTAGTGAAGAGGTTAGGAGTGGATCAAATAGGCACTAACATCTCACACGGTTCGCGTCGACTTAGACCAATAATATGGCCAGGGGACACTACTCTCGTGCCTAAAGGTTGGGAGATTCCAACAAATGGAAAGAAGCTGCGGATAGCAGTTCCAAAAAAGGATGGTTTCACCAATTTTGTTGAGGTAACAAAGGATGCAAACACTAATGCTCTAACCATTACCGGGTTTTGCATAGATGTTTTCGACGCGGTAATGAGACAACTGCCATATGCTGTCCCTTACGAGTACGTCCCCTTTGAAACTCCGGATGGAAGAGCAGATGGAAATTACGACAACATGGTTTATAAAGTGTTTCTTGGGGTAAGTTACATTGATCCCTAGACCATTCATGAACCTTTTTTTTTAACTTCTATAAAATGGCTTTTTGAAGGCTATAACTGATAACTAGTAAAATGAATAGATAGGATTTTAAATTAGTTATTAATGGACTATAATGAATTCCAGAAATTTTTTTACAACTAGTAAACATTGTGTGTAACGTAAATGAATTAAGTATTCATGAAGATTTTATTCCATAAAAATGCAGTTGCACCCGAATTCCCATTTTAATATTGAGGAGCTAAACTCTTTTTTTTTTTTATGTTAACAGGAGTTTGATGGAGCTGTAGGAGATACCACAATCTTGGCTAATCGGTCTAACTATGTTGATTTCGCATTGCCATTCTCAGAAACGGGTGTTGTATTTGTGGTTCCTGTCAAGGATGAGAGAGAGAAAGGAAAATGGGTCTTCTTAAAGCCTTTAACAAAGAAGCTCTGGTGTATGACTGCTGCCTTGTTTATCTACATTGGACTCATGGTTTGGACTTTTGAGTACATAGCAGATCAAAATTTCAGGACACAGAGGATCACTGAACAAATATCGAATGTGTTCTACTTCTCATTTTCAACCCTATTTTTCGCACACAGTAAGTTTATTTTGTCACACAACTTCAGTTCTTATTACACAAATCTATAATGACCACATTTGCATTATATTTATTTTTAGGGAAGCCATCAACGAGCATTTACACAAGGGCTTTAATTGTGATTTGGTGCTTTGTGGTGCTAATATTGACTCAGAGCTACACAGCCACACTCACATCGATGCTCACGGTTCAAGAGCTTCGACCAACCGTGAGACACATGGATGAACTGAGGAAAAGCGGAGCGAAAATTGGATATCAAGAGGGTTCGTTTACATTGGAAAAGCTAAAGCAACTGGGTTTCAAAGAATCAAGGTTAAAGACTTATAGCTCTCCTGAAGAAATGCATGAGTTTTTTCTCAAAACGAGCAGCAACGATGGTATTGATGCTGCGTTCGATGAAGTCCCTTACGTAAACCTTTTCATGACAAAATATTGCAAAGAGTATACCATTATCGAGCCTAGATATAAGGCCGATGGCTTTGGATTTGTAAGTAAGCATTAGTTTAGTTTGTTCTTAGTAATTAGGGTTTTGGAAATGTTATTAACTATTCATGTTTTTTTTTGGGGAAAGGCTTTTCCGTTGGGATCTCCGTTGGTGCCAGATATTTCAAGAGAGATCTTGAACTTAACAGAGGGAGAGAACATGAGAGCTATTGAGAACAAGTGGTTCCCTGGAGAAAAATATTGTCTGGACCGGAACACAACTGATACTCCAATCCAGCTCGATCACCACAGCTTTCAAGCTCTATTTATGATCGTCTTTGGTACCTCTTTGGTTCTACTCTTTATCATGCTTTCTTGTAGAAGATACTTAGAGGGACGAGGAAACATGAACGGAGATCCACCCAATCCGCCAGGCGATGGGCCTGATGACCATCTTCGTCTACTCTTGCTCATGTTGGCTTCTAGAATATACCAACAGAGGCGAGGCAACATAATCGGAGCTCGACCCAATCCTCCAGGCAATGGGCCTGACAGCCAAGACAACGCACGAGCTAATCAAAACCGTGATGTTACTGAAGGTGGACAGGGAGCCAATGAAACTGGTGGAGCTGCTGAACCAGCTGATAATGATCATTGTATTGTGGAAGTTAATGAAGGAGTTAATGTTGGAGATGGACATCATGAAGCAAATCGTATTGGGAAAGTCAATTTGGAATTACAAAGGCAACAGTCACAAGCATGCTTAGTTCGCCGTCGCTCCAACAAACTTTTCTCAGAGAAAAATATGCCCTTAGGAATGGCTCCTCCGCCTGCGAGGATGCATTTGGCATAGTTCAAGAGGTCTTCAATCAAGGTTTCGGTTTGACTTCAGTTTGAGTTTTTCGGTTTTATAAAAATTGTATTGATCCTGTAAGATTGGTTGAAGTTTTTCAATAAATGTATTATCAACTTGAATCTTGATAAGTACCTACTCTTTTAAAAAAAAAAAAACTGAATTGTATTATTAAACCTTCTAGACAAAGAATTCTAAAATAAACTTGATAAGTACCTACTCTATAATAGACTGAAATTGTAAGAGCATCTATTCTATTAAAAGAGAAGTCATGATTTAGTTCATGTGTGATTTTTTTAATTTGGACCACCCCTTAGGAAGTTATTAAAATTAACTTTTGTATAAATATTTAAATTATTTGAGTTATTCTAAGACAAACTAATCAAATAGATATTCCTATATTTACTCTAAAATTATATCTTAATAAAATCTTTTCATATCTTTTTATTTACAATATAAATAAATAAATATATTTATTTATTTAATTTTTATTAAAATAAAATTTTTAAATAATTAAATAATTTCGTGTTTATTTAACATAAATGTATACTAATTTTTCACTTAAACAAAACTCTTAAATATTTAGTTAATGTCGTGTTTATTTTAAAATTAAATTTATATTTCATTTTAACTAAAACGAACTTTAAAATTATCTACCTAATTTTCTAATTATAATTAAACACATGTACAATTTTGTATTAATCTGCGATATTAATTTAATATAATATTTTTCAATAAATCTTTGATCTTTACCAGTAAAAAAAATTCAATTTGGAATTTTGTATCAACTGATTTAAAATATGAAAATTTAAAACAAATAAATTTAATTATTGTATGTGAACTATAAAATTATTGTGGTTTAAAATGTTATATTAAATAATTAATAATATGATAAATATTACAATTAATCATGTAAAACAAATAATTATGTGTGTAAAAATAAAATAATCACCCGCACGGTTGTGCGGGTCGAAATCTAGTGTTTAATTAAAAGAGCTAAAAACTAATTCTTAAAAGTTAAGAGACGGGTTCTTATATTCCGGTAATAACTCCATCCTAAGAACCTCCATTAAACATGATAATTATTTCTACAAGATATGCATACACTATCTTGCTTTCGTAGTAAGCATTGCATTAAAACTAATCGGAGTTTTGATAATGTTTTGCTCGGAAGAAAAAGACAGAATTTTGAGGATAATTTCTGGAGACAGAAAAGAGAAAAATCTTACGAATTAAAGTGGAGAAACATGTATATATGGATGGATGTATATGCATGATTGCCAATGATTCACGTTAGGAAATTAGGAATGAGAAAGTCAAGTATTCCAATTTTATTCGAAAATTTAGATTTGTTAGTATCTTTAAACCTAAGGACTATTATAGAATAGTATTTTAACATAAGCTAATGTGCAAGTAAATATTATATTATATTTTTTTTTGTGATCTATAATTTTGATGTTTATTGTAGAACTTATTCAATATCAATATGATAATATATTGTAATTTGTAAAATACAATCTATTTTATTATGATTATCATAAATAATCTAAGATATTATTTGGTTTTAGAATCTAGTTTATGACTATTTTGATATGAATTACACATATATGAGTATGTTTTTGTGTGTTTAGAGTTTCTGGTTGCATGTAACCTGTTTTAGAACTAGTTTAGGACTATAACGCTTGTAATCTAGTTTAGTGGTTGGTTTTCCTCTTGTGGAGGTCCTCAGAGGGCATTGTTTCTGTGTTTTAGGGTTTCTGTTTTTTAGTGTAACTGGTTTTGTGGGTCTTTACTTCTGATTCAGCTCTAAAACCAGATCCACTAAGGGTTTTTTTTTTTTTGTCAACTTTTGGTTTTATTAAAATCATGCCCAGTGGGCCATACAAGAAGTTCAAGGATTTTAGATTATACAATCAGCCCAAAGTGAGCCCAAGATTAAAAGATAAAGATGAACATAAACCTAACACGTGTATACTACGTGTTTGCTTCTTGGACGCCACCGCTTCCTTGGACAGAGAAAGAGAAACGTCACCGGAACTTTGCCGATCAACCTCGTTCATCATCTCTGACTCCACTTGAACTGCTTGTTTGCTCTGGTTTCCTTCAATCGCCATCTGTTCAGTAAGGATTTCATCTCCAATATTAGGGTTAATTCCAGCGAAGAGGCTTCAATAAGACTGAGACAGAACGTTGTCGGAACGCTTGTCATACGACAGCTCCAACTCTTCTATTTCTGCTTCAAATCTCACTAGCATCTTCTGACTCTCTATCTTGATCATCATGGAAACTCCACTTTCTTTACTTGCGAAGATTTATTCCTATTCTGAATCAAGAGTTGAGCATGCCAATAAGAAGAAAATTAATTCTCAAGAAACAGATGGAATAAGAGTGAAGAACAAAAGGATAAGAGCTAAGAACACAACAAAAAGAGATCGGATCAAGCCGAAAACAAATTCCACAAACGGAAAATTTGATCGGACAAAGCCGAAATATTTTATTCCGCTAACCGGAAGAGACTAGTATCGCCAAGCGAAGAAAGCTATCGATCTATAGATCGAAAAGGACAAGAGTAATATAATACAAGAAAACAAAAAATAAAAGAAACGGGGTGGCGACCGGTGGCGATTGCTCACCGACCACCGGAACAGTTTACTCTTGTTTGTACTCTAGAGAGAAGACAGAGCGTTTAGAGAGAAACTTGACTTTTCTATCCACTAAGGGTTTGTGAATGGGCTATACTTTCCTTCTCAACCTTTAGTTTTTCAAATTCCTGCTTTTTCTATACATTGTAAAACCCAAAAGCCTAAAAAAATTTCCAACATAAAGGCCTCTTAAAAAATAAAGGAGAAGAAGAAAAGACATAACGTTACGACACGTGTCATAAACCTAGACCATCAAACGCTACGTGATATATAAAAAAAATAAAAACGAAAGAAAAGCTTCTGTAAAGATTTATCTTCTTCATTACCCACAATCGTCTCAACTCTCAAGCCACCCCCAAAAGAGCATTACTCGAATGTTACTGAAGAAGAAGAAAACAAAAACAATGGAAGATCACGGTTCGCTCCTTTACCGTAACATGGAAGGTAAACAAGGTTTCTTCGATGAAATCGACTACGAAGTTTCTTCAATCTTGTTGGAACTCTCGCACCCCGTCGTGTTCTCCTCCGACCCTCCTCTTTTTCACAAATGGGGTCGCACTAAAAAGAGGTCTTGTACCGTCTTCCTTCGTCCGCCGAAGATTTCGCCGCCGTGTGCCGTGATCGCCGAGATGGGAAGTACTTCGAGTTCGTCGTGTTTAACCGGCGATGCAAAGAAAACATATCCTCAAAGCGTAATTCTAATTATTTTTCTCTTATATTTTCTTAATTCTTTATTATTATTATTTTGATTTATTGTTTATTTAAACGCCAGATGATGAAAGGTTCTATGACGAATCATAGCTCGAAGCTGAAGATTACTTCTCAGCCAAAAGCATCATCGTGTTCGGTTCTCGAGGTTTTTTTTTTCATTTTTCCCTTTTATTTTCATTTTTCCTAAAGATAGAAAATATCAATTCCATTTCTGAAAGATTCTGTGAATATACAGACCGAGACTGGTTTAATTAGGGCGCAAGTTGGGTTGCTACTAGCCCAGCCCATTGGAGAAAACCTGCTTCATCAACAACCGTCGATATACGTTGGTGATCCTACGGTCAACAAGAGAGATAACTCGGAGCAACGTGGCTTTGATCTGAACCTTCCAGCAGAAGAAGAAGGTAACCTTATAGCCACCACAACGATTGTTGATTTTGAGAGTGCAGTGACCAAAGCTCAAGCAGCTGCTCAAGCAAGACAAAAGAGATTAGAGCTAATTAGATCTAAGAAGCGTTTTTAGTAGATTCTTCTTATCTTCATACCAATTCAAGTAGGAATGGGGAATTAAAACAAAACTTTCTGGAAAGATTTTGTTGCTAATATATAAATTTAATGCGAATAATGTAAACCAAATTTGAAAAGTATTCATTTTTGAATATGAAATAAAAGCTTAAAGAAGATAAATTATTATTACAAGACAAGGCATTGAGAAGGAAAGAACAAACCAGATTGAAAATACAATAACAAGTAAAAAACCATAAGAAAATAAACTCAAAGATTTTTTAACACATTCAACTTGATAATGTATATTATATAGAGAAAATCAAGATTCGTAAACTTCTTCCTCTTCATCCTCGTACTCGCCCTCTTCCTCAGCAGTAGCATCTTGGTATTGCTGGTACTCAGCCACCAGATCATTCATATTACTCTCAGCTTCAGTAAACTCCATCTCATCCATACCTTCTCCAGTGTACCAATGCAGAAACGCCTTACGCCTAAACATAGCAGTGAACTGTTCGCTCACTCTCCTAAACATCTCCTGGATCGATGTCGAGTTTCCGACAAAGGTAGACGCCATTTTGATACCGGTCGGTGGGATGTCGCAGACGCTGGACTTGACGTTGTTTGGGATCCACTCAACGAAGTAGGATGAGTTCTTGTTCTGGACGTTCAAGATCTGCTCGTCGACTTCCTTTGTGCTCATCTTTCCTCTAAACATGGCTGAGGCTGTGAGGTAACGTCCGTGGCGTGGATCAGCTGCGCACATCATGTTCTTGGCGTCCCACATTTGTTGGGTGAGTTCGGGGACTGTGAGAGAGATGTATTGCTGGGAGCCGCGGGATGTGAGGGGAGCGAAACCGACCATGAAGAAGTGGAGACGAGGGAATGGGATAAGGTTCACTGCGAGTTTTCTTAGGTCGGAGTTGAGTTGTCCAGGGAACCTTAGAGAGCAAGTCACGCCACTCATAGTCGCAGAGATCAAATGGTTCAAGTCTCCAACTGCAAATGGTAGTATATGAAAATATTACTCTTCTATTCCTAAAAATAGATTTTTTAGTTATTTTGTAGATTTTCTAGATTTTTAAATTACTTTTAGTAGTGAACGTTAATATATTATATGCTTTAAAAATATTAATCGGAAATATTTGAATTTATTAAATATCATTATTTACAATTATTAGAAAATGTATAGTAAAATAAATTAAATTATAAAAACTAGTATTATTAATTTGCATGACTTACAACTAGGAGTGCTGAGTTTGAGAGTACGGAAACAGATGTCATAGAGGGCTTCGTTGTCGAGGACCATGCATTCATCAGCGTTCTCAACGAGCTGGTGGACAGAGAGAGTGGCGTTGTAAGGCTCAACGACAGTGTCTGAGACCTTTGGAGATGGGAAAACAGAGAATGTGAGCATCATCCTGTCTGGATATTCCTCACGGATCTTTGATATCAATAGAGTTCCCATTCCAGAACCTGTGCCTCCTCCAAGAGAGTGGCACACTTGAAACCCTGTAATTATTAAAAAAAAAATATATATATATATTAGACCAAGTGACATCAGACACAAATTATAACTCGAGGATACATACATTTAATAACGAATTGATCAAGATTTGAGTCAGTTAACCAAATCAATTTCACTGTTCAAGTACATTGTAGTAGTAGTAAATAAGAATAACAATGTAGTTCGTAGGAAACCAGATCCAAAAAAGTAATGAGATGTTTATTACAATGATAAAACAAGAATTAGTAATACCCTAAAGTGATTAATTAAAATATTCGATGTGGCTAAGGATCACGTGATAAGTTTGATTTACTACAAATCAGGCACAAACATTAGGGGGCCACAACTAATTAACACAGTGTCTTTTAGACTAAAAAGGAAGATAACTTTTTCTCCAATAAAAACACAATCTCATTAAGCGCTTATAATATTTGATTTAACTTTTTCTCTGTATTAACTGTTCTGCAGTTAATTAACACTAAAGCCTAATTAACACAGTGTCTTTTAGACTAAAAAGGAAGATAACTTTTTCTCCAATAAAAACACAATCTCATTAAGCGCTTATAATATTTGATAACTTTTTCTCTGTATTAACTGTTCTGCAGTTATGTAATTGTAAATTTGTAATATTTGATTTGATATATAAAAAGTTTAGCCGACAAAAAAAAAGCGGGACAAATCAATAAGTGCTAACAGCTCAGTCTTAACAGTAATTAAGACCATAATTCAATTAGTCAGAAAAATGAATTATTGAAGAAAAAGCATGGTTCACTGACAGTAGAGAGAAAACAACTAAAATAATCACAAAACATGCGGAAAATAAGGTTCATGGTTCTTAATCCATTCACATAAAACCTGCCGTTTGATTCTTCCTCAAATCTTTTCTACAGAGAAACGGTGATCAAATGTCTACCAACCAAATATTACAGATGAAAGAAAAATGAAATGGTGATAGATGATGATTAGTCAAAAAATTAATCATAACTACTTAAATAAATGATACCTTGAAGGCAGTCACAGTTCTCAGCTTCCTTACGAACAACATCAAGAACAGCATCAATAAGTTCAGCACCTTCCGTGTAATGACCTTTCGCCCAGTTATTACCAGCACCGGACTGACCAAACACGAAGTTGTCGGGACGGAATATCTGACCATACGGTCCGGATCTAATGCTGTCCATCGTACCAGGCTCGAGATCCATGAGAACGGCACGAGGAACGTACCTCCCGCCAGAAGCCTCGTTGTAATAAACATTGATACGCTCGAGCTGGAGATCGGCGGAGTCGCCGTTGTAACGTCCGGTGGGATCAACGCCGTGCTCGTCGCAGATGACTTCCCAGAACTTGGAACCGATTTGGTTCCCGCATTGCCCGCCTTGGACGTGGAGGATCTCTCTCATGGCGTGATTGGAGGAAGATTCTGGTGGAGAGAGAGGTGTGAGAGGTGAGAGAGATGGAGGAAGTAGAGAGAGATGGTGGAGGAGAATAAGAAGGAAGCGCGGGAGAGAGGGACAAATTGACAGCGTGGAGGATGATGGATCTTGCCAGCTATAACCGTTACTCTCTTCTCTTTGAAATATTTATTTTAATAAATTTTTTTACCTTTTTACATTTTCAACACAGACTAATAGTAACATTTATTTATTAAGTTGTTTTCTAGTAACAAATTAAAAAAATTTAATTGATTAATAAATCTAAATTGGTAACTTTATATTTATGTGACAAGACGATTGTATTCTTGCATTTTATAATGAAAAATTATTGTTTTTAACTAAAATTCTTTTTGCATTTAAAAAAAATTATGGTTCAGCACTAGTAATATCTTTGCTAACTTTGAACAATTTACAAACATCATGTAATTACATAAAAATTTAATCAAGATCAAAATTTCGAACTTCTCACACATTAAGGTACTAACACCATTTTTTAAGAAAATAATAACTGGATCATATATCTCACCAAAAATCTTTGTGTTATAAAAGATATTGTGAAATTATTAGACTAGTTTTCAATAATCCTTTTTAACTCAAAAATTCATTTCATTCACTGAAAAGATACAAGGTAAAATACATTAGCCCGGCGAAACATGAATAAATACGCGGAGACAATAGTCCACAATATGATAATTGCATTTGAAATACTGTAGTGATAATGAAAATATATTTGCATAAACACACAATAATCTTTCTAGATAATTAATCTTATTCTGAATATTGACCCATGAAATGTATGTTGTAGCACTCAAACTTCATTGGAGCTCAACCCCTGATAGTAGTCTTTGATTAAAGGCAACGAGAATTGCGAACCATAAAAATAAGTAACAGTTACATAAATGCATAAACACGAAATGAATACAGCAACTTGTATTTAGTATCTGATATGTTTCAATGACATAGCACATGGTAGCAAGATGTAATAGCGATCTGGAGATCTTGAATACATCTACCTATTTCTATGATAATGATAAAAACACAATAATTGAGATTGTTTGAATAATCGTATATTCTTTGCTCACACACCGATTGTTTTTTGGATCTATCATGCATTATAGACAAGAACAAAAAATTATAGGTAGAAAAATAATAATGTCATAGCACATGTAGACTGTAGTGAGATCTGAGATTTGATCATTTATTTTTATTATTATGTCATGTTCGATCTACTGTTTATATGTAATGTACGTCAAGATCAATAATTGAACTTGTCAATAAGATCATATATTTTTTTTAATTTGCTTCCAACCTATTGTGAAAATGTTACTGATAGAGACGTCAATGAAATGGGAGCACGTTAGCTGTATCCATATGAATACGTATTTATCTGAGTTTATTGAAAGAAAAAGAAAACTATAGCTTCATTAATATTCATTGGGTGTGTGTGTGTGCGCGATCGATCACTGGTCCATACTCAAATACCAATAGGCTGGAATGCGCCGGTTGAGTGGGAAGTGTGATGGGGCGATATAGGTAAGCGTGTGGCCGTATTAGTTACAGCCCAACCCCAAAACCATAGTTTTCTAGATATGTTAGTCTCTTTATATAAACCTTTCGTCCTTTACAAAGCGATTTGAATTAGCAGGCAATTTCTGTTTCTTTTTTCTTGTTAGGTTTATATTTCTCTTGTCAAGTTCTCTTTTGTTTTGTTTTCCTTGTTCTAATTAAAATTCAGATGATGAGATTGGATCTAAAATTCTCACGACGGTCGTCTGATTCTAGTGATGAACCAATCCTTATATGCTCTGATGATAATATCCATTCCTTTCAGAGTCTCAATCCTCCTTTACTTGGTGGTGTTATACTTACTTATGTTTTCATCATTATTAGTTCTTCGTATCATTATACTTAAAAAAAAGACATAAACACATATAATCATCGTAAAACTCGTCGTACCTGATGAAATTCTTTTGTTTTAGAGATTCATCTCTAACCGGAAGGATCTTCTTAACCCTAAACCTTAACCCTTGCTCTCCGTGATTCAACGTTCCTCATGCATTGGTTGTCTATAGCTATCCAGTGTTGCTGCAACTAATTAGTATCGATAAACCTAGAAACTCAAACTCTTTTGATTAATTACAAAGGATAATCATACAAACTTGGTTGTTCTAATTATGAAACAGTACTTATTTTCAACTTGAATTATCCAACCGGGTCAAGGAGCGTTAAAATCAATCGGGTCAGTTATCATGAAGTTTAAGGATCTCTTTAAGCTCAGGTTTGATATTATCAGCCAGCCTATATGTTTTACATGACGTAAATCCTAAACACCAAGGATCCTTATTATGCACACAAAACACGTGGTTGAAATGCAAAAGGCTTGTTCGTGTCCAAGTCCATTAATAAGAATACCACCAGGCAACATGAGTTGCTAAACGAGACCATTGTCAAGTCCCTAACAAATTGTATGTTTCTCTCTCTGTACAACATAGTGACTTGGGTCACTTGTGTGTATTTTGTGAAATTTATCGACACCATAACTATCTGTACTCTATCATTTGATTAAACTATGGGCTTATTCGTTATACCAACCCCTTAAAGGCCCATTAAGTAGTTTATTGTATATTGTACATGACGGACGATAAGGAAGATAAATTTTGAGAGGGAAAGAGGATGGATGGCTTACGATATATTGTAAAGTGGATGTGACTTGTCTGATAACAAAATAACAAAATTGGCAATTATTTAAATTTTCTTTTTATCTCTTTTTGTATCTTTTTTATCTTTCACAGTCACACCACGTTTAAAAACAGTTAAAAGTGACAACATCTTCACACTTGACAAAAAATATCTATCAGATACTTATACAGAAACTGTTTTTATTGTTGAACCACCAAATTTTTTTGGTGGGAAACTGGGAATATATTGTTGCTCAATCAAGCGCAGAGATATTATATGGATTCTCCAATATAATCCAGAGGGCCCGCGGCTATCACCAAAGACGTTGAAACATCCACTAGAGTACAATGCCTAGTTGTTCTGAAAATGAAATGATAAATTTATAAATCATATGGTCTTAGACTTTGAAGTTCGTCATCATTTTTAGGCACTTCATTATTTGTTACTCAACGATACCACATTATGTATGTTTGTCTCTACTGAGATTTCTGTACGCAAAAACATAGATAAAGTAATATTGTTTCACACGTCTACGTGATTATAAATCGTAATTGCGTAATTATTCAGTAAAGTTAAAAGAAACTTGAAACATAAATCACTTTACGCTTTGTAGATATTTTTAATTAAAAAGTGGAGGTCAAAAGGTAGTTGAATGTTTTCGTTGAAAAACATCAATCAAATACTAACAACACATTCTGGTTAATATAAACCCATTCTGTTGCTAAAAAAGGGGGTAATATAAACCATTTTCAAACCAGACCTAGCTTAGAGTAAAACATTATCGTATAGTTCTAATTATGACCCGATTAAATAATAAAATCAGCTCAACATATGTAAAATTTTTTTGTCTTTGCAACACAGTGGTTATATACATTTCAGACCAGTCATTAGACATACTACCGTATAATTCTATTTGACCGATTATAAAATCAGCTCAACATGTAATTTTACTAATGTTGAAATCTTTTATATTATATGCAGCAGGTGCTTTTCTTAGTCTCAACGGTTAAACGTCACGATCCAATTGCGTGTAGCCACGTTATCAGGCGTACCATAAGCCACCTGTTACGCTATACACCTGATTACTACCGACATAGAAGGAAAGCTAACGGAATATGCTTCTTCTATAAATCATACATCATCTTTCATCATCTCTTTTTCTCCCGGAGAGAATCATCCTTTAGAGAAGAAGAGGAAACAGAGCAATATACAAATATTAATCTTCTTCTTTCAATACAATGGCTCTTCCGTTGCCATTGATCTTCCTCATGTTTTGGTTATCAGCAGGAGTTGAATCCACAAGCTTCATCATGGAGAACAAATGTGAATACACAGTCTGGCCGGGACTTCTCTCCAACGCCGGAGTTCCACCACTTCCGACGACTGGCTTCACCCTCCAAAAAGGCGAACAGCGAACCATCACCGCCCCAGCTTCATGGGGCGGACGGTTCTGGGGACGTACACTCTGCTCCACCGACACCGCCGGAAAATTCACCTGCGCCACCGGAGACTGCGGCTCCGGGACCCTCGAGTGCTCCGGCTCCGGCGCCACGCCGCCCGCCACCCTGGCCGAGTTCACGCTCGACGGTTCCGGCGGTCTCGATTTCTACGACGTCAGCCTCGTCGACGGCTACAACGTGCCCATGCTCGTCGTCCCGCAGGGAGGCTCGGGGCAGAACTGCAGCAGCACGGGGTGCGTCGTGGATCTGAACGGGTCGTGCCCGTCGGAGCTGAGGGTGACGAGCGTCGACGGAGTGAAACAGCCCATGGGTTGTAAAAGCGCGTGCGAGGCGTTTCGGACGCCGGAGTATTGCTGCAGCGGCGCGTTTGGGACGCCTGACACGTGTAAACCGTCGTCGTACTCGTTGGCGTTTAAAAACGCTTGTCCACGTGCGTACAGCTACGCTTACGATGACCAGAGCAGTACCTTCACATGCGCTAAGTCTCCGAACTACGTCATCACCTTCTGTCCTGCTCCGAACACGAGGTAAAAATTCCTTTTATACGCTTGATGTCTTATTACTATGTGAACATTAGGTTCTGTCGGGGAGGGTATTTCCGTCAAAATACAACCGGTAGTTTATATTATCTCCACTCCTACACCATTAAGCATGAGTTATGAGTTAGTACTCTATGATAAAGGTTAGGTGCGGAGAGTAGTTTTGTCAAAATAGAACAGACTTCATATTTACTACATTGACATTTAATGAATCATTGAATAACCTTTTCTGTACCTTGTAATCGAAGTCACTTACGTTTTATTAGGTTGTTTTCTTGTCATTTATTGTCATTGTAAATTTGAACCGAAATATTCTTTTGCTTTCTACTGTAAAAAGAAAATAGATGGGTGTTCATTACGATTTTTTATCGATTTATTTTAACATATATTTTCCCAAAATTATTTTAATTTATCATCCGGCATGGGCATCGGGCATAGAGTTGATTTATTGGGATGTGGATACATAACGGCCATCAACAATTTTTTAATATATAACCAATAGAAAAGAGACATGTACCAGAGCACTTAATATATTTACCTAACGTAAGTTTTTTTTTTGTCCGTGGCAGTCAAAAATCATCTCAAGATCAGAGCCCAGACACGAAACCGACGACACCACCTGGGACGTCGACAACTCCTGCCGGAGGAAGTACGACGTGGACGCCGGAAGATACATCGATGATATACGAAGGAGCTCTGGATCAGAGCAAAGCATCACCGTCATCGTATCGCCTTTCGTTATATGGAATCACTGTGACACTCGCGCTGGCCTTTTGTCGGATGTGGTGGCTCTTTTGACCTAACTTTTATTTTGTTCCCGCGGTAAACACTGAATCAGGACAGTGTGGACCCTCACCAAAGCCTTATCTCTTCCCGGCCCATGTGAACTTTTTTACTTTGAACGACTTCGGATTGAGTCAGAGTTAAAAAAAGTTGCAGTGAAAAGCTCCTTGCCCAAACTACAAAAGATTCTTGTTTTTGGTGAGGAACATGTGACGTGGGCAAAGAAAGTGGGCTGCTTGTGGACTTCGAAAAAGACGGGAATCATATTTGTTTAATCTTTAATAAAATTATTTTTAGGATTATGATATAATGTACACTATATAAAGTAATCTATGAGTTTAAGTTAATATATTGGAGAAATGGGGGAATATTTCATTTGTTTGTTATCTAGTGATCTGCGTTGGCCATTTGAAACATTAAGATGAATAATTTACTCTTATTATATTCATGTGTGTTTTGTTCCCGTCTCAACATTTATAAACTGACTTTCTGAGCGCATGATAGCCATAAGAAAGAAATTCATAGATTCTCTGTATTTAATGGAAAAGTAATCATAGAAACATAAAGTGATGTGGTAACCACTAGCTGAGAAAGAGATTAAATAGATAATACAAATTAAGAGTGAGTTGATGATGATGAGGCGTTTGATAGTGGGAGTGGGGAACCTATAAATACAATCAAGTGTCCATTTCACTGCATATAATTTGACAAAATATCCATGAGTAAAGCCATCATGGAATGAATATATATACACATCCCTTACTCATTAATAAAGAAACATTTTAATAGAATAACTTTAATTTCGTAATTTATTCATAAATTTGTCATTTTAACCGATGTGTCATCACCATATCTTTTCTCAACTTATCATTTAAATCACACTCTAATTACTAGGCATATTACATAAATTGTCATTGGTATCACTAATCACTAATACATATTATAATTTTATACAATACTACCATTTGAAGTTACATATATGCTTTCCGGACCTCAACATCGTTCATGTTCCATGGGCGCGCAATCAGATTTCAGATTTTTAGCTAAGATTACAAGATTCTTCCATAATGAGTTATTTTTTATTGGTTGTTATATTCCGCTTTGGTTACCCAGACTACCTCAAGTTTGAGTAATAGAATGAGACGAAATTTCAACGTCAAAAAAAAAAAAAAACAATACTACCATTTGAAGTTTACCTAAATGGTAATAGCTAAAACGTGACCCCTCATCATTTTATTTCAAGTTTCTAGTAACATTAACCAACATTAAAATAGTTTCGTATTTTAGAAGAACCTATGACATTTTCTTAATAACAAGTATGTTGCTTAGCTATACCAAAAAAATCAATTAGAACTAAGAAAAAATGTTCAATATTTTTCAGAAGTACATGCTTCCTCTGATGTGTCACTAGGATAAGATATGCATCTTACACAAGATAAGACTAAAAAAATAAACGAAAAGTAAACATAGTTATTAATAGAAAAAAAAACTAAGTAAATGAAAACATAAAACGAAAACCAAGTTCTTGAGAAACATTATTCACTGAAAACAAAACCAAAATCTAAGAACTTCAAGTTTCAACTGCCACCTTCAACCACCAATCTTCTTGTAATGAATAATTATTTTACATGTTATCTTAGGGGGTGTATTGAATCTGAAATTTGAAGTTATTTGATTTTAGTGGATTTCTAGATGATTTTAGGTGAATATTAGAATTTAGTGTGATTTTTGTTAAACAACTGTAGAATCTCATCTAAAACCATGAGATTTAGATTTTTATTTTTATAACTAAGAATTTCATTATTTCAATAACATCGGATTTTAAAGTGCCTTTTAAAATCACTGTTTGAATAACAATATATTTATTATTTTAATACAAATCATCTAAAACTCTTAGTTGAATACACCCCTTTGGTATATTTTGGATACATCTTAGCAATTAAAATTATGGTGGATACAATATTTTTTTGGGATTTTAAATATTTCAGGTTCTATCGAATATTCATTTAGGTTTGGGTTCGGTTCGGATAATATCCATAATCCGAAAGACAATAAAACAAAATTCATTCGGTATTATCTGATTGGGTTCCGATTGATCGGGCTCGTTTAATTTGTCCAACCCTGCATAACACATCCCTTATATATTAATTGAGGAACATTTGAAAAGATGTAACCTCAATTTTGTATTAATTAAAAGAGACCCCAATGCATAGGTGGCACTCAATTAGGTAGTCAATTACATTCAATTGAAAAATAAGTAGGTCCACATTCGATTTTTATATGTTGTTAGATACATAAGTTGGTCAAACTGTATGATATAATGATATGATATGATATTTTCTTTCCTTAAATAAAACCTACGGAATTACCATAAATGACTAATATATATATGACAATTAATGAGTTTAATAATAAAGATTTGATAACAATGTATATCTCCTCCATCATTTTTTGTTTAATTTTATATTATTAAAATAAATTAAACAATCAAATTAGCTATAAAAATAAAATTTAGATTTTTTCGTATATGTTATATTTTGAATTTTTAAAAATGACAATAAATGACTAAAACTATTAAAATTATTATGTTAAAAATTAATGATCAATGGTTTAACATTTTTATTATAAGAAGATACACATGATTTTAAAACCATATGAGTAAAAAATATTATTTAATAATAAAATAAATAAATAAATAAATATATATATATATATTAAACACTATATACCATAAGATTACATAAATATTTTAATATTAAAACTTTCAATGAATTTTCAAGAACATTTATAAATTATAAACTTATTAAAGATTTCAGATTGAAAATTTTGTTATCGATGATTTAAATATTTTTTTTATAAAACGATATGAACGATCATAGAACCGTATGATTATAAATTCTTATTTAATAAATAACTATACAAAATATACTATTCTTAGAAAAATAGGTTGGTCCATCTTAACTTATATTACACTTTTTATTAAACTAACTATCGAATTGATAAATAACGTACAAAAAAATGTTTTGCACTTTCCTTAAATAAAAGCTACGAAATTACCTAATATGATTAACGTATATGTGAAAATTAATTATAATGAATAATAAATATTTGATAACAATTTTTGTATCTTAGTTCTTTTTTTAATTTTATATTATTAAAATATATTTAAAAATCACATTAAATATATAATAAAAATATTTATAATTTTTCTTATATGTTATATTTTGAATTTTTCAAAACGTCTATAAATTATTAGAAATTTAAAGATCCCCACTCTGAAAATTTTGTGATCAATAGATTATTTTTTTTGTCATAATAAGTTACAAATGATCATAAAATTGTATTAATATGAATTTTATTTAATATTATAAGAAGATACACATTATTTTAAAACCATATGAGTAAAAAATATCATTTAATAATGAAACATATATATATATATATATATATATATATAGATTATACTATATACCATAAGATTACATAAATATTTTAATATTAAAACTTTCAATGAATTTTCAAAAACATTTATAAATTATAAACTTATTAAAGATTTCACATTGAAAATTTTGTTATCGATGATTTAAATATTCAGTTATAAAATGATATGAATGATCATAGAACTGTATGATTATAAATTCTCATTTAATAAATGACTATATAAGATATACTATTCTTAGAAAAATAGGTTGGTCCATCTTGACTTACGTTATATTTTTTATTAAACTAACTATCAAATTGATAAATAATCTACCAAAATTTTTTTTGGACTTTCCTTAATTAGAAGCTACGAAATTACCTAATATGATTAACGTATATATGAAAATTAATTATTATGAATAATAAATATTTGATAACAATTTTGGTATCTTAGTTCTTTTTTTTTTTAATTTTATATTATTGAAAGATATTAAAAAATCACATTAAATATATAATAAAAACATTTATATTTTTTCTTATATGTTATATTTGAATTTTTCAAAACGTCTATATATTATTAGAAATTTGAATATTCCCACTCTGAAAATTTGTGATCAATAGATTATTTTTTTGTTATAATAAGTTACAAATGATCATAAAATATAACGCATATGAATTTTTATTTAATAAATATTCAAACTAAATAATATATATATATATATAAACACTAATGATTTAAAGCAACAAGATTGGCTGATCAATTTAGTCGTCCAGTTGAAATCTTTCAAAAGTATGTGAAAGACTAAAGTCAAAGTAAATATGGATTTAGAATAGTAGTTATATTTTACTAACCAAATACCGAAAAAAACCGAACCGAACCGAAACCAACCCGATATCCGAGTTGAACATCTGTAATCCAAATGAAGCCAAACTATTGTTTCATTCTCCAAAATATAATAAAAATAATAACTTAATCCCGCGCAAGGCGCGGGTCTTATCCTAGTTATAAATGATTATAGCACGCGTGAGTGTCATAAATGACCATGACCATGTCAATGACATGCGTGGCCAGTCTCACGACGCTGCTTCTCCTTCCACATACGGCGTCTTTTACACGAGGGGTACCAGCAAACTCTTCTCTCACTTTGTCATCACTCAAGAGTCATCGTAAGCAAAGGGATCTCTCACCAAGGGTGTTTCCGTGATTTTCAAATTATTCCTTGCCAATGATCATACCTCAAGAGTCATCAACACCACAACATGGCTTTTATTTATTAATCTCCACCGGCGCAATTGCCACGACGACGAAGAATTAAACTCTTTATCTAACTCTATGTGTCTAATGGCGTTATCCGACGCGGTTCTAGGTAACCTCGCGACGATTTACGTGGGGGTGATCATCGTGATCAAACTGTACGGATTGGTCTCTGGAACGAGCTTCAGCGCTGGATTCATCTTTGTCGTCTCGGTTACGGCCGTCGGGGTTTTGTTTGGGGTTGCGCTTGCCTGGGACGTGACTCGCGGAGCTGCGGATGCGGTTTCGCGGTACAATCGCGTTAGTGACTTAGTGTTGAGGATCTTAGCCACCGTCACAGTCACGACGGTGGTGGAATTTGTAAAGGAGGGATTTGCTGGCACGGGGTTGCGGTCCGGTCACCGGCTTCTCAGGTTCGGTTTAGTCTTCCACAGCACGTGCCTTATTGTATTGATATGTTGTAAAATGTTGTAGTTATGATGATAAATGTTCTTATTTTGTAATAAAAATTAATTTGAATTGAAGTGCTGCAGTGTTAAAGAATTTGAGTCTAAATTGTATATGCTTGTTAATGTAGAGAGGAGAGACTAAAGAACATGCCAAACTGTAATAAAAGTACATGACAATCTATCTGTATGTTGGATATTTGCAGAATCTAGCAAACGACGATTTGTTTTGCGAGAAGAAGAAAGTGGAAGTGAATTGGCTCCAGATCATCATCATCATTGATCTAGACACATGTTTATCTTCTCTTGTTGATAAGACACATGATAGAGGTTGAAGTCAAATGGTGATGAACACTACCTTGGTTTTTATTTCTATAGATTTTGTCAGTTTCTTTAGTTACACAACTTCGTCTGAAAAAAAGAAATAACTGAAGTTTAAAAGCCATCATCAATAAGCATACAAATCACATTACAGAGGGTAGATAAAAACACATAAGAGCAATAAATATACAAATCGATCCCACAACAAATATACATACATACAACTCAAAAGTAATTTAACTTAGAGAAACACCACAACAAAATATCATTACACACAAAACACATCTTATTATTTTTTCATTAATCTTCGATTGGGTCAGAAGGCGATCAAGTTAGTGACGGACTTGGGAGGGTTAGTGAGCATGTGCACAACTTCCCTCATCGTCGGCCTTGTCGCTGCCTCATCCTCCACACACATCATCGCTATCTTGAACACGTGAATCACACTAGTCAACGGGTAACCAGTCAACCTCTGGTCAACGATCGCCACAACAGTAGCTGCATCCGACGGCTGAGGTATCTCACCCTCCGTGTTCCTCACCCACCTAACTATATCCACTCCTTCCCCAAACTCACCAACCGGTTTCTTCCCAGCTATCAGCTCCAATAACACCACTCCGAAACTATACACATCACTCTTCTCATCCACTTTGAGAGTGTAAGCATACTCTATCAAAATTCAAAACCAAAACAAACAATAGTTAGTTTTATACATATTATTTGTTATTTAAAACATGTTTAAAACTAACCTGGAGCGATGTATCCATAGGAGCCAGCTATCGAAGACATACACTCAGAAGCAGCACCGTCCACTAAGAACTTAGCAAGCCCAAAATCAGCAACATGGGCCTCAAAATCAGAGTCCAGTAAAATGTTATTGGACTTAACGTCTCTATGCAAGATCAACGGCGAACAGTCATGATGAAGATAACACAGTCCTTTCGCCGCTTCCACGGCTACTCTGTGCCTCGTCTCCCACTGAAGATGACCTCCTTTAGATCCGTGCAAAAGCTCCCCGAGGCTCCCGTTAGGCATGTACTCGTAGAGAAGCAGGTTCGTGTCCTTGTTCGCCACGTATCCGAGGAGTCTAACTATATGACGGTGGCGGATTCTCCCTAGAGTTTGTATCTCCGCCGTGAATCCGTGATCGCTCCTCCCTGTTCCGCGTCCCACAAGGCGTTTGATCGCGACGTCGACGTTGTTCGGCATGGATCCGCGGTAGACGATCCCCGCTCCGCCTTTGCCGATGATGTTTTCCTCTTGGAGGCACTCGAGGACGTCTTCGGCTTTGAAATCGAGTCTTTGGAAGGCGGTTAGCTTCCAGGAGAGAGATCTCTCGTGCTTCTTCTTGTTCATCTGACGAATCGCGACGCTGATGAGGATCAACGCCGTTATCGCCGCGACGATCGTGATAACGATCCTCGACGGAGAGAAGAGAGCCGTGTGGATACGATCGGAGGTTTGTTCCGGACGCGTAAGGCACGAGACGTGGTGAGGGAGGCAGAGGTAAGGGTTTCCGGCGAAGGAAGTGTCGTTGAAGACTAGGAACTGGCCGCCGAGTGGGACTCTCCCGGAGAGGTCGTTGAAGGAGAGATCCAGAGTGGTTAAGCTTGTCATCTTCCCGATTCCGATCGGGATCGAGCCGGTGAGTTGATTCCCGGAGAGATTTAGAGTTCCGAGATTGATCACATCGTGGATGTCTTTAGGGATATCTCCGCCGATTCGGTTACGGCTGAGATCGACGGAGATTAAGGAAGTGCAGCGAGAGATCGAGTCAGGGATGTCGCCGGTTAGGTTGTTAGCACTCGTGTTGATCTTCGTTAGATGCTTCAACTCGAAAACTTCTCTCGGAATATTCCCGCTAAACCGGTTCCGGTCTAAGAATAAATCCTGTAGATTTTTAAAATTACCGATAGCCGGGGGGATTAAACCGGTAAACCAATTGTTAGATAAGTAGATATGATCGAGAACGTCGCCTGACATCTCCCCCGGAAGCTCCCCGGAGAAGAAGTTATCGGTGAGCTCGATGATCGTTACGAGCGGTAGATTGAATAATCCCTCCGGAACCGTACCGTTGAGGAGATTCTTAACGATTCTGATCTTGTTTAGCGATTTGCATTGACCTAGCTTCTCAGGGATCGAGCCGAAGAAGAAGTTGTTGGAGAGCACCAGCGTCTCCAGCTTCCCGCCTCTGCATAAATCCATGGGGATGAGTCCGGTGAGATGGTTATCAGAGACGTCGAGCTTTTTCAGATTCCCGTTCCGGCCGAGATTCGCCGGTAGCTCTAGCGTGAAGTTGTTCTCCCACACTTGGAGGACTTGGAGGTTCGGCATGTCTCCGATGAAGTCCGGTATCGGCCCGTGGAGATTGTTTCTGAAGAGGTTGATGAGAGTGATGTTTCCCAGGGAGATGAAGCTCTGAGGAATCTCTCCGGTTAGCTGGTTTATTGAGAGGTCTAGAGATTTTAAACTGATTAAACCGGAGAGTTCTGGTGGGATGTTTCCGGTTAAGTTGTTGATGTGGAGAAACAAAGTGTGCAAATGTTTTAGATTACTTAGTGTTGTCGGAATCTCTCCTGTGAGAGTACAGCTCGCCATGTCGAGGACCTCTAGGTTTGTCAATTCACCGAACTCCGGCGGAACGCCGCCGGTGTAGCTGTTGAAGTAGCCGACGTACATTTCTTTAAGATTCTTGAGGCGAGACAAGAACGCCGGAGATTCACCGGAGAGTCCGGCTCCGTTGAGGCCAAGATACTCCAAGCTTTGGATATCTCCGTAACTCTCTGGGATCTCTCCGGTTAAGAAGTTTCCTCCGAGAGAGAGGTGTCTCAGCTTCTTGAGCCCGGGGATCTCCGGGGGTAATGGGCCTGTGAAGTTGTTGTTGTACGCGTCGAGGACTTCGAGGTCCACCATGGGAGTGAGAATCTCTCCGGGGAAGGTCCCGTTGAGGTTCACGTTGTTGGAGATGTTGAGAACCTTTAGAGAAGTGAGACTCTTCATCTCTAGCGGCAACGTACCGGAGAAGTTATTCGCGGCTAACGTCAGATTCACAAGACGGTTCAGCATCCCAATCTCCGGGGAGATGGTTCCGAAGAGAGGAGTGAATGAGACGTTGAGGGAGATGACACGAGCGTCGCCGTCGCATGAAACGCCGGAGAAAGAACAGTGAGCTGTGGGGGAAGGGGAGTGAACCCAGTCGTGGAGGCCGTGGCCGTTGGGGCCGACCATGGAGGATTTGAGGTTGAGGAGATGGTCCATGTCAGTGGAAGCGAGGCATAGTGAGAAACATAGAAGCGAAATCGAGATAACGTAATGAAGATGGAGAAACAGAAGGTGAGTTTTCAGAAGTCTCATCTCCATTTTTATTTAAAAGCTGTCTTTTGAGAGAGAAATAGAAGTTAGCGTGAGTCTTATGCGATAGGAGGTACATATAGATATATGAACAATCACCACAATGGCATATTATGAAGAGGATGAAGAAGAGAATCGTAGTGGTACTGTTCTAAAATACTGCTAGACTTTCAGAGAGAATATTTTTACTTTAAAATCTTTTTTTATATGACTTTGAATGAGAATAAATATACCACTAGAAATAATGCGCCGAATAAAAACCTTTTTTTTCTCCAATGTATCTTGTAATTTTTGTGATGTTTACTTATCGAGTTAGATTTATGAAATTATCATACGGATATAAACGGGTAAACGGACATCCAGCTTGTAGATACGAACTACGACTTGTGGTCAATGAAGTGTCAGTCTTTCATTGGCTTTATACGTCACATACTTCAAACTTCCATTTTTTGTTAATGTGCTCAAATAATATTTTTCTTTGAATTATTCCGAGTAATAATCACAATATTTTGTAAATGTCATTTAATCATGTGATTTTTAGAGAATTTATGATATTTTTGGGGGTAACTAAACGATTTGTGCTTAAATTGTAATGCAAACCCATAATCCACTGCTATATGTGCAGAGTAAACATACTAAAGAAACTTTTACCATAGTCTTTTTTACAGTTTTTACGGGCAAAGTTATTTGGTTAGTAGCCGCCACTACACTAGACATGGAAAACCGGGAAACGTCGTGATCGTCTTCTTTCCTCTGTTAAATCTTCTGACACGATGTAAATCGAGAAAGTTTATCTTTTTGGCTATATATATCAAAATAAATGGATATCTTCACGGCGTTTAAAATGTAACGGGACAAAGAAAACGCTATTACAATGTCTATGATCTGAACTGACCGTTAATAGATGATAGACAGACTTAACTTTACGTTCCCTGGCTATAGCTGCTGTGGTTTCTTTCTTCTTATCGCCGTCTTGTCATCTCAACCAGTTTAATCCGACGACGTTTCCTTCTCATCGTCACGTGATGAGGAAAATGGAAAATATATTTAAAAAACTTAAAAAGACAAAGAAGGGAGTTAATGGGCTTATTAAGTAGGGCCTAGTTATTAAATGGCCCGTATAAAAGATTGTCTGTGTCCTTTCCAAAAGAGACAAATCTGCCCCTTCTATTTTGGCTTCAATCTAATAGTCAACGCTCCTTTTCTTGTCTTTGTCGACACTCACTCTTCTTGTAGACCTTCTTCTGCTGTGCTTCAGGGTCCCCACGTTGTGTGTTATTTACCTTTGGTTTTGCAGACCTCTCTGACTTTACCCTTATCTTCTCTCTTGTATTTTTTTTGTTTAAACTATACCTTATGAAAATCGTTGATTTGATAATAAGCTAGAATTAATTTCGGAATATGTGAAAAAATTCGGATAGTCTTACAGTTTTAGTTGTTAACAATGGCTAATCATAAATAAAATCATAGTGGAAACGCTCGAATATCACACACTTAGATCTTTATTGGAACAAATAATCTGTCGTTAGTTTAGAAACTCTGAAAGTTCTAGCGACTTTGACATATCTTGTCCTCTATCAATGGCCAAACACTGAAATGAGATGATGAATCAACAACTATTTGATCGCGATTACTAATCGTGTGACGATAACAAAACAAAGAACGAAATATATATATTGATCACTATCGCTGATCGTATGCTAATGTCCACAGCTACATAACAAAGCTTTTGCTAGAGATAAATCGAATAGCAAATGTGTATCTTACTTAATATTATACTATAGTTGATACACATTTTCAAGTGTTTCCATTTGTTTTTCATAACTTTTACAGATTTTAAGAACTTTACGAGTTTGATCCGCGAGATATCCAATTTATTTCAATAATTTTTCTTAGTTACAAAAGCCATGTTATAGTTTATACAAGTTTTATGCAGAATCGATTCTGCCAGAATTAAAATATATTCTCTCAACATTTGTAACATAAAAGCTAATGCTATTTGTAAATTATTGGTTTCCGTGTATTCTCTCAACATTTGTAACATAAAAGCTAATGCTATTTGTAAATTATTGGTTTCCGGTTATACTGTACAAGCACTACCGTTTTTGGCGAATATATCTTCACCCCGCTAACAATATTTTATAGGGAAAATTGGAAATATGGAATAAAAAGACAAGTAGATTGTCCCTTTGCCATAATATGAATTATAAGTTGTCCTAATGTCATAATGTTTTCTGTAAACCCAATTAAACCCCTAATCTAATCTTTTAAACGTTTTTGTTAATTTAATTATGTTAAAAAAATATTATTATTATTTTTAATTAATTTAATTATTAAAAAAAAAATACAAAAGGGGAAAATCGACCAAAATTTCCCCCAAGCTCGACGAACCCTAATTGCTCTCTCCTCCTTTGGCGACAGAGAGAAAGGACGATTTGAAGGGGATCTCGCCGTCGCCGGTGTCGTTTTGGCCGGTAATACTCCGCCGGTGTTCTTCTTCTTCTTAATCGAAGTCTCAGAGACCTCGTCTCACTTCGCGACTCGTTCTCAATTAAGTCGCCGAAGACCGCTGAAGCTCGTACCTCGCCGATAACTGAACTCGTGCCTCACCGCTCCGCTCTCACTCTCTCAGCCATAGTTTCAAGCAAACCAATCGATTCTCCTCAGGTTTGTTTATGAATTTTTTTGCATGTCTTTGTATCTCTTACTTGAGCTTGTTTAAGATCGATTTTGAATGTCATAAGTTTCGATTCTTTTTTCTGTGAATTATTATTTAGGCTTCAATCTTATCAAAATTTCCTACTTTTTTGAGCTTTGGTTAATTTGTTTTTGTAGCAACCGATCTCTAGTGATTGTGTTTCTTATCAAAATTTCCTACTTTTTTGAGCTTTGGTTAATTCTCTTGTTTTATCTTGTGAATTATATTATGATGCATGCGTTTATAAATATTGACTGTAGTGATTGTGTTTCTTGCATTGTTTATAGGTATGACAATTGATCAGTTGCCTAAATGCTTATTCAAAGAGGGAACTGAAACACAAGTTGAGAAGGTCAACAACAGTTGTCGAACTTCCATACTTGCGAAGGTGGCGAAGTACTGTCCAGACGAGTACAAAGAAGTGTCGGAGGATCCGCTATTTGCTCAGATTGTGGCCATTCATGTACACAAGCTTCAGTTTTCGGCAAGAGCGATCCACACCTTCGTTTGCAAGCAGCTTCTGTCCGCAAAGCGTTATGAGTTGTGGTTCCATTATGCTAGGAGGCCTCTCAGATTTTCAATGCAAGAATTCTATGCCATCACAGGTTTGAAATACAAAGACGAGCCCGACTTGGAGATTGATGACTGGGCATATGATGGAGGGTTTTGGAGTAAGTTGCTAAGGAGACAGAAAAATATTTCGGTTCAGCAAATCAGGAAGGTTCATGTGAAGTTGTGTAATACATGGTCTCGTGTTGATAGGCTGCGGTTGGTCTATTTGTGTGTGATTGCTGGTATTCTTATGGCGAAGGATGAGAAGGTGTGGATCCCATACAAGTACATCAAGCTCGTGATGAACTTCGAGAAGATGAGGAAATATCCGTGGGGTCTTCACTCTTTTGATATGCTGGTGAGTTCCATTATCAACGCTAGGGATAAAGTGAAGACGCAAAACAGTTATGTCGTAGATGGATTCTCGTATGCACTTCAGATTTGGTTGATGGAAGCTGTTCCGGACATTGGGTCTCTTTTGGGTCAGAAACTGAGAGAAGGCGTGACTACCATGAGGTGCAGGAATTGGAAAGGATCTGCTAAGATTTCCTATGAGGATATTATTACCATAGAGTCTAATTTTGCTTCCACCGTAAGTTCTGTTTCCTTTAATTGATGTTATTGATGTGCATAGTTCTTAAATTGGTGTGTCTTTAACCTGTTTTAAATTTTTTTTTTGTAGGGAGATGTGTTTCCATCCATTTCTACATCTGGAAATTTCAAAGACGTGATTACTGATGCCGAGTTTGTTCGAGCCTGTGAGATGAAGGATGAAAGAGTTGATCTAATCATTGACATGCAGCGAAACAAGTATGACTGGAGTAAGCATGTTTGGGCTTATAAGGAAACAGTGAAACCATTTCAGTACAGTTCTGAGGAAGATGGTTCAGATGAGGAAGCGGCTGTAGAGACAAGTGAAACTGAAATTGAAGAAGAAATAGAAAGCACCCGTGTGTCTCCTACTAAGAAGAGGAAGAACAGGTTTCGGGATACTGGTGCGGAGTCGAGGAAGAAGAGGTTACTTTGCCAAAGATCAACCGAGAAATATAGAGATCTTGAAGAGGAAATGAAGTCCTATATCCAGAGTATGTTTAACTCTTCTTTTACTGCCTTAGGCCTCGAGGTACGCGAGATTATTGAAGACCGCTTTACCAAATTAGAGGAGAAGATCCTTTCATCTCAGACTCAGGGTGGTGCGCCTGCTAATACTCAGACTCGTGGTACTGATCCGTTTTGGACTCCTTCTGCTGCTGCTGCTGCTGCCACTGCTCCGGCTTCGGTTTCTGGTCGTCCTCCTGCTCCTACTCGGGCTTCTACCGAAGCTCCTGCATCAGTTTCTACTCGTGGTCTTGCTCCTTCTCGCAGTGCGGCTTCTGCTCCTTATCGCAGTCGAGCTTCTGCGACTGCTCACAATGGTGGGCCTGCGAATGCTGCGAAGACAAGGTCTCAGACAAAGGTAAACAAGAAGTAGATCATTTTTCATGTCTTCGGTTGCTGTTATATTTTCATG
The DNA here is from genome assembly GCF_000309985.2 of Brassica rapa. Taxonomy (NCBI): domain Eukaryota; kingdom Viridiplantae; phylum Streptophyta; class Magnoliopsida; order Brassicales; family Brassicaceae; genus Brassica; species Brassica rapa. The sequence continues at coordinate 26,911,357 of NC_024801.2, forward strand.
TCTTTGGTTGCTTTTCTTTTTCATGTACTCGGTTTGCGGTTTGTAATATTATTTTAAGGATGATGTTGTCTTTGCTGTGTGTAATAATTATGTAAGGATGATGTTTTGGATGGAATCTTTCTTTTAAAAATATTAATGTCATGTTTTGTGTTTTATAACCAGGATGCAGATTTGTCTGATGTGTTTGGCAGCTTATTTAGCACCTTAGATGTGAATATAGGGACCCAAGAGTACTTACAGAAGACAATGGGTAACCTTACACAAGAGTCAAATGTTGACGGTTTTGATCCATCTCAAGACAAGCAGTCCGAAGGACCTTCTGATTTCACTACGCCAATGACTTCGTTTCGGCCACAGATCTTCAAAACACCATTCTTGGTTGATAGTGATGATCTAGAAGTTCGTTGCAAAGCGAAAGACTACGAGCTAGTTTTCCTTCCAGAAGAGAAATGGGCCAAACTAACTGAATGGACATTGAATCCCACGTAAGTTATTTGAATTGTTTTATTTATTTTTCCTCAAATCTACCTCTTCACTAACATCACAGCAATGCTTTCTTTTTACAGAGTACTTCAGATTGGGCCATCTACATTTGATGCAGAGTTAGCCTCGCGGATTATTGGGCCTAATATTTGGTTGAAGAACTTTGTGAGTTTAGCTCTGAAATATTTTGCAGATTGCTTTTTGTTGTTGGTTCTCATTCCTAAACAAAATTGTATTGTCTTTTTCAGGACATGGACGCCATGATGTATTTGTTTCGGGAGAAAACCACATTGCGTCGGTGGAGTCCAGACCGAGTCGCATTTTTGAACTGTATGTTCAGTAATCAGATTATCACGGCCTATGGGAAGTTTGATGGAAACAGGAGAGGGTACAAAATCGACGACAATTTTCTCGAGTATGGAAGAGGCGAGCTTCCATATCATGGAAGCACAGGTTCAGTATGGAGCGTTGATGTCGATCGTCTCTACATCCCTATATGTGTTAACCAAATCCACTGGATCTCTATTTGCGTCAATCTTGTGAACCGGACAATTGATGTCTTCGATTGTGGGGGTAAGAAGAACAACAGGGTCATCGAAGCTTTTGCCGTCCTCATTCCACGAATCGTCAAGGCAGTCCAGTCGCCAGAGAGGAAGAAAGATTTCAATGTGAAACAGTATACTGTTTCATATGTCCCCATGCGCGGCCTAAACATGAGTGGTAATGATTGTGGTGCTTATTCATTGAAGTTCATAGAGTGCCATCTACTTGGATTAGATTTCTCATTGGTGAACGACGAGAACATCAAAGAAGCCCGACACAAGATAGCTTTTGATCTTTGGGAAGCAGCAAATGATGCGGTCTTGCAATCTCGGATGTCTACATTTAAGCCTCCAAAACGTGCTCCGGTGAAACCTGTTGACCTCGGTTGACTTCATGATTTTTAGCTTGATCCTCTTAGATTTCAAGTTTGTTTCTTCTTTGGGTTTAAGACATGGTTAATTGATTCTTACATTACTCTTATTGTTATGGAATTATTGGTTTTTCTACTATTTTACTGTTTCATGAATTACTTTAAGGAAATAAATCACATAGGGTGTCATTATATACTCTAAACCCTAAAATACCGTAAACCCTAAATCAGCTCCGATTCATACTCTAGAACCTAAAGTAACTTTGATTCATACCCTAAACCGTTTATTAGCTATGATTCATACACTAAACCGTTTATTAGCTATGATTCATACCCTAAATCCTACATTAACTATGATTCATACCCTACACCCTAAATTAGCTTGAAGTTATATCAAAAACTTTAGTATAGATAGGTTTCAAATACAATACCCTAAATCACATAAAGAAAGAAAAATAATTTTTTGTTTTAAAAAATAAAAATTAAGTATATTCAAAAGACGATTTTAAGTTGGAGTTATAGAAATTCGTATTTTCAAAATTTGTCTTCTTACAATTGTCAAATGTCGATTTTTGTGTATTAGGGTGTAGTATTTTACCAGTCAATATAAGGGTTATAGAGTATTAACCGTTTATGGTTTATACCCAGTAGGCCCACCCGAAAGTTATTAAAACCCGACCCTGAACCCGGATCCACACACCCCCAAAGACGTGATTTTCTTTTCAGTTGTCGAAACCTAAGAAAAATAAATTTGAGAGAAAAGGGGATTAGGGTTCTTTGTCTGCGATTCCTGTGAGCCTCGAAACGAATTAACAATGACCAGTTCGACGACTTCTTCTGCTCGTTTTCCTCGCATCTCTAATCATGGTGTGCCCACAAGATGTTGGTGTGGCGAGGGTATAACCACTTTTGGTTCATCGACGGCGGAGAATAGGTATCGACGATTCTACAGATGTCAAATCGCAAGAGATGTAAGTCCATGTTTCAATTTTGTGTTCCACATAACACCATACTGACTGATTTTTGGTTTCTTTTGCTATAGAGAAAAACTGAGAATCATCTATTTAAATGGATTGATGAAGCTTTGATTGACGAGATACGGATGGTAGATGCGAAACATGAGAGAGTTGCTCAAGAGATTACAAAGTTTGAAGAAAGGGTTATGGAAAAAGTGAAGTCCGAAATTGTTAGAGTTGAAGCTGAGATGTCAGAAAAGTTCAAAGAGAAGGTGAACTTGGAGATTGCTAGAGTTGCACAGGATATGAAACAGAAGCTAAAGATTACGACGGTTGCTATGGTTGTTGTGGGAGCAATCGTGGGAATATGGACTTCTCTTACTGTCTGATCAAGTTTCAGTGATTGGTTGCTTGTCGTTTGAGTTTGATGGGTTCAAAATAGCTTAAGATTGCATTATTGTTTTCATTATGATCGCCTATAATACACTTGATGGCTTCTTGTTGACTCTCGGTTGCTGACTATTATCAGCTTCAGTTCACAATCTAATACTTTTCTTCTCCTTCATGTTGTTTCAAAGCTAGTAGCTTCAGTTCACAATTTTCTTCTCCTTCATGTTGTTCACGAAGCTAGTAAAAATACAAGAGAGATAACACGATGTCTAATATCCATAACCAAGAACAAAAAAATCCAAAACCAAGCAAAACGAGTAAATCAAGTAACCAACACCATAATGAAAACAAGCTAATCAAAAGCAAGAAAAATCCAAAACAACGAACTGACTAAATCACTCTGTCGCATGTAGCTCTGTTATGATTCTCTTCGCCACATCGACTGCATCTGCGCCTCTTCTTTTCTTCAGCTCCTTGCGATGAACGAAGTTTGTCTTCGACCGTCTCGTATCTGCGCTTTCTTCTCCTTCCTGCTCCTCTTCTTGATTCAGGAGGTTCCACATTAGCATTCCAGACATCATCTGGAACAACCCAACTATCCTCCGGAACACCTATTGGATTGATAGTTTCTTCATAAGCTGTTCTCCAAGTGGAAGTCGTGTACATTTCATCCGTTAGTGAGGATGGGGCTCGACCAACTGTTAAACCAGCCTTGATTGCGTGTCTACATGGGATTTTCAGTAGGTCGTATTTCCCACATGAGCAGGTTCTTCTATCCAAATCAACCAGGCAGTCGATTGTATCTCCGCGAACCAAAAAACGGTACTCATCAACTGGCTGAACCAGAAACGTTTTACCCTTATTAATCCGCCTGTCTATCTTTTTCTCGATGGCAATAGTTAATGGTTTTGTGTGCTTCCTGCTTCGTGTGCGCCGTTCGAAGAACCAACGGGTCAGCATTTCTCTGATGCTATCCAACAAAGGAATGACTGGATACTCTCTTGGTGTGCGCAAAGCAGAGTTTATTGATTCAGCTGGGTTAGTCGTTCTGATGTCATACCTGAATCCTGGAAACTGACAGCGAGCCCACTTTGTAACATCTGCATCTGTTAAATATTTTCCAATAGCTGGACTAATATTGCAGACAGCTTGGAATCGCTTCTGAAAATCAATGACTCTATAAGCTTTAGAAGCTTTTGCAATTAATCCAGCCAGTCCCTTTCCTCTGTAATGTGTGACCACATTATTCAACAAATGGTGGATGCAAATTCCATGATGAGAAAGAGGATACACATTCTCTATTGCCTTACAAAGTGAGGCATTTCTGTCTGACACAAAAGCTAGAGAATGCTCGTCCGCAATAACAACCTTTAGCTGTCTCATAAACCAATCCCATGAACGATCATTTTCTGAGTCCACAACCGCAAACGCAACAGGATACAAGTTAGAGTTTCCATCTAAAGCGGTCGCAGCAAGTAAGACCCCTTTGTATTTGCTCTTCAAAAATGTCCCATCTACCACAAGAACTTGTCGCATGGCTGTCTGAAAACCTCGTACTGATTGGCCAAACGAAACGAAGAGAAATCTGAATCTACCATCAACATCGGTTTCATAAAACGTATGTGTTCCTGGATTAGCTTCTCTCAGCATGTGCAAGTACTTTGGAATTTTTCCAAAACTCTTCTCTGGAATACCTCTAACCATGCTAATTGCAAACTCCCGAGCATCCCATGCTAAGGACTTAGATATCTCACATCCATGTTCCATCCTCATAATCTGTATGACATCATTTGTTTTGGGACCTTCTTTCACACCATCATACCTATGCATTATTAGACTGCCAATTGTCTTTGCAGAAGCTGTCCGACCACCATTATTCATACTCGACGCAGCGCATGTATGATCCGCCACATATTTTTTGATGATGAAATATGTGGAACCTGATAACCCCTCAGCTCGAACACTCCATTTGCAAGGGTTGTATTTGCATCGGATGTACCAAAGGTTTCTGTCAGATTTCACAACTTTGTAATCGAAATTATGCGTCATTGCCGACATTTCCATAGTTGCTTTCAACATGGTTTTGTTTTGAAACGTTTCACCCCTCTTCACAACATCCACCAAAGAAAACCGAACACTTTTTCCATTATCGTCTTCTTTTGCTTTAATGGCGAGAACATCATCTTCTTTATTGGCGTTTGAGTTGGAATTATCTTCAACATCCTTGCTTGATTCAGATGAACGAACACTGTCAGCTCGAGGTGGAAACGAGGAAGGTTCACCTTGTTCTCTGATAGGCGAGCTAGATTTCTCATTATCAACCCCAATGTTGCTGTTGTTTCCACTGATAGGTGAAGTAGACACACACAACCTTGTAGAAGTTTTTCCACGTACATAAGTAAGAAAATTTTTGACTTGCCGATCACTCTCAATGATAACTGGAGGACAGTCTATTGAACCGATTAACTCCATAGGTAAGTAGCTTAACTCAAGCTCGACAAGGTTTTGGTCAATTCCAAAATCTTCTAAAACCATACGGCTTAGGTCTTCAAAGGAACTTGTCAATTCCATGTACAATACTCTACCTCGTTTGTTCGTATCAACCGCAAATCCCCATCCTTTAAGGGGATCAAATTTCCACAACCCACAAGAAGCATAGATATGCATCTTCTTCAACAAGAAATTCAAAATTTTTGGATGAAAAATATCAAAATCCTCTCACCAAGAAGAAGACCACGATTTTTTTTAAAAAAATTTACTTGGAATACACGAAATTTAAGGAAAATAGATTTAGAAGATATTCTCTTACCAGATTATGGAGATATTTAAGGAAACTATACAATTCGAAATTCGTAGAACGTACATTACGTTGTCCGAAGAATAAAGGAATGTGGTAGATTATGGAATAATATTATGGCAGACTCGTAAACATGGCAGATTTTGTCATTTGGCCTCTGTAGTTATATCAGGAAATAATAGTAAATCAAATCTACCGTAGTTCAGAAATAAAAGTTATGGTAGTCGTTTACTTCTACCATGTCTACCGTAGTTCAGAAATAAAAGAAAGAGTAGTCGTTCAATTCTATCATGCTAGAATTATAACAAATGGTCGATTTAAATTTCTGGTGTTTGCAGATATTTATGTAGTTAACCGAATATGCAATCTACATCCTCGTAGACACTAGATTATGTTTTCTGCCATCGGTAGACCAAAATATGAAATTGTGTTCCACAATTATTTAGTCAACCAAAGTATTTTTCATATGTTTGTCTCTTGTTTATATACATTTTGTATATTTTTCCATATTTTTAGGATTCTTAAAATAATTGATATGATTTTTCAAAGTTCATCAGGGGTACCTAAGTCCAAATCTGACCAAAAAGAGATTTATGGCAAAGGGACAATGTACTTGTTTTTCTATTCCGTTTTGGCAATTTTTTCTATTTTATACGATTAAATATCAAGAGGAGCTTTACCAACAAAGGGCCTTTGATTTGTTGAGAAATCCATACACTCGGGGTTGACATAGACACACATATACACTTGGGGACCAATGTTCTACATATATGCGGCATATTGGTATAAAGGCCCTTTCCTAAATGGCGCAGCGAATTTCTCATTTTATATGATGTTGTGTATTCTCTTTTGGATTTGATCTTGATGCATTAAATTTAAGAAAGTAAACGCTATACATACCTAACAACATAAATATATGCTTTCACGTGTTATTTTTGGTTAATTAATACTTTTAACCGGTTCAACTGGATTGGACGGTTTACACAATCAGAGCCACCGGTACTGTCTTGAACCAAGGGATATGTCAATATGTGATGAAGAAGAGAAGCATCTTTTCTCTGATTCGCTGAAAATGCCCAAACTTGTGAACTTTGGGGAATAAAGGTTTTGTTCTCTTCAGCAGAAAAGGAGCTTTTCTTAGCAATTAGAAAATTTTCATTATGTAGGGGGGAATATATGAACTTTGGGCATTTTCGGATATAACATGACAATACACTTAGGAGCATAATGTAAGACAGTTATTATTAATGATCTATGGTGAATGTCTGAATGAACTTTAGACTAGCTTCTAGATGAATGCGAATTAATAAATTTGTGAAACTAATTATAAGAAAGAGAAACATGATTAGGTAGTAGAACTGTAGAAGCTGGGGTCGTATTTTGGAAAGAATTTTGGAATTGCACTTCCAATGGTACAATTTGCATCATATGCTACTTTTCACTTGTTGCTTGAAAGTTAATTGCTGTTTAAAAAGTTTGTCTTAAGCAATTTGAAAATCATATGCAACTTGAGGGGATAACAAGTATAATACGGTTAAGAAAATCATATTTATATAATATTTCTTATGTATTTGAAAGATTGAGTTTTAAAATTATCATACATTTTTAAGATTGTACACATACTTTATTTTCTTATTATTTTTTTTTGTTTTATAATAAAAAATTTCCACTCATAGTTTTTCATTTAAATATATTTAGTTTTCGATTAAACTACATTAGTTAAATTATACATTAATTAAACTATATAAAATTTAACTTTTTAAATAGAAAAAAATTAAAACATACAAATTTTAAATAAAACGGGGGTACTGTCATTCAAAAATTTAAATATAAATAGTTTACTTTAGAAACTTTACATAATGATATTGGCCAAGAAAAAAATGGTTTATTTCTAATATACTTTTTTTTTCTTATGGTTTATTTCTACTAACCAAAAACTAATATCATTTAGACCCTAAATGTTACAAATTGTACCGCACTGCAATTAATAGTAACAAAAATATTTACATATTTACATATATGTATATATCTATGTGTTTTTATTATTATTAAAATTGTACCGTATTTATTTTACAGTTGTTCTGCATGTTACCATCCGGTTCTTTAGTATAATAACATCGTCTTCAAAATTCCGAAGAGATTCATACAAAAACAATTACTCTAGTTCAACTTATATATTTTTATCTTGATTGGATTTGATGCAGCGCAACTTAGCTAAATACTTTTTCCACTCTAATATTTTACTCTAATAGTGTACTCTATTTTTAGAGTATAAAATAGAGTGATGAACAAAAAAAAAACATGTTACTTTATATTTGGAGTAAACTTATTTTTCACTCTATTATAGAGTGAAAAATATTGTATCATTAAAGTATTTTTACTCTAAACTATATTTTAGAATGAAAAATAAAATAAGATTGGAGATGCCCTAAAAGTATTTTACAATCACACCTTTAGTGTCATGAACGGTGAGGGGCATTCAATGTGTTTTTGTACTCCAAAACCTAGTAAACGGTTTTGGGAGTAAACATCCAGAAAATGATACATGATTCATTCGTAATCAACGCACTAATCATTTTGGGATAAACCTTTCAAAAGCAATTATTACAAGAAACAAATTGAAAGCAATGATGGTATAAGATATAGATCATTGTCTTGTCAATCAAGTTAATAATTAAACGAAAAGGCTACAGAAGTAGTAGTAGAAGCTGATGATGAAAACGAAGACAAAGTTGTGTCACAAGTGTGTCTTACACTTTTTTTTTTTTTTTGATCAACTGTGTCTTACACTATCTGTCTTGGAAACTGGGGATTGCCTAATGGCCTTTTGAGCTTTTGTTTCAGTCACTACCGAATTCTCTCTCTCTGTATTGGCAGCTTTAGTCCCAAATCTATTCAAAACATGCAATGATATTGGGCGAAGAAACTTCTCACAATCCATGACCCTTGAGGTCTTGAATCTCCTTTCACTATATTTTTTTCCATTGCACGGCTGATATCTAAATATAATTATTATTTATTTACATATTATCAAGAGGCAACACCAGTATTTCTAAATATAATTGTAGGTATTAAATTACATGTCTTATTTAGGCCATCAATAATGTATTTTAAAAGAAGAAATATAATTGGGTTGAAATAGATTTGATTTTAATATAAGAGTGAGTTAGAAATCCCCTATATATTATTTGAGAAGCATTGCAACATTTTTTTTGTATCCATGTGTCATCACTAAAATGATTCTTAAAATCCTTAGAGAAATAGGTTGGTTCATCTAAATATATAATAAACTTTTTATTAAACCATAATAAATACATTATTAATGTGCTTCATTATTTTCTTAAATAAGATTACGGAATTGCCTAATGTGGCTAAAGTATATATGACAATTAATGATTTTGAATAATAAAGATTTGATAAAAATAAGTATGTATTATAATATATATATTTGTTTAATTTTAAGCTATTAAAATAAATTAAACAATCATAGTAACCATATAATAAAAATTAAAAATTATATATATATATATATTATATTTTGAATTTTTAAAAACGAGTATAAATTACTAAAACTGTTAAAAGTTTCACATTCAAATTTTGGGATCTATGATTTAAAACTTTTGTTATGACATGATACAAATAATTAAAAAATAATATAAGTTGAAAGTCTCATTTAATAAGTATCAAAAATAAAAGATATATAAATATATGTATCATTTTAAATTAAAATATATGTCATATAAAAATATATAAATATCTTAATTTTGAAATTTACTTTGAACATTTGTTTGATAAAAAAATTGAAAAAATATTGACAACTTAATTTTTTAAAATATTATAAATTACTTAAACCATTAATCCCACAGTAAAAATTTTGTTATCACTAATTTAGATTTTTTTGCTATAACAGATACAAATGACAAAAAAATGAGTAAAAAACATTATCTAATAAATATTAATATTAAATATATCATATATATGTTACTATCATTTAAATTTTGTTATCACTAATCCCACAGTAAAAATTTTGTTATCACTAATTTAGATTTTTTGCTATAACAGATACAAATGACAAAAAATGAGTAAAAAGCATTATCTAATAAATATTAATATTAAATATATCATATATATGTTACTATCATTTAAATTTAATTATATATCTTATCAAATAGAAAAAATATTTTTTCGATTTATAAAATTTATTTATATGTTCGCACCAATTTAATTATATAAGTAGTAGATAATGACTTTTTAATTATTCAATATATATTTATTATTTTATAATATGTTATAAACATATAATATATAAAATAATATATATATATATATATATATAATGTTCATCCCGCGCAAGACGCGGGTCTTAACCTAGTGTTCTTATAAGTTGGTGTATAAATAAAAGTGAAAACTCTAGTTTTGCTGTAAGAAAAATACACTAGTTTCATAGATGTATCAATCAAAGATTTTTTTTCTGAATACCAGATTCTTGACCCAATCCCATAATTTTTTAAAATCTAAAACCACGACATGTGATATTAGTATTTTTCCCGGGTATTTTTCAAGTGATCACTTGAACCGCAAACCTCTGATGTAATATTTTTTTTTCAGCTGAACTAACGAACAGTGGTCAATCAAAGATGTTTAATTAAATTATGGCTAGGATTGGCATTTAATCAGATAGTAGTGGTCTAGACGCCCGACGTTCGAGTGGTGAAAGATTTTCGTATAGAGCTAGTCAATCTCATCAGGTAGGTACGAAACTCCATCCATTGTTGGCTTTGTTTTAGACACGTCTTTTGACAAGAATACATACGATTTGCTCTAGTTTTTTTTTTGTCAATTCGATTTGCTCTAGTTAAAGAACAAGAACTTGGCAATTTTGTCTCCATACTTGTTACCGCTCAAGTCAAGTTCGTTGGGCCCTTGGGGCCTTTTCGTTAACAAGATTCATGTTTCCAATCTGAGTCGTTGAATCTATGAACTCAATACCAGCCCAATACCAACCCAATACATGGCTTGCATCAATGTCGCCTGGTGCATGAGATAGCTAGTGAATTCCTTTCCCATTTTCTCCCATTCGGAATATTAAACTGAACCAACGGTGAAAAGTCTTTAACTTCTTACATAGTCTAATTAACTTATCTATGAAAACAAAGGAGCACTGACTCGAAACGTATTAGTTTGGAAGCGTCTGTATGCCACCTTGATCTGCTCTTCCTCTGCATCTCATCCAACTCTGTACTCAAAAACCAGACAACACAGAACCAAACCCAAGAATGATTATGAATTGTGTTTCACTCAGAAATCTTAATTCATATAAGATATGTTTAGATTGGTTTCTTATATAATATAAATTCCATGTACAATGTATTCTTGTCTATCAACATCTCCGATTTGATAAGAACGTTGCTTACCTAGCTAAGTCAACTCTAAAATAGAAATGTAAGAAACAGTGTGGTGCATTCAGTGGGATTTTTGGTATTACCATTCAAAAATGAGCATTGATATATATTGAGCATTGACCATTCAAAATATATTTGATATATTTGGTACCATCAACTGGAATCTTATTACCGGCCGTTTTCACTTCCCTAATCAGAGAATCCAGTACCAATTCATCAACCCCAGAACAAGATCCGGCCCGATGAAGATCTTATCTTCTTGAGTCTTGATAAAGTCAAATTAACACTAGCTCTGCCAAACCAGTCCCTTAGGTTACATTAGACAGAGCAGTTAACCTTTCATAGGCATAGATAGGCGGTGGAGAAATCAACCAAAAACTATTACTAACGTACTACTTGCGAATTAATAGCACGATGACAGATTCGTCACTGCACGAAAGCATGGCGCCTATCTTAAAGTCGTCCATGATCTTGCAAAAGATTTCGAATTCTTAAAATTAATCAACATATATTCTAAGGAAAAAAACATATTGCATATTATCGATTTATCAATGAAGAATGGTTAATTAACATCTGTTTCATAATTTCCTATCCTAGTTCTATACCTCATGCAACGAACTTTGAAATCTCTGTCTAATCACTAAAATTGTGTAACTATGACGTGGTCAAGATCTTTAATTTGTTGAGTCTTCACAAAGTAAAATTAACCAAGGCCCGCCCATGTGAACGATATAGCATTAGCTCAAAGCCAACAAAGCCGCTTGGGTTACACTAGATAGAGGCTAGCTAACCTACTAGCATTTCACTATAAATAGAGGTCAATCTTACTCTTATTTCTTTACACTTCACAAAAATTAATCGAAAACAGTTTTCTAGTAGTCATGATTAAGTTTGTTTCCATCATCACCCTTCTCTTTGCTGCTCTCGTTCTCTTTGCTGCTTTTGGTGAGTTGTGATCTTATCATATGCATGGCAAAATTAGTTTAACATTTTTATATTTTTATTTTCAGATTATTTGATTTAATCATGAATTTCATGATAAATGTATATACAGAATCACCAACAATGGTGGACGCGCAGAAGTTGTGCCAGAAGCCTAGTGCGACGTGGTACGGATTATGTGGAAATAGTAATAATTGCAAGAACCAGTGCATCAACCTTGAGGGAGCACGACATGGATCTTGTAACTATATTTTTCCATATCACAGGTGTATCTGCTATATCCCATGTTAATCTACCAAAACTCTGTAGTGCTTGTGTGTTTATTTACATTCAATAAGTCGTGTCACTCTCTGAGTGCCCTTATGACATGTACCAAGTATGTTAATGTATGTTTTCTGTGATACTATAAAGTTTTATGTACTACGTACTACCGTTTCTTTTAGCATATTTATGTGTCTGCAACACACCCACACTATTGGACATAAAGATTGAGAACATCATTTTCTAGTAATAATAATAACAAAGAGTGCACAGCTAAGGATGAGGTATGTTGAGGATGCAGTAAAAACATATAAAGTTTCGAACAAAAACGAAAACATTAGAGACTTAAACTCAAATGGAAGCGTCCGGAATGTTCTGGACAATGGAAGCGTCACATGCCCCCACAAGTATCATAACCTATGCAGTAACAAATAACACAATACAACAATAAACTCTACCTAGCAATATTTTTTCTGTTTGAGAAGACACTAAATCAGTTAATTACTAATTAATCACGTACGACTATGATTCCCTTGATGAGTCGATGCCGACATACGTGTAATAATTATCAGGTGAGTTTCTAGGACTGATTATTACATCAATAAGAGAGAAAGAGTTAGGGTTTTTATATGTGATTTATTTTATTTAGAAAGAGTACCACCAGGCTTAACAGTAGAATCATTAACGTACTAAAGGATGATGGCCTCTTTCAAATGGTTATTTTAAGAAAAAAATGTTTTTGATCGATTTGTTACTTGACAAATAAAAATTTGATACCTGTCGTCAGGTAGAAAATCGAAAGATATAAATCGAAAAGGAAAATATGAATGGGCTGTTAATGGAATAATAACAGCTAAAGCCTCATAACTTGTAGAAAAAGAATTCCACATAATTCGCGGTTTGTCAAGGCTCGCTCTTACGTGATATTTGAAATGGCTCAGCTAATTTCTGCAACGCTATCGAAAACTGAATTCTGGATTTTCTTGTTCTTGTGTATTAGGAGAGGATATGTTAAAGCCCTGCTGCTAAATACTAATACTGAAGCAAATTTTGGATTTTGTGATTGTGATGAACTGTGGAGGTGGAGGAAGCTGTGGAACTTGCATTGTTGAGGCATATCACTTCATGCTATCATATTAACTCTGTTGAAATCACAGAAAGCTAGCTACAGAAAACGACGTCATGGGATATCCGGCATCCGAGAAAACGAGATTAAGCCCACCAGTTATGTGGTAAGTGTCAACGTTGAGAACGGCTATTGGTAATATAAGAATGGTAGAGCTAGTAAGCTGAACGCACCGGATCGGGTGGTTGATGCCAAGCGAGCTATGTTATATTTTTGATTTAGATCAGTTTGGTTGAAACAGAGGTTGTAATCAACATTGATGCCCTTTTGGGTTTTAAAATAAATATATATTTTTTAAACTTCATAGTATGTTTTGGGGATGCAAGAAACCTGATTACTAGTTGGATTGGCCAATATGTTTTGGGGATGCAAGAAACCTGATTACTAGTTGGATTGGCCAAATAAATTCCGTTGTTATAACATTGGGAAGCAGATACAAAGTAAGTGCGGTCACAACCTCATCGTCTATTGGATAGGTAGCTAGTGTCTTCATATCACAGTTTTCACTAAAGATTTTGTATGGTAAGCTTAATTTCTATTTTCTTAGCAGATGAGTACTAGACTGCCAAGTCAGTTGGCAAACCTAACTGAAGTTGACATTGATTCTAACTTGTGCGAATATGTATAAGATTTACTTCTTCAGAACTTAACGTGCACTTATGATTCAACATCTTGGTTTAATAATTCCAAGAAATATATTTTGGGCTAAATAGATTATAAGATAGTATCGAGATTATTTATTGCATCAAGCAACTGGCCAATCATATATAATATCCTTTTTTATCCACTCATATTATCCTATTCTAGTTCTATACTCTCTCATGCAACTAACTTTGAAAAATCTCTGACGAATCACTAAAATTGTGTAACTTTGACTTTGTCAAAATGTTTAATTTCTTGAGTCTTCACAAAGTAAAATTAACCAGCCGCCCATGTGAGCGATGTATCATTAGCTCAAAGCCGAAGCAGGTTGGGTTACACTAGATAGAGACTTATAGAGACAGCCTTCCATAGGTAAAAGATATGTGGTGGAGAAAACAGGTCATCGAATTTGAATATAGGGCCAGACTTATCTTCTATATCGTTACTAGAAGACAATATATGTTTGATTTGTTTGGTTACCACGTTACTGTGCGATGCACAATTAAAGATTAACCTACTAGCATTTCACTATAAATAGAGATCGATCTTACGCTTATTTCTTCACACTTCATAAAAATCCATCAAAACAAATTACTAATAGTCATGGCTAAGTTTGTTTCCATCATCACCCTTCTCTTCGCTGCTCTCGTTCTCTTTGCTGCTTTTGGTGAGTAGTGATCTTATCATAAGCATGACGAAATGATTTTTAAATATTTATTCTTCAGATTATTTGATTTAACCATGATAAATATGTATACAGAAGCACCAACAATGGTGAAAGCGCAGAAGTTGTGCGAGAGGTCTAGTGGGACATGGTCAGGAGTATGTGGAAATAACAATGCTTGCAAGAACCAGTGCATCAACCTTGAGGGAGCACGACATGGATCTTGCAACTATGTTTTCCCATATCACAGGTGTATCTGCTACTTCCCATGTTAATCTACCAAAACTCATTGGTCTACCAAAACTATGTGGTGCTTGTGTGTTTATTTACGTTCAATAAGTCTGTGTCACTCTATGAGTGATCTTATGACATGTACCAAGTGTGTTTATGTATGTTTTTTGTGATACTATAAAGTGTCATGTATTTGTGTACCACAGTTTCTTTTAGTCTATTTATTAATTTATCTGCATCACTCCCACAATTGGACATAAAGATTGAGAACATTATTATCTATGCATAAGGAAGGATTAGGTATGTTCGAATATAAATTAAAACATTAGAGACTAAACTTAAATGGAAGCGTCGAGAATGTTAACAATGGGACGAGCTTTACACATGGCATGCATCGGTGTCGCTAGGTGCATCATGCTTCCTTCTTTCATATCAACATAGTCTTTTCCAACTCTCTCCCACTCGAAACACTGAACCAATGATCCCAAAGCCAGGTTCACTAACTGTTGAGCTAAACCAGACCCGGGGCAAGCTTGTCGTCCAATCCCAAATGGTATCAACTTTTAATCCGCACCTTTTTTCTCAAACTTTTCTGGTTTGATTTTTTCCGGGTCTTCCCATACATATGGATCTCTATGCATGGCCCATACGTTCACCAACAACATTGTTCCACGTGGAACATCGTATCCTGCCACCATGCAGTCCTCAGATGCCACATAGGGGAGAAGAGTCGGAGCTACCGGGTATAGGCGTAGGGTCTCCGATACGATGTTTTCAAGATAAGGGAGATTTTTAATATCAGATTCAGTTCTTGCTTTTTTCAATATCTCTGGATGGTTTAGCAAATTCGAGATCGCCTCCCCGCAAGTATCATAACCTATCCAGTCAAAATAATTAAAAATCACAATAAACTCGTATTTTTGAAGAATCAAAATAATTAAAAATCAGAATAAACTAAGAAAAACATTATTGGTGTATCTTAGGTCGAATCTTAAGGGTGGGGGACCACAAAAATTGTAAAACCGAGGAGAGAAGTTTGTTAATTAAGAGACGTTTTGGTTTGGTTCTTGTACTGTTTGCGGGTCCCACTGACGCGTGGCGGCCTGCGATTGATTCATTTTTTTTTTTTTAAAGAAGAAAGAAAAAAATTTAAGAACCCTGAGAAGCCCTTACCGATAATGATGCCCTAAGGGGTTATTGGTAAGTGAATTCTTGTGAACTTTGAAAATTTTGAGATTCTAATTGTTATTGGTTGTTGGATTTCAAAAATCTTATTAGAATTAATTGTTATTGGTTTAAATTTTTTAAAAATCCATTCAAATTCTATTATTCAAAAAGTTTAGTTATTACTGATTTTCTAATTCTAACTAAATCTAGTATTAATGGAAGATGAATTCTATTCATTTTTACTAATAACACTCAATTATCCATGTGATTTTCAAAATCCATATAATAAAAAAACTAGAAAACAAAATAATTATACTTATTAAATATCTATTGCACTTTAAATCCAAAACTATAATTCATTATATTTTATATACTTTTACATTTTTGGATATATAATTATTTTTATATTGTTTTATCATTTTTGAATATATAATTATATTTATAAATATTAAAAAAATAAAAATAAAAATTTTAAGTGAAACATTCGTCTACAATGGAGTAGGAGGAGATGACATACGTACGTGAGTTTGTTTCCGAGGCGGAGGCTGAATATTGCAGCACCACCAAGAGATCTAGAAAGGGACAATAATGTGCTGTGCAGCGGCAGTTTAAGGAGGTGGAGGTGTCCGATTCACAGGCTATGGTCTTGTCGGGGTCGGAGGTAGGTTATATTTTATGTGTGTTTTTACCAAACAAAAGATTTAAACAGAGGATTAAGAAGCCTAATAAAATTAAGCGATACGTCGCCATGGCATATATGACGGAAATACTTTGTGATAGTGTGAAACATGTGAATTGAAGTTATATATGCATACCGAGGGCGAATGTCCGTGGATCATAGCTTTGTCAATTAATTTTTGATGTATTATATCAAACAAGGCAATGTTTATCTTTTAACTGATTTGATGTGGATATTAGTCAAAAATACAACGAGACTTTGACATGTGTAGATTTCATTTTTCACCCACAAAATAAATAAATAGAGGATGAAGACAACATATCAAATTAGCTGACAAATGTTTTGGAACATTGTAATTTGTAGCTTTGTTTTTGCTTTATTTTTGCGGATGTGTAAGCATCATAACTAATTTTAAGATTAAATAAAGAAATAATGCAGATAACTGAATTTAGAATGTACGTATGTGTACATTAATTAGTCAACAAAATATTGTAAATAGTGGTAATAGATCATCTAAATGTGATACACATGTCAGCATTTGTTATTCACTAATTTACTAGAAATAATAATTAAAAAAAATCTAAATCCTTTGGTGTTTTTTTTAATCATTGACAGATTATGACAATCCTACTTTAACCCCAGATTAACCCCTTTGTTGATTACTTAATTTAGGAGGAAAATAATTTATACCAAGGAGCTAAAAGAGAAAATTATAAAACCCATATTTCTTTACAAAATAAAATAATATATCTATATATAATATTACTACATAATCGTTTAAACGAGAAATAAAAAATGAAAAATAGTTCTATCGTTTAAAAGAAAATAATAGTAATAAATTATTACTACATAATCGTAAACCCCCATATTACTATTTATAGTGAGAAACTCTCGTAAAATAGTAATAAAAATCAAAATAAAGAGAATAAAACTTAGAAAAATGAAAAATAGTTCTATTTAGAGAGACTTTCATTTAAATTTGAGAGATTCTAATGCCACTTGTCTCATTCTAAATGGTAAAATTCATTTTAAATAATAAAATTTAATTACATAATTAGTTTATCTTAAAATAGTAATGTGTATATTCATTTATAGAGATTTATGGATAATGGTGTTCTTAGAACATGTCTATTAAAAAGTTTTCAAGAGATTTTAAAATGAATATTATATTTTGAAGTAGTGAAAAAGCAAAGAGAGGATGAAAAAATGATACCCATAAAAACCCCACAAAACACTTGTATATTTATAGGTTGGTTCAATTTTGAAAAATTAAAATTTAATTGTATAACTATATTGTATAAAATAATAGTATTTTTTGAAAAATAATTTTTTTTTCTTGGTAAAATGTTAAATTATTATACCAAGTTTTCAATTTTTTACAGACAGCACACAGAAAACTAGTAGCGGTTGAAACATAAATAAACTAAACACAAAGGATCTACGCAACGAAAAAACTAAATGAAGCAACGGAGCAGCAGACTCTGAACGAGACTGTAACGTAAACCTGACGGACCAGAAGACGAGTCAATAACAGAAAGAGCTACCAGTCGCCGCGAGCTACCAGAGAGAAAGGCGCTCTCAAACCTTGAAACACACGGTTCCTACAGCTTCCGAAAAACTCAAACCCCATAAACTGCCCAAAGAATCACATCCCGGACACGCTAGCTAACCCAAGAAACACCTAACCGGCAGCACGAAGAGGATCTCGCAACCGACGATGCCGTCGTTCGCCGAAGAGCGTTGAAGATTGCTGCCTCCAACACAACAACCCGTGACCGTATACATCCCTTGAACCCAAGGCCCATATAGAGCAGTGGGACCGGCCAGAAACGCCTCCTCAGGAGAAGCACCACCATAATTAATCGCCACCGAAGTCATGGATGGAGATATCCTTTTGAGTTTCATCTAAATTAATAAATTACCTTATTGATTTAACGTATTACGTACGTTCAAGGGTTTATATATACACAATCAAAAAACTTTTCAGTGAAACCATTTAGCCACTTAGTATATGCATCTCTTATTAAAACCCAAATCCCCGTTTTCTAAAACGTTTTCAGCTGTGTAGAAGTATGCACAATGATCTCCCTGTAGATATAGAAAGTAGATACTCAAAATATCTTAGCTCAAATGCCCTACGTCTATTGTAATATATATATGTTGTACATTCATTCTAATAGAATCATTCAGCCTATTACCTTATATGGTATCAGAGCTTAGGAAAACCTAATACACCTTCTAAAATTTTTTCTTTGGCCGCCATTATCATCTTCTTCATCTCTTCCGCTTCTTTATCTCTTCTTTCATCATCACCATGTCTGTATCTCCGGCCAATCAGAGTGAAACTATCAACGTTTCCGACTCACGAACCATCACTAATGTCAATATGACAAATGTGACTAAGCTGAACTCCACAAACTATATCATGTGGAGTCGCCAGGTTCATGCGTTGTTCGATGGTTATGATCTTGCGGGGCATCTCGATGGCTCTGTTGAGATCCCACCACCTACCATTGACAACGATGGCGTTACCGCCACGAACCCGCTGTTTCTCGTCTGGAAACGTCAAGATCGTCTGATCTACTCGGCTCTTCTTGGAGCGATCTCGACATCACTCCAGCCTCTCCTCTCTGTTGCACAAAATGCGAATGAGATCTGGACAACCCTGTCCTCGACGTACGCAAAGCCGAGCCGAGCTCACTTCAAACAGTTGCGACAGCAACTCAAACACTGGAAGAAAGAAGAGAAGTCCATTGATGACTACATGCTTGGACTGACGACTCGGTTTGATCAAATTGCTTTACTTGGTAAGCCTCTGGATCATGAAGACCAAATTGAGTATGTGGTTGAAGGTCTTCCAGAGGAGTACAAAGTGATCATTGATCAGATTGAAGGGCGCGATACACCACCATCTCTCACGGAGGTTCATGAGCGTCTTCTCAACCATGAGGTCAAGCTGAAGACGGCTGTGGTTGCTTCGCCGGTTCCTGTTTCAGCAAATGCCGTGACCTACAATGGCAACAAGCAGAGCAACCACAACAACAACAAGCCAAACAATCAGCAGCGCTATGGAGGCTCCAACAAGTACAACAACAATCGCAACACAACCTGGCCGCCTCAACAGAACTACTCTCCACGTCCTGACAACCGTCAATTACGTGGCTATCAAGGAAAGTGTCAACTGTGTGGCATTTTTGGACATAGTGCTCAGCGCTGCTCACAGCTACAGAGCTTTGGATCTTCCTCTGGTCAGTTCAACAGCCCTGCTTCATGGAACCCACGTGCGAACCTTGCGACTTCATCTCAGTACAATCCAAACAATTGGATCTTGGACAGCGGCGCCACTCACCACCTGACGACTGATCTCAACAACCTTGCGCTTCATCAGCCTTACAATGGCGGTGAAGAAGTCACCATTGCCGATGGTACCGGTCTTTCGATCTCGCATATTGGTTCCGCTATACTTCCCACACCTTCTCATTCTTTTCCTTTACGTGATGTTTTATACGTACCTAATCTCCATAAAAACCTTGTCTCTGTTTACCGTTTATGCAATGCTAACCAAGTATCGGTTGAATTCTTTCCTGCCCATTTTCAGGTGAAGGATCTCAGCACGGGGGCGCGATTGCTCCAAGGCAAAACTAAGAACGAGCTCTACGAGTGGCCACTCCCACCCACCAAAATCACCACCTATCTCGCCTCACCATCACCCAAAACATCACTTGCTTCGTGGCACTCAAGACTTGGTCATCCTTCTTTACCTATTTTAAAAACCCTTGTGTCGCAATTTTCATTACCCATTTCTGATTCAATAAAACAGTTTTCTTGCGTTGATTGCCTTACCAACAAATCCCACAAACTTCCCTTTCACACAAATACCATAAAATCTGACAAACCACTCCAATATCTCTATAGTGATGTCTGGACATCTCCAATTGTGTCATCAGATCACTACAAATACTACCTCATCTTTGTAGATCATTTTACCCGGTATACTTGGCTTTATCCTCTCAAACAAAAATCTCAGGTTCGAGAAACCTTCATTGCCTTCAAAGCCCTTGTAGAAAACCGATTCAAGACCCGCATTGTGACACTTTACTCAGATAATGGCGGCGAATATATAGGACTACGGTCCTTTCTTGCTACCCACGGCATCTCTCATCTTACCTCACCGCCTCACACACCCGAGCACAATGGTATTTCTGAACGGAAGCATCGTCATATTGTTGAAACTGGATTGACTCTACTTGGGAAATCGGCAGTCCCGAGATGCTACTGGCCATTTGCGTTTGCAGCCGCTGTGTACCTGATCAACCGTATGCCGTCTCCAGTCACGCAAAATGTGTCTCCTTATGCGAAGCTCTTTGGTCAACAACCAAACTATCAGAAACTTCGTGTCTTTGGGTCCCTTTGTTTCCCATGGTTGCGACCGTATGCGCAAAACAAGCTTGATGTGCGATCAATCCCATGTGTGTTCCTTGGTTACTCCTTGACGCAGAGCTCATATATTTGCTTGGATCCCAAGACACAACGACTCTACTCTTCCAGACATGTTCAGTTCCTTGAAGATACATTCCCTTTCCGTACACAAACATCTCCTTCAGCCCCATCTCACCCGTGCCCTGAACCTGACCATCCAGCTAGCTCCAATCCTGAACTCATAGTGGTACCACTCGGCCAGACTCGTTCCACCGTGCCAACGTGCTCTGTCCAACACCAGAATCTGCAGCAGTCATTGTCTCCGACGAACTCTCTGGTTTCGCCAGACAATGCGAGTCCGTCTATCCCGAGCTCTGATTCAACTCGTGGAGACCAGATGGGCTCGGAAAGATCAACAGGTATGTTTCCTCACCCTTTGTCTACAAATACTGAACCCACAAATGTAAACCTTCCCAGTGAACCAGTTCCCACAAATGTACCTCAACCACCAAACTCACCTTCACAGTCCGGAACCCAAAGCCAAAATCCTGCTCCGCCAGCACCCCCTAACCAACACTCCATGAAAACCCGTTCCAAAAACAATATCATCAAACCCAAATCCAAATTTTCCCTCAATATCCAAACCCGTCCCATTATCCCAACTACCGTGAATCAAGCTTTGCGAGATCGAAAATGGCGCAACTCAATGTCTCTTGAGTTTGATGCTATTACCCGGAATCACACTTATGATTTGGTTCCACCGGCTCCAAATCAGAATGTGATTGATACTAAATGGATTTTTACTCTAAAGTATCTTCCTAATGGTGAAATTGACAGGCATAAATCGAGGATTGTTGCTCGTGGTTTTAATCAGAGATATGGCATTGACTATGCAGAGACTTTTAGTCCCGTCATCAAGTCAACTACGGTCCGCTTGGTTCTGGAACATGCAGTTCGTAATGATTGGACGATCAGACAACTCGACGTCAATAATGCGTTTCTACAGGGAACTCTTCAGGATGAGGTATATGTATCTCAACCTCCTGGTTTTGTTGATAAGGACCGACCTCATCATGTCTGCCGTCTGCGAAAAGCTCTCTATGGGCTTAAACAGGCCCCACGAGCTTGGTATGAGGAACTTAAACGTACTCTATTGGCAGCTGGTTTTCGCAATTCGGTTGCTGATACTTCCCTCTTTACTTATTGTCATGGGCCACATCTGGTTTATATTCTTGTCTATGTCGATGATATTGTCGTCACAGGAAGCAGTATTCCCTTGGTTAATCAGTTCATAGCAATGTTGGCTCAGCGGTTTTCGATCAAAGATCTTGGGCACATCTCCTATTTCTTGGGTATTGAGGCAACACGGACATCAAAAGGTCTTCATCTCATGCAAAACAAATATATTCAAGACTTGCTGGCCAAGACAAATATGTTGAATGCAAAGACAGTCTCTACGCCTCTAGCCACACATCCGAAGTTAACTCTCAGGTCAGGCACACCTCTACTCAATCCCACGGATTATAGACAGGTTGTGGGAAGCTTGCAGTACTTAGCATTCACGAGGCCGGACATCGCTTATGCTGTTAATAAGCTCTCGCAGTTTATGCATCAACCAACCGAAGATCATTGGCAAGCAGCCAAACGGGTTCTCCGTTATCTTGCAGGTACATCAAAGCAAGGCATCTGGATACGCCGAGACTCACCTCCGACTCTCCATGCTTACTCTGATGCGGACTGGGCTGGTGATCCCGATGATTACATCTCCACCAACGCCTACATCATATATATTGGTACTACACCGATATCTTGGTCTGCGAAGAAGCAATCAGGTGTGGCCAGATCATCCACAGAGGCCGAGTACCGCTCCGTTGCCAACACTGCCGCCGAACTCATGTGGGTCTGCTCTCTCATGAAAGAACTTCACATCCCAGTCACCTCTTCACCGGTTATATATTGTGATAACATTGGAGCTACGTATCTTTGCGCTAATCCGGTGTTCCACACCAGAATGAAACATGTTGCCTTAGATTATCACTTCATACGAGCTCATGTTCAATCTGGTGCACTGCGTGTCTCTCATGTCTCGACGAAGGATCAGTTGGCGGATGCGCTAACAAAACCACTATCTCGTTTGCGGTTCCAAGAGCTCTGTTCCAAGATTGGCGTCAGAAACCTGCCTTGATCTTGCGGGGGCGTGTAGATATAGAAAGTAGATACTCAAAATATCTTAGCTCAAATGCCCTACGTCTATTGTAATATATATATGTTGTACATTCATTCTAATAGAATCATTCAGCCTATTACCTTATACTCCCGTCATAATTAATCGCCACCGAAGTCATGGGAGAAGAAATCTTTCGGTTAGATCCAACTGAACCGAATGTGGCTCTGGTAATTTTTGGTTTAGACTTAACCACTTGTTTTCGCTTCGTTAGTTGCTACTTGTCTGTGGCTTGTGGCTGGGGCTCTCTTAATAGGCCAGGAAAGCGTCGGTTAGTGAATAAAAATATGAATGGACAAGAAAAGGCTCCTCAGAAAATATCTGGTTGAGAAAGCAAATTAAGTGTGTAAACTATTGACTTGGTCAAGTTCTTATCCTCTAGGACCAAGTCAAAGTAGCCCCCCATAAAAAACTGAAAAGAACAACGTAGCATTGAAACCAGCCATTGTCAGCACACTGTTTATGAATTTGTCAAGATTTAAATTTATCTACGATTAAAAGGTATTTTGCGTGTTAATGTTTCCTACTAGAATACGGTCGCATGTGTTTAATTTGTGGGGTTGCCATGTTATTGAATGATTGCACAAGTAAATGACCAACTCGCCATCATTTCCCGGAGTGTTAGTCTCTTGGTTACTTCCCATGGTAATCTATACCGAAACTCTATGGTTCTTACGAATGCGTGTATTTTTATAAAATAAGTCTGTGTCACTCCATTAGTAGCCTTATGACATGTAAACCTATGTTTACGTTGGATTGCTTATAATATAAACTTTTATGCACGACGTATCTTCGTGTTCATAAAAAATAGATAGGCATATAGTATGGAGTTGTCAACGACATACACACACATATATGTCGTTTACAATTCAATGCAACAACGTATAACATTATTTTATTGAATAAGGTTTATCAAACAAGATTATCAAATTTTTTATTTTTTTGAACAAAAAACAAGATTATCAAATTTAAAAAAAAACTGATGACAAAATCATTATAGCATGAATTTCTTTTTTCTTGCGACTCAAGCAAATGCAACAATAGTTTCTTTGGATCCTCTTCACATCTACGCTAATGCAGCAAACGTAAAAAATCAGAACACTACAAATTGTGTAACTTTAACTTGGTCATGATCTCAGAACACCTCTATTGAAAAAAATATCATCGAGTATTTTTTTTACTGATAAAAGGGGTATTTTGTCAATATAAAAAGGAGAATGAAACAGAGTTCTCAGATAAAATTTATGAAAATCACATAAAAATCACTTAAAACATTTGCTTTGTTTTAAGTGGTTCATTTTATAAAAAAAAATATATTAAAATTTAACAATATACAGTTACTTTTTTTTTTGAACAGATCAATATACAATTACATTATATCAAAATTGTATGTCATTAGAATTCTATTCTGAGAATTTCTGTGAGGTGCTCCTATCTTCTTGAATCTTGACCGACACAAATTAAACACCGGCACATGTGAAAAATAAATGTAGCATTGGCCCAATGGCAAATCACTCGCTTAGCTTGCATTAGATAGATCTTTTTTTTTTGCATTAGATAGATCATGCATCATATGTAAGTAAATATATGTGGTGGAGAAAATTACCATCAACTATTGATTAGTCAATATCTTATCGTCTATTTAGTAAATATTTCCAATGACCTAGACGCCAGTATGTGTTTCAGTTGTGGGGGTTAAACTTTTATTGCAGGATAAAAAGTAAAAGACTAAGCTAACCATCATATCACTATAAATAGGGGCTCATATTACGCTTAATTCCTCACACACCACACATACATACATCAAAATTAACAGTAAAAGATATCATGGCTAAGTTTGCTTCCATCATCACCCTTCTCTTCGCTGCTCTTGTTGTTTTTGCTGCTTTTGGTGAGTAACGATTTTTTCTTATGCACGAAACGAAATAATGAGTCTTAAATTTTCCATTTCAGATTATTTGATAATTTAACATGATATATATATGCAGAAGCACCAACAATGGTGGAAGCTAAGTTGTGCGAGAGGTCAAGTGGGACATGGTCAGGAGTCTGTGGAAACAATAACGCCTGCAAGAATCAGTGCATTCGACTTGAAGGAGCACAACATGGATCATGCAACTATGTGTTCCCTGCTCACAAGTGTATCTGTTATTTCCCATGTTAATCTACCAAAATCATGGGTGCTTGTATTATTATTTACCGTTTATTGTGTGCTTATTTTCATTAAATAAGTCTGTGTCACTCGCTCTATGAGTGACATCATGACATGTAGCAGATATGTTTGTGTTGGTTTGTTTTTAATATATAATATTATAAACTGTTGGCATGTTGAAAATCAAACATTTGTCTTGGGCACCAAATATGTATCTACAGTTCGGAGTTTAGTCGCTTATCAAATACTAGCTATATATGTACTCCTACTCTACCGCGAGTCACTGGTAGGAAGTACTAAAGCTTTCCTGGTCGAGCTTCCTTCACCTGACAGTTAGGCCACCCTCTACTCTGGGAGTATATTGGTATTATACCTTGATATATAAATGTTTTTTTTATGTTAACATATGGAAGAACTACAGTGTAAAAAAAAAGACATATGTAACTACATGCCGTAATCCCTTCATAAGCGTTTCTTTCTACCTGAAGATTTGATTAGCTGACCACCAAAAAGTTATATATTGTTCTATTCTTTCCCCGGCTCTATTATGTTCTCTTAAAACTTTACTATTTGATGCAAAACTATAAATGTTGATTTACACAAAACGTTAATAATATGTTGGTACGTTGACAAAATGAACTACTTGGATGCAAAGATGCAAATGAAGATAAAGATTATGCAAAATATCATAAGATAGAAAAATGATATTATATGATTTCTGTTGACCGATTTCCCAGAGTTTGATTAATCTCCCATTTGAATATAAGATAGAAAAATGAATTAAGTTTTATTTGGAGATTATTAAAGGAGATGGAATGGGATCCATATAATAAGAATCAATGGACTTAACTATTTTTATCAAACTCGACCCGGTTTGAATCTATTATGTAAATATTTTATAAATTTTAGAGATCAAGTATACTAAGACACAGATACGAATGTCCAGACATTTTGTGACATCTTTTTTTAGCATTTGATTTTTTTCGTGTTAATGTTAGTGCATGTGGTTTTAGGTTTTTAGTGTCTTAGAGTTTATATCATGTTTGAGGTTATAAACATCAAGAGGGAGAAACCTTGGCCATTAGAGCCAAACCATGTAAATTTTTTTAGATCTTTTTGTAGCACCCAAGTTCGTAGGAGGCATTCACAAAACCGGTTCGGGTCATCCTTCGTTTAATTAGAGTTAACCATTTTAGTTTGTATGTGTCTTCTTCTGAGTTTGCTACTTGTATGTGTCTGGTTCTGGGGCTCTCTTAGTAGGGCAACGAAGCAAGCTGTTTGGTACGTGGCTATTATCATCAAAGCTTGCAGATAAGGCGATGAAGTTGAAAACAATTTTTCTTTCAATCCGTTTTTCAATTATTTTTTTAAAATCGGATTTTCTCTTCTAGGTGGTCCGAATTAAACAAAAGTTTAGTCTGAGGGTGGGAACATGATTGTAAGATCAATCATTAACATGAAAATATCCAAGGTCAAATTAAATGCAATGTGGTCGTGACAAATCACTGCCACTTGTGTAACCAAACTAAATGCGATGTGGTCTTGGTAAAGACATGTAACTTCTTGACCAAGTCAAATAAGCCAGCTATGTGAACAGTAATTATAGCCACCGAGTCGAATTGCAAATGAACAATTTAGCAGTTATAACCACCATGCACCGAGCAGCACTGTTTATGTATCTGTCAATATCTTATCTTTTATCATGAGATACATGCGTGTTTAACATTGTATTCTAGAAGACGGTGTTTGTCTAATTTGTAGGGTTAAACACTTAATCGTAATATATATTCATGCTCAGAGTAAAACTAACACCTCGTCATTTTCTCTACTATAAATAGAGGTTGATCCTGAGCTTATTTCTTCACACGTCACACACACATATACAATAAAGACTTAAGTATAAATAGTGATCATGGCTAAGTTTGCTTCCATCGTTGCCCTTCTTTTCGCTGCCCTTGTTCTTTTTGCTGCTTTCGGTGAGTAATGACCTAAACTATCACATGCATGTAATTTTAAATAATGTTCCCTTGTTAATTTAAATAATATTCATATAAAAGTTAAAATAAGTACGTGCGGGTCAAGTTATAGTTTCATATTTATATGAATTAACGTTGTGAGATGTATGGTATATACAGAAGCACCAACAATGGTGGAAGCAGTACAGAAGCTGTGCGAAAGGCCAAGTGGAACGTGTCAGGAGTCTGTGGAAACAATAATGCATGCAAGAATCAGTGCATTCGACTAGAGAAAGCACGACATGGATCTTGCAACTATGTCTTCCCAGCTCACAAGTGCATCTGCTACTTCCCTTGTTAATTTTTCCATAAACTCTTTGGTGATTAATTGAGTGTGTTTTACATAAAATAAGTCTGTATCACCATCAGTGAGTGATTTCGTGACATGTACCAGATATGTTTATGTTGGAAATTTTTACCCTCAAAGACACATTTCCACATTTTGTGTTATCAATTTCACTCAAAAGCACATTATGCTATAGCACACTTTCTCATGCTCTCTTTACTAATATAACCCTCAACTAGAGACAAATTTACTTAGTTTGTAAAACTCACCCAACCTAACCAGACCAATCTAGTTAACCAAAAACATCTTGCTTCCTTTTCTTTTACTTTTTACAACCTACGACTTCTTTTACTTTTTCCCTTTTCACATTTTTGATTTATCTTCTTCAACCCCTGATGAACCCTAACCTCATGCTCCAGTGTCTTCTCCTCAGAAAAATGATCTGAAATTGAACTCAAATCAGACCTCCCCCAACCCTTCTCTCTTCGATTTTCTGATTCTCCTCTCCGAATTCCCCTCTCTGTTTCACCATAGCATCGTCTCGCCTTCCGCTTGTCGCCCCATAAGTTCTTTAGCTTTCCGGTCCAAATCAAACCTCCCCAAACCCTTGTCTCTTTGATTTCCTGTCTCTCCTCTCCGAATTTGCATCTCTGTTTCACCATATCATCGTCTCAGAAATTCTTGAGATTTTTACGTTTCTCAGCCCAGAAAAGCTTCACACTAACCACACCCACTTAACCACAACAACACTTTCACGACATACACACCCTAAACAAGCAGGTCCACAACAAAACACAACCCACAATATTGTTATGTTAACCACGTCCATCCTAACCCTGGCCTCAAAGTAGCCCCTACATTCAAACGACTAGACTGAACATACCTACCACAACCATAATTATATCGTCCATGCAAAAAAAAGCTTAAGCAAACCAAAACATCTACAACCACAACCCTGTCATCCATGACACTTCACCCACCTAATCTCAAACCCAGACCATAATCACACCCTAAAATTGAATTATTCCTCTACTACAAAATTGAAATTGACCACAACCACTACACCACCTTCATAACTAAGTCATAACACACTCCACTAAAGCTTCTTGTTTACCACATGCCAACCACCAACATGTCATCCATAATGAACCACAACACCCGTCTTGCACCACAATCAGACCACTAAACCTGTCACACTAACCACACCCACTTAACCACAACAACACTTTCACGACATGCACACCCTAAACAAGCAGGTCCACAACAAAACACAACCCACAATACTGTTATGTTAACCACGTCCATCCTAACCTTGGCCTCAAAGTAGCCCTTACATTCAAACGACTAGACTGAACATACCTACCACAACCATAATCATGTCGTCCACGCAAAACAAAGCTTAAGCAAACCAAAACATCTACAACCACAACCATGTCATCCATGACACTTCACCCACCTAATCTCAAACCCAGAACAACGAGTTGTCGAAGAAGACGCATTTATTACGGTAGCTATTAATTACAAGCGAAAACAATAAGGCTTTTCTGAGCCATTAGATCGTTTTTAAAAAAATAATCCGACGGGCAGGATAGAAACACTCAAACCCAGACAACTGCTTTTACTTTTTCCCTTGTTTCATTTATTCCAACGAGATTTGTGATCTGGTTTGGTTCCTTAAAGAGAACATGCTCTTCCCATTCACGCTGGTTTATAAGCCAAGGGCTTTTTGGTCAGTAACAAAGACACCTGTCTCAACTTTGTGTGTTGTAATTACAATGTGTTTTTAAGAGTGAACAAAAGACACAATGTGTCTCTCAGCGTAAACAACTCTTTATGTTGGTTTGGCTATAATATAAAGTCTTACGTACCATAATGTGTCAATTTACGTGACTGGGCTTTCCCTTTATTATTATGAATCTATGATGATAAATTGATAATATTTCAGGAGTATCGTAGTTGTGTTGGTGCTTTGTGGACTTTGTGTTATGGCCCGGACTACTGACTACGATATTGGCAAAAAATTTCTCAGGAAAAATATTGATGAAACACTTGACTGTGTTGACTAACTAATGAAAGATTTATTTACTAAAAAAATTCCAAACATGTGGCTTCAATTACAAGCGTTCAAATTCATGATTTATTCCTGTAAAATTTTAAATAAAAATTCCCAATCCTGTTTCATGCAAGAATTAACGAATGTGAAAAGGTGTTGTTGGTTGAAGAGTAGGTAGAAAGCGTAGAGCTAACTCTAACACCTTAGTTAGTTTCATATGATTGCCTATTATATAAAGAAAATGCAATAATGCGACCGTATGATTTGGCTCATTGGCGAGTTGAATGAGAGTTAAGCACGTTCTTGAAGGATTTTTATCTTAAAGATGAAGATATCTTTGAAAACTATAATAACAATGAAAACTATATAATACTCATTTGAAAGAGAATTTATTATAAGAAACGAATGAAATGGTGCCGTAACACTAAGTCGCACGTTCTTGACTGAGAATTTTTCCCAATCAAATGATTAATATCCCAATCCTGCCTCCCCCATACTTTCGTCGCTTGTGCTTTATCTTTATTTTTTTTTATCATAATATTAATTGATTTCCTGTTTTTTTGCTTTTGTATACATGGGTCGTTAGAAAATTAAATAATCTATTTTATAAACAAAGAAACTAGTGTGTCAGGTTGTTATTTTGGTGGTAGTTGGCTATCTTTAATTTCATAATGTAAATTACAACGGCTGATTTGTCATTCAAATTCGAATTTTCTTAAAAAATAATATATAGAAAATTAAAGTGGGATGAGTGTAAACGATAAGGTGTTGTTTGGTGTACCATTTATCTGGCATTAAAATTTTAAAACATAGAGAAAACATTACAAAATAAAAGGAAAAAAAAAATACAAACATTTTATCATTCTTCTTTCATCAATCTCTCATTTGAGTTTCAGGGTATTTTTCTAGAGTTAGGTGAAAGGTTTGTATCTTGATTCTTGGTAATGGCTGAGATTTGAGGAAGAAGAAGAAGACTTTCATTTGTTTTTTTTGTGAGTTTGCGGCGGGAGATGAGCGCTTCGAGGTTCATAAAGTGTGTCACAGTCGGCGATGGTGCCGTCGGAAAAACATGTATGCTGATCTCTTACACTAGCAACACTTTTCCTACGGTAATTATTCACTGCCAAAAGTCTCCTCCTTCTTTTTTGTTTCTTTTTTGCTCTCAGTAGTGTTCTTGAAGGTTCCTTGATAATTTTCTTGAATGTAATTAAGCTAGATCATGTAAAGGTTTGAGCTTTTAAAGCTGTTAAATTGTGTGTTAATGATGATCCATTTTAACTTGTTTTGAGAACTAGTTTAGATTATACATAAAGGATGTTAAAAAAAAAAAAAGTCAAAATCTCATGACTTGTTTATTGACTTTATCAGGACTATGTACCAACTGTTTTCGACAACTTCAGTGCTAATGTGGTTGTAGATGGGAACACTGTGAATCTTGGCTTGTGGGATACAGCTGGTAAGAACCATCATTTTGAAACCACCCATCAAACGTGGTTGGTTTCTTGTTTTTGCTACTAAGGTCTTGTTGTTGATTTTGTGCAGGTCAAGAAGACTATAACAGATTAAGACCATTGAGTTACCGTGGTGCAGATGTCTTCATTCTTGCTTTCTCGCTTATTAGCAAAGCTAGCTACGAGAACATAGCCAAAAAGGTTTGTCTCTTTTCTTGCTTCTAACTTTCTTCTTCCCATTGCTGAGCTGATTCTGAATTTGGTTTCTTTATTCAGTGGATTCCTGAGCTCAGGCATTATGCACCTGGAGTTCCTATTATCCTCGTTGGAACAAAACTCGGTATCTGACTCTCTTCTTCTGTAAAAAACTCTTCCCTGATAACAAGAAAAAAAATATACTTATATTTAAGAATTTTGCAGATCTTCGAGATGACAAGCAGTTCTTCATAGACCATCCTGGCGCAGTGCCGATTACTACAAACCAGGTAGGTAACTTCCACAATCCAATATTCTTTTCAGATACAACTAGATGAGATGTGTCTTAATTGTTTTGTCTGCAGGGAGAAGAACTAAGGAAACTGATAGGTTCTCCGGTTTACATTGAATGTAGTTCAAAGACGCAGCAGGTACACTCATAGGATCTCAGATGTCTGTTTGTTTGTTATGTGGTTTTGTATGTATTAACAGACTGATGATGTTTATGCAGAACGTTAAAGCAGTCTTTGACGCAGCTATAAAAATGGTGCTTCAGCCACCGAATCAAAAGAAGAAGAAACTGAACAAGAGTCTTTGTGTTTTACTGTGACCTCTTCTTTTTTTTTAAAAAAAAAGAAAAAAACAAGAAGATTTGTAGGTAACAAACGAAGCTGAAGAGACAAAAAGAAGAGAGTCTAGCATCAAAACCAGCCTTTGTGGTTATTTGAAGTAAGGCCAAGAGGATTTTGAGTAAGAGAAAGTTGATGAGTTCTTGGTGTGTTGTTGTTGTACTTCCTCTATGTAGACTAATCTCTGAAAACCATTTTGTACTTTTAACAGACGAGTTTAATTAATTTTATCATCGTAATTCCTCCCTTCTAGGCTATCAGAAAATGTTAATAACACAACACTTGTTGGCTTACATGTAACCATGTCAACCACATAACTAGTGTAATTAGAAATAGTAGATGTGTGATTATGTGATTGAGTCGACCATGTATAAGTGACAAAAAATTCAAAAAAACAACAATGTATTAAGTTAGATTTTGCAATCGAGGCATAGATTCAAATAATGGTTTTCAGAAACGAGAATTCTATACACAAAGGGGAGTAGTATTAGCAACAAAGAGGATTAAGATTACAAAAAGGTTGCTCCAATTTTGTCATGGACCCGAAAAGAAACCAAACTTGTGTGTTTACACCATTTCTTCTGAAATTTCAGAAAGAAAGAAAACCAAATCAAATCCAAATGATCTATGGATTTGATTCGGGACTGTGTGGAGGATACAAGTCACAACTTGATGAGGTCATACTTGTCACCAATCAACCCACCTTTCTGTTTCTGGAACCTAATGTAACGCAGTGTACTTGTAAAGAAGGGATCTGAGTGTGTTCTTCTGTTACCGTTGTCGTCGCTTTGCATCTCGGTGTTGATCAGCTCTATCAGACTCTGTATATCAGATGGAGTGATATGTGGATTCCCTTTCTCATAGAAGTATATGTACCTGACAAAAAAAAACCATTTATTAATATTCAGATATTCTTCATTGTGTATGAACAAAATGTCAGATGATTTTTTACTTGTTCAAGATTTCGACAAACAGCGTGACTGGTCCGCTGCTACCTCGGGTTGCATTAGACATTTGTTGAGCTGCGTTTGCTATCCTCAGTGCACGTCTTAAACAGAGAAGAGCTCTAGAGAATAACATCGACAATGAATTAGTTCTGGAGCTAAGAAGATCATTGACTTACCCATGGTTTAATGTAAACATGAAAAAAAAAAAAGAGAAGTATGAGAGTAATGCAAGAGGAGGTACCTTTCTCCGTCTTTGATGCCATCTATATCATCGACCCAGAAGAGGTGAGAGCATGCATAAACCGCTCGACATTGATCAGGCTTCTTTAAAAGCCTTGCTGAGTACTGGTCCCAAGGAAAAAAAAATTAAGTGTTTAGATAGAAATTGAGAAGAGACCTTTTTTTAAAAAATGAGAAAGCATTGGCGAAAAAACTGTACCCCGGTTGCTTTATGTGTCAAGGTGTCTCTATTTTCAACACCAAAGACATTGATCCTTTGCAAGGTTCCAATAATCAGATGAATTGCAGTGACTTGTGCCTTGGAGTCCTATAGTATAATGATACAAAATACACAACACAGTGAAAGTATATAAGAGTTGAGGAAGAGAGCTTTAAGTTTGATAAAGTTCACACAGAAAGAAAAATAAGTTACCGCGATCTCTTCCTCGTATAGTATGAATGCTTGGGTGAAAAACTCATAAGCAGCAGGCTCAAGATCACAATCACTTGCGGCCTGATCATCATTTCCAGAACAATAGAAAATTATTGAGAATGCTAAGTCGATTACATGTTGCCTACAGGCAACTTCGAATTTTGTTGATGCCCCATAGATTACCTCAGCACACTGGAGGTAGAGCCTTAGAGCCAGTTCAGGACATGGAACTGAGGAAAGAACCTCGATTGTCTGGAACAAAAAGCACATGTTCAGTGGATTGTAAAAGATATTGGGCGTTAAACGTGATCTGTCATTAAAAACTTAGTTGTCGAGTAATGCAACTCCTAGAGAAATTTTTTTTGAAACTAACACATAGCCTGATACTGAAACAAATGTGTTAAACTTTGGTGGGCAATCGAAGAAACTAATACGTTAAATACACACAGTACAGTGCTTTTAGTTAAAAACGTAGAAAAAATATTACTGCATTGATTATCAAACGATGATCTGAATTCATCAAGGAGATAAACGATTCACAAGAATAAATGTCTAACTTCTGGAATCCATCCTCTGTGAAGTAACACATGTTCCCTAACTTACATGTATGTAAAAAAAAAAAAGAAAAAAAATGCTCATAGTACCTGGTTGAGAATCTGAAAAATCTTCCTCGGGGTGGCTGACACCTCTTCTCCAGTTATATCTCCACCCTGGGAATCTAGCTGCCTGACCAACTGTTGCGGAAACATTTTAGCCACTCTTGAAGTTAAAAACATTTTTGCTAAAGCAGAAAATTTAGTCCCAGTGGAGTGACCACGTGAAGTGGTCACACTCAACGATCTGTGTTATATCATATCAGAAAGCACTCCGTATAAATGTGTAGACATTAAAATGAGCAATAAGATGGAAATTCATATAGAACTAAAGACATGGAACTTTGTTTCAGTGACAAGAAGAATTCTCATTGAGAAACAATGAGAGTGTATTTCATTGGGTTTATTTGCAACTGGATACACACACATCCAAACACATTATAGGGGAAAGAAGAGATATACCCTGAGTGCAGAAAAAACAAGTGGGGGAACGGTAAAAGGAAGGCGTCGAGTTCCTCCTGTCATAAGATGCTTTCTCACAACACATATAATCTGCATATCAGTTATGTACCCAGGTAAGTAATTTGGTAACTCATAAGATATGATGTAAAAAAACCATGGTCTTATAGCCTTGTAATTATATATATAACTTCTGTTAAAGAACGCCAATGAGCATGAAGCCGGCCTGCAGATCACTTTAGGGATGCAGGCGGCTTCAGGGGAGTTGAGCAACAGACAAGTAATAAAAACCATGTTAGGTTAAGTGGGTAAGTCACTGTAACAGCTCTATAGATATCTACTAAAATCATGGGAAGACAGTAGGTCCGGAAACAAAATGCATATAACTACTGAACCGAAAATTTAGTATACGCATGATGTTTCTCACCTTTAGCATCTCCTCTGGTTCTTCATTATCAAGCATATGTATCAGTCGGGCAACTGAATTTTGTTCCTCCTGGAAATCCTCCTCATCAAGCTAATTGCAAACACACACAAAAATATGAGTTGAGGAAAGAGACGCTGGACTAAAGCTGACGAGAGCTACTCATTGCAACCCACGTGGGAGAAACCAAGGAAAAAGTGATCGCACCTCCTCTGTATCGGTTCCATCCAAATCCTTAATAAGTCCTTTAATCAATTCAAACAGCACCTCAACCTAGTGAACACAGATTGGCATGTTATTACAATAGATAATGTAAACGTCTTTTTTTTTTTTTTTTTTGAAACATAGTACAAGTAGATAATGTATACGTCTTTACTTGAGGAAAGTAGTAAGCATACCTTATCAGCAGTTGAAATACACGAATTGTTTTTCATTATACTTTGAATAATAAGCATCGCCATTACTTTATTCGTTCCATCATCAAGATGATCCATGACACGTGGGTAATTTGACAGTGTAAGAGCTGTAACTATGTCATTGTATTTTTCTAAAGGAGCACTCAGAAGTGCAACCACTTGTTTCATTGCACGGGCGTCCTCCAGCTTGGGCACACTGGAAAGCTTAACTACACATGCACCCTACAAATTTTGCGGATCAAGAGTTAGTTTAACACCATGGCTACACCAGATTCAACTAATCATAAACCTAAACAATTCATCATGACGAGTTTAGGAAAGATGTCCACGGAAGAAATCCGTACCAATATTTGATCCACATAGTCAAGCCGATCTGGGTGAACTCGGAGTGTAAAAGTCAGAAGAGAGACAAACAGCGTCATGGCTCCAACAATAGGCATCTCAATCTGTGTATCTATCACCTGCAGCCATACCAAGTACATACGTCATATAAATGTATTTCGAGAAACTTAAGCATAATTTTTCATTTTTCTGCGTGAGATAAGATGCTCTCCTAACTACTGAACTCTCAAATCAAGCTACTAGAGGACAGACATTTACAGACTATCGTGGCACTGGTACCCATCACATGTCATAGAATTAGACGATGCCTAACAAAAGGAGTTGATTAAGAGAAGATAACCAAAGATTAGAATATATCATGCAACACAACAATCAAGCTGACTACTTCTCATGGTACTTGGGACCTACATAGGACTATTCTAAGGGCCGTTATGTTTCAAAAATATCCAACAGCGAAAAGAAAAATTCATTAATAGATAATTCATTAATGGAGCCAACCTTTCCAATTGCATTGCTCAATTTAGCAAAAGCTTCCACTTGCAAAAACTCGTGTAACACCTGCCCAGATGTAATGAATAGGAGAGACAACTCAGTAACATTGAACAAAAATTAAAAGGCACAAAGATAGCTCAACAGACACTTACATCTGGACTTGAGGCAGCATAATTTGACAACCGGTCCATCAATTGAGTTAACACTATCTTGGTGTCGACTGTTGGCTGAAAATTTATTTCTTAAGGTCAGGGAGGAAGGAAAGGGTAAAAGATCTCAAACAGCAAAAGTGCAGCGCATGAAAACAAAAACAAAGTGCTCTTTATCATTAATTCCCTACTCAGAGTTTTGTAATTTCACTTAAACTGTAAGAGATCAAGGGCCTCCTTCAAAAACTTCTAACTGGCAAGCCAAAGCCCTAGTCACTAAAAAATGAGCAACATTCTACCCCCATATACTAGCAAACAAGAATAGTTAATGGCAATACAGACAGGTCAGATAGACCCCCTTCAAGAGACAATGGAAGCATGAGAACTCTAAGCATACAATTGCATTGGAGATTAGGAAAGAGAAAAATCTCGATTGTCAGCGTACCCACCATCAGTTGGGTACAAGCAGCCAATAATGTCTCAAGAGTCTGCAAATGATACTCATCAGGAAAAACTTGGATTATGCACTCCATCAGATAATACTGAGCCAGCTCATCTTTACAATTGACAACCTGATCAAGGTTTCCCGATTTAGCAACTTATACAGCAACTAAAGTCTCATCTATAAGAAAAAGAAAACTGGTGATAGATGCAAAAATGAGCTGCTGAACCTGTTCTAAGACTCTAGGAAGAACAGTCTCTTTGTACATCTCAAGGTCAACACCTTCGATCTGTCCTAGAACGTGCAGATTTTTTCCAACCTGAGATGAAAACATTACATACAACTTATTGGCCAGTGGCATGGCAAACTATGTATTCAGTCCAGTAGCGGTATTGATAGTACCAGATCACGGAGTTCGTTCCTCTCTTTCTCCTGCTTTTCTCGAACTGTTCCAGGTCCCTGCAGTCCAAGGAACACCTCAGCTCAGGTTGACCAATATCAATGATTCACAAGCACCACACAACCTGCATGACCAAAAGCATGCTCTTCATAGTTCATTTATGCTTCAGTCAGGGGCATGCAAGTGCAGAGGTGCTATGCGTATCTAACTACCATCAACTCCCAGATCGAAAATTCACCTGATGCTGAATTCGAACCCAGAGCTTATTCATCTCGGTGAAATTTTGCAACACAAACTCAACAGCATCCATCACAGTATTTGCATCTCTGCAGGATAGTTGAAAGGAGAGTAAACAAACACCTAAATACTCAAAGGAGACTGAAAAAGCATAGTTACGACTCACCCTTCGTATTCTGAGCCAATCTCAGGTAACTTATCCCTACTCACTTGTGCAAGATAACTCCTCAAGAAGAGTCCACGAATAGGATGTTGAACACCTCGACACATCTCCACTAGATCCTTAAGAACATCTTTAGAAGGAGCTTGCTTGCTTTTGATATAAACAGACCCTACTGTACATAGCAGATACCTGATAGACCAGCATCAGCACATAAAGTAACTCAGCAACACGAAACAATGCAGACCAAGCAAAACCATTAATCGATATCTCTCTAAGATAATGGTGTAAAAGCAAACAATCTCATTCAACGCCTAGCTACCTCAAGTAGATTTACACGAGATCATCCTCATTCTCTAGTCTAATCTCATAACCGTAGTCCAATCTATATAGCTAATAACTGAGACTATTCAGATCCTAATCTGATCAAGAGAAACAAGGTCGAAGATATGAATGAATCTAAATCATCTCCTTTCATCTTATAACTCTAGTCCAATCTAGCAAGTATCTGAAACTTATCAGATCCTAATCCGATCAAGAGAAGCAAGCTCGAAGATGTGAATGAATCTAAATCATCTCCTTACATCCTATAACTCTAGCTAGTAACTGAGACTTATCAGATCCTAATCCAATCAAGAGAAACTAGGTCAACGATATCTAGATCATCAGGCTTACATCCGAGGCAAGATGTTGCCGGCGTGTTGAACAAGCTCATACAAATCAACCACAGGTAAGCCATGCCTGCTCTCGTCCTTGAAGAAAACCTCCAGCTGCCTCAATTCATCGAAGGCTCGCATATCTAATCAGAAGAGGAATCATTAGAAACGGTCAAACGCGCACGAAATCGAGAGAGATTCAAAAGTTCTACATAGATCGTAGTATTTCTGAGGAGATAGCTTCGAGGTGCGGAGCTCCGAGAGCATCAGAGCCGAGTACTTGAGGACTTCTCTGAGATTGTTCGCGTCCTGAGGAAGACGAAGAGAAAATAAATCATCAGATCAAAGAGAAATAATTAAAAAAAAAAAAAAGAGAGAAACGGACGGACCAAGGCGCGATGCATGAAGAAAGCGTTGTGCTGGATTCCGGCGATTCCTTCGGCCAGCCACTTCTCCTCGTCTTCTACTCCGGCGAGCCTCCTCATCTCTTCTTCCTACCTCCCTGTGTCAGCAGTTGAGCCCACGAATAATAGACTCGCGAATTTTATTTTTCGATTTTTGATATTGTTTTGGTTTCGTTTTCTTATAATTAAACAAAAAAAATCTATTAGGTGGACCATGTGCGGGATTAATAAAATGTGTATCAATATGTTTTACCAAATTATCTTTTCGTAATTATGATTATAGTTTTTTCCAATACTTTTGTTGAGGGTAAAAAACATTCACTCGAGCCGTTAGTTTTCACGTTCGCCATTGATTTTGAATAACACATTTTCGTTACAAATTGATAGTCGTTAACCATGATCAAGAAATTAACAGTATTGGGTTAGATTAGAGAAGTGTTACACATTGATAGTCTACTTGTTACACCATGAACAAGAAATGGACCGTGTCAAAATTGGGTTAGATTAGAGAACTGTTGTTACAACAGGTACTGTACACGAGTAAAGGACTAACAAACACTAGAACGGGACGGTGTACGGTAAAGAATAGATCCCGACTTGAGACAGAAACTGAGCTTTAGGCCAAGACGAATCACTAGATGTGCGCACGTCTTCATCAATCTTGTTTGCTGCTTTGCAGTTTCTTCTCTCTTTCGTCCTGCTCCCAAATAGCCAGTCGTCATCGTCCTTAGAGGAAGAATCAACCTCCATGGCAATGGTGGAAATTGGAGTCCAATCATCAAACAATGCATTGTATCGGTCTTCTTTGGTCGGCTTGTGTTTCTTTCTCTTATTAGCTTCACCAGCTACTGCAGCTTCTGATGTTGAGGGGACATTCACTTCAGGCTCACATATCTTCTTTGTCTCGGATGTTGAGGGAACAATCAATTCAGGCTCACATACAGTAGAGCATACGGCAGAAGCTTGTGGTGCCTGATTGAGAGACTCAGCACCGGAAATGGAACAGGAAACAACATCCTCACGGGGAAGAGGAGGACTTTCAACCTTGGGTTTTTTGAAAGTCAAACGAATCCTTAGAGGTTTCCCTGCTACAGACACAGCTGCACACAAACAAATGAATACATGTCAGTCTTCTAACAATACAATAGTCTTTAGACTGTCCATTAAGCACACTGGTACAAACCTTTGACGACACTTTCAACAGCCGGAGGAGAGCAGTCTCTTTTCCTCTTGTTACTATTCTGGCTTCCGTCAGATAGATAACCGAGGTGGTTTTGAGGTCCATCAAGCTCCTCGGTCACACCACTCTTCTCAGACACGCCTGGGGACTTACTAGACTTTTTCGAAGAATGTTTGTGAGATTTTTTCTCACGCTTTTCTTTGTGTTTTCTCCTCTCCTTCTTATCCTTGGGGAGAGCCGTTTTGGAATCATTTACGATTCTTGCGATCTTTAATATTAGAATAAAGGGTTTTAGGCTATCGGTTTCACAGGGGATCCGTAACAAACCCTCCCACTCAATGTGTAACACACATTACAACAAACAAGACACCACACAATACAATCAAACTTACCTGATCGTTGAGACCCCTATTATGTATATAAAATAATTATATGAATTATAACTAATAATTTTATATATGGTTTATAACTATTTAATATATAGAATATATGGCTTGTGGTTTGTTCTACAAAACATAGGTTATAGATTGAAAACATACATAAAAATAGGTATAGCTTGCAAACGTTTCAAAGAAAATATAGTTATGATAAGCATATGATTTAAAGTTAATATACGGTTATATGAATATATAATGGTATTATAGGGTTCCTAAGTATATATATGATTGACAAACCACGCTTGAGATTTAAAATTCAAAGATTATATCTAATCTAATCAGAGAGATTCAAACAAACACGAAAACTATGACTAAATCAATAGCCCTAAGGATTCAATTTCAAGAAAAACAATTCAAGCAAGAAACCAAAATCTGTGGGCTCTACGAACCTTAGTCGAATCGACCAAGTTCTGACCGCTCGCCTGGTTCCTTGCAATCAGGATCGATGGCATCATGTTTTCGAATCGAGGGTGCGGGAGGGGGATGGGGGGAGGAGGGAGGGGTTTGGGTACGGATGTAATCGATTCGAAAGGGGTTCAGATCTAACCAGCCAATACTAAGCACCCGAGACAATCCTGCAGCTTAAAGGAGGAAGAAGAAACGCTAAAAAAACCTAACTCGATATGGATTTGAGGCAAGCTCGTTGTATATTTAAAGACGTGTGAGATACTCAGATCCGCCGACTCGGGCAAAGTCGGTCCACTTGGTGGGCTTTTTCGTAATCTCGCATTAGAGACCCTCAAAACCCTAATCATACAGGGGTATATAAGTAAATTGCAACGTCGTTAGGCTCGGTCTGACCTTCCGAGAATCTCGGCTAATGGGCCTATATTTAGCTATTAGGCTTTGCGACAACGTTTTTAAAAGCCCAAATATTTCTCAAAATAATTTTAAGCCCTTTTGTACAAATTGTAGCCTCAATCGAGCTGGTAGCACAGCTTATCTATAAGTGAATTAACCACCTATTTTTTTTTCATCTTTACCTATTCGTTTGATTGAGAAAAAGAGTATATGATAAAAAAGATATGTACTGAGATGTTTGACCTAACGATCGGTTACATCAGTTGGCATAAAGCCTAATTACCCGATTACGATAGTTACATGTCTCACACACGCTCGGGATCCAAGAGCTGTAAACTTGATTCTACATGAACCCCTAAGATCTTTAATATCTAGACTAATCACATGATAGAATTATAAGAAGGATTAGTGCATGGAAGATGATTTATTGATTTTAAAGTGGAGTTAAGACTTCTCTCCTTGTCTACACACTGTTTTTATGTGTGTTTTAATTCTTTTGTTCTGTGGTGCTTTAAGAGAGAGCAAGTACATCTATTATAAGTGGGAAGGGGGACCTAGCTTCCTCATCAAGTTTTGTTTACTTTTTCACCAAGTTTTTCTTATTTTCTTGGCATGTTTATCCTTTAATCTCAACCATCCATCAAAATTGAGTAATTGACAAATGTTTACTTAAGTGACTCATCTCACTATGAGAAAACAAGTGTGAATGTTCTAAAACATTAGGTTCATCCATTGAATTTATTTTCTTATGCATCTTCCATTGGACTTGTCTTTCAAGTCACTCTCCTCTTCTAGAACATTAGTCACTTATGCTTTAGTTAAAACATTAAAAAATAAATTCTTTTATTTACTGGTTACCAAGTATGCTTAAGGTTAACAATTTCAATAAAAATAGATTACTATAAGACTACATCATTAGAAAGAAATATTCATTCCTAAAGATAAGTATATCTTACATAGACATATATATTTCTTACAAGAGCATCAGATTTATTGAGCAGCTGGATTTGATGAGTTCTGATGTTAGTACACTCTGGTGGTGGTGGAGGTAATGTAGTGAGATGAGCTGTATTGGATTTGAGAGATTGTCGAATGCGTTGTTTCTTCTTAATTTGGGCTCGACATGATGATCCAACAGCTGAAACCAAAAATTATGTGTTACTTGGGCTTCAGAGATTTAGCATGGTTTATTGTTCTTCGTCATTATTTGTAAAGCCCGCAGTAGCGAGTAGCAACAGAACCGGGGAAAGTATAGAGAAGAGATTAGTTGTAAAGTAAAGACCATGATACACTACATAAAAGAACAGGCTACGTAGTTGCCAGAACAGTAGAAATAGTCAAATAGATAAATAAACGCACAACTGCTTTATTTTAAAAGGAAAATAAATGGACAACTGCTAATTGTTGTATCGGGGTATGTGGATATAGTAGCATGTCATGTGATCGTACAACTTTCGTTATGTTATCATCCATATATATATCCATATCGTATAACGTATTAACTATTAACAAAAGAAAAATGGAACATTTTTTTATTTTACTTAGAAAATCAAGGTTTGAATTAATTAGTAGTATGGTATAAAACCAAAACCAAAACCAATGAGATATTGGCCAATTCATAGATTTAGAAGCATTTTTTATCGAGGACAGAGCACTATTAATATTTGAATTTTTTTTTTAAACACTGTATTCATTCAAACCTAAAAGGATGATACATGGGTGAGATACAAAGCTAGCAGTACACATCTGTGTCTCTGGAAACAAAGCTGAACAAACCAAATGTGTCCCAGAAACTAAAGTCCTAACAAGGGAAACGACAAGAACAACACCTAATCAAACTAGGAGAAGTGAGTAAACAGATCAAAATAAACTTTCACCAAAAGTGAACAATAAAACATGATGATTAACAGAGCTTCTTTGAACAAGGCAAAGCTAGACAGCCATTCTTGGATAAACCTCCAGTTTGCGATTCCTCCTATGGTAAACAATTCCTCATATTTGAATTAGACTGGACATTTTCAAGATTTTTTTTTTTTTTTTTTTGCATTTTCATACAATTACCCTGCTATTTAAAGAAAATCAAAATTTTGTATTTAAATACTTAAAGAAAAAC
The DNA here is from genome assembly GCF_000309985.2 of Brassica rapa. Classification (NCBI taxonomy): domain Eukaryota; kingdom Viridiplantae; phylum Streptophyta; class Magnoliopsida; order Brassicales; family Brassicaceae; genus Brassica; species Brassica rapa. Next base: position 26,954,738 of record NC_024801.2, read on the forward strand.
AGAATTTGGGCGGAGCACGTGACCTCGTTAAGTGCATCTGTCCCTGACTATTGCTAGGTATTGTTCGTGGAACCATTTTCTTTGTTCATATCACACCAGTTTTTTTTTTTTTTGATAAATTCATATCACACCAGTTTTGAAAATGTTGTTTTGTTTACAAGTATTAATCCTTTGTTCACAAGTATTAATTCAGCTTTACGTTAGATATGAGCATGCATCTATCGATTAGCATCAGTAGAAACTAGATGGAAGAAACTTTGTAGTTTGACGTTTTATATACCTTTTAACAAATGTACCAAAAATTACTTTTGTAGAGGTGATGTTTATTTTTATAAAAATACATATATGGATGAAAAAAACATTAATGGCTAATGAATATGATATATCAATAATAGATCATGCAACTGCTTAACTAACTAGTTTCTTCTGTCATTGTTTTTGACTACTAAAATGGCACTAACCAAAACTAAATCATAACATGTGATCCAAAATATGTGAGCTACACGTTCTTCGGATGCAGACGACCAAACTAATTGTTGGGAAGAAAACAAAGAAAAAGTACCTAAACAGTAACGTTGCTATCATGGGCAGTTTAATTAAATGTTTTAGGCTTTATATCTATTAGATATTTTGATAAGCAAGATATATATAGATGATCATTACATATTTGTTGGCTCAGAATTTGTTATACCACTAGTATTTCAGATAAAGTTTTGATTTGCATTTACTCCTCCAGCGGTGAACGGATTGTAGCTTTGTGGGGTCTTCCCATTCAATACCGATGTTATTACCTATTTCGAGAAGAAATTGATAGAAAGATCAGAACCACGTCAAGACATCGAAAATTATTTACATTTAAAATAGTCTCTTTCTAAAATCGATCGTGTATATATTTAGGCATGGCCAAAATGATCCGAGTGTTCCAACTTCTACCAAATTGATAAAAAAAAGCTAGTATATGACTATGACTATGAACCTATACGGTTATATTTAAGAAATTAGAAATGCAATTAAACGTCAGTAAGAGTGTCTAACCATCTAATATAAGATCATATAAGACATGTGTATATTTTTATGTCATATAAATTTGTATATTTATAAGACTTTAATTGGCAGGCATGTGTTTGGGACCTTTGATTCTTTAATTATTTTAGGGGACAATATTCCTGTTGGTATAAAGATTTTTTTCCAGTAAGATTTAACATTGTGCAAGATTGACACATACAAACAAAAATTATTTTTTTTGTTTTATTAAATTTATTGTTTGATAATTGCTGGGCCAACTATTTTATTTTGCTTGGAGTTAAGTTTTTCAGAGAGCTGCTCAACAAATCAGAAGTATCAATTTTTAATATCTATCAACCATTTTTAATAGTGGAATGAGCAACACACAAAATGGAAACCAAGATGAAAATTTTATATTTTTGTTATATATATTTAAGTAAGTAAATTTTGAAACTTAAACTATCTTCTACATTTAAATTACTCAATAAAAATAATTAAAACTTGAATATTTTTTCAAAAAATTACTTGTAAAATACAATTTCGCTTAAACCGCATTATCTGCAATTATTGATATCTCCATGTTCTGTTGGGCATCTTCTCCACTAATCTTTCATGTGATTGATGTAACCATCAAGTCACTGCATCACCGTAGTGTACTATCGTCCCTTTGATGAGTTCATGAAGAAGATCAGCTCACTGTCCGTGCTTATATTAGCGGGACTCCTTTTTCGTGTCGCTTCTCACTTGTCCTGCTTGGTTAGGTCAGTGTATTTAAGCTTCGTTAAATCTTCTTTGTAGCTTCTCCGATGGATCCCAATCTTTTCAACTATTTTTCATCTTTTCTATTATATGATACCATTTTTATAACAGTTATCTGTTAAAGTGCTATCTTGTTTATTTCGAAATTAACAAAGAAGTATAATTTCCAAAAAGTGTGATAAAATGTAAAGTAATATATTTCTGTTTATTCACTCTGAGGTTCTTATATATACATGTATGTATGCAAAGATATATAATCTACTTTCATAAACAGAGAGATCTCTGTGAGATGGCAAAATAAATACATGAGATTGCAAAGTAAATACTAGTAAATGTCAACTATATCAATCAACGGTTTGTCAAAAAACTATACCAATCAACAGGATTGATATGTCAATGTAATGCGTGGCTAAACACTACACTTCGCAATAGACTTATGTCTCTTAAAAAAGGTTACGTCCAATAAGGATTTTGACAATTTTTTTGGGAAAAAAGGTCGTTGTTGATTGAAGTGGATAACCGGTAGAGGAGAAAAAAAATGTCATTGTCTTCAATTTATGATAGCAACCAAACCAAACTCTACATAAAAACATATATTAATATGTATATATAAATATCTATATTTGGGAAGCTTGAGGACTATTTATATCTATCTTCCAAAGCTTTCAAGAAAAACAAGACTTTTGTTTTCACACACGGAGACACTACGACTACATTGCAAGACTCATCATAATATGGTTTCTTATCTTTTTCTCTCTTCTTCGTCGATATTATTTTGGTTCAGTTTATTTCTTGTGTTGTTGTTTACGACAACCACAAATGCTTTAGTGAAACTTCCAGAAAATATAACTATTCCGGCGGTAATTGTGTTCGGAGATTCAATTGTCGATGCCGGAAATAACGATGATATGATAACGGAGGCTAGATGTGATTATCCTCCTTATGGTATTGATTTCGACGGTGGAGTTGCTACGGGAAGATTCTCCAATGGCAAAGTTCCCACTGATATTCTAGGTTTGTTTAATTACCTCTAGGTTTTTCCTTCGTTGATACATTTATAAACGTGTTACAGAGCATTAATCATACACTAATACTACTATTTAGTGGATAGCTAGCTATACAATGCATTGAATAGCTGGTTAACGACTTGCAACCCGTGAATAGTTTTACTACACTCTTAAAGTGATCTGTACAAAAAAAAAGTTCAGACACCAAGTTGCAACTTTTTCTTTTGGCAACTATACATTATTAAACAGCAAGTACGCTTTGACCAAATAAGAAAAGAACACCAAGTTGCAACTTAGTGAAATATGTTTTTCTTGGGTTTTATAGCGGAAGAATTAGGGCTTAAACCAAGTATACCGGCATATCGAGATCCAAATCTAAAACCGGAAGATCTCCTAACCGGTGTAACATTTGCTTCTGGTGGTGCTGGTTATGTCCCTTTCACAACACAAATAGCGGTAGCTACTCTTCACTTCTATTGTTTTATATTTATGTGAAGTTTTTTAAAAAAATCACTAATATATTATTTGAATCGTTAAAGGGAGGAATACCATTATCGCAACAACTGAAATATTTTGAAGAATATATAGAGAAATTGAATGGAATGGTTGGAGAAGAGAGGACAAAGTTCATACTCAAGAATAGCATGTTCGTTGTTATATGTGGTAGCAACGATATTGCAAACGACTTCTTTGGTCTCCCTACGGTTCGTCTCCAATACACCGTTGATTCTTTCACTGCTCTTATGGCCGACAATGCTCGCTCTTTTGCTAAGGTAAATAGTATTAATGTAATTAGTGATATCTTCAGAAATTTATTTCAGAATTGTATTTTAATCTTTTTTGTTTTTCATATGGTTTTGGTAGTCACTCTACGGATATGGAGCAAGAAGAATACTTATGTTTGGTGCACCACCAATAGGATGTGTTCCTTCGCAGAGAACTGTAGCAGGAGGACCTACAAGAGATTGTGTTGTTAGGTTTAATGATGCATCAAAACTTTTCAATGCTAAGCTCAGTGGAAACATAGATGTCTTATCAAGAACCTTACTTGACTCGAAATTAATCTATGTCGATATCTACAGTCCTCTTCTTGATCTCATATTAAACCCTGGACAATATGGTAAACATTCATTACTTCCTTTTTCATGAAACTATTAGTTTCTTAAAACAAAATTAATTATTTTACTCAAAACTAATAATATTTGTGGGTATTATTTATAGGATTTAAGGTGAGCAATTTAGGATGTTGCGGAACCGGACTAATAGAAGTGACGGCGCTATGCAACAACTATACATCTGCTGTATGTCCCATAAGATCGGATTATGTGTTTTGGGACAGTTTTCATCCCACTGAAACAGCTTACAGAATTATAGTTGCAAAACTTCTTGATAGATATCTCAGCAGAATTGTCTAGTTAATCGATTAATAACACCTACATGTTCGTCACACTATTTATGATTATTTGAATTATAATTATAAACTAAAGATAAACTCAACTTATTTTTTTGTCTATTTTCTCCTTTTTCATGATTTGTAATTGTCTTTCATGGTTGTATAAACAATATTAATATTTTCTAAATGCTTTATGATTGTTCAAAACTCCGGCAAATCTTGTTCTTTTCCATTTTCTACAATAATACTAACGAAGAATAAGATTGCTACTGGTCATAGAGTCCTGATTGGGACTCAAAACTTTATTGCAAGGATTAAATACCAAACAAAAAAACTGGGTGTATCCTGAACAAAGAAAAATCAAATAAAACAAAAAATGGCCAACGAATTTTAAAAACGAACAATAAAGTCCAACAGAAAGGTTTGAAGCCCAATCATAATTATGGGCTTAGCTTCCTTTAAATAATTACCCAAATGGGTTTGAAGCCCAATCAGAAGTGAAGTTTCGGACTTCGATAAGGAATTTGTTGGGATATAGTGGTAAGAGACTGAAGTCTCTCTGCAAGCTAGAGTTCTTCAACAGATGAAGACAAAAAGTCTTTAGTGACAGATAAATGTTACTTGGAACACATTGTATAAACCATCAAACGTTTTAGACAAAAAATAAACACAATGCACTTTTTCCTCGAGGAGTGACTGATATTTGAGATGTTATACTTATACATGAAGTACGATGGTTCTGTAAGGAGAACACGGCCACAGATCCGCGGACACCGGTGTAGGTAGGCCGTGTGTTTGTTGAAGGATTTCAGATGAACAAATAATAAAATAAAGGTGAAAATTGTAATTTAGTCACATGATTTTTTTTTTGGTGGTAAAAGAAATGAAAATAGCAATTTCAGAATCCCCATAACTCATAGAGTAATAGTATAGTTTTAAGGAGTTTACGTGGCTAATCTAGTTACTTATTCTTGAATCTTCCGCTACTCTACTATTAAGTGTACCGTTTCCTTATATATTAGGTCAATCGTTATACATACAAAAACCATTCCAAGTTTTTTTTTTCTTTTCTTCTCATAGTCACCATTCCAAAAGCTTTGTTTCAAAAAAGATACATAGAGCAACAATGAAAAGATACATTACTTCTTCTAGAAGACTTTTTATGTGTGTTCTCTTTATGGTGTTGTTATCTGAGACAATCACAAACGCTTTGGTGAAACTGCCGGCAAACAAAACGATACCGGCAATAATAGTGTTTGGAGATTCAATTGTTGATGCCGGAAATAACGATGACATTACGACAACGTTGGCCAGATGCAATTATCCACCTTATGGAATTGATTTTGACGGTGGAATCCCTACCGGAAGGTTTTCCAACGGCAAAGTTCCAACTGATTTTATAGGTAAAGTTCACTTTGCTTTCTTTGGTATATTTGATTAAATTATATATATCGATATTTTCCTTAAAGATAACAACTAAACGATCCTTTAGTTAAACTTAAAACTATAGAAAGTCATTTTCTCCGGTTAGAATTTTTTTGTATAGTGTATACAGTAGAGTACCTCAGTGACTAAGTGACTACTGACTAGCTAATGACGTGTTGTATGTAATTTACATATGGATGATAAAATGGTAAGATCACGATTTAATACTAGACGCATTAAACTCGGTGACTAATGTCAAGATGACATTTAATTCAGTGGTTGAGTATTTCTCCGTAACATGTGATCAGTTTTTTTTTCAGTTTTCAAGTAAGTGTCATTTTCTTGTGTTTAACTTCGTAATAAAAAACTGAAAAAAAACTTAAGGTCAAAGAAACCTTTAACATAAATTATTAGTCGTTATAATTTAGTTTCTTGCTTGTTATAGCGGAAGAACTGGGAATTAAACCAAGTGTACCGGCATATCGAGATCCGACTTTAAAACCTGAAGATCTCTTAACCGGTGTAACATTTGCGTCTGGTGGTGCTGGTTACGTTCCTCTCACAAGCCAACTATCGGTGAGGCTGACAATATATTTATACAAATATGTTTATTTCTAACGCTTTTGATTATTGTTGTTTTTATAGGGAGGAATATCACTATCACAGCAACTGAAATTGTTTGAAGAATATATAGAGAAACTGAACGAAATGGTTGGTGAAGAGAGGACAAAGTTCATAATGCAAAATAGTTTGTTCATGGTTATATGCGGTAGTAATGATATAGCAAATACATACTTTGCCCTTCCTTCTGTGCAACGCCAATACAACGTCGATTCCTTTACCACTCTTATGGCTGACAAGGCTCAATCTTTTGCTCAAGTATGAAAATAATTAATAAACTATAGCTATAGTTTTTTAAAATATTCAGTAAGCTACTTATTGATAGTAACTCTTTTTATTTTCTCTCTCTTAAGCTTTGTCTTTTTAATGATGTGGTATTAACAGAAACTACATGAATATGGAGCGAGAAGAATACAAGTATTCGGGGTGCCGCCACTAGGATGTGTGCCTTCACAGAGAACAGTGGCAGGAGGACCAACTAGGAGTTGTGTTGGAAGGTTCAATGATGCAACAAAGCTCTACAATGCTAAGCTTTCTGCAAATTTGGATTCTTTGTCAAGAAACTTACGTGAAAATACATTAATTTACATCGATATATATGGTTCTCTTCTTGATATCATTCTAGATCCTCAACAATATGGTAAAACATTTTTCTCTTTTTTTTTCCTGCTGGTCCTATCTTATATATATTACTATTAATATTTTGATTCTCAAACCTCTCTATTTTATCCCCCAAAACAATAAAACCGTATGTTTATCATGATATATGTGACAGGATTTCAAGTGGTTGATAGAGGGTGTTGCGGAACCGGACTAATTGAAGTTGCTGTGTTGTGTAACAATTTCACTGCTGACATATGTCCGAATAGACATGATCATGTGTTTTGGGATAGTTTTCATCCCACTGAGAAGACGTACAAGATTATGACCGCAAAATATTTTGAAAGAGTTCTCAACAAAATATTTTAGTTTATGGGTTGCACATGCAAGTTGTAATCTGAATGATCATTTTCCTCCTTTTTGGCTATTTATCATCTTATAAGACGTGATATCCTGATGTGCGTCTAAAAGCATATGATTATGAATTATGGGACAATTTCTATCCAACTAAAAAGAAACTTAGAGAGTTATGATTTAATATCTCTTTGTTATCTTGTTGGATGTTTTCTTGTGTTTTTTTTTTACTTTCTCTTATATATTCTTTTTTATATTATGATTTCGTTGCTCTGATTGCGATTATATTAGCCTAAGAGGTTTTAGCTAAATAGATTGAACATTATCAACTAAAAGTTCATAATGGAAATTGAAGAGCTAACTTTGCCGCAACATCCGGCCGCTATATGTTGATATCTTCTTTGGATGATAAATGGACGACGTCTGAACAACGCTCTCAGCTGTAATAAATCACATTGGTCGATACAATTTGCAATGCATGATGAACTTGATACGTACTCGATCTCTGAAATCAGGTTATAATTTGATCTGTGAAGGGAATTTGTGATACCCTAAACCTTCAGCTACTCTCCAGTGGCCACAGTAGCCCCATGTTCTTAAACCAGAGGAGGGGACTCTCTAGATAAGGCTCTACTAAATATTGCAAATATTTTCGCTATTCAATTGATTTGTGTATCATGTCAGAAATTTTGATTTGTGATTTAGTAATTAGGTTTAAGAACATTACATACATATATGTTGTATATTCTATAATCTTTATCGTGAGAGTAATAATACTTCTTCTAATTCATAATCTCTATACACAAATTCGGATCTAACATTAAACTATGTTTCTTAAGCTTCCAATGCCTTTGTTTTCGTTACTCTCTTATTATTAGTCTCTTCCAAGTTACAAGACTTCTTACTCTATTTCTAAGCCAATCTGTTGAACGTAGGTCCAAAAGCACTTGAATCTTTCTCTTCGTCTTCAAATAAAACATGCAAAGGAATAGAGTATGCAATGGGGAAACAGTGATCAGTGTTTGGCCACATTTTTGAGTTATATGAAATTTTAACAATTTTATCATAGTCTCGCATTAAGATTCTGGTCAATGTGTGTCCTCGGTCAAGATACGAATTAAGTTCAGATCTGAGGTTTCGATTAATTCAATAGGTTGTTGACATACTCTGGTTTGTAGTTGTGCACTTTCTTTTCATTTTTGTTACTTAAATGTAGTTGGACATTTAGAGATAAAAGAAAGCAGGAACAGACAAAGCCCAATCGGGAAACCTCATGGCCTATGAGAATGGTTTAGAAACCCTTATTATTTTCTTCTGAATGTACCTAGTTACTTTTTACTTTTTTTTTTCTTTTTACTATTTCTATAATATTATTTGCGATAGTAAAAACTCCTTATATATCACCTTCATTGAACAATGTCGTGTACATTCAGTACATACACATACATAGACGACACAATATCATCACATAGAGAAAGCTTCTAGAGAAACAAGGCTTCTTTCCAACAAAGATACATAGACGACACAATATCATCACATATAGCTTCTCTTCTTCTCCTTCTTCTTGGCGACAGTTACCGTTTTTCCTCTTTCTCGTGTTGTTATTTGAGATGACGACACAGGCTCTGTTGAACGTGCATACAAACAAAACGATCTCGGAGATAATAATGTTTGGAGATTCACTCGTTGATGCATATATAAGGAGGTAAATTTTTAATGGAGAGAGAACAAGGTTAGCGACTGTAGAATGATAAAACATAAAACTGATATATTCTTTACCGCAACAATAAATGGGTAACAACCAAACTCTCAAGGCTTCAACTAGCCACTCTATTTTATACTATTAGCATGTGTTTTCAGCTTTATGAAGCCTTTAACTAAAAACTATAAAATTCATTTTCTATTTACAAAAAAAAAAAAAAAAAAATTCATTTTCTCCAACTCCAATTTATTGTGTCCCGTTTAGTACTGGATAATATGTCAGTGAGTGTACACTTTTGTATGTAAATTACATTACTGATGAAAAGACATGTGATGGATCGAGGGACAAAAAAAAACTTCAGAAATAAATGGTACGACCACAACAATTCACAAAATTAATACTAACAATATTATTGGATGATTATAAGTAGCCGCACAAACAGGCCATTTAGTTCAGCGGTTGAATATTCAATATTTCCCCTAACATATGATTTATTCTTCTTCTTCGTTTATTTTATTTTTTATGTGTTATTATCCTAGGTTTATAAACGAATATGGAAACTGAAAGCATAACTTCAAATAAGTAAGGGCAAAGAAACCTTTAACATAAACCATAACAGGTGATATTTTTGTGATGTGGAAGTGAGGTTCATGTTTAAAAACCTTTAAGACTGGTGATGTGGTCGTTACATTCATTTTTTAACCAAATTATTCGAAGATTATCTAGAATAATTGGAGGAAATGGTTGGGGAAACGAGGACAGGAAACAGTTGGTTCTAGCAATGCATTAACCAACACCTGCTTTGGCCTTCATTCTGTTCAACGCCAATACGACGTCGCGTCCTTCAGTACTCATATGGCCGAGAAGATATGAAAACAATTAGTAGAAACTATTTTCTAATTTGTTAGAATTAGTCATCAAGCTATCAAAATTCCGTGCACACATTTTCGTAAGAATTTAGCATAGTATTATGATGCATCATTTTTGAATATAAAATACTTATTTAGATAGGTAATTGACCAAAGTTGCAAACGAGATAACTTGTAACTCTTTTATTTGGCTTTTTAATGATGTATTATTTTCAGAAATTACATGAATATGGAACAAGAAGAATACATGTGTTCTGTGCCCCGACACTAGGATGTGTGTCTTCACAGAAAACCTTATATAGCAAGAGGACCAGCAAGAAATATGTTAGCATTCTTAGTCAAAACTTTGGAAGATTTATATATACCTCACTACGCTATACAAAATTTAGTACTTATTATAGCTGATGGCACAAAAACAAATACGGAGACATAAAGTAGACTCTAGAGAATCACTCAAAAATGACAATGCTAGGTGCAGCTCTGTGTCGACGACACTCGATTAACACTCGAAGATCATTACTAGACCATGCATCATTTGTCTCAAGTAGTTCGAGCTATAATTCTTTAGCAACCAAATGAGCGAGCATGAAATACATACTTCGATCTTGTTTTTTATTAAACAATTGGTTGTACCTAGATTGATGACTAGTGACGAAATTACAAAAACCCGCTAGTCCATAGAAAAAATAAGTAAAGAAATTTAAAGATTCCATGCGAATGGGATACGAGAGAGGATTGTATGCTATAAGGCCTGGTTCAGGATTTTATAAAATATAGAAACCTCCGTCAAGAATTTTCTAATTATGAAAGAAAAATGGATATGTAACCCTAACCTCTAGATAGTTATAGAGTTTGTTATTTTGCGATGGGTATGATCAACACTTGAATTAATTAATTATATGGGTGATTTAATATTATTTATTTTAGCTGGGTATATATGATCAACTTTTAGACCTACTAATAAATGATCAATATAATATCTCAAATAATGAATACTTATCAAACCAGATTCTAAAAATCCAATTAATGACTATACATGTGTGGTGGTACGACGGACTTGGAAATGCGCCATGATCTGTCAAGTAGATAAATTGCATACATGTAGAACCTTGAGATATTTTACATAATTTATCTTTTTTTTAAACACACATAATTTATCTTCTAACCTCCGGAATTAGCCGGGTGTTCGGGCTTGGACGACCCGAGTTACAAAAACAAAAGGACATACCAATACAATAGCATAGACAAAGCTATGTCCTTCCTTTTGTCTTTGCTGTACGTGGGACTAAGCTACTACGCCAAGTTTGTCGCTGTCGAGTTGTTATATTATATATAAACAACTGCGATACATTTAGGGGATCTATCTTCAACGATATGCGAATACAATATATAGCATAGACTGTAGATTAATTGTAGTATAAGATGACCCATAATTACGTTAGGTTTCTTATCTTTTTCCACGACTTTAAATATGTTATGAATACCACAACATTTCTCCTAGCTAATTTCCAACTTCAGTTCACGATTTATTATTTTTTGAAAAATATGAACTTTAAAAAGTGGAACTGTCTTCAGTTTTATAATGGCATCAAACAACAAACGCTGCAAAGCAACTTCACACATGCATTTATGTATATATATTTGCCTTTTTGCACATAATTATAAAAACAAAATTATGTTAGATAGTGGTTGGCGATAATGTGGTTGTATCATTAAATAAGTTCCACATTCTAGTAGCCTTATCGATATAACTCATAAATTCTTAGTTAACTTGATTTATCAGCTAGTACTAGACCGCTGGCTTGCTATTTATAATCTACAATTATTACATTTGGACCATCGCTGAACAGAAATCAATAAGAGCAAGCTTTTGTCCAAATACACAAACTTTTTCCTATTATATTTTCTGATACCCCAATTTCTGTCTTTTTAATGCCGCTTTTTATACCTTTTATATCACGTGTATATATATAGAAAGCTACCTTCTTCACACCAGTTTTGCGGTAGTATCCCCTGTTGCGTGTGATCCACATAGCTATCCTACACCTTCGTTGGTTTTTCGGTCATCCGTAGAACTGTAAAATATGTTAGGGATTTTGAGTAATACTAGTTTTTAATAAATTAGGGATATATATGTATTAACTTTTATAATTTTGGGGATCCAAGAATAATCCTTCACTTAGCTATGTCTCTAACCGGCCATGGTTACGGAAGAGACCAATGATCATACCAACAAGATCTTATAAGTTGTTGAGCTTGATAGGATCAAGAAGTCTTGGTTGTATTAATTATGATTACATTGAAGTTGTAGCTCGGTTACAATTTAATTGCATCACACATGCTCAAAGATTCTAGCATGAGATTCTTTAGTTAAGTAGTTATATCGCATTTCAATGTAACCTAGCTGACGGATTAGATTATAGTAAGTGGATTACAAATGTCTAATATGTCTACGTTTATCATTATTATAATTAATTAACACCGGACGATTTGTTGTTTTAATATATTAACCCTAAGAAATTAAGTCTATTGCTTTTAAAAAGACTTTGCAATTGAACCAAACATAATCAAATCGAATAATCTTAATTAAAATAAAGTTGATAGAATTAAAACTTTGAACCAATCCTATACTAAATATTAAATCAACCGAAATGAAAAGAGTTACAAATTACATTTAAAATTTATTAATTAATTAGATTAAAATATAAATCGAAGAGACTGATTTAAAATAAATTTTGTAAAATGATCAGTACGAATATACATATATCCTTGAAACAATCCTAAACTAAATTTAAATCACTGAAATGATTTTTTTTATCAAATCCATGTAAAATGGTTTATTGACTATATGAAATATATTTAAGTTTTCTGTTTTATAAATATAAGACAAAAAAGATTATAAATCTACTAATTTTATCATAACTAAACCAAATTTCCATTCAAACATATTATTTCAATTATTTTTACTTTTTCCATTTCACATTAAGTGTCATTGAAGAATAAAATTTTGTTACAAAATAAATGTTATTTTTAGAATTTCAATGCACTTTATATCATTAATTTATCTATTTTATATTATAAATTAAGAAAAATAAAATTCAAAAATTAAGTAAAGGAAAAACAGAAAATTTAACTCTTTTCTAATTAGCGTGAAAAAATCTAGAAGATATCAAATTTGAAACGGAGATAGTAGTATTTATTATGAACAAGATAAAATGAGAAAAAATAAAACCAAATGTCTAATCTCTTGTTGTAAGCTTGTAGCTATTCTCTTTTAACAAAAAAAAAAGGCCTAGATATTCTTCAATTAAATAATTTTTTGTGGTATGTTACATGAAAGCACGATGAACAATTCCATGATAGATTCCACAACAGAATGTGATATACGTAGCAAGTTGAATATTCAATTAATGCGTTCTGCTTTCACAGAGCAGAGAGTATTTACTTCTCTTATGAGGATGTCATCTAAATATTACAGCGACTATAATTTCCGGTTAATTAGATCCTAATATTTAACCAATCCTATATGCAATCACACTCATGCTGGCAATACGTGTTTCGACATAGACCCTAATATTTATGTCTTCGCCTGTTATATTAAAAAAAACTAGTATGTTTGAGATTAAATACACTATCTCAGTTGTTTTCTACGATTAAAATAAGTACTCAATCTACTACATCTAAAAATACTTCAATAAACTGGTTAATCCTGTCTTGTCTGAAGTCTACCACAAGTCCACAGCATCTCCACCACGCAATGCATATATATACATGCGTGTGTGTCTATATATGAACAAGCCTGATGACATACAAGAAAAGTTAATATAATTTTCTCTCTTTGTCCTGGTTCAAAGCAAACATTTCTTTTATTAAAATCTTGTTTTATTTTACGTTACAATAAAGCAAATATGAAAGACAATACAAGCTGGTCTTGTTTTTGCTTTTCACTGAAACTATGCTTGTTGTCCGTTCTCTTTCTCACTGAGACACTCGTCGCCATAAAGCTGCCGCCAAACTTGACGTTTCCAGCGCTAATAGCTTTCGGTGACTCCATTGTCGACACCGGAAATAATAACAATGTCAAAACCGTAGTTAAGTGCGATTTTCAGCCTTACGGTATCAATTTCCAAGGCGGCGTTCCCACCGGGAGATTTTGCGACGGACGAGTCCCTCCCGATTTGATTGGTTCATTCTCGTGATTCTCTTAATTTCTAGATATTATTCTACTCGTAGTTTTTTCAGCTCTAATGAAAAAAGAGATGTCAACTGAAACATAGATTTCTTCATTTATATTACGACTTATTCGGATATGACCGGGTTTGAAATTTTGAGAACAATAAGCATTTACTAAAAAATTAATAATTAAAAAAAAATTAGAAGACTATACTTATAATTATTTTCAAAAAAAAAATGGAAACCAGAACTGACTGAGCTATGCCGAGATTTGATTAGGACACAAGTGATGTACATGTTAGTAATGCCTGCAAATCATTTGAGCAATCATTTTTTTTTTTTTTTGCTCATTTCTGGACAGTTAAAGACAAGGCTAGAAACATTCACTCAATATGCATACCAACTTTTGTTAGGATTAGGAAAGCTAGTGTTCCACGGAATATTGTTTTTCTTTCTTTAAAGTTGAAAATGACGCTATTTGTCTTTATGCTTTCTTCTTATTTGCAGCCGAAGAATTGGGAATAAAATCAGTTGTACCTGCATATCTCGATCCAAGTTTAAAGACTGAAGATCTTTTAACCGGTGTATCATTTGCGTCGGGAGGTTCTGGTTATGATCCTTTAACACCCAAACTCGTGGTAATACTATATATTATACGTAATCAGACGATCATATAGTGTTCTTTTTAATAATTGTAAGCTAACTCCTATAATATGGAAATATTTGATTTGATATTTACCTATCTAACTTGGTCTTGTTTTGTATTTATTGATGGTTTTAGGCAGTAATTTCATTAGAAGATCAATTAAAATATTTCGAGGAGTACATAGAGAAAGTGAAGAATATAGTTGGGGAAGAAAGAAAAGGGTTCATATTAGCCAACAGCTTATTCTTATTGGTCGCAGGCAGTGACGACATAGCCAATACTTACTATGTTCTCCGTGCAAGACCTCATTACGACGTCGACTCGTACACTACTCTTATGGTCAACTCTGCCTCCGATTTTGTGAACGTAAGCTAGCTTCTCTCATATTTTACGTATTTCTACATATATATATGTAGCCCACTATTCCACAATGTAGTATGCTGTAGCTAGTTTTGTTGAAAGAGTAAACAAAATAACCATTTACAGTTTACTGCATGAGTCAAAAATAACGTAAAAGATAACCTAAAAGTAGTAAGAATCTAACAATATGTTATTATTCAGTGACTAATAATTCTATTTATGTTATGTAATCTTTTATGACGACGGCTCAGAATATTTGTAGCGTACCGTTTTTTACAGCAGGTGTAGTGTTTTCTTTTTTTCAAAGAACAGGATGTATAATTCGAAAGAATTATATAACTATGAGCATCTTAAAATTTAAACTATGATAAGTATTACTAAAATATCAAATTTATGGCCACCTACCAAGTACTCTCATATTTCATATCAATTATAATTTCTTTTAAGATGTTTAGACATTTTTGTTCCCATGAAGGACAATCAGATAGGAAAAACAAATTACCAAACCAAATATTTTATATTTATTCGTGACACGAATACTGGCGGTACCATGTATAGATTGATCATGTGTCTAATTTTTTTTCCTTCTTTCATCTCTGCTAGAATATGTAAATATATGTGGATTGAGTTTTCTAATGTTGCTTAATTTTTTTGGATAAAAGTATAGTAAAGGGGTCATAGGAGAACAGAACCGTGAATCTTAGAACTAAGATGGGGCAATGTTATCCGTTTGAGCCAAATAGCTTGTTGTTAATAAAATTTAAATTAGCTACTCATCAATTATAATGACAGAAACTATACGGATATGGAGTGAGAAGAATAGCCGTGTTTGGTGCACCACCACTTGGTTGTGTACCATCACAGAGAACCTTAGGAGGAGGTCTTTTGAGAGAATGTGCTGAGAATTACAACGAAGCAGCAAAGCTTTTTAATTCAAAGATCTCCCCAAAATTGGATTTGATGCAAAAAACTCTACCGGGTATCAAACCGGTCTACATTAATATCTATGACCCTCTTCTCGATATAATCCAGAGTCCTGCAAAATACGGTAACACCTTACAATTTTTATTTAATCTCTTGTACTAGATTTTTGTCTTTGATATAAAATATGTACTAAGTCTTTGAGTTGTTGTAGGATTTGGAGTGTCTAATAAAGGATGCTGTGGAACCGGAGTCATAGAAGTTGCTGTCCTGTGCAATAAAATCACATCTTCTGTATGTCCCGACGTGTCTAGCCATGTGTTTTGGGACAGTTATCATCCCACAGAGAAAACTTACAAAGTGTTAATCTCACTGTTGATTAGCAAATTTGTTGATCAGTTTGTCTAAATTTAAATCCAAAGTTCATTTCCTAGTAGTGATTGACTATATTTAATCATGTTTTGTCTGTATATTGTATTCGCTCAAAATAAAATTTGTTGATCAGTTTGTATTCGGATATTGTATTCGCTCAAAATAAAATTAATATATATACTGGTGTTTCGTACTTTGGAGAAATCAGTTAAGAGTTTAGCGCAATCATCTTAAGAGATTACATGCACACTAATGGAGAGGTTCCACATGTTTCCTTCCTAAGTTTGGTTCTGTTCCTCTGCATGATCGGCTCACCAACCACGGCCAATGAACATGCATGCTCTTCTAATTAAGGATATTACTCGCGTGCACCTTTCTATGGATATTACTCGCGTGCACCTTCGAAAACACTTCCAACGCCTTATCAAACTTTCTTAAGTTTGTGTATCTATCTTTTGTAGGCACCAAATTTACTATATAGGCAAATTTGATATGTAAAGCAAAAAATTTACAAATAACATGAATAAAAAATATAATAATATAATACCAAAGTTGAAAAAGAACTAGGTTGAAGCAGAGTCGAGATTAGATATCTTTCCTTAATCCTTTAAACGCCCGTAGTGTGCCGGTTTGATACGTTTAAGAATCCCAGGATACAACTGCCTATATCTTCAGTCTCACAGCACTTGAGAACCAAAGCCTGTCGAACTTATTTCTATGTTATACTCTCAGACACAAAACAAAAAAAAATAGGAGAAAGTGGTTTTGTTTGTATTGGATGTGTATATAGAATGAGAAGAGCATGGTTTTATATAGCCTCATAAAATAACGTGCATCACAAAGCACTAAATGGAGATTTTAATTTTGATTCTATCATGATTATGAAATCATGGGCTGTATTGATTCTCCATATGTTACAGCATTGAATCCAAAATCAAATTCATTATTGGTCAAAGACGTTAGTCAAAGAAGAGAGACAAAGAGATCTTTTGCTTTATTATTTGTAAGATAATTAGCAATAGACTTTGGGCTAAGCAAATAAATCTCAGTCCAGCCCAAGCATCTCTTTACTTAACACACCAAAGTGTTTACAAAGTTTTTTTATAACTTTGTTATAACTTCTCCATTTTAAACACAAGAGGTTTCTTACCTCACAGTTCTAATATAGATATTTTACAAATAATCTATTTTAGACTTTCATTTCTCATTCAAACGAACTTCGTTTTTGATATATGATTACACTATACCATAGTGCTCATAACAATAAATCCTACGATTCCACAATCCGGTCATTTCGACAATCAAATTGCTCGAAAAATTTACCGGAATATTGGCCATAGCCATTTGTCCAAAAAACAGTTCCAACATCTTTATGTTACTTTGTTTGGTTTGCTCTTCAAATTTCAGAAGGGATTGCACATCTTATGTCGGATGTTGCATTAACATTTGTAATCGTTTAAGATTATCAATGAAAATCATGTTGTGAACAAAAAAAAAAAAAAACATGCATGCTCTAGCTAGTACCGAACAAACCTTTACTCGTGCCAACTTCCCTAAAGGATTTCATTTTTGGTACCTCAACCGCAGCTTTTCAGGTGTCATACCTGATCAGATAGTACATTATATTATATATACCCTTGTACGAACTGACCAGTTCTATTGAACCGGTCCTAGCTACAAAGATTGAATAAAAACCTCCCTTCCTAAAAAACAGCCTGTACTTTTGAGAAAATATCAGTCATACATATCGTATTCACAGCGAAGATATGTAATACAATGTTGTAAAGTTGATTTTTTTTTCTAAAACAATTAATATATGTGCAAACACAGTTATTGAATGTTAGTGATTTTTGTAGTTAATAAAATAAATAGGTTCAAGGAGAGGATCTAGGCGAGCAAGACACAAGTCTTGTATTGGCGCTCGGATCACCATTCAGCGCAGAACATACTATATTCAGAAGCATATCTTGATCTTGCACCAAGCAGTTTGTTGTGTGGACAAACAATGTTTGTTTTTTAGTTTAATTTGATAGTTATGTTATTTGATTTACCTGAAAATGTTTATTTGTTTTACTCTTTGTGCAATGATAAGGTAAACGTTACTGCATCGGTATTTTCATTGGTCATTGATGGATACAAGGCGAGTTCGGGAATGTACTACGTCAACTAAACAAATAATTTGACGCGTCACGAAAAAATTTCAGCAGTGGTACTCGAGTTTCCTCTACGCAGGACTGAAAGATCTTGAGTTTGAGCACGATGACCACAATGAGTTGTAGAGAGAATTTTATGCAGACTTTGGAAACTTGAGTCGTAAATTATATCCACAAAAACTCTAACAACTTATGCAGTAGATTTTGTATCTTCTCTTGATATGTCTGTCAACTATCACGCGTTGAATTAATTTGTTAGGTTGACCATAGCTGTCCACAGATTATAAAGTTAGTGTTGTATATTTCGGGGGTGTAACTACTAGAATTATAATTCCGAAACTTAAACACGGCTTTCCAAAAGATTTCATAAGTGGTAACTTCAAACACGGCTTTCCAAAAGATTTCATAAGTGGTTAAAAAGCTATGATATTTTAATGCATGCAGTAATCAACACTTACCCTAAACATTATAAATTAAAAACTATATAAATTAATATTTGATAAATTATTAAATATTATAAATTAATAAATTTTTTCAATCCCAAATTGAAACGGTGTAAAATATAACAATATTCGATAAAATAATAAAATAATAATATTAAAAAACTTGTAAGTAAATATCTGGTTTTATTAAAATCATAAATTAATAATTATCATACTTATAAATATTATATAGACATATACTTGATAACTCTATAAATTATATTATTAATAACTCTATAAATTAATAAATTTTATAGTGCCAACACTATTAATTTATAGATTTTTTATTGTACATTGTAAACGATATTAAGAAAATGGTTAAATTTTAATTCTACTATTATTCCATTACTGGAACACAATAGTATCATTATTATTTAATTTACTTATTTAGACGTAAAAAGACAAAACTATAACAAATGCTTTGGAACCATAAGAACAGTAATATAAAACTATAACAGTTATATAACATACTAAAACGTAACGGTTATATAAAACTATAACAGTTATATAACATACTAAAATGTAACGGTGTGAATATATGTAATGATGCGTATATAACATATCCATTGTCAAGGAATAAAGTGCAAATAAAATCAATACTGTTTTCTATTTAAAAATAATAATTTCTGAATTAATTTATAATGTAAAAATACCTAATATGATAAGATTGAAATATATAAGCATCAGCTGTAGTAATCATAAGAAAATCATAATTTATAATGTAAAGATATTCACTAATTTTCTCGGTGAGAAATATAAGAAAATCATAAAGTAATTACGAGTTAAATACAAATATGATTGCATTCTCTCCAAAAATCTAAGTACAACGGATGAATGAATCATAACCTCCCAAAAAGAAGTTTAACTTTAAAGAAATTAGTATTATTTTTCTATAGTTTTCCTTTATTTTATAATAAAAAAATCAACACTTCCATATATAATATGAAAATAGAAAAACATATGCATCAATTGCAATACTAATTTACCAATTCATTTTTTCTAAGAATTATAAGAAAATCATAAAATAACTATGAGTTGAACACAAAAAAGAAGTTTTAACTTTAATGAAATTAGTAGTCTTTTCTATATAATTTGCCTTTATTCTCTTATAAGGAAAAAAATAAAACAAATTTTCCTTTTCATTAATCTCGCGATTACTTTCTATTTTTCTAATAATCAACCAACTTAATCAAAATTAGTATAAATAGAGATACGCATCCCTTCATATTCTCCTCATCGCTTCCCTCAAATCTCTCAAAAACAAATCAAAAAGATGTCGACGAAGAAGATTGTGTTGAAGAGCTCCGACGCCGAGTCTTTCGAGGTTGACGAGGCCGTGGCTCGCGAGTCTCAGACCCTAGCTCACATGGTCGAAGACGACTGCACCGACAACGGCATCCCTCTTCCCAACGTCACCGGCAAGATCCTCGCCAAGGTCATCGAGTATTGCAAGAAGCACGTCGACGCCGCTGCTGCCAAGACAGAGGCCACCGCCGATGGTGGCGCTCCCTCCGACGAGGACCTCAAGGCTTGGGATGCCGAGTTCATGAATATCGATCAAGCTACCCTCTTCGAACTCATCCTGGTTCGTTTCGTCTCTCCTCTCTCTCGATTTTGTTTTCAATTTGGGGATTTTAGGGTTTTCGATTTGGGAAATTAGGGTTTGTGATTTGGGGGTTTCGTTCAGAGATTGGATCCTTGTTTGCTACTGATTTCAATTTTGTTACTTTTTGTTTCGATTTTGAGATTTTAGGGTTTTCGATTTGGGAAATTAGGGTTTGTAATTTGGGGGTTTCGTTCAGAGATTGGATCCTTGTTTGCTAATGATTTCAATTTTGTTACTTTTTGTTTCGATTTTGGGATTTTGGGGTTTTCGATTTGGGAAATTAGGGTTTGAGATTTGGGGGTTTTATATGGATTTGGATCTAATGGTGTTTCGTTTCTTGGATCATGCAGGCTGCTAACTATCTTAACATCAAGAACCTTCTTGACCTTACGTGCCAGACGGTGGCTGATATGATCAAAGGCAAGACTCCAGACGAGATTCGCACGACCTTCAACATCAAGAACGACTTCTCGCCTGAGGAGGAAGAGGAGGTGCGCAGGGAGAACCAATGGGCTTTTGAATGATGATCAAAGAGAAGCCTTGTTCCTTGTTGAAGCTAGCTACTAGACCTGCAAAGCTTCTTCCTTTTATCTTATTTGCGTCTTTATGTTCTTAGGAAAATATAATGATTTATGTTGGTTCCTCCTAGTGCTTTTCCATTTACCGATTAAGAACCGATGATTGGATAATTTGTGGTTATAATCAGTCTTTGGTTATGTTGCTATCTTGTTTATGCTTTATCTAATCTACGAGTATGCAAGATGATGCATTTAAACAACAACTGAGATAGATTATCCTATAATTACTCAAGAACTGAACACTGACTTTCTTTCTCCTCCGTCACTCAGTAACATATTCTGAACATCACTAATCGCTAATCGATTTGTAGTTTGTGACATTGGTTAGTTGATGTAAATCCATGTCCTTTGCTACTTCCTTCTGAGAGATACTGGTACATAGCTTTGGTTTGATGGTTAATTCCATCCATGTGATCAACAAGGGGTTGTTGGCCAGCCAGCCAAATCTGGTGGTCATTGTATTGTGTTTTCGTACTAGGTTCTATACTCGCTTGTGCATTTTATTTGCTACTAGATTTTTTAGATATTATATGTATTTCTCAATTCTAAAAAATAATGTATAATATTGTATTATATTATTTAAAAAATATAAAATATTGAAATTAATCAAAATTGAATAAAATGGTAATTAAATATTTGTAAATCTAATTATTTTTTTATCTTGTTTAGTTGGATTCTCATGAAAAAAAATCGATAGGTTAAACAAATGTTTCAAAATTTGTTGTGTTATTGTTTTGTCTATAAATTACAAAATTTATTGAATTAATATATTTAATTATTGCACCCTTAAATACTATTTTATTAAGACATTAGAGAAGTATGTTATGAGTTGTTTTGTCAAAATTTTACAAAAATCTATGTTTTTTCATATTTGTCACGAAAATTTATATGTTAAACTTACTTTTACAAAATTCTTAACTTTGTCACAAAAACAAAAATCTATGCTTTTTCATACTTGTCAACGTTCTCACACTTTCTAAGAATATATTAGCTTAGTCACTTACTTATTTTTTTTTTACAAAATAAAGTATCGGAGTCTTGAAAGTTGAATTCATATTATTGTAAATGTACATAAGAGTTTGTGATTATATACTTAGTGGTTCTTGTATATGTGTCCAAGAAAGTTTCAATGGCTTAGTGGTAACTGTCCTGTAATAAAGAAAGAACATTATTTTTTGTAACTTCAAAAAGATACATTATTACAATTTAAAATGAATCAAAATTGAAGAAAATGGTAATTAAATATTTGTAAATCTAATTGTTTAGTTGGATTCTCATGAAAAAAAAATCGATTGGTTAAACAAATGTTTCAAAATTTGTTGTGGTATTGTTTTGTCTATAAATTATAAAATTTATTGAATTAATATATTTAATTATTGCATCCTTAAATAATATTTTATTAAGACATTAGAAAAATATGTTTTGAGTTGTTTTGTCAAATTGTACAAAAATCTATTCTTTTTCATATTTGTAACTTCAAAAAGATACATTATGATAATTTGAAATTAATCAAAATTGAATAAAATGGTAATTAAATATTTGTAAATCTAATTATTTTTTATCTTGTTTAGTTGGATTCTCATGAAAAAAAATCGATAGGTTAAACAAATGTTTCAAAATTTGTTGTGTTATTGTTTTGTCTATAAATTTCAAAATTTATTGAATTAATATATTTAATTATTGCACCCTTAAATACTATTTTATTAAGACATTAGAGAAGTATGTTATGAGTTGTTTTGTCAAAAGTTTACAAAAATCTATGTTTTTTCATATTTGTCACGAAAATTTATATGTTAAACTTACTTTTACAAAATTCTTAACTTTGTCACGAAAACAAAAATCTATGCTTTTTCATACTTGTCAACGTTCTCACACTTTCTAAGAATATATTAGCTTAGTCACTTACTTATTTTTTTTTACAAAATAAAGTATCGGAGTCTTGAAAGTTGAATTCATATTATTGTAAATGTACATAAGAGTTTGTGATTATATACTTAGTGGTTCTTGTATATGTGTCCAAGAAAGTTTCAATGGCTTAGTGGTAACTGTCCTGTAATAAAGAAAGAACATTATTTTTTGTAACTTCAAAAAGATACATTATTACAATTTAAAATGAATCAAAATTGAAGAAAATGGTAATTAAATATTTGTAAATCTAATTGTTTAGTTGGATTCTCATGAAAAAAAAATCGATTGGTTAAACAAATGTTTCAAAATTTGTTGTGGTATTGTTTTGTCTATAAATTATAAAATTTATTGAATTAATATATTTAATTATTGCATCCTTAAATAATATTTTATTAAGACATTAGAAAAATATGTTTTGAGTTGTTTTGTCAAATTGTACAAAAATCTATGCTTTTTCATATTTGTAACTTCAAAAAGATACATTATGATAATTTGAAATTAATCAAAATTGAATAAAATGGTAATTAAATATTTGTAAATCTAATTATTTTTTTATCTTGTTTAGTTGGATTCTCATGAAAAAAAATCGATAGGTTAAACAAATGTTTCAAAATTTGTTGTGTTATTGTTTTGTCTATAAATTACAAAATTTATTGAATTAATATATTTAATTATTGCACCCTTAAATACTATTTTATTAAGACATTAGAGAAGTATGTTATGAGTTGTTTTGTCAAAATTTTACAAAAATCTATGTTTTTTCATATTTGTCACGAAAATTTATATGTTAAACTTACTTTTACAAAATTCTTAACTTTGTCACGAAAACAAAAATCTATGCTTTTTCATACTTGTCAACGTTCTCACACTTTCTAAGAATATATTAGCTTAGTCACTTACTTATTTTTTTTTTACAAAATAAAGTATCGGAGTCTTGAAAGTTGAATTCATATTATTGTAAATGTACATAAGAGTTTGTGATTATATACTTAGTGGTTCTTGTATATCTGTCCAAGAAAGTTTCAATGGCTTAGTGGTAACTGTCCTATATATATATCATACTAACCCGGGTTCGATTCTCACCTTCGCATTGTTTTTTTATTTTTTACGAAAAAAATGAGATGACATGGCAATTTCGGGTTCTCTGATTGGTTGATTTTTCTATCCTATGTGGACACCCTCTCCATGGCTTATATCCCCTTTTAGTATAGTATAGATGTTGATTTGTCATTAATACAAATAGACACCCAGAAACACACCATATTTGTTAATTGATCATGCAAAGAGGAGCACAGGCCATAACGCTGCATACATTGGACAGTAAAAGAAACACATCCATCCTTTTAGCTGAGAGATCGTTGAGGACATCTCTTGAGCACGTGATCACGAATCTATCGACATTTTCAATTAATGGCGTAAATTCACATGACGCAGACAGATAAACACTAATGCACAGCAGCGAGTAGACTTCTCCAGAACATTGCTGGAACAAAAAAAGCTCCGATGCCGGGAATCGAACCCGGGTCTCCTGGGTGAAAGCCAGATATCCTAACCGCTGGACGACAACGGATTAGTGTTATGTACTGTCTTTCCTTGTATCTAACCATAATACATCTTTTTAAATATGATAAAGGACAGCCTTTTGCAACGCCATGAAGGAATGACTATGCAAGCCAATGGCGACAATGCCAAGTTGCCAACTATGGAGAACCTTATATGCTTCGCCTGTTCGACTAAAACTAAAACAGCAGAAGAATTTTCGACTATTTCAATTTATATCAACCGCTAATGTTGCCATTTTTCATACTAGAGGAGAACAAACATTGCAATTTTTTTTTGTAATATGATACATTGGTTTGCTTTTGTTCTATGATATTTTCAGTTGCGTTTCTATACCACCACATACATAACTGAATTTAAAAACACGAGACCATGAGTAATACAATATTCAGAGCTGTGCCTTCAGAATACAAGATATTGCCGACGCCCCATTTTTTCCTATTACTTTGTTTAATTGGTTAAATAAATTACAAATACTTTCATAATTTAGTTAATTGTTATATCACATTGTAGCAATTTGTACAAAACTGATTTTTTTAAGATAATATGTTTTATTTGTCATTTGTCTTATTTATTATACTCATTTATATGCTAAATTTATGTATATAACTTTTATTCTTTTAGATATTTTGTTCATATGTATTTTATGAAATATATATTGTTTAACTCATTTTATAAAATTATATTGTTCTTACGATACAAATTTATAAATAATCTTTACTATTTTATATTTATTTAGTTTCAGTATATGATATAATTTATTATTATAATAATTATTTTATAAACTTATAAAACTTACTTTATAAAATAAATTTTAAATAAAATTATATTATTTGCCTTAGGCCTCTAGAACACTAGGCACGGTACTGACAATATTCTAGATTACATCGACACTGTAAAAAACTAAAATATTTCAGTTCAACCTTAAATTTCTTTTCCATCATTGCTAATGGTATCTCAAGTCTACTCAAGGAAATATCCACCTCTTCCATCCATGACGTTTCCTTAGTTCGAAAACCTACAACATTTATCAAAAAATAGCTATATATGAGTCTTTTTTCAACTTTCAATCTATATAGTTTAAGACAATTAAGAAACTAATCAGGAATTTACCTGGACCTCGACGGTTGTTGATGATCCCATTGTACGCAATATCAAGTGGATATCATCGGTCATGGCTCTGATCTGATTGTCAAAACAAGACACATAAATCGATATTAGACATATTAACATTATTTTAACATCAAATATTCCTGTGAATAAGAACTTGAATATTACTTACTCGTTTAAATTATGCAATGGAGAAAACATCAACTCATCCTTGATTATCCATGAGAGATTTCAAGTAGTCATCATTCACCAGATTTACATCGTTGTATTATAAACCAATCCATATATTAATATCACAATAAATCTAAAAGAAAAAAATTAATAAAACAAAAAAATACAAAGTTTAATATACCTGAAATAATATTCAATCTGGCTGACAATTCTAGACGATAAATCAGACATTAATGCCAACCTCCTCAGATGAGGAATATCCGAAAAATCTGTAACATCCACATATAAAGTTAATGAAACTAAACTCAAAATAATTTAGTTATAGAAACCCAAAACTTTTGTACAAACAAACCACAACGGTTGGAAAGAAGTTAACAGTGGTAGAGGTTGCTGAGGTTGTTGGAAATAAGTTAACAGTGGTGGAGGTAGCTGAGGTTGCACTTGCTCCACTGTTGGCCAATTTCGTTGGTCAGAGGTGGAATGATCAAATCGATTCTGATCTGGGTTAGTTCTCCTATTCATCGTTATTAAGAACTTTAGAGAACTAAGAAGAACTTCTGAACAAATTTTTGGGATTGATCAAAAACAAAAGATAGTACCAACGCTTAGGTGTTCTTCCTAGTCCGGTTACACTTATAAAAGTTAGATTAGACCCAAAACAAAAACAAAAAAATAAATACAATCCTTTTTCTATTTAGAATTAAAATCATTTAAGTTCAGATATACTTTGACGAAGTCAAAGCTTCAAAATTATATATTGTACCATGTTTTATAGTATAAAGTATTTTTTTGTTAGAATTATAAATAAGTTAAGTTAATATATGTATTGGATATTTGTTTTATATATTGGATATTTGTGTAACCAATTATACTCAATCATCTTTAATAAATCATAAACTATATTAAATATATATATTAAGTAGTGCTTATTAAAATTAAAATTTAATTATATATTGAAACTGTTTTCACGAAGAACATCATAGACCAAAAAAGATCTTTGCTACCAAAATTTTCTTGAAGATAAAACACAACAGCTTTATGAGTATTGTTGAACATAAGAGTTCTAATCTGACTTAAGCCTAACCATCAGCTTCAAAGTAGACACGGTTCCAGTAAAATGTCTTGTTTCTTTTCTTTATACTCCTCCAAGGTTATCAGTGATTCCTTGTTTTTGGTCCAATCTGCAGGTCTTGGCATGATTATCGCAATATATCCTTCTCGATCAGCCTGAAAATCAGATTTTTCTTTTTGTAACAAAACATATGTAACTAAAAATACATTTTGACATATTATTCTATGCCGGTCTTTCTTTCATAAGCTAGTAACACTAAAGCTCATTGCTATGGACTCTCAGCAATAGAGATTCATTGCATAAACATTGAAGAATAACATTATGTCAAGACAATAATACATAATGCAATTGTTTCTTACCGATGAATTAAGAAGCTGAGGTTGCTTGATCAATCTCTCGTTCACCTCCAAGAGCGAACCTTTAACGCAACACCTACAAAAAAAAAACAACACATAAACAAACAAACACACAAACCGAAAGTTTAAATCTTTCATAACATCTACAAAGTAAAGCTTGTGCACCTGACAATATAAGAATCATTAGCAGTGGAGACTTTGCACAATGCTGTATTCGATTCAGACCGCATAGCATTCTGCACACAAGAAGATCATTTTGACAATGAACACACAACTCCTAGCTATAACAATCAGCAAAAAGACTGAGGAAATCAAACCTTTTTACGCTTGCCAGAGACTTTCAAGACGCTACGATCGGACTTACCGACATTGAAATCAATGTTAGTGATCCCACCTTGGTCCTTAAAAGCTATATGAGTAGGAGCCAATCCAATCACACACAAACTTAAACAAAACACACTCAAGTAAGAAAAAATCAAACTTTATAACATCAAACAATCAAAAGGAAGAGACTTTAAACATACCCATTTGCGTGACGGTAGATGTATTGATCATGACCCGGTTTAGTAAAACCTGCAAAAAAAAATTGAAAACGGTTTAGTCACACTATCACAAGGGTACAGTAGCTGAATGAATGAATGTGAGAACCTGTGATGAAGTAAGAGACGAAGTTAACTTGTATAGCTGAAGGAGGAGAGAGAGGAAGCTCTCCTATATCCGAGAGCAGAAGCTTTCGCAATTCGTCTTCTTCACATTGCGATTGCTTCTGCTGCTCGTCGCAGTGATGTTCTACTTCTTCGGATTGCTTTTGCTTAGTTGATTCGATTGCATCTTCGGCTTCTGGATTCTTTGTAACGTCAATGTTCTGAGTCTCCTCCATTCTCCGATCAAACACACAGAACAAAACGATTTCTTTCAAAGTTTTTTTTTTAACCTTCCGACGGCGGAAATAATCGGACTTACGTTGCCGATCGGAGTTAGATCACTAGGGGGCCTTGTCTTTGTTTTAAAAGCCCACTAGATTTTGACCCGCCCTTAAAAGGGCGGGTATATTTTTTGTTTTATTTTATTGTAAAATATTAATTTTCTGTCTCATATTTTTCTTTGTAATGATATTTGTATTTTTCTGTAATCATATGTGTTAAATTTTTAATTACTATTAGTAAGAGGTTTTGATAATTTGATTGAATTTGTGATGTTGGATACTCTACATGTGCTATCGTTAAAATTATATGGTTTTCATTTTTTTTATTTCATGTATAATTATAATAATGTTATAATTATACATAATAATTTGCCATGACGTTAAATACGAATTTTGTAAATTTTGATCCAGGACCACGTGAATTGTTAAAAATCGCGACAACGTCTTAATTGGCTTAATTGGTTCAAACGCAGCGGTTGCGGTTGCGGTTGTGGGAGTTTGTGGATACGGACGGTTGCAGTTTCTAGCGGTTTTAAGAGATTTGTACGATTGGTACTGCGGTTAAAAATTGGTGCGTTTACGGGTTACTTATGACTGGTTAACTACCAAATGTGGTAACAGTCAAATAATAAATTAACAATATTTACATTTAATATAATTATAAAAATATCAAAAATCATAAAATTATAATAAATATAAAATTTATATTTAGAAAGTTATAATTTTAATTTTTGAAAATTTATTGAAATTTTTTTTATTATAAAATTTTATAATATTAATTAAAATATAATAGATATATTTTAATATTTTCATAATCTTAATTTTAAATTTTTTATTAATTAATTTTACTTTTGTATATATATTGTTTTTTAAAAAAAAATTTTACCCTCCCGCAACCGTCCGCAACCGCAAACGTTAGCTGGAGCCAGCTTTTGAATTTATGAGATTCGTAGCGGTTTGAAGCGGTTTATAGCGATTTGAGTGATTGTTGCAAACCGCCGACAACCGCTACCAACCGCAAAAGCTGCGTTTGGATTTAAATAAATAGTGACAATTTGGATTCTGACCCGCCCTTTTATTTTTTGTTTATTTTTTTTTTGAGAAATTTAATTTTTGTATTTGTGTTATTTTTGTAATCATATTTGTTTTTAGTATTAATTTAATTTAATATAATTTTTGGTAACTATATTAAATATGTCAAATTGCATAATTATATGTCATATGTATATCAAAAATTATTTTTAAACTTTATTTTTAAAATTTGCAACATATTATATTTTCTTAGTAGTTACCTAACATAATTAGTCAAGAAAAATATTCGTATCCAAAAAATCTGACTCGGAATCGACCCAAAAATCAAAGTTTCATAATCTATTAGATTTGGCATATATACTTGAATGGTTCTTAAGAGATATCCGAAAACCAATATCAAATCCAACACGCACAGAAAACCGAACAAAAGTTTTGAAAAATATTTGAAAGATAATTTTTAATATATTTTGTTAAATATATATATGTAAATGGGTTAATAAGGTCTTCACTAAACATTTAACAAATATTTTTAATCGAATAACCTATTTAAAACCCGTTAAACTAAAACCCGTAGAATATATTTTTATAAATAATACTTCCATAATAATATCAACTGATCATGTTCCTAATTTAATAGAATAGATGGATTAAATAATTTAATTTTCTTATAAAAAAACTATCTAGAAAAATAAAATTTTTAAATAAATAGTGACAATTTGGATTTTGGTTAGATATGGAAGTTTGTTGATTTTAAATTTTGGGGTCACAGGAGTACATATATTTCAGGATAATGAGTTAGATATAGGAGTTGTATATATATTTCACGAAATTTGTTGTCATTTATAAAATTTGTTGCCTTTATAATAGGAGTTTAATTAGTTGTGTAAGGTGGTTACGTAAAATTCTTAATTGAGTTTAGTAGAATAGATTTTTTAATTGAAAAATAGAAGTTTTATATGTTTGTAGTCCTTAAAAATAGGACATTAGTGGTTATGGAACTGCTTTGTTGTTGTTGTTTACGTTTTATTTAAAAAGTGGCAATCAAATTTTCCTGAAAAGTAGTATTTTAGAATTGCTAGAACTGCCGTGAAAATTTAATAGTATTGATAAAGTGATATAAGCAGTTTTATGTAGATGATGTATATTTTTTTTAATTGGACTCAACTATTATCAATGGGGCATGTTTCTGTTTTAATAGTATTGATTCAGATTTTTAACAAAGGTTTCTTAATCATGTATACTCGTTCAGGTTCGAATCATATATTTGATTAAAGATAGACGATATCCAGTAAGGCAATAACTTAAGTACCACATTTCAAGTATTTCTATAGTTCGGATTACATATAAGTTGAAGTTTTTTTGCTATTTAAATCGTTTTCGATCTCGTAATCAGTTACAAATGCCTAATGTCTAGCTCTAATCATGTTTTTGAAACTTGAATTCTTCGGTGAACGAGCTCGTGAAAAATGAAAACTAGTAAAAACATCGAGTTCTGTTTCTCATAAAGTAAAAGAGCTGTTGTGCATAACAGCAACACAAAAACGTCAGATAACTTCAAAACAACAAAAGAGACAAAGATACGCTAGCATTGTATCAAATCTAGAAATCGTCGTCATCTTCCTCAGCCATGTATTTAGCGAGCTCCTCTTCTTGCTGTTTCATCTCCCTCCTCTTCTCCTCGCTCTCTTTCTCCCTGTGTGTGTTCGGCGGGAACCTCAGCGCCCTCACCGCTTCGTTGTGCATGTTCAAACAGAAGGCAATCCTCGAGTTAAACGCGTTCTGCGGCTCGTTGGTGGAGTAGATGTCTCCTGTCTCCTTCGAGACCATGTAACCATTCTTGTGGTCGATGGTCGCGTCGATTGCTCCGTCTCTTATGGCCTTAGCCACTATGCTCTCTGCATCTGCGACAGGGTTTGCGGAGTTCAGCCTTAGCTTCTGGGCGACGTCTGTGAGAGAGATTCTCGAGTAGGAGATGCTGATGTTGCGCAGTCCTGTCCTGATCACGTTGTGACGGAGTCTGACAATGAGGTTGTGAGTCCTGTCCTCGGAGAATGTCTTTGAAAACTTCTCTTGGACGTTCCTGAAGAGCTCCAAGTCACCAATTCTCACAGCCTGTCAAGAATACAAACATATTAGCATAAGATCCTTCTCCAGAGATGCAAGAAGTGATGAGATTGACAACTCACATTGGTAAGTTCGAAGTATGGCCTAAGAGCCTTCTCCATTCCTTTCTGCATGAAGATGGATCTCTCTGGAATCTCACCCAAGAGGAGTCGAACCAGAATAGCCCACTTGTTGCACTGGACTCTGAAGCCTAGAGCAGCGACAGGTGCTTTTCTAGCCGCCTGGAGGAGGCTTTCTTTTGCATCAGTGTACTCGAGTTGGATCGTACGGATCTTACCGAGGTAAAACAAGTACCTACAGAACTGTAACAACAAATTGTGTGAGATAATGTCGAAATCTATACACTTAATGACAACTTGTAGATACGGAGGTCTAAGAAAACGCCAGAAAGCCATAGATAAAGCAGAGAAAATACACGCAATCGCAGATTTAAGAAAATATTGGGCCTAGCAGGAGAAATATGAATACAAAAGGAATACATATAAACGCGATAACCATAAGTAAGCCATCAGAGAAACGATATAAACTAGAATCTACTAGAAATGCACAATAACCATAAGTGAGCCATTAGAGAAACGATATAAACTAAAATCTAGAAAGCCACAATAACCAATTGTAGACAGAATAACTACTATAGGGATACCTGCTGGTTTGAATGTGCCTCAAATCTTGGAGCTTTAGATCTAAGCTTCTCAGCTTGGTCATAAAGGTTGTAGTGCAGGTAGTTGCGAAGCAACAGATTCAGAAGTGTTTCCTGCACTCACGAAATGGACATACTGAATAACCAAAACAAAAGCTAAATCAAGGGTTCCAAGTGTTCTACATCATTTGTTAAAAAAACGTACCTGACCCAACTCATCATGGCGCAGAGTTGCAGAATGGTGCAAAGACAGAAGAGTACTGCAAACCAGAAGTAAAATCAATCAGCTAATAAACTGTCAAAAGCCAATATTAAGAAACGAAGTCAGAGAATTTAAAAACTCACCCACGAATCTCAGCAAGATCACCAGTCATCTCATAACTCAAAGAGTAGTAAAAATACAATCTTGAAGCTATCACATCAATGGTTCTCTTGTTCAAGCTCTTGAGACGAGCAATGCTAGCTGATGAGCAAGCTTTGGCCTAACAAAACAGAATCAATCAAGATTAACAAAAAACAAAGTACGCCAAACGAAACCTCACACACAGAGAGAGAGATAGAGAATCAAACCTCGTTGTACTTCTTCTGATCAATCAGAAAAAGCAAAACAATGAAGTAGCAGTAGATCTCAAGCTCCACAGGCACGTGCTTGGATGCAGCCAAGGAAGTGGACGAAGCAGTATCAACCTCCATGTCATGTTCATCACTCTGGAAAAAACAAATCAACACAGATCCAAATTAACTTCTCACGGAGATAAAGAATCAATCACAAAGTATTACCTTGGGAACGAACGAAGAGAGACGAGCGTGAGCCTCAGATCCAGGGCCCAAAGCGAAGTCAAGGAACGAAGCGACGACGGAAGCGGTGAGCTTCTGCCGTATCCCGACGGTGAGGCGAACGGCGCGAGCGACGCGGCGGACTTCTTTGGTGTAGGAGCCGGTATCGATCAGAGCAGCGATCTCCTTCAGATCTGTAGGGGAGAAAGGGCAATCGATTTTAAAAACCCTAGCGAGAGAGTAAAAAGGATGAGAATCGAGATTTGTTATTACGCTGGAGAGTTGAGGTGGTGGCGGAGACGATGGATTGAGCTGGGGTTTGGTTGTTGTCTTTCATCTCCACGTCTTGAGTCGTTGTCGTCATCTTCTCGGAGCCGCGAATCTCAGAGATCTTCTTTTCTGTGCGGAGAGGAGAAGGAAGGTATGTGTAAGTAAGTAACCTTTTCTTTTTCTTCAAGACAGATTTGATTTTTATTTTGGAGATTTAATATTAATTTCATTGTTTGGACAACAAGGTCGTTGTAGTATAGTGGTAAGTATTCCCGCCTGTCACGCGGGTGACCCGGGTTCGATCCCCGGCAACGGCGTTTGCTTTTTTTAAGTATACGATGTCGTTTTGTCGTGGGCCTTTTCTGGGTCATCGGCCTAGTCACTAACATGGTTTTACACTGAAGCGCTTACAGATATTGACACGATTATTCAGAACCCAACCTAAAAGGGAGACTCTATCTAAACACTAGAGAGTATTAAGAGACCAAGTCATTTGAGAATAAAGAAATGCTTCTTTGAAACTTCAATAAGAAAGCTTAATCTTAGCTAGAAGATAGAACAGCACAAGTCTTGTAAGCATTCTACAACCAAACAAAAGAATGTGGGACAAAAAAAAAACAAGTATAAAGTAAAACTGTAGTTGGGGAGTATTGACCCCACCCTTTATTAATAATGAAACCATGACAAGAGGAGTCATCCTTTGTCTTTTTTAAATCGAAACCCAACAAACAAGTCATTCAATGAAGATGTTTCATTGTACAATAGACAGGTTTTGACCAAGTGTATATATACAGTGCATATTGTCACATCACACAGCAATAGCACTATTATTTTTACATTATATGGATGTGAAAACAGGTTAAGTACTCGAGATCGTCAAATAAAGGAAACGAGATCATCTTGCATCTCTAGCTACCTTGTACCTTTTGTGGATGAATCAGAGAATCAATAATTTTTTTCCATCCTCCAAATTCAGAGGGAGTATCAGCATCCGGCAATTTGAACCCATTCACGTAGAAGGTTGGTGTTCCATAAACACCTCTTGAAGTGCTATGCTGCAAACACATTAACGCCACAAAAGCAAACACATGAGCTAAATATGAACCTATCAATTCAAGTAGTATAAATTTTCTACCCGTTCAATATTTGAAACCTATCAAGTAGATTTGTTTTTTGCCTGAACCTAAACCTATCAACATGGTCAAATATTCAACTTGAGAGGTTCAGATCCATGGCACTAAAACACACAATATTCTTGTATTTGCTATTTAATACACACCATGGCAAGTGAAAACAACCCGAAACTGAAGAGATACCTTGAATGAAACTCTGGTTGCACGTTCCGACTTTGTGTCGTTGAAGCCGGATTTTAGAACATGTCGATATGAGTTTCCCAACGTGGTTGTTCCAAGCTTGACAATTCTTCCCACAACTTCAGGTCTAGTCAGGAGTTGTGTTTGCGCACCGTAAAACATTGCCTGCCAATAAACAGTTACATTTTAACCATATAAACATAGACATATGCAAACAATATTAAACAAACCTGATCCTTAAAGAACCTTTCCAGCAAACTGAAGGTAGCATTAGCGTTGTGAATATTCACTATATGTAAAGCACGAGAAGTTACATACGCATTGTCATGGTACCTGCACGATCCAAAACCCAAAGAAAACCGAAACAGTTTCATTACAAGACTGAATCTTTTGAACATATCTTAAACAGAGTCATTCCTAAGCTACTTGTCTACTATTCTATTTATAGTAACTAACGGTAACGGAAGGAGAAGGTAAACAGAGTACTAACGGTAACGGAAGTAGGTGGAGGAGAAAGGAAACGCGAGATCCGTAGTGTTTAAGCGCTTGCTTTAGCGGCGGCCAAGAGTCTCTACTGTACGGGCACACCGGGTCATAAAACGCCTCGATTAGTATAGAATCCGGGTCAACACGGCGACCCGGTGGGTATGCGAAACCATCGGGCTTCGACGGTGGAATTAGCTGCGCGTGGACTTGCGTCCATATGATGAAGAAGACAAGGAAGAGGAAAAACGCTCTGATCATTTTCTCGCTCTTTCGATTCTTCCTAGGATGGCAGGGGGTTATTAAGACAAGAGAGTCAGAGACTGTCGGTGAATGTAAAGCAACGGCTGAGATTGCTCGGAAGTGAAGTGAGACACTCTCTTTTATCTCTAGCCGTTGAATTTATTCCCACGTGGTAGAATCTGGTCGCCATCCCACATGGGCGTGTTTGGGTTCAGTTTGAGTCCAGCCTTATACGTTTTCATAATTTCATTCATGTTTTATATATGTTCGGATGGGAAACTACGTGTTCGGACAATACGTATAGTTTTGTCTAAACCTTATTTTTAATCCAAACTTAATTCAGGTTCGAGCAATATTCAATAATGCTCTGGGTTCAAGTATTTTAAATCAAATTTAGCAAAAAAAAAAAAGAGTATTTTAAATCAACTGGTGGATGAATAAGTTTCATAATATCAGCTTCCAACGGATTAGGATGTAAACAGAGTAGAAGACTGCCTAGCAAAAACGAGAAATTCTGAAATTGTGTTTAGATTTTATTACTTTGTATACAATTGAATGATCTTCTTCATACATATCATATTGCAATCAGCCTAATAGTAACAAAATCTGCTGGTATAAAAAAAAAATATTGTCATGAGAAACCAATGTAAATATCTGGTGAATAATAAAAAGAATAATGAAACTCTTAGATGTTGAACTTATATATAAAAAAAATTAAGATTTATTAGGTTATTCAATTTTTTTTTTGATTTTTGATTTGTTCAGATTGGAACCCAAAATTCAAAAATACCATTCATCAGAATTCACTCAGCTTTTCTTTTGGCATCATTTAATTTTTTTTTTATAATTAGATATGGAATAAGATTTTTTGGTTCGGATTCAGATCAATTTATTCGCATGTATTATTTTTTTTTGCCAAGACTAAAAATCAGGTGTGGAAGAATTTTGGGTAAAGAAAAATAATAAAGAATTTATTTGGTCATGGATAGTAAATATCACTAAGTGCGAGACTATCAAACGTAATTAAATGAAAAAAAAAAGTAATTGAGATATGGTCCAAAACCACGTCCACAGTGAAGAAACAAACTCTCTCTCCTTCTCTGCGCTCGAGTCGAACCGTTTACAGGTACGCGTCTTGTTGATCAGATCCTCTTCACGATTCGATTATACGATTGGATCCAAGTTTCCATTGATTGTTGTATTGCGAACCCCGTCGTTGATTTGCTTGCTCTCAGGGAAGGAATCGTCGAGCGGCTTGGCTTGATTTTGATTTGACTTTTGATCTGTGAAAATGGGAGCGAATGATATCGACATGGAAGAAGGAACTCTAGAGATCGGCATGGGTAAGCCACCACTAATCACAGATCACACACTATACTGAGCTTCACGTTTCGAATCGTATCTCTCTAGAACCTTGAGTTAGAAATCTCCCTGCTAGCTTATTGATTTGATGTTGTGATCTGCGTTTTTGAATTGCAGAGTATAGAACTGTTTCTGGCGTTGCTGGACCATTAGTCATTCTTGACAAAGTCAAGGTATGTATGTACATCATCAAGCGATGCTAATCTCTACTTGAAAACTAACTGATTTAACACTTCTTTGTGTACTTGTGTGATTTAAAATCAGGGTCCAAAGTACCAGGAGATTGTTAATATCCGTTTAGGTGATGGATCAACGAGACGTGGTCAAGTTCTGGAAGTCGACGGGGAGAAAGCTGTTGTGCAGGTTTTGGGATCAATCACTATCTCAATACAATGCCATAGAGATAGAGTCACTTCCTCAGGGACTTACTTAGTTTTTGTAAGTGTGTTTCAGGTTTTTGAAGGAACGTCTGGAATTGATAACAAGTTTACAACCGTACAATTCACAGGAGAGGTAATTTACCATACACGAGTTTGATTGGCTGATTGTTTTGCACTTCTGCTTCTTGTTTATTCATCTAAGCCTCTGTATTTTGTTGTTGTAACTGGTGGATGCGTTTCAGGTTTTGAAAACACCTGTGTCCTTGGACATGCTTGGGCGCATATTTAACGGTTCTGGAAAGCCGATTGATAATGGCCCTCCTATTTTGCCAGAGGCGTACCTTGATATTTCAGGTCAGCTTCAGATAAATTGACTGAGATCTTTGATACACTATTGTTTTCTTTTTTATTAATGTGTGTATGTTGATAGGAAGTTCAATCAACCCCAGTGAAAGAACCTATCCCGAGGAGATGATACAAACGGGTATCTCGACTATTGATGTCATGAACTCCATTGCTCGTGGACAGAAGATTCCTCTTTTCTCTGCTGCTGGTCTCCCTCATAATGAAATCGCTGCTCAGATTTGTCGTCAAGCTGGTCTTGTCAAGCGTCTGGAAAAGACTGCTGATCTACTTGAGGTGATTCTTTGTAACCACTACTACAACAAATACAAGGCCTTCGATTTGAGATGCCGTTGGCTTTATTGGAAACTCAAGTGTGTTTGTTTTGTTTCAGGATCATGGAGAGGACAATTTTGCGATTGTGTTTGCAGCTATGGGTGTGAACATGGAGACGGCTCAGTTCTTCAAACGAGATTTTGAAGAAAATGGATCAATGGAGAGAGTTACTCTTTTCTTGAATCTGGTAAACTTACTACAAGCTCATGGCCACCTCTTACTGTTTTTAGTATTATACATTGTTTACATTCAAATGGATTTTTGAGACCTTCCATCATTCTCAATAGGCCAATGATCCGACCATTGAGAGAATCATCACTCCTCGAATTGCCCTAACAACAGCAGAATACCTAGCTTACGAATGCGGGAAACACGTCCTTGTTATATTGACTGACATGAGTTCCTATGCTGATGCTCTTCGTGAGGTAAACTGAATCTTCTTTACCGGAGTAATAGTCCCTGTATTAATATGATTTGAGAAAACTGTAGGTTTCTGCTGCAAGAGAAGAAGTTCCTGGAAGACGTGGATATCCAGGTTATATGTACACTGATCTTGCTACTATCTATGAACGTGCTGGGCGTATCGAAGGAAGAAAAGGTTCCATCACCCAAATCCCAATCCTTACTATGCCCAATGATGGTAAAGAAAATCATACACATGTTATTATATCTTAAGAGCCTTAATACTTAACTCATTGTTGTGTTAAATCAGACATCACACATCCAACCCCGGATCTTACTGGTTACATCACTGAAGGTCAGATATATATCGATAGGCAGCTTCACAACAGACAGGTAAAGAAAGCCCCTTTAAGCCCTGAATCCTTACTGTGGTTTTGCTTCTATTATATGGTTGGGCCCTGATTCAAATGTATATATGTTTCTTAGATATATCCACCAATCAATGTGCTTCCATCTCTTTCTCGTCTAATGAAGGTTAGAAATAAATTCATTCCCATCACATTTTGTCTCTCTGGGTCTTATTAACTTATCGTTATGTTAAAGAGTGCTATTGGTGAGGGCATGACTCGTAAAGACCATTCAGATGTGTCGAACCAGCTATACGCAAACTATGCTATCGGGAAAGATGTGCAAGCCATGAAAGCTGTGGTTGGAGAAGAAGCACTTTCGTCAGAGGATCTGCTTTACTTGGAGTTTTTGGATAAGTTCGAGAGGAAGTTTGTGATGCAAGGAGCTTATGACACTCGAAACATCTTCCAGTCGCTGGACTTGGCTTGGACATTGCTACGT
Source organism: Brassica rapa (assembly GCF_000309985.2). NCBI lineage: Eukaryota > Viridiplantae > Streptophyta > Magnoliopsida > Brassicales > Brassicaceae > Brassica > Brassica rapa. Next base: position 26,993,419 of record NC_024801.2, read on the forward strand.
ATCTTCCCACGCGAGCTACTTCACCGTATCCCTGCAAAGACACTTGACCAATTCTACAGCCGCGACTCAACAACAACGACCTAAGGCTGAACTCCACTTGTGCTTGTTTCCTTGTCAGGCAAGTAAGGAGATTATCGTATCCAAAGTTAAAACTCTTGAGATATAGATGGTGTTTTGTTGTGTGATGTTTTGTTTTGTGTTATATCTTTTCTTTTTCTCTCTGTAATTTAGTCAAATTGAAAATAATAAACGATATAACAATTTCGACAATTTCGTATACTTTTACTTTTATGTATTTTCGACATTGTTTTTTTGCACAACTGATGAGATTGGTTCAGAATTAGAATTAAGTTATCTAACAATACTAAAAGCACAATAATCTCAAAATCTAAGGTGTCCACCTAGGATTATTAATTCCAGCCAATGATAATGTTTCATTCCTCCACATCACCATCGGTTTTGACTATCTATCTATCTAATAATATGAATTTCTTCTAAGAGTGTCCACGTCTGCAGGTTCTAAAATCATACGGGCCCACCAAAAGTGATAAATGAAGACTTCATCGGTCATCTTCTTCAACCTCGGAAATTCAACCGTCCATCTCCCCTCTTACATCCTCTCGATCGATACGAATCCATTATTGCTTGCTATTAAGTTTGACTCTTCCAATTTCACTAATTCACTTCAGATTCTCTCTTTGGACGTTTTGAGGTTCGTCTCCCAACTATTATAAAGATATGGAAAATCTCATCTGCAGCCCTAACCACAAAACGCCAAAGCAACATATCGTCAAAGCAACATGCTCAATACAAATATTAATTTCCTATTTCTGTCATGCTACTATTTATTTTGTCGCCATTCCAAGCTCGAGATCTTATGGCTATCTCTTCTATCAAACTTGATGGATTGTCACTTATAATATTGGCCACAATAGTCGGTGGCGAATACGTTTCTGACGTCGTAAGGATGCCACTATACATTTGCTCTGTTTTCCCTTATTCATTGTGTCTTCAGGCCATCATCAAATTTTAACTTTTGTTTTACCTATTTTGTATCTTATTATTTTGGTTAAGTCTAATTTTGTATCTTATTATTTTGGTTAAGTCTATTCTGTAGCTAAATATAGATTATCATAAGGTTTTATTAGCGCTATCATCATTGAAGGCTAGCTCCACAAGGTACATGTAATATGTGGTCTTGAGTGATTCTTACAGATAGTAGGTTAAGGTGTTTCTGGATTTTGTTTACGGTACCTGACGTTGTTAACGAAGTGGTCGCATGACTTTGAACCCACCAATGCTGTGTCCCTCTTCTAACAGATTCCAATAGTGGTTCGAGAGACTGGGATGAAACCATTGATCATGGAACCTTTTTAGAATAATAAGATGATATATTAATCGAGTGTTAGGAGGGAGCCATTAATACTAGAAGATAAAGGTTGAGAAAGAGAAACTTTAACCCCGAGAAGGACGATCCCAAGAACTCAGGCCCAGCAAAGACAAACACAGACGTAGAGTATGATAGCTATGAATTTGCAGGCGTAACATGTTGTTTCAGGATCCATGTATTAAGTTTAAGATTACGCTTCCAAAATAAAAGAAAAATGCAAGGACCCCATGCTATATGTCACGTGTAACTTCACCAAGTGGTCTAGATATCATTGACAGCTAGAGAAAGAATGGATGCAAGACTTATATTTCAAAGATCTGCCATCAGAAAAGTAATTAGTACTACTATTACAATACATAAGAAACTGGAAACACACACACAAATTATATGTTCGTGAGAATACGTAGGTACTGCTGTCTGTATGTGAGAAACCAAGAAAAATGGACACTGAACAGCTTATATTCTAATTCAAAATAAAATATTAAATGCATGGGTTGAGGAAGAAAAAAGATGAAATGAATTGGAAAATGGATGTTCACATAAGAAGAGCATTGAAAGAATGATGTTTCTTTCACAATATTTAATTACGCAGGCAGTGTAACAACAGTTAAACCATTGCAAACGTATAGGAATCTGGAAAAAAATATTTAAAAACAAACAGCTACGCATGAACACAAATCAGTTTAGAGAAACGACTTGGGCGACTGTCGGACGAACATTTCAAAACATCAAATACATGGAAAATGATATATACGAGAAGAAATTCAATAAGACCATTTGATATGACTACTCCACCTGTACAGTCAAAACAAAACTTAACAGAAACATGAGTTCGAAACATGGAATATGCTGTGAAGACAAAATGAAGAAATAACAAAAGTGGTCAGGAGATTTGGTAAATGTAACAGAGTAAAGAACCACAAACGTACAATTAACATCGACTATAGTTTCTATGGGAGAGTGGCCTCTACTGCGAAAAAATAATATTGGGAGATATGACAATGCACGATGCTAAAAAAAAAACCGTAGAAGATTAAAGACCAAAGTCCATGAGTGAAAATAATAAGATCAAAGGTCTAGATATAAGGAAATGAGCTACTGTGGTCGGAGATCAAAATAACTACACAAATAGAAAATAACACAACTAAAACAATATGCCCAGAATATAGAACGCACAACTAATGAGAAAAGATAAGAAAAACCTGTCAAGGAGAATATAAGCTTCAGATAGGCTGTCCACGTAGGATAGTAAAATCAAAATAATCAGAGAGTTCAAAGTTACCACGTTATCTCATTTATTTTTTCGTAAAAGGAAAGGATCGAACCCGGGTTAGTATGACATAAATATAGGGGAGTTACCATTAAGCCATTGAAACTTTCTTGGACACATATACAAGAATCACTAAGTATGAAATCACAAACTCTTATGTACAGTTACAATAATATGAATTCAACTTTCAAGACTCCGATACTTTATTTTGTAAAAAAAAAAGTAAATGACTAAGCTAATATATTCTTTGAAAGTGTGAGAACATTGACAAATATGAAAAAATATAGATTTTTGTTTTCGTGACAAAGTTAAGAATTTTGTAAAAATAAGTTTAACATATAAATTTTTGTGACAAATATGAAAAAGCATAGATTTTTGTACAATTTTGACAAAACAACTTAAAACATAGTTCTCTAATATCTTAATAAAATATTATTTAAGGATGCAATAATTAAATATATCAATTCAATAAATTTTGTAGTTTATAGACAAAACAATAACACAACAAATTTGTAAACATTTGTTTAACCTATCGATTTCATTTCATGAGAATCCAACTAAACAAGATTAAAAAACAATTAGATTTACAAATATTTAATTACCTTTTTATTCAATTTTGATTAATTTCAAATTGTAATAATGTATCTTTTTGAAGTTACAAAAAATAATGTTCTTTCTTTATTACACTAGCATTATATATAGATTCTATATACACAAATAAATATAATATAACAACATAAGCTTGCTTCTCTGATTCATATTAAAACTTTTTAAGTTATCCACCAAAGAAAATTAATTAATTCAATCAAATTGTTAGAATACAACAAATTAATATATAATTTTATTTTAAATTAAATTATTTAAAAAGTGTATTTTCATTAAAAACAAAATAATAAATAAGTAAAATTGATTTGATGGTAATTTTTATGATATATATATCAATTCTGTGAAAGAAATATAAGCTTAATATTGAAAAAAATCTTAAATACAAAAACTCTAAAAATTAACAAAAGAGTAATAATAAAAATTAAACTATGATATCACTTGAAAGCTTCTTAGACAATATTAATAAAATATTTAAGCGATAATTAGACAAATTTGATTTTTTTTTTTTGCCAGCCAAAAGTTTATTATTAATTAGCATCAATTATTTCAAAATGTTTAAGATATGATAGACAAAAAATAGGATGTACATAAATGATATATGAATTATGAATAATAATTTGTAAAGTTGGCTTATATAACACATCTGCACATCTATTTTCAGTCCTTTTTTATGCCTAAATTCAATTTTTTCAGAGCAATTATTCCACAAAGAGATCGTATGAGATATTGTTTTGATATTCAAATTTGTTTTTTGACTGTTAAGAAGATTGATAACTGTAAAAATGTCTCCTTTGAATATGATAACCGAGTCCCCAACAGGAGACAAGTTTGTTTAAAAAGTAAATAATTTCATTTTTCTTATATTATATAATAAATATATATTATTTACTGATAATAAAAATATAATTATTCATCTATCACAAATATTTATGCAAATATGTGAATCAAGTACAACAATCAAACAACATAATGATTTCCACAAAGAAAATTTTAAAAATATATTTATGTTATGTAGTCTTATTTTATATTATTTAAATAATGTAATACAATATTATACATTATCTTTTATAATTAAAGAATACATATAATATCTTATCCGCGCGTAGCGCGGTTAAAAAATCTAGTTATTATAATAGATAAGTCTACGACCATTTTGTGGAATATAAAAACAAAGGTAGCTCTCATTCCGCTTAGTATTAATTCATAAAGAATCGTAGTTATAGACTTTATGAAAAAACTGGTGAAAATTATTTATTAAATACAACCTATTGATCAAAAATTTTAAAAGAATACACATCTAACAACAAAAACTCTATTTATCCTAATTTCCAAATCAAAATCCAAATCTACAATATTTTTTTATAAAAATTAAAACTTTCTTTAAATAGAAATTTTTTGAAAATAATTTTAAAAATACATCCTATTGATCAAAAATTCTAAAAGAATACACATCTAACAACAAAAACTCTATTTATCCCAATTTCCAAATCAAAATCCCAAATCTCCAATATTTCTCTATAAAAATGAAAACTTTCCTTAAATAGAAATTTTTAGAAAATAATTTTAAAAATACATCCTATTGAAAATTCTAAAAGAATACACATCTAACAACAAAAACTCTATTTATCCCAATTTCCAAATCAAAATCCCAAATCTCCAATTTTCTCTATAAAAATGAAAACTTTCCTTAAATAGAAACTTTTGGAAAATTATTTATAAAATACATCTTATTGATCAAAAATTCTAAAAGAATATACTTCTACCAACAAAAACTCTATTTATCCCAATTTCGAAATCATAATCCCAAATCTACAATATTTCTCTTTAAAAATTAAAACTTTCCTTAAATAGAAACTTTTGGAAAATTATTTATAAAATACATCTTATTGATCAAAAATTCTAAAAGAATACACATCTAACAACAAAAACTCTATTTATCCCAATTTCCTAATCAAAATCCCAATTCACAATATTTCTCTTTAAAAATGAAAACTTTCCTTTAATAGAAACTTTTTGAAAATAATTTATAAAATACATCCTATTGATCAAAAATTCTAAAAGAATACACATCTAACAACAAAAACTCTATTTATCCCAATTTCCAAATCAAAATCCCAAATCTCTAATATTTCTCTATAAAAATGAAAACTTTCCTTAAATAGAAACTTTTGGAAAATTATTTTAGAAATACATACTATTGATCAAAAATTCCAAAAGAATACACTTCTAACAACAAAAACTCTATTTATCCCAATTTCGAAATCAAATTCCCAAATCTACAATATTTCTCTTTAAAAATGAAAACTTTCCTTAAATAGAAACTTTGGGAAAATTATTTATAAAATACATCTTATTGATCAAAAATTCTAAAAGAACACACATCTAACAACAAAAACTCTATTTACTCCAATTTTCTAATCAAAATCCCAAATCTACAATATTTCTCTATAAAAATGAAAACTTTCCTTAAATAGAAACTTTTAGAAAATTATTTATAAAATACATCCTATTGATCAAAAATTCTATAAGAATACACATCTAACAACAAAAACTCTATTTATCCCAATTTCCAAATCAAAATCCCAAATCTACAATATTTCTCTTTAAAAATGAAAACTTTCCTTAGATAGAAATTTTTAGAAAATTATTTATAAAATACATCTTATTGATCAAAAATTCTAAAAGAACATACATCTAACAACAAAAACTCTATTAGTCTCAATTTCCTAATTAAAATCCTATATCTCCAATATTTCTCTATAAAAATGAAAACTTTCCATAAATAGAAATTTTTAGAAAATAATTTTAAAAATACATCCTATTGATCAAAAATTCTAAAAGAATACACATCTAACAACAAAAACTCTATTTATCCCAATTTCCAAATCAAAATCCCAAATCTACAATATTTCCCTTTAAAAATTAAAACTTTCCTTAAATAGAAACTTTTAGAAAATTATTTATAAAATACATCCTATTGATCAAAAATTCTAAAAGAACACACATTTAACAACAAAAACTCTATTTATCCCAATTTCCAAATCAAAATCCCAAATCTACAATATTTCTCTTTAAAAATGAAAACTTTCCTTTAATAGAAACTTTTAGAAATTTATTTATAAAATACATCTTATTGATAAAAAATTCTAAAAGAACACACATCTAACAACAAAAACTTTATTAATCACAATTTCCTAATCAAAATCCCAAATCTCCAATATTTCTCTTTAAAAATGAAAACTTTCCTTAAATATAAATTTTTAGAAAATAATTTTAAAAATACATCCTATTGATCAAAAATTCTAAAAGAATACACATCTAACAACAAAAACTCTATTTATGCCAGTTTCCAAATCAAAATCCCAAATTTACAATATTTCTCTTTAAAAATGAAAACTTTCCTTTAATAGAAATTGTTAGAAATAATTTTAAAAATACATCCTATTGATAAAAAATTCTAAAAGAATAAACATCTAACAATAAAAACTCTATTTATCCCAATTTCCAAATCAAAATCTCAAATCTCAAATATTTCTCTATTAAAATGAAAACTTTCCTTAAATAGAAACTTTTAGAAAATTATTTATAAAATACATCATATTGATCAAAAATTCTAAAAGAATACACATCTAACAACAAAAACCGTATTTATCCCAATTTCCAAATCAAAATACCAAATCTACAATATTTCTCTTTAAAAATGAAAACTTTCCTTTAATAGAAATTTTTAGAAAATAATTTTAAAAATACATCCGATTGATAAAAAATTATAAAAGAATACACATCTAACAACAAAAACTCTATTTATCCCAATTTCCAAATCAAAATCCCAAATCTACAATATTTCCCTTTAAAAATTAAAACTTTCCTTAAATAGAAACTTTTAGAAAATTATTTATAAAATGCATCCTATTGATCAAAAATTCTAAAAGAATACACATCTAACAACAAAAACTCTATTTATCCCAATTTCCTAATCAAAATCCCAATTCACAATATTTCTCTTTAAAAATGAAAACTTTCCTTTAATAGAAACTTTTAGAATTTTATTTGTAAAATACATCCTATTGATCAAAAATTCTAAAAGAAAACACATCTAACAACAAAAATTCTTTTTTATCCCAATTTCCAAATCAAAATCCCAAATCTCCAATATTTCTCTTTAAAAATGAAAACTTTCCTTAAATAGAAAATTTTAGAAAATAATTTTAAAAATACATCCTATTGATCAAAAATTCTAGAAGAATACACATCTAACAACAAAAACTCTATTTATGCCAGTTTCCAAATCAAAATCTCAAATCTACAATATTTCTCTTTAAAAATGAAAACTTTCCTTTAATAGAAATTGTTAGAAATAATTTTAAAAATACATCCTATTGATCAAAAATTCTAAAAAAATACACATCTAACAATAAAAACTCTATTTATCCCAATTTCCAAATCAAAATCTCAAATCTCAAATATTTCTCTATAAAAATGAAAACTTTCCTTAAATAGAAACTTTTAGAAAATTATTTATAAAATACATCATATTGATCAAAAATTCGAAAAGAATACACATCTAACAACAAAAACTCTATTTATCCTAATTTCCAAAATCAAAATCCCAAATCTACAATATTTCTCTTTAAAAATGAAAACTTTCCTTTAATAGAAGTTTTTAGAAAATAATTTTAAAAATACATCCGATTGATAAAAAAATCTAAAAGAATACACATCTAACAAAAAAAACTCTATTTATCCCAATTTCCAAATCAAAATCCCAAATCTACAATATTTCCCTTTAAAAATTAAAACTTTCCTTAAATAGAAACTTTTAGAAAATTATTTATAAAATACATCCTATTGATCAAAAATTCTAAAAGAATACACATCTACAAAAAAAAACTCTATTTATCCCAATTTCCAAATCAAAATCCCAAATCTACAATATTTCCCATTAAAAATTAAAACTTTTCTTAAATAGAAACTTTTAGAAAATTATTTATAAAATGCATCCTATTGATCAAAAATTCTAAAAGAATACACATCTAACAACAAAAACTCTATTTATCCCAATTTCCAAATCAAAATCCCAATTCACAATATTTCTTTTTAAAAATGAAAACTTTCCTTTAATAGAAACTTTTAGAAATTTATTTATAAAATACATCCTATTGATCAAAAATTCTAAAAGAAAACACATCTAACAACAAAAACTCTTTTTATCCCAATTTCCAAATCAAAATCCCAAATCTCCAATATTTCTCTTTAATAATGTAAACTTTTCTTAAATAGAAATGTTTAGAAAATAATTTTAAAAATACATCCTATTGATCAAAAATTCTAAAAGAATACACATCTAACAACAAAAACTCTATTTATGCCAGTTTCCAAATCAAAATCCCAAATCTCCAATATTTCTCTTTAAAAATGAAAACTTTCCTTTAATAGAAATTGTTAGAAATAATTTTAAAAATACATCCTATTGATCAAAAATTCTAAAAGAATACACATCTAACAATAAAAACTCTATTTATCCCAATTTCCAAATCAAAATCTCAAATATTTCTCTATAAAAATGAAAACTTTCCTTAAATAGAAACTTTTAGAAAATTATTTATAAAATACATCATATTGATCACAAATTCTAAAAGAATACACATCTAACAACAAAAACTCTATTTATCCCAATTTTCAAATCAAATTACCAAATCTACAATATTTCTCTTTAAAAATGAAAACTTTCCTTTAATAGAAATTTTTAGAAAATAATTTTAAAAATACATCCGATTGATAAAAAATTCTAAAAGAATACACATCTAACAACAAAAACTCTATTTATCCCAATTTCCAAACCAAAATCCCAAATCTACAATATTTCCCTTTAAAAATTAAAACTTTCCTTAAATAGAAACTTTTAGAAAATTATTTATAAAATACATCCTATTGATCAAAAATTCTAAAAGAATACACATCTAACAAAAAAAAACTCTATTTATCCCAATTTCTAAATCAAAATCCCAAATCTACAATATTTCCCATTAAAAATTAAAACTTTTCTTAAATAGAAACTTTTAGAAAATTATTTATAAAAAGCATCCTATAGATCAAAAATTCTAAAAGAATACACATCTAACAACATAAACTCTATTTATCCCAATTTCCAAATCAAAATCCCAATTCACTATATTTCTCTTTAAAAATGAAAACTTTCCTTTAATAGAAACTTTTAGAAATTTATTTATAAAATACATCCTACTGATCAAAAATTCTAAAAGAATACACATCTAACAACAAAAACTCTATTTATCCCAATTTCCAAATCAAAATCCCAAATCTCCAAAATTTCTCTTTAAAAATGAAAAGTTTCCTTAAATATAAATTTTTAGAAAATTATTTATAAAATACATCCTATTGATCAAAAATTCTAAAAGAATACACATCTAACAACAAAAACTCTATTTATCCTAATTTCCAAATCAAAATCCCAAATCTCCAATATTTCTCTATAAAAATGATAACTTTCCTTAAATAGAAATTTTTTGAAAATAATTTTAAAAATACATCCTATTGATCAAAAATTCTAAAAGAATACACATCTAACAACAAAAACTCTATTTATCCCAATTTCCAAATCAAAATCCCAAATCTCCAATATTTCTCTATAAAAGTGAAAACTTTCCTTAAATAGAAACTTTTAGAAAATAATTTTAAAATACATCATATTGATCAAAAATTCTAAAAGAATACACATCTAACAACAAAAACTCTATTTATCCCAATTTCCAAATCAAAATCCCAAATCTACAACATTTCTCTTTAAAAATGAAAACTTTCTTTAAATAGAAATTTTTAGAAAATAATTTTAAAAATACATCCTATTGATCAAAAATTCTAAAAGAATACACATCTAACAACAAAAACTCTATTTATGCCAATTTCCAAATCAAAATCCCAAATCTACAATATTTCTCTTTAAAAATGAAAATTTTCCTTAAATAGAAATTTTTAGAAAATAATTTTAAAAATACATCCTCTTGATCAAAAATTCTAAAAGAATACACATCTAACAACAAAAACTCTATTTATGCCAATTTCCAAATCAAAATCCCAAATCTACAATATTTCTCTTTAAAAATGAAAATTTTCCTTTAATAGAATTTTTTAGAAATAATTTTAAAAATACATCCTATTGATCAAAAATTCTAAAAGAATACACATCTAACAATAAAAACTCTATTTATCTCAATTTCCAAATCAAAATCCCAAATGTCAATTATTTCTCTTTAAAAATGAAAACTTTTCTTAAATAGAAGTTTTTAGAAAATTATTTATAAAATACATCTTATTGATCAAAAATTCTAAAAGAACACACATCTAACAACAAAAACTCTATTAATCCGAATTTTCTAATCAAAATCCTAAATCTCCAATATTTCTCTATAAAAATGAAAATTTTCCTTAAATAGAAATTTTTAGAAAATAATTTTAAAAATACATCCTATTGATCAAAAATTCTAAAAGAATACACATCTAACAAAAAAAACTCTATTTATGCCAATTTCCAAATCAAAATCCCAAATCTCAAATATTTCTCTTTAAAAATGAAAACTTTCCTTTAATAGAAATTTTTAGAAAATAATTTTAAAAATACATCCTATTGATCAAAAATTCTAAAAGAATACACATCTAACAATAAAAACTCTATTTATCCCAATTTCCAAATCGAAATCCCAAATCTCAAATATTTTTTCAATAAAAATGAAAACTTTCCTTAAATAGAAACTTTTAGAAAATTATTTATAAAATACATCCTATTGATCAAAAATTCTAAAAGAATACACATCTAACAACAAAAACTCTATTTACCCCAATTTCCAAATCAAAATAGCAAATCTACAATATTTCTCTTTAAAAATGAAAACTTTCCTTTAATAGAAATTTTTAGAAAATAAGTTTAAAAATACATCCTATTGATAAAAAATTCTAAAAGAATACATATCTAACAACAAAAACTCTATTTATCCCAATTTCCAAATCAAAATCCCAAATCTACAATATTTCCCTTTAAAAATGAAAACTTTCCTTAAATAGAAAGTTTTAGAAAATTATTTATAAAATACATCATATTGATCATAAATTCTAAAAGAATACACATCTAACAACAAAAACTCTATTTATCCCAATTTCCAAATCAAAATCCCAAATCTACAATATTTCTCTTTAAAAATGAAAACTTTCCTTTAATAGAAACTTTTAGAAATTTATTTATAAAATACATCTTATTGATCAAAAATTCTAAAAGAACACACATCTAACAACAAAAACTCTATTAATCTCAATTTCCTAATCAAAATCCTAAATTTCCAATATTTCTCTATAAAAATGAAAACTTTCCTTAAATAGAAATTTTTAGAAAATAATTTTAAAAATACATCCTATTGATCAAAAATTCTAAAAGAATACACATCTAACAACAAAAACTCTATTTATGCCAATTTCCAAATCAAAATCCCAAATCTACAATATTTCTCTTTAAAAATGAAAACTTTCCTTTAATAGAAATTTTTAGAAAATAATTTTAAAAATACATCCTATTGATCAAAAATTCTAAGAGAATACACATCTAACAATAAAAACTCTATTTATCCCAATTTCCAAATCAAAATCCCAAATCTCAAATATTTCTCAATAAAAATGAAAACTTTTCTTAAATAGAAACTTTTAGAAAATTATTTATAAAATACATCCTATTGATCAAAAATTCTAAAAGAATACACATCTAACAACAAAAACTCTATTTATCCCAATTTCCAAATCAAAATCCCAAATCTACAATATTTCCCTTTAAAAATTAAAACTTTCCTTAAATAGAAACTTTTAGAAAATTATTTATAAAATACATCCTATTGATCAAAAATTCTAAAAGAATACACATCTAACAAAAATAACTCTGTTTATCCCAATTTCCAAATTAAAATCCCAAATCTACAATATTTCTCTTTAAAAATGAAAACTTTCCTTTAATAGAAACTTTTAGAAATTTATTTATAAAATACATCCTATTGATCAAAAATTCTAAAAGAATACACATCTAACAACAAAAACTCTATTTATGCCAATTTCAAAATCAAAATCCCAAATCTCCAATATTTCTCTTTAAAAATGAAAACTTTCCTTAAATAGAAATTTTTAGAAAATTATTTATAAAATACATCATGTTGATCAAAAATTCTAAAAGAATACACATCTAACAACCAAAACTCTATTTATCCCAATATCCTAATCAAAATCCCAAATCTCCAATATTTCACTATAAAAATGAAAACTTTCCTTAAATAGAAACTTTTAGAAAATTATTTATAAAATACATCCTATTGATCAAAAATTCTAAAAGAATACACATCTAACAACAAAAACTCTATTTATGCCAATTTAAAAATCAAAATCCCAAATCTCCAATATTTCTCTTTAAAAATGAAAACTTTCCTTAAATAGAAATTTTTAGAAAATTATTTATAAAATACATCATGTTGATCAAAAATTCTAAAAGAATACACATCTAACAACCAAAACTCTATTTATCCCAATATCCTAATCAAAATCTCAAATCTCCAATATTTCACTATAAAAATGAAAACTTTCCTTAAATAGAAACTTTTAGAAAATTATTTATAAAATACATCATATTGATCAAAAATTCTAAAAGAATACACATCTAACAACAAAAACTCTATTTATCCTAATTTCCAAATCAAAATCTCAAATCTCCAATATTTCTCTTTAAAAATGAAAACTTTCCTTAAATAGAAACTTTTAGAAAATTATATATAAAATATAACCTATTGATCAAAAATTCTAAAAGAATACACATTTAACAACAAAAACTCTATTTATCCCAATTTCCTAATCAAAATCCCAAATCTCCAATATTTCTCTTTAAAAATGAAAACTTTCCTTAAATATAAACTTTTAGAAAATTATTTATAAAATACATCTTATTGATCGAAAATAATAAAAGAATACACATCTAACAACAAAAACTCTATTTATCCTAATTTTCAAATCAAAATCTCAAATCTCCAATATTTCTCTTTAAAAATGAAAACTTTCCTTAAATAGAAACTTTTAGAAAATTATTTATAAAATACATCTTATTGATCGAAAATTCTAAAAGAATACACATTTAACAACAAAAACTCTATTTATCCAAATTTCCTAATCAAAATCCTAAATCTCCAATATTTCTCTATAAAAATGAAAACTTTCCTTAAATAGAAACTTTTAGAAAATTATTTATAAAATACATCTTATTGATCAAAAATTCTAAATGAACACACATCTAACAACAAAAACTCTATTTATCCCAATTTCTAATCAAAATCCCAAATCTCCAATATTTCTCTATAAAAATGAAAACTTTACTTAAATAGAAATTTTTAGAAAATAATTTTAAAAATACATCCTATTGATCAAAAATTCTAAAAGAATACACATCTAACAACAAAAACTCTATTTATCCCAATTTCCTAATCAAAATCCCAAATCTCCAATATTTTTCTATAAAATAAAAACTTTCCATAAATAGAAACTTTTAGAATATTATTTATAACCAAAATCCCAAATCTCCAATATTTTGGATACCCGAACCCGAATAGATAATATCCGAACCCGAATAGATATCCGAAGATAACCGAACATATGTATAATTAACCTTATATTTCAAGTTACATCTCTTATTTTATATAAAATATTTATATTAATACTACACATACTTTAAGTTCATATGATATACATGCAATTACGGAAAAATGATTTGGTACTCACTTAAAAAACATGTCAAGTTTTTTATTTCAAAAATTAACAAAAAGTTACATTCAAAATTTAAAACAATAACTAAATTAATGCATTTTTAGTTTTAAAATGTTATGTCCAAATCTATTAACCATTTAATCTATTAAAAAAAAAAAGGTTAAGTAAAATTTATATTCTTAAATACAAGAAATTTAAAAAATGAAATTTTTTTTTTTTCAAAATCTAAATATCCGAACCCGATCCGAAATAACCGAAACCGAACTAAAAATACCCGAACCCGATCCGAAGTATAGAAATACCCGAACGGGTCCTACACGTCTATACCGAAATACCCGAAAATCCAAAATACCCGACTTCAACCCGAACGGGTACCCGAACGCCCACCCCTAGTGGAAAGCTATCATGATGATAAGACAAGAGCACCGAATTAAAGAAATCAATCAAAGTGACTATTGAACCAAACAGAGTTTTGTCTTTTTTCCAGTCAATCGCAATCTCCGTTATCTACACTCGTCGTCTTGAAATTTTGTTAATTCACAAATATCTAGCTATTTTCCTATGTTATCATGAAATAAAACTTATGTTTACACGTTACGCGTTGATTTTAATTATTACTATTTCATTTTTTTGCCAAGGAAGTAGCGAACCTTCGGAGACCCTCTCGAAAGGCCAAGGGACACATTGAAAGACAAAACAAAACGATACCATAACCTTGTCAAAACGCAAAAGCAAAGCATCCCCAAACCCCAATTCAAGCCAAATATTTTGTACTCAGAATGTTTCTTTACATGTATTCGTATGATCGTATAACCCTCTTTATATACAAAACCTTAAGAATAAAATGGACAGGAAAAAAAAAACAAAATACACGGAATAAGACAGAAGACCTTTCTACATTTGCTCACATGTTCAGAAAACTCAATAAAGCCACCAGAAACAAGAGAAACCAAAACACTCGAACAAAACATTTTTTCAACAGAATGGGTTTCTGCTTCTCCAAGTCACAAACACAGGAGATCCCAATCTCCTCTTCTTCCGATTCTACCCCTCCTCATCGCTACCAACCTCTCCCTAAACCAACAAATCCTCAAACCCAAACCAGTACTTTCCCCACCACTCCCAAACCCAAACCGGCTCCCCCACCTTCCTCCTCCGGTTCTCAAATCGGTCCAATCCTTAACCGACCAATGATCGACCTCTCAGCTCTCTACGACCTCCACAAAGAACTCGGCCGCGGCCAGTTCGGCATCACGTACCGTTGCACTGACAAATCCAACGGCCGAGAGTATGCATGCAAATCAATCTCCAAACGCAAACTCATACGTCAAAAAGACATCGAAGACGTGAGACGCGAAGTCATGATCTTGCAGCACCTCACTGGTCAACCAAACATCGTCGAGTTTCGAGGCGCTTACGAGGATAAAGACAATCTTCACGTGGTTATGGAGCTTTGTTCTGGAGGCGAGCTATTTGATCGTATTATCAAGAAAGGGAGTTACTCTGAGAAAGAAGCTGCGAATATTTTCAGACAGATTGTGAACGTTGTTCATGTTTGTCATTTCATGGGTGTTGTTCATAGAGACTTGAAGCCTGAGAACTTCTTGCTTGTTAGTGCGGATGATGATTCTCCTATTAAAGCCACAGACTTTGGACTCTCTGTTTTCATCGAAGAAGGTAAATATAAGAATAGTTCATCTTCTTGATATTTTCCTTTTCCATATTAATACACATACACATATTTGGAAAATATTAACATTAATAATTATTTCACCTAACCATAACGAATCTCGAGACTAATAAAAAAATGAAAATTACAGAAAGTTATTTAACATATAATGTTAATAAACTTTACATTAAATTTTGAAAAAAAATATATTTAATTTGAAACAAAACAAATTCTATAAAACTCTAGAACGTCAAGTTTTAAAACTAGAAACTGAGGGAGTATTGCACTTTTTACATTAATTAAGGGTCGTCTTGTTCAAAGGTTTGTCTTTGTTGAGTGTGTGTAGGTCCTTTAGGACATAAACAGCATGTTTTAACTTGTGGTATAATCAAGAAATAAAGATAGCGACATTGTATCTCCTTTCCGTGTGAGATCAACCAAGTGGGACACCAAGTCAACTTCGAAAACGACTTGGGTCAACCACCTAGTCAAGTGATGGTTCCCACATATTTGAAAAATAAAAAATGCTAGTACAACAGAAATTATTTGATGTGAAAGTCTTCCTTTTTCAAGATTTTGGTTCACACCTAGAAAAACAAAAGACTTGAAACTGGAGATGTGTATTAAGATTGTACATGCTACAACCTTCAAATAACAAGTGCCATGTTTATTCTGTGTAGGTAAAGTATACAAAGATGTAGTCGGTAGCGCATACTATGTTGCACCTGAAGTTCTACATCGAAACTACGGTAAAGAGATCGATGTGTGGAGCGCTGGTGTCATGCTTTACATTCTTCTATGCGGTGTTCCTCCATTTTGGGGTGGTATGTTAAAAACATTTTTTTGTGAATCTAAAGTTTATTATCACTCCATTTGAAGAATGTTAAGAAATGAAATGTTACAAAACCGGTACTATATATTGTTTTAGAGACCGAGAAGACTATATTTGAGGCGGTCTTAGAAGGGAATTTAGATCTTGAATCTTCTCCTTGGCCTACTATATCGGAAAGTGCAAAGGACTTGATAAGAAAGATGTTGGCAAGAGACCCTAAAAAACGGATTACTGCAGCTGAAGCACTTGGTATGTGTTTGCAATTTGTCTTGATTTGTGACACATTATATATACCTCATAGCTAACTAACTAAGCGTTATTTTGTTGCGATTAAAGCGCATCCATGGTTGACGGATAGCGAAGTTTCAGATAAACCAATTGATAGTGCAGTCCTTATTAGGATGAAGCAGTTCCGCGCAATGAACAAGCTCAAGAAACTTGCCTTGAAGGTAAAGTTAACTGATACTCCATCATCAAAAAGATGATTTAAAGAACATTAAAGTTAACTGTTGTCTTTTGTCTTTTGTTTAATAGGTCATAGCTGAAAACTTATCAGAAGAAGAGATTAAGGGATTAAAGCAGATGTTTAAAAACATTGATACGGACGGAAGTGGCACCATCACTTTTGATGAACTAAGAACCGGTTTACATCGTCTTGGATCCAAACTTACTGAATCTGAAATCAAACAACTCATGGAAGCTGTAAGAAGACAAGAACACAAATCCACTTGGTGATATAATTAAGCTAATTACATTATTATTCTGTTTTTGATGATAGGCTGATGTGGATAAAAGCGGGACGATTGATTACATTGAGTTCATAACAGCTACAATGCATCGGCATAGATTGGAGAAAGAGGAGCATTTGCTAGAAGCATTCAAATACTTTGACAAAGACAGAAGCGGGTTTGTTTTTTTTGTTTTTCCTTATATTGTGACAGAAATATATTAAAGATGAAATTATCTTTCTAACGTAATCTTTCATATTTTTCTTCTTCTTAAAGATACATCACAAGGGACGAGCTTAAGCATTCGATGACACAGTATGGAATGGGTGATGATGCTACCATAGATGAAGTCATCAATGATGTTGATACAGACAACGTAAGAATAAATTTAATTACTTTTATTAATTTTGTGTTGATTTCTATAAATGTTGATGATTGATAGGATGGGAGAATAAATTATGAGGAGTTTGTGGCGATGATGACGAAGGGAACTACAGATCATTCAGATGCGAAGCTGATCAGATGATATATTCATCTAGACATATAGATGCTTTGCTTCCACCATTAATAAAGTATAAAACTAATAATAAAGTATCAAAAAAGAAAAACGAATGAGACGAGAATCAATGCATTCTTTTGACATTTCTCTTTAAATGTTTAAAATGATTTGTTTGTACCTACCTGCGTGAGTTTGAATATAAGAAGAACGAAAATCCCCTGAAAGTACGTAACAAAGTAATAAATAAAATCAAACAGAGAACGAACGTGTCCAAACCTAACGAATCCTAAACGGTTCGTTAGTGAAAGTAACGTTGTCGGAAAAGCCTTTTACGGCCCAACTCGAGACCCATGAGGCTTTTAAATGAAAATAGCAAACCCTCTGTGTCGCCTAGAGGCTTTCGTGAAACGCTGCTAAAACACCAGATAACAAATCGGAATTTTTTTTAAAATTGACGACGATGCTCTCCATCTCTCCGGTGCCGAGCTTCTCTATAACCTCCGTGAAATATCTTCGCTCTCCTTCCTCTTCCTCCTTCATCTCCGTCTTCCCTAAACTTTCCAGATTCGTCACAGCCACTTCCGCAACCCCCAATTCAACACCGGAGACCACCACCACGAGAGTCAACAACGCCGGCCTCAAACTCGACGAGACAGTCTCCGTCTCCAAAGGCAAGATTCGCCTCGACTCATGGATCTCCTCTCGCGTCGATGGAGTTAGCCGAGCTCGCGTACAGTCCAGCATCCGCCAAGGACTCGTCTCCGTCAATGGCCACGTCATCGATAAGGTTTCGAACTTCAGATTCAAATCCTTCAAAATTTGCGTCAAACAAAGTTTTCACCTTTAGATCTCTCTTGCAGGTTTCGCACAATGTGAAAGCTGGCGATGAGGTTCATTGTACGATATCAAAGCTCCAACCTTTGAGAGCTGAACCCGAAGACATACCGTTAGATATAGTTTACGAAGATCAGCACGTGCTCGTCGTTAACAAACCGCCTCACATGGTAGTCACGTGTTTCTTTAATACTTTGAAAAGATTGAATCTTTCTCGCTTGGTGTTTACCAATGTTCAAGAAATCGCTAGGCAGTGTTTATTTAGACGTCTTATAGAAGATTATTGTTTAAACCGGCGCCTAAACCGATTTTTAGAACACTGGTGTTGAAGAATCTCTCTCGTTTGGTGGTTTAGGTTGTTCATCCTGCGCCTGGGAATCCTAATGGGACGCTTGTTAACGGAATACTTCACCATTGTAGTCTCCCTTGTGTTGCTACTTATTCAAACCAAGAAGATGATGATGATTCGGATGAAGAAGAAACGTTTTCAGATGATGAAGGGATGATTCGTCCAGGTATTGTTCATAGGTTGGATAAAGGGACTAGTGGATTGCTCGTTGTAGCTAAGGTTAGTACCTGTCTTTTGTCTTTTTTTCTTTTTGTTGCTTTATGAGGTGTGACTTTAACTGGAAGTGTGATGGTCAGGATGAGCATTCTCATGCTCATTTGGCGGAACAGTTCAAGCTGCACACGATTGAGAGAGTTTATATAAGTCTTACCACTGGAGTTCCTTCTCCGTCTCAGGGGAGGATTGATGTACCGATTGGTAGGGATTCGAATAATCGGATCCGTATGGCTGCTATACCTGGATCATTGAGCCGTGGAAGGGCTCGTCATGCTGCTAGTAGGTGATGGAGCAGTCTTTTTTACAAGTGCACTGTAACACTGATGCTTGTATCCTCACATATTCTCATGTTCTCTTAGGTATAAGGTAGTTGAAACACTCGCTGGAGGTGGCTCTGCGTTGGTTGAGTGGAGACTAGAAACTGGCCGTACACATCAGGTAGTGAAAGAAATCAAAATCTGTAAATTTGTTTTTTAATTTGTTCACATCTATGTCTGCAAGAGTTTGACTTTAACCTCTATGTTGCTGATATACTACCTGAGTTTCATCTTGATTTGAGTTTAGATACGTGCGCATGCCAAGTACATGGGAGTACCTCTACTGGGTGACGAAGTGTATGGAGGAACGAAAAGCATGGCACTTTCTCTTCTGCAGAGAAGAGTCTCCCGGAGTGATCAAGAAGAGATCATAGAGCTGGTGTCAAGAATGGATAGGCCTTGTCTTCATGCTATAGTTCTCGGGTGAGAGATAACTCAAAATCTCAGTCTTTATAGTCTAAACTCAAAGCTTAGGAGATAGAACATGTTTATAATAACTGCTTTTCTCTAATTATGTTTTCTTTCACAGCTTTGAACATCCGTGCACAGGAGAAATCATAAAGTTTTCATGTCCACCGCCTCCGGATCTTGCTGAGATAGTAGGCCTGCTTCGTAGAAGCGGAAGAGACAAAGTAACCACCAAACTCTACTTTTATTTTACTTAATCTCATGCCTAGAGCTAAGTTACTCTGTTTTCATTACAGAGATTTTGTTTATGCTGAGTCTTCTTAAGTCGTGGTCTTTCTTTCTTTTGGCAGGTGGAATAATCTCTCGATTTTGGTTTATAAACTCATAGTCTCGGACATTGATTCTGCAGTAGCATGAGAGATATCAACGCCACTATCCTTTAAAGCAGCAAGCAATCAAACTTCTCTCTGAAGATATTTGACGAAACAAATGAAAGTGTAGTCTCAGTTTCATGATCCAAGTGTTTTATAGTACAGCTAAGAGGTGTATAAAGCTCAAATGGGAACTTACCAAAAACATCTACGTGTTTCAAATGATATTCCAAACCCAACAAAATCAACATCAGCTAAGCTAATAGACACCTGTATCTTTCGCCTTCTCCCTTCTCGCCACAATTTATAAAGAGATAACAGAGGCACAAACAGAAAAGAATGATGAGCAGACCACTGATCAGTAGCTATTTTTGACAAATCAAGTACACTATTCTTGATGTATATAAAATAAGCATCTCGCTGTGGTGATTGGTCAAGAATATGTATGTGAATAGACTCAGTTTCTCTGTAATCTGCGACGTTTCAAAGATAAAATCATGTGCACAAAAAAGAAAGTTTCATTCACATTTTACCCCCAACAAAAAAAAAGTTTCAAGTCTCAACGATTAAAAGCATTTAAGTACGAACCCGAATAAAATATAAGAACTCGAAAACCTTGTCTTGAAGGATCCATGAGGGTACACGAAACATTTTACTCAGTTTCTTCTGCTAAGGCTTAGTAATAGACATTTCTATACTTTCTAAAATCTTTCCGAGTTTCATCCTCCGATAACTATCTTGAACTTTTTTAGCACTACAGATCTCTCGAGCGTTTCCTATACTTGTCACTGACTCGTCTTGCAGAAATATAGTTACTCGATTATATGTTTAAATTTATTTGATAAACAAAAGAGTAAAGCCTTTCTGTAATGAAAGTACATCTTATCTATTAATTTCACTGCTAGCTACAAATAAAAATGGTAAAATAATAAGTCTTTCTAACATTATGTTTAAACATCACTATAAATAATGATGCAGTAATATTTTTAAATGTTTGGTAGGAAATAAAAAATCTAGAAGGGGACGTTGCGATGGACACCGAAAGCGGTGAGGTAGACATCAGTGTTTCTTCCGTAAAACCCGATTATCTTCCTGCCTCCTCCTCCTCGGAGCACAAATGGCGTCCCATCCTCGGGTCCATATCGGGGCGCTATTTTTCTCTTGTGCAACCGGAACGTGAGGGAGGTAATGTAGTTGTCGTTGTAGGTGCCCTCGACAGCTTCAATGTAGTCATCATCATCGATTAAAACCTATAACAAAAAACCTATATTATAGATCATGAGTTAGAAAAATAAAATAAGAAAACTCACGTCATCATATGTAATATGTGTTGCATTCCCGTGAACGGCTCCGATTACAACTGCCTTGTTGTTGGAGTAATCAAATTTGACAAAGGCCACGCCAGTATCACTTTGTCCTACACTTATTTTCTTCACATTATCGAAGAAGCCATCGTCCCATTCGTTTTCTCCAACTCCATTGGTCGCTTCTACTCCTCTGGGGAATACAAAATGGGACTTGGCATCGTTCGCCCCAGTAGGAAGTGGAACGAAACTCGGATAGTAGGTAAGATGACGAGTTCGAAACCCAACCAACTCATTTATTTCAATTTCGTGAAACTTATCTCCCTTGACAATATAAATACACGTATTTCCGTTTTCATTAATGCAACACAATGCGAGACCATTACTTTTCTCGTCGATGAAGTAACTTGGTCTTTCTGAGTCGTCAACTAGTATATTTGACCATATAGGAACTAGCACATTCATGAACTTCATCCACTCTACGGATTCTCCATCCCCATTTTTAATCGTATCTTTTGTCACCCAAATCTCAATATTCCTTGTGTTCCAGTCTTGCTCTAAAATAGAAAATCGATCTCTCCTATAAATCTCAAGAACTCTAACATTTGATAGATCGTTTTTGCCAGGCAAGTTACAATAGGGTTTGAGACTTTCAATAGAAAAATCAAAACTTAGAATAAAAGGCTGGCGTGCACTTTTTTTAACAGCAATCCAATACAAAGTTCCATTCAGAGATATAGTATAGCTACCCCAAACCATACTCCAGCTATGGGATGAAAACTCGTACGATTTCCATGCATTGGATCCAACCTCCGTGGTATTAACATACCTGGTGTCATAATTCATACGAGACCCAAAGAGCTTGTAATGGTTGTCGGGTTTACTATAGTCGTATCCCATCCCAATGAACCAACAAAATGATGGTTTCGATTTGATCCATCTAATACGTCTTAACCATGGGTTGCAAATCCCGAAGCCCGTAGATGTGGCATAAATCAATAATCCCTCGCAATAGTGCATTCTCATGACCATCCTATGTTCATAGTTGGGAATATCGGAGGGTAAGTCATGCACTTCTATAGATGGACCGTCGAAATTAACGTCTACTGAACAAGTCTTAGATTCGGAAATCAAGACGAACTGTGGACGAGCCAAATGATTGTTAATGAACTTCAAATCATTTAAAAGAGTGTTCCATCGTTTGCAAACAGATCTGAATCGAGCTACAGATTTCAGTGGAATCCGAGAGAGTATACTTTCCTCCAGTTCCCACAAAAGATGCTCTTGCTGCATTATATTATCTGTTATGGGCTAGGTTTGTGACAAAATAATCATTTACATCACAATTTGATTATATATAGATGGATCTGTATAGGAGGAATTTGTAAATTACATTGGAAATATTAGTCCATATATAAACAAGGAAAATAGCAGTGCGTGGAGAATGAACAAGAGAACAAAATCCTTTTGTTTTCAGAATTAACTAGAGTTGGTAAGAGATATTAAAAAAAATTAACTTAGAACACATCCAATGAAAGATTTTCTACAGATTATCATCCAAAAATGAATGAAAATGAAAAAGAAGAAGAAAAGTATCTCATTTGAGAACTCATGAGATATTCTTCCTAATAGGTGGTCATCTTTTAATTAATCTATTTATGTTTAGTATTAAATTTAAACAAAAGATCAGATTATGTTAAAATATGATAAATTTTAGATACTAATTTCAAGAAGCTTTATGGTAGGCATGCATAAAGAAACTTTATGGATAGGCACACAAAAATCAAATAATTAATCTGGATTGGATGTTAGTCACTGGACCTATATAAAAAAAGTAATAATTATAGTCACTAGATTTATATCCAAAATAAAAAGTTATATAACTTAAAATATAAAATAAATCCGCAAAGAAAAATATATATAAAAATAATTAAATTAAAAGTTCAAAAATAATAAAATCTTTGACTATGACTGATCATTTGTTTTGCTTAAACTTATAACCTCTTATGTAATTGAAATATTAGGGAAGATATTTTTAAAAAAAGATCTTCGTATTAATTTTGTTTACAAAGACATGTGGAAAAACATAAGAACAAAATAAATACAAATGAACTGAAAATAAATCAACTACTTCCCGGTCCACTCAGAACGGGTTAGTCGAAACCCTAATTCAAAATACAAAGGAAAAAAAACAGATTAGCCGCCACCAGCCAACCCAACACAGTAGGAATGAACTTTCAGATTTCATTTTAGGGTCAGTTTGGATTTACATGTTTTGGAAGCAAAAATTTAGTCTCATTCAGATATTGTAATAGTTCAATTGGTGGCGGTTCGGTTTCACTCGGGTTTGGTCGGATATAGTGACATATTGGAAATATGGTTAAACTCCAAAATACATATCTAAGTTCACAATTTGAATGTTTTTGAAAACTTACATTGACAAAGACTTTGTGGCATGATTAAAAAGTGGTTGTTAAAAAAGGAAAAATTCCATAAAAATACCCCAACTAAATTGTCACTGACTCGTCTTGCAGAAATATTCCTCTGCTTCACCTCGAGGATGTTCCTCTGCTTGAGCTTGGCTCACTTGGAGTCCTCTAGCAATATTATCTTCCGTCTCCATTGATTATTTCCTTCTCCAACACTCTTACAGACCAAATAATCTTCATATACTGGCTCCTTGCTTGTAACCCATGAAAGCAGTCTACAAAAGAGATGAAAAAGAAACATGATGATTTAACAAACATATATGATTCAAGTGTAACCCACATTAAACCATATCACGACATACATGGTAACATGGATCCCGCAAGAACAGATATAGAAGTGAGAACATATATTTGACAATATTGTTCTGTAAGGTCGTGATGTAAGGAGCAGTATCTCTTCACGTTTATTAACAACACTATGATAAGTATTATGAGAAACAAACTAAGCAGGCTTTGTTCTTAAACAGCACCAAGCACACTGCTCAATCAGAAAAAATAATAAGGCATATGAGGAGACCTAGAGCCGTTCGCAAAAGAGTAGACGAAGTGAATCATTCTTAGAACTGACGCTTGTTTCTTTTTAAGAATCTACATCAGATTTCATAAAATAATCAGAGTAGGATGAAAGCAAAAACTTTAAAACGAATCGTCCAACTACCAAGATTTTAGGTACTAACGCTTACAAAATAATTACGCAGAGCCTCCTTAGTTGTTGCTGCTGGCGACCGGATGAGCCAATTGTGCAAATATAAGGCCCGATTAGAAACAAAGCCCATCCGTATGTAGTCTGAATTTAATGAAACGCTGTGTATTGATTGTTCTCCCACGTGGCGCGCCTAGGATCACTGACTTTCTGATCTGGAATCCTAGGTGGCAGCATGAGAAGAGAGAAAACACTTTTATATATATACAGAAAAAAAATAATATTTAGTTTTCTCTCAATTTGTGAAAACTATTTTAAAATATATTTATTATTCAGTTTTGTTATTTTTATTAAAACATATATTTTTTATTAAAAAACATATGTTTATCTAAATGTTTACTAAAATAATATGTTTTGTTATTTTCATTTACTCTTTAAAACTATTATTTTTGGAAATTTTTTATTTTTATAGAGAACTAATGAAGATTTTGGATAATGATTTAAAAATTAGGATACATTTTTTTTATATAGATGGGTATCCTTTCAGAAATTTTAATCAATAAGTTGCATTTTCAAAACTTTTTTTTTAAATTGCTATTTTGGAAAATTTTCATTTTATAGAGAACTACTGTAGATTTAAGCTTTGGATTTAGAAATTAGGATAACAAGAATTTTTGTTGATAGATGAGTATACTTTCATAATTTTCACCAATAGGTTGCATTTTTTAAATAATTATTTTCTTAGAGATTTTTCATTTTTATAGAGAACTATTGTTGATAACAATAATTTTTGATGATCGATAAGTATTCTTTCAGATTTTTTCACGAATAGATTGCATTATTAAAATAATATTTTTAAAAGCTGCTATTTTTGGAAATTTTTCATTTTTATAGGGAACTATTGTAGATTTCGAATTATGATTCAAAAATTAAGATAACAAGATTTTTGTTGATAGATGAGTATTCTTTTATAATTTTTTAGCAGCTGGTTGTATTTTTTAAATATATTTTTTTAAACTGTTATTTTTGGCAAGTTTTCATTTTTATAGAGAACTATTGTAGATTTGAGATTCTGATTCAGAAATTAGGATAACAAGAATTTTTGTTGATGGATGAGTATTCTTTCGGAATTTTTCATCAATTGGTTGCACTTTTTAAATCATTTTTTTAACTGCTATTTTTGGAAAGTTTTCATTTTTTTTAAGGAGAACTATTGTATATTTGAGTTTTTAATTAGAAATTAGGAGAACAAGAATTGTTTTTGATAGATGAGTATTCTTTCAGAATTTTACATCAATAAGTTGTATTTTAAAAATATTTTTTTAAACCGTTATTTTGGAATATTTTCATTTTATAGAAAACTATTGTGGTTGGAGTTTGGTTTAGAAATTAGGATAACAATAAATTTTTTGATAGATGAGCATTCTTTCAGAATTTTTAATCAATAGGTTGCTTTTTTAAAATATTTTTTTTAAAATAATTTTTTTTTAAAAATTGCTTTTTTTTTTGAAAGTTTTCAATTTTTCAGGGAATCATTGTAGATTTAAGGTTGCGAGTTAGAAATTAGGATAACAAAAATTTAACAGATAAATGAATATTTTTTTTAAGAATTTTTCACTAATAGATTGCAATTTTAAAATATTTTTTTTAAACTGTTATATTTGGAAAATTTTCATTTTATTGAGAACAATCGTAGATTTGGCATTCTGATTTAGAAATTAAGATAAACGAGTTTTTTTTTATAATAGTTTATTGTTATCATGTATGTAGTAATACCCTTCAAGTCTTTATACACAAACTACCCTAATTAATATAACCATTCAAAATAACGCAATCAAATAAACGATTATGTTTACCTACCAATGCGAAGATGAATGATGGATCCGATCCTTACTCTTTAGTTTTGCGCAGTGGCGGACCCATTCACACAAAAGAGATGTCAACTGACACCGTATAAATTACAAAAGTTGATTATAGTCACTTCAAAATTTACCATCACATGACCCCTGTAAAATTGGCTTGATGACCCCGCTAGTTTTTTCGGGAGTCTGTGCTTTTTATATCCACATCTCAGAGTTTACACAAGACAAAGTATAAATGAGCAAAAACAATAATCTTGCATTGCTGTCTTTTTGCTTCAAGAAGAGTTGATTCTTTCAAAGTATCAGTAGAATCAAGTGATCATATTTAATTTGGATATATAGTGCCACAGACTGCAAGTAGAAGGCGGTTGGCCAATCAGGGAAGACTTCTTGCGCAATCATCCCATCGTAAAGAGCTCGATCTGGTTGATTGCAGAATAAATAGCATAGACTACGCCTCGCATAAACACTTGGGTACACCGTTCTCCTAGAATCAATGAACTGAGAATAACAGTGAATGGCGGTTTCAAAGTCTTGCTCTAGGAAGGCTTGATCACCATGTTTTCGAACCTCTTGAATATCTTTTACCTCTTCCATCCATTCTTCGAAAGAGTCTGTGCTTTTGTTTTTTCTTCTACACAGGTTCATTTACTCTTTTTATTCTTTCTTCAACCGATGCTTACTAAAAATGTAATTTGTTATGATAAAGTTTCCAGTTTTGTACTCTCTTCTTATATTTTATTTATTATTTTCCGGTTAAAGCTCTTTATTGCTGCTTTAAATCTTTCAACCACCGTTCCACAAAGATGAGTAGATTTCATATCACAAAAACTAGATTTCGTGTGGCATAAGATATGGTCCGTTAGAAATGTCGCTATATATAAGTCCGTTTCCGCCTAAGATTTACTCAGTATCACACAACAAATTTATCCCTCTCTCTCTTTAATTGTTATATCTCTATCTCTCTGTGTGAAAGAACACAATGGCACAACAAAGGATGGGTCCTTCTGGATTTCAACTCGCTGGAGACAACAGTTTCGACGACGGTGCACTAGACTTCGACGGCGTAAAGAATGTGTCCATTGGGGTTCGTGAAAAACAAATCGTTTATATAAGCTTAACGTACTCAAGGGGCGAAAATAAGGAGACGATCACCCACGGAGAACAACCTAACGAGAACATGGAGGTTCTGTCTCTACACACCCTTTTTCATCTCTTTTACATACGCATGCAGTCGATCGATATTGCCAATTACTTTAAATGCATTTAATTTATGTATGCAGATCACGTTTGGAAAAGGTGAAGGGTATTGTAAGACTGTCGGAGGCATTTACAAACGTGGAACTCCGCAGCTTCCAACAGGGTATATTAGCAACTTGTATTTTGTAACCTCCAAAGGACAGAAGACGGAATCGTACGTTCGAGCCGCTGCAGATGAGTCGGATGAGGCTTTCAGTTTCACTGCGGATGGGGAAACCCAATTGGTTGGATTATTCGGACGGTTCGGGCAGAAAGGATTAATCACGATAGGGGCGTTGTTTGCACCAGAATGAAGCCAAGATTAAAGAAGTAAGCAAAGATGAAGGAAGAAGCTGATATAATTATATAAAGAAACATATACAGAAAAATAAACATGTATGGAGTTACGTACATCAAAGTAACAAAATATTGTTAGCAAAAAAAAAGTAATAAAATATCAGTATTTATTTTAAGGCAACAGTGTAGAATTTCAGCATTATTTCAACCCGTACGCAAATATTTTCTTTATATATTATAAATTTCAATTATTTTATAACATTTTAGGAGTAGTTTACTCAATCAGAACACTTAACAAAAATTATTGCGTCAGCTACTTTTGTCGAAGGTGCTTGAACTATAAACAAGCTTAATTAGGTTATGGATTAAACTAAAGTTCTTAAGGGATATTTTTAATCAACTGGATACACTTCTTTTTTCTGTTGAACGAACTGGATACACTCTTTCTGAGTCCTCTTTTGTTGACATCATTTAACACCACCGAGTCTCTAAACTACTATATATAACTTGCGTGTTTTTCAATTCTTTAAATTTTTGAAAAACAAAACACATACCAACAATTATATTTAGTTATAATTAGGTTAAATAAAAATGACTGTTGGTTGGATTATTTTAATTATTTGATTGCATTAATTTGAATGGCTGTTTTGATTCTAAGAAAATCTATTAAAACGAGAATGTATGGAACAATTACAGAACAATTTGAATAATTATATTAATTCGAGTATAGTTATTAAACGAATACTTGTGAGGGCATTACTAAAATGTAACTATACTAAGAGGATCTTTAAATTTAGTCATCTAAATGTCCGAACACGAGTCTACGACATGAAATACAAGAAAACAACACATCTATTAACTCACTCACCCTGTCGGTATATTTTGTTAATTAACCATGGAATTTATTTATGGGCTTATTTAATTTGTTTAATAACCAAAAAAGTGAAAATTAGTTTTGTAGAGAAAGAGAATAGAGAGAGATAGGAAGAGAAAAACAGAGAAAGAAAGAGAGACAGTGTGTGTTTTGGTTACTTAGCAAATTTGTTTTTTTTTTGTGGTTATAGAGTGTAATTCTGCTTATTTATTAACAAATGATCAACAGTTGACCAAAAACATTATTTATAATCAGCAAAAATAAATTTCACCTTATAATTTTTTTATTCAATCATGGGTCAGTAATAGTTAGATTTTAAATAAATGATATAAATAAGTAACTATGGGCTGGACATCACAATTGGTTGCATTAAACTAATTTGGGTTACTGTATTTGGTAGAGTAATTAACTGTTTACGAAGATTAGATGTTTTGAAAAAATCTTTCACCTTTTATACTACTATGAGCATCATTAATAATAGGTTTTTATTTTTTGTCAAAATAATAGGTTTCTGAAACTGAATCTCTGAATATAAATTTAAGAATATTTAACATAAGACAATTTTTTAATTAAAACTAAAAATTTGCTGGATTGACATATGTATAATATATACTATTAAAAAGGGATTATCTTAGAAATCTATTATACAAAGATTAGATTGTTGCACTTACTCATTAACTATTTATTATTTCAAATCATATTTTTATTTTCTGTAGCTATAAAATATTTTAAATTAAATAATTTATTACTCCTTGTTATATTTACGAAACTAATTATAGGAACCACATTTATGAATGGAATTTCACAAAATTGCATAGAGTAATAAATGAAATCAAATGAATTTAATAAAATAAATGTAGATTGATAAAGTTATATAAGGAAACTTGTGTTTGTAACTAAATATTTCCATTGCTGATTTTCAGTATAATAGGATACATTAATTATGTTTTAATCTAAGGCTGTGGTATGACTTTAAATATTTGCAAAACACAGCAATGCCTAAAAAAAGTCTTGGTTTTAATTGTATTGATGAATAGATTTTATCTCTCTCTAGTCGAGTTATCTTCTTATTTTTTGTTTAACTAACCCCCAAGTATTAAGAAACAAAAACAAAAGAAAAACTAACCCAAGTTAGAAGCCCACTCAATTAACCCAATCCCGACTCAGTGATAAGCAAACTACCGATATATTCAATTCAGTTTAACACTAAATTTAAAATGTTTAAGCCAATGATGTGAAAACAAACGGTAGGTATATTTCTGAAATATGTTTCTCTGGAGTATTTAAGGTTTTATTATACAGAGGACCTCTATTGCAGAGTTCACTAGTATCTCATGAATTAATTTAAAATTTTATTACTGTTTAATTAAATTTATATTTTATCACTAGTATTAAATTTATACTTTAAATATTTTAAAGTATTTTTAAATATTTTAGATGTAGCTTCAACATTAATATAGTTACTCGATTATATGTTTAAATTTATTTGATAAACAAAAGAGTAAAGCCTTTCTGTAATGAAAGTACATCTTATCTATTAATTTCACTGCTACAAATAAAAATGGTAAAATAATAAGTCTTTCTAACATCCCCTATATATTAATAGAGAAACATTTGAAAAGTTATAACATGTATTTTATACTAATTAAAAAACGTTCTTGCTGATGTGTCATGCAATTAAGCTATTAATTTTGCTTACGTGTCAGCTTAGAATTCAATTGCATAATTTGTTTGTCCAAATCCAATTGCTAGAGAATGTAATATTTAGAGGAAATATAAGTGTATCACGTTTTTATAAAGGGATGTAGTACTACGAAATATGATTTATGACATACCGTAACAAACATATAAACTATGGTTGAACATTAAAAAAAAAAACATAACTTGCTATTGATATCATAAGAACTTGGCGATTGATAAACATGTGCATGGTATTTTAGCTTTTTTGATAAACAATAGTACGATACTAAACCATAAACAAGGGTGTTGGTAAACAATGGTCAACCATAAAAAGTTGACAAAGAGAACTATGATGATAGTTTATACATTTAAAAACAACGATGATAATTTATATATCCGAAAAAATTGATAAACAAACAAAACCGGACATGTTCTTCTGTTAGTCTAGAGTAACAGTTATAATATTTAAATTCTCAAGAAAAAATTCAACATAAAACCTTGGTAGCCATTATAGTTATGGCATAAAATCTCTATATAACTGAGAATTGGAAAACAGAAGAAGGTGTTTGGTTTTAAATTTTTAATTGAACCAACAAAATTAAATAAAAAATCGGTTGGTATAGAATATTAATATTAATTTTCGTAAACCAGTACCGAGACATGGAAGAGATTGACATCTATTTAGGTATAAATGATGTTTTCCTTTTTAGATCAAACAATTAAATAGTACTAATTTAATAGGGGATAGTTAAAAATCAAATAAAATATATTTGATACACACATCGGAATGATGAAAATATAGGAAATTTATATTTAATATGACAAACTTTGGCAGCAAGGCAAGATTTGATAATATATGGAAGTCGTCTACGATATATAACCTAATAATGTATCTAGAAAATTTAAAAAAAACATAGCTTCTTAATTAGAATACAAAACCGATTTTAGTAATGCAAGTAAAACAATTAATTAAAAATAAGTAAAAATTATGTACTGGTTCAACCAGTGGTTAAACCGCTAGCCGGGTCGCTGGATTTTATCAATTTTTTAAATAATAGTTTTCTCCCAATGTTTTGAAAACCGGACGAGATATTGATTCGGCATTGTCGGACCGGTCCAATCGGTTTATCCGAGTTTTATTCTAATATAAATTGAATATATATATATATATATATGTACAATTATAAAATTATTTTTATAAAATATATTATTATTAGAATATAACTAAAATGATAAAAATAAAATTAAAAATTAAAAAATAGTATAAAATTTAATGAAAACTAATTTATTTAGAAATGTATTTTTTAAAATGATTTTAATGAAATACTGTTTTTGATTTTTTTTTTAAATAACTTGAATTTGAGAAAATCGGGGTTTAATATTGAACCGGGTCACCGGTTTTACTGAATTGACAAGTTTTGACCAAATTTACCGGTTTAACTCAAATCCGTTTTTTAGTATAATTCGAAACCGGTTAGGAGAGCATGTCATGGGATCGGTTGGTCCGGTCTGATTTCAAAACACATTTTTTCCTAAAACTCAAACTAGATTACATATCGGATCATATCACCAGGTTTACTGGTCCGACTGCGAATCCGAGTCAGATTTCAAACACACAATTAATGAAACTATTTTTGTTTGTACAAAACCCACAATTCTGATTTATAATTTCTTTCTAAAATTGTAGAGTATTATTCTGCTAAAACATTATTAGTTTAAATAATATTATATAACTTTTGTTATTTAATAATAGTTTTACCCCGCACAAGGTGCGGATCTTGACCTAGTTATGTTTAAACATCACTATAAATAATGATGCAGTAATATTTTTAAATGTTTGGTAGGAAATAAAAAATCTAGAAGGGGACGTTGCGATGGACACCGAAAGCGGTGAGGTAGACATCAGTGTTTCTTCCGTAAAACCCGATTATCTTCCTGCCTCCTCCTCCTCGGAGCACAAATGGCGTCCCATCCTCGGGTCCATATCGGGGCGCTATTTTTCTCTTGTGCAACCGGAACGTGAGGGAGGTAATGTAGTTGTCGTTGTAGGTGCCCTCGACAGCTTCAATGTAGTCATCATCATCGATTAAAACCTATAACAAAAAACCTATATTATAGATCATGAGTTAGAAAAATAAAATAAGAAAACTCACGTCATCATATGTAATATGTGTTGCATTCCCGTGAACGGCTCCGATTACAACTGCCTTGTTGTTGGAGTAATCAAATTTGACAAAGGCCACGCCAGTATCACTTTGTCCTACACTTATTTTCTTCACATTATCGAAGAAGCCATCGTCCCATTCGTTTTCTCCAACTCCATTGGTCGCTTCTACTCCTCTGGGGAATACAAAATGGGACTTGGCATCGTTCGCCCCAGTAGGAAGTGGAACGAAACTCGGATAGTAGGTAAGATGACGAGTTCGAAACCCAACCAACTCATTTATTTCAATTTCGTGAAACTTATCTCCCTTGACAATATAAATACACGTATTTCCGTTTTCATTAATGCAACACAATGCGAGACCATTACTTTTCTCGTCGATGAAGTAACTTGGTCTTTCTGAGTCGTCAACTAGTATATTTGACCATATAGGAACTAGCACATTCATGAACTTCATCCACTCTACGGATTCTCCATCCCCATTTTTAATCGTATCTTTTGTCACCCAAATCTCAATATTCCTTGTGTTCCAGTCTTGCTCTAAAATAGAAAATCGATCTCTCCTATAAATCTCAAGAACTCTAACATTTGATAGATCGTTTTTGCCAGGCAAGTTACAATAGGGTTTGAGACTTTCAATAGAAAAATCAAAACTTAGAATAAAAGGCTGGCGTGCACTTTTTTTAACAGCAATCCAATACAAAGTTCCATTCAGAGATATAGTATAGCTACCCCAAACCATACTCCAGCTATGGGATGAAAACTCGTACGATTTCCATGCATTGGATCCAACCTCCGTGGTATTAACATACCTGGTGTCATAATTCATACGAGACCCAAAGAGCTTGTAATGGTTGTCGGGTTTACTATAGTCGTATCCCATCCCAATGAACCAACAAAATGATGGTTTCGATTTGATCCATCTAATACGTCTTAACCATGGGTTGCAAATCCCGAAGCCCGTAGATGTGGCATAAATCAATAATCCCTCGCAATAGTGCATTCTCATGACCATCCTATGTTCATAGTTGGGAATATCGGAGGGTAAGTCATGCACTTCTATAGATGGACCGTCGAAATTAACGTCTACTGAACAAGTCTTAGATTCGGAAATCAAGACGAACTGTGGACGAGCCAAATGATTGTTAATGAACTTCAAATCATTTAAAAGAGTGTTCCATCGTTTGCAAACAGATCTGAATCGAGCTACAGATTTCAGTGGAATCCGAGAGAGTATACTTTCCTCCAGTTCCCACAAAAGATGCTCTTGCTGCATTATATTATCTGTTATGGGCTAGGTTTGTGACAAAATAATCATTTACATCACAATTTGATTATATATAGATGGATCTGTATAGGAGGAATTTGTAAATTACATTGGAAATATTAGTCCATATATAAACAAGGAAAATAGCAGTGCGTGGAGAATGAACAAGAGAACAAAATCCTTTTGTTTTCAGAATTAACTAGAGTTGGTAAGAGATATTAAAAAAAATTAACTTAGAACACATCCAATGAAAGATTTTCTACAGATTATCATCCAAAAATGAATGAAAATGAAAAAGAAGAAGAAAAGTATCTCATTTGAGAACTCATGAGATATTCTTCCTAATAGGTGGTCATCTTTTAATTAATCTATTTATGTTTAGTATTAAATTTAAACAAAAGATCAGATTATGTTAAAATATGATAAATTTTAGATACTAATTTCAAGAAGCTTTATGGTAGGCATGCATAAAGAAACTTTATGGATAGGCACACAAAAATCAAATAATTAATCTGGATTGGATGTTAGTCACTGGACCTATATAAAAAAAGTAATAATTATAGTCACTAGATTTATATCCAAAATAAAAAGTTATATAACTTAAAATATAAAATAAATCCGCAAAGAAAAATATATATAAAAATAATTAAATTAAAAGTTCAAAAATAATAAAATCTTTGACTATGACTGATCATTTGTTTTGCTTAAACTTATAACCTCTTATGTAATTGAAATATTAGGGAAGATATTTTTAAAAAAAGATCTTCGTATTAATTTTGTTTACAAAGACATGTGGAAAAACATAAGAACAAAATAAATACAAATGAACTGAAAATAAATCAACTACTTCCCGGTCCACTCAGAACGGGTTAGTCGAAACCCTAATTCAAAATACAAAGGAAAAAAAACAGATTAGCCGCCACCAGCCAACCCAACACAGTAGGAATGAACTTTCAGATTTCATTTTAGGGTCAGTTTGGATTTACATGTTTTGGAAGCAAAAATTTAGTCTCATTCAGATATTGTAATAGTTCAATTGGTGGCGGTTCGGTTTCACTCGGGTTTGGTCGGATATAGTGACATATTGGAAATATGGTTAAACTCCAAAATACATATCTAAGTTCACAATTTGAATGTTTTTGAAAACTTACATTGACAAAGACTTTGTGGCATGATTAAAAAGTGGTTGTTAAAAAAGGAAAAATTCCATAAAAACCCCAACTAAATTGTCACTGACTCGTCTTGCAGAAATATTCCTCTGCTTCACCTCGAGGATGTTCCTCTGCTTGAGCTTGGCTCACTTGGAGTCCTCTAGCAATATTATCTTCCGTCTCCATTGATTATTTCCTTCTCCAACACTCTTACAGACCAAATAATCTTCATATACTGGCTCCTTGCTTGTAACCCATGAAAGCAGTCTACAAAAGAGATGAAAAAGAAACATGATGATTTAACAAACATATATGATTCAAGTGTAACCCACATTAAACCATATCACGACATACATGGTAACATGGATCCCGCAAGAACAGATATAGAAGTGAGAACATATATTTGACAATATTGTTCTGTAAGGTCGTGATGTAAGGAGCAGTATCTCTTCACGTTTATTAACAACACTATGATAAGTATTATGAGAAACAAACTAAGCAGGCTTTGTTCTTAAACAGCACCAAGCACACTGCTCAATCAGAAAAAATAATAAGGCATATGAGGAGACCTAGAGCCGTTCGCAAAAGAGTAGACGAAGTGAATCATTCTTAGAACTGACGCTTGTTTCTTTTTAAGAATCTACATCAGATTTCATAAAATAATCAGAGTAGGATGAAAGCAAAAACTTTAAAACGAATCGTCCAACTACCAAGATTTTAGGTACTAACGCTTACAAAATAATTACGCAGAGCCTCCTTAGTTGTTGCTGCTGGCGACCGGATGAGCCAATTGTGCAAATATAAGGCCCGATTAGAAACAAAGCCCACCCGTATGTAGTCTGAATTTAATGAAACGCTGTGTATTGATTGTTCTCCCACGTGGCGCGCCTAGGATCACTGACTTTCTGATCTGGAATCCTAGGTGGCAGCATGAGAAGAGAGAAAACACTTTTATATATATACAGAAAAAAAATAATATTTAGTTTTCTCTCAATTTGTGAAAACTATTTTAAAATATATTTATTATTCAGTTTTGTTATTTTTATTAAAACATATATTTTTTATTAAAAAACATATGTTTATCTAAATGTTTACTAAAATAATATGTTTTGTTATTTTCATTTACTCTTTAAAACTATTATTTTTGGAAATTTTTTATTTTTATAGAGAACTAATGAAGATTTTGGATAATGATTTAAAAATTAGGATACATTTTTTTTATATAGATGGGTATCCTTTCAGAAATTTTAATCAATAAGTTGCATTTTCAAAACTTTTTTTTTAAATTGCTATTTTGGAAAATTTTCATTTTATAGAGAACTACTGTAGATTTAAGCTTTGGATTTAGAAATTAGGATAACAAGAATTTTTGTTGATAGATGAGTATACTTTCATAATTTTCACCAATAGGTTGCATTTTTTAAATAATTATTTTCTTAGAGATTTTTCATTTTTATAGAGAACTATTGTTGATAACAATAATTTTTGATGATCGATAAGTATTCTTTCAGATTTTTTCACGAATAGATTGCATTATTAAAATAATATTTTTAAAAGCTGCTATTTTTGGAAATTTTTCATTTTTATAGGGAACTATTGTAGATTTCGAATTATGATTCAAAAATTAAGATAACAAGATTTTTGTTGATAGATGAGTATTCTTTTATAATTTTTTAGCAGCTGGTTGTATTTTTTAAATATATTTTTTTAAACTGTTATTTTTGGCAAGTTTTCATTTTTATAGAGAACTATTGTAGATTTGAGATTCTGATTCAGAAATTAGGATAACAAGAATTTTTGTTGATGGATGAGTATTCTTTCGGAATTTTTCATCAATTGGTTGCACTTTTTAAATCATTTTTTTAACTGCTATTTTTGGAAAGTTTTCATTTTTTTTAAAGAGAACTATTGTATATTTGAGTTTTTAATTAGAAATTAGGAGAACAAGAATTGTTTTTGATAGATGAGTATTCTTTCAGAATTTTACATCAATAAGTTGTATTTTAAAAATATTTTTTTAAACCGTTATTTTGGAATATTTTCATTTTATAGAAAACTATTTTGGTTGGAGTTTGGTTTAGAAATTAGGATAACAATAAATTTTTTGATAGATGAGCATTCTTTCAGAATTTTTAATCAATAGGTTGCTTTTTAAAAATATTTTTTTTAAAATAATTTTTTTTTAAAAATTGCTTTTTTTTTTGAAAGTTTTCAATTTTTCAGGGAATCATTGTAGATTTAAGGTTGCGAGTTAGAAATTAGGATAACAAAAATTTAACAGATAAATGAATATTTTTTTTAAGAATTTTTCACTAATAGATTGCAATTTTAAAATATTTTTTTTAAACTGTTATATTTTTTATTGAGAACAATCGTAGATTTGGCATTCTGATTTAGAAATTAAGATAAACGAGTTTTTTTTTATAATAGTTTATTGTTATCATGTATGTAGTAATACCCTTCAAGTCTTTATACACAAACTACCCTAATTAATATAACCATTCAAAATAACGCAATCAAATAAACGATTATGTTTACCTACCAATGCGAAGATGAATGATGGATCCGATCCTTACTCTTTAGTTTTGCGCAGTGGCGGACCCATTCACACAAAAGAGATGTCAACTGACACCGTATAAATTACAAAAGTTGATTATAGTCACTTCAAAATTTACCATCACATGACCCCTGTAAAATTGGCTTGATGACCCCGCTAGTTTTTTCGGGAGTCTGTGCTTTTTATATCCACATCTCAGAGTTTACACAAGACAAAGTATAAATGAGCAAAAACAATAATCTTGCATTGCTGTCTTTTTGCTTCAAGAAGAGTTGATTCTTTCAAAGTATCAGTAGAATCAAGTGATCATATTTAATTTGGATATATAGTGCCACAGACTGCAAGTAGAAGGCGGTTGGCCAATCAGGGAAGACTTCTTGCGCAATCATCCCATCGTAAAGAGCTCGATCTGGTTGATTGCAGAATAAATAGCATAGACTACGCCTCGCATAAACACTTGGGTACACCGTTCTCCTAGAATCAATGAACTGAGAATAACAGTGAATGGCGGTTTCAAAGTCTTGCTCTAGGAAGGCTTGATCACCATGTTTTCGAACCTCTTGAATATCTTTTACCTCTTCCATCCATTCTTCGAAAGAGTCTGTGCTTTTGTTTTTTCTTCTACACAGGTTCATTTACTCTTTTTATTCTTTCTTCAACCGATGCTTACTAAAAATGTAATTTGTTATGATAAAGTTTCCAGTTTTGTACTCTCTTCTTATATTTTATTTATTATTTTCCGGTTAAAACTCTTTATTGCTGCTTTAAATCTTTCAACCACCGTTCCACAAAGATGAGTAGATTTCATATCACAAAAACTAGATTTCGTGTGGCATAAGATATGGTCCGTTAGAAATGTCGCTATATATAAGTCCGTTTCCGCCTAAGATTTACTCAGTATCACACAACAAATTTATCCCTCTCTCTCTTTAATTGTTATATCTCTATCTCTCTGTGTGAAAGAACACAATGGCACAACAAAGGATGGGTCCTTCTGGATTTCAACTCGCTGGAGACAACAGTTTCGACGACGGTGCACTAGACTTCGACGGCGTAAAGAATGTGTCCATTGGGGTTCGTGAAAAACAAATCGTTTATATAAGCTTAACGTACTCAAGGGGCGAAAATAAGGAGACGATCACCCACGGAGAACAACCTAACGAGAACATGGAGGTTCTGTCTCTACACACCCTTTTTCATCTCTTTTACATACGCATGCAGTCGATCGATATTGCCAATTACTTTAAATGCATTTAATTTATGTATGCAGATCACGTTTGGAAAAGGTGAAGGGTATTGTAAGACTGTCGGAGGCATTTACAAACGTGGAACTCCGCAGCTTCCAACAGGGTATATTAGCAACTTGTATTTTGTAACCTCCAAAGGACAGAAGACGGAATCGTACGTTCGAGCCGCTGCAGATGAGTCGGATGAGGCTTTCAGTTTCACTGCGGATGGGGAAACCCAATTGGTTGGATTATTCGGACGGTTCGGGCAGAAAGGATTAATCACGATAGGGGCGTTGTTTGCACCAGAATGAAGCCAAGATTAAAGAAGTAAGCAAAGATGAAGGAAGAAGCTGATATAATTATATAAAGAAACATATACAGAAAAATAAACATGTATGGAGTTACGTACATCAAAGTAACAAAATATTGTTAGCAAAAAAAAAAGTAATAAAATATCAGTATTTATTTTAAGGCAACAGTGTAGAATTTCAGCATTATTTCAACCCGTACGCAAATATTTTCTTTATATATTATAAATTTCAATTATTTTATAACATTTTAGGAGTAGTTTACTCAATCAGAACACTTAACAAAAATTATTGCGTCAGCTACTTTTGTCGAAGGTGCTTGAACTATAAACAAGCTTAATTAGGTTATGGACTAAACTAAAGTTCTTAAGGGATATTTTTAATTAACTGGATACACTTCTTTTTTTCTGTTGAACGAACTGGATACACTCTTTCTGAGTCCTCTTTTGTTGACATCATTTAACACCACCGAGTCTCTAAACTACTATATATAACATGCGTGTTTTTCAATTCTTTTAATTTTTGAAAAACAAAACACATACCAACAATTATATTTAGTTATAATTAGGTTAAATAAAAATGACTGTTGGTTGGATTATTTTAGTTATTTGATTGCATTAATTTGAATGGCTGTTTTGATTCTAAGAAAATCTATTAAAACGAGAATGTATGGAACAATTACAGAACAATTTGAATAATTATATTAATTCGAGTATAGTTATTAAACGAATACTTGTGAGGGCATTACTAAAATGTAACTATACTAAGAGGATCTTTAAATTTAGTCATCTAAATGTCCGAACACGAGTCTACGACATGAAATACAAGAAAACAAAACATCTATTAACTCACTCACCTTGTCGGTATATTTTGTTAATTAACCATGGAATTTATTTATGGGCTTATTTAATTTGTTTAATAACCAAAAAAGTGAAAATTAGTTTTGTAGAGAAAGAGAATAGAGAGAGATAGGAAGAGAAAAACAGAGAAAGAAAGAGAGACAGTGTGTGTTTTGGTTACTTAGCAAATTTGTTTTTTTTTTTGTGGTTATAGAGTGTAGTTCTGCTTATTTATTAACAAGAGAAATTGCACCTTATATACATGAAAAAACATAAATACACTGATTAACCAAAATCTCCCTCTCTCTCCTATTTTCTCTTCCTATCTCTCTCTACTCTCTCTCTCAAAATCTAAATTTTCTTTTTTTTTTGGTTATTTGGCAAATAAGCCCTATTAACAAATGATCAACAGTTGACCAAAAACATTATTTATAATCAGCAAAAATAAATTTCACCTTATAATTTTTTTATTCAATCATGGGTCAGTAATAGTTAGATTTTAAATAAATGATATAAATAAGTAACTATGGGCTGGACATCACAATTGGTTGCATTAAACTAATTTGGGTTACTGTATTTGGTAGAGTAATTAACTGTTTACGAAGATTAGATGTTTTGAAAAAATCTTTCACCTTTTATACTACTATGAGCATCATTAATAATAGGTTTTTATTTTTTGTCAAAATAATAGGTTTCTGAAACTGAATCTCTGAATATAAATTTAAGAATATTTAACATAAGACAATTTTTTAATTAAAACTAAAAATTTGCTGGATTGACATATGTATAATATATACTATTAAAAAGGGATTATCTTAGAAATCTATTATACAAAGATTAGATTGTTGCACTTACTCATTAACTATTTATTATTTCAAATCATATTTTTATTTTCTGTAGCTATAAAATATTTTAAATTAAATAATTTATTACTCCTTGTTATATTTACGAAACTAATTATAGGAACCACATTTATGAATGGAATTTCACAAAATTGCATAGAGTAATAAATGAAATCAAATGAATTTAATAAAATAAATGTAGGGTCTGACTGGTGACCATTCGGGAAACAAGAGGAATGGATTAAAAGGAATGTTCGGGAATAAAATAGCAGGAATGAAAAGGAATGGTCGTTCCTTATCACTTTTAACAAGGAATACTTTTGTTCTTTAATTCTCTACAAAAAAAGGAATGAAAGGGAATGAGAGGGAATTATTATTCCTTGTGAATGGTGATTTTTTTCAGGAACGTTAAGGAATGCATTATTCCCTGCCGTTCACTGGTCACCATTCATACCCGTAGATTGATAAAGTTATATAAGGAAACTTGTGTTTGTAACTAAATATTTCCATTGCTGATTTTCAGTATAATAGGATACATTAATTATGTTTTAATCTAAGGCTGTGGTATGACTTTAAATATTTGCAAAACACAGCAATGCCTAAAAAAAAGTCTTGGTTTTAATTGTATTGATGAATAGATTTTATCTCTCTCTAGTCGAGTTATCTTCTTATTTTTTGTTTAACTAACCCCCAAGTATTAAGAAACAAAAACAAAAGAAAAACTAACCCAAGTTAGAAGCCCACTCAATTAACCCAATCCCGACTCAGTGATAAGCAAACTACCGATATATTCAATTCAGTTTAACACTAAATTTAAAATGTTTAAGCCAATGATGTGAAAACAAACGGTAGGTATATTTCTGAAATATGTTTCTCTGGAGTATTTAAGGTTTTATTATACAGAGGACCTCTATTGCAGAGTTCACTAGTATCTCATGAATTAATTTAAAATGTTATTACTGTTTAATTAAATTTATATTTTATCACTAGTATTAAATTTATACTTTAAATATTTTAAAGTATTTTTAAATATTTTAGATGTAGCTTCAACATTAATATAGTTACTCGATTATATGTTTAAATTTATTTGATAAACAAAAGGATAAAGCCTTTCTGTAATGAAAATACATCTTATCTATTAATTTCACTGCTAGCTACAAATAAAAATGGTAAAATAATAAGTCTTTCTAACATTATGTTTAAACATCACTATAAATAATGATGCAGTAATATTTTTAAATGTTTGGTAGGAAATAAAAAATCTAGAAGGGGACGTTGCGATGGACACCGAAAGCGGTGAGGTAGACATCAGTGTTTCTTCCGTAAAACCCGATTATCTTCCTGCCTCCTCCTCCTCGGAGCACAAATGGCGTCCCATCCTCGGGTCCATATCGGGGCGCTATTTTTCTCTTGTGCAACCGGAACGTGAGGGAGGTAATGTAGTTGTCGTTGTAGGTGCCCTCGACAGCTTCAATGTAGTCATCATCATCGATTAAAACCTATAACAAAAAACCTATATTATAGATCATGAGTTAGAAAAATAAAATAAGAAAACTCACGTCATCATATGTAATATGTGTTGCATTCCCGTGAACGGCTCCGATTACAACTGCCTTGTTGTTGGAGTAATCAAATTTGACAAAGGCCACGCCAGTATCACTTTGTCCCACACTTATTTTCTTCACATTATCGAAGAAGCCATCGTCCCATTCGTTTTCTCCAACTCCATTGGTCGCTTCTACTCCTCTGGGGAATGCAAAATGGGACTTGGCATCGTTCGCCCCAGTAGGAAGTGGAACGAAACTCGGATAGTATGTAAGATGACGAGTTCCAAACCCAACCAACTCATTTATTTCAATTTCGTGAAACTTATCTCCCTTGACAATATAAATACACGTATTTCCGTTTTTATTAATGCAACACAATGCGAGACCATTACTTTTCTCGTCGATGAAGTAACTTGGTCTTTCTAAGTCGTCAACTACTATATTTGACCATATAGGAACTAGCACATTCATGAACTTCATCCACTCTACGGATTCTCCATCCCCATTTTTAATCGTATCTTTTGTCACCCAAATCTCAATATTCCTTGTGTTCCAGTCTTGCTCTAAAATAGAAAATCGATCTCTCCTATAAATCTCAAGAACTCTAACATTTGATAGATCGTTTTTGCCAGGCAAGTTACAATAGGGTTTGAGACTTTCAATAGAAAAATCAAAACTTAGAATAAGAGGCTGGCGTGCACTTTTTTTAACAGCAATCCAATACAAAGTTCCATTCAGAGATATAGTATAGCTAGAGCAAATCATACTCCAGCTATGGGATGAAAACTCGTACGATTTCCATGCATTGGATCCAACCTCCGTGGTATTAACATACCTGGTGTCATAATTCATACGAGACCCAAAGATCTTGTAATGGTTGTCGGGTTTACTATAGTCGTATCCCATCCCAATGAACCAACAAAATGATGGTTTCGATTTGATCCATCTAATACGTCTTAACCATGGGTTGCAAATCCCGAAGCCCGTAGATGTGGCATAAATCAATAATCCCTCGCAATAGTGCATTCTCATGACCATCCTATGTTCATAGTTGGGAATATCGGAGGGTAAGTCATGCACTTCTATAGAAGGACCGTCGAAATTAACGTCTACTGAACAAGTCTTAGATTCGGAAATCAAGACGAACTGTGGACGAGCCAAATGATTGTTAATGAACTTCAAATCATTTAAAAGAGTGTTCCATCGTTTGCAAACAGATCTGAATCGAGCTACAGATTTCAGTGGAATCCGAGAGAGTATACTTTCCTCCAGTTCCCACAAAAGATGCTCTTGCTGCATTATATTATCTGTTATGGTCTAGGTTTGTGACAAAATAATCATTTACATCACAATTTGATTATATATAGATGGATCTGTATAGGAGGAATTTGTAAATTACATTGGAAATATTAGTCCATATATAAACAAGGAAAATAGCAGTGCGTGGAGAATGAACAGGAGAACAAAATCCTTTTGTTTTCAGAATTAACTAGAGTTGGTAAGAGATATTAAAAAAATTAACTTAGAACACATCCAATGAAAGATTTTC
The DNA here is from genome assembly GCF_000309985.2 of Brassica rapa. NCBI lineage: Eukaryota > Viridiplantae > Streptophyta > Magnoliopsida > Brassicales > Brassicaceae > Brassica > Brassica rapa. The sequence goes on from NC_024801.2 coordinate 27,037,546, forward strand.
TACAGATTATCATCCAAAAATGAATGAAAATGAAAAAGAAGAAGAAAAGTATCTCATTTGAGAACTCATGAGATATTCTTCCTAATAGGTGGTCATATTTTAATTAATCTATTTATGTTTAGTATTAAATTTAAACAAAAGATCAGATTATGTTAAAATATGATAAATTTTAGATACTAATTTCAAGAAGCTTTATGGTAGGCATGCATAAAGAAACTTTATAGATAGGCACACAAAAATCAAATAATTAATTTGGATTGGATGTTAGTCACTGGACCTGTATAAAAAAAGTAATAATTATAGTCACTAGATTTATATCCAAAATAAATAGTTATATAACTTAAAATATAAAATAAATCCGCAAAGAAAAATATATATAAAAATAATTAAATTAAAAAATCAAAAATAATAAAATCTTTGATTATGACTGATCATTTGTTTTGCTTAAACTTATAACCTCTTATGTAATTGTAATATTAGGGAAGATATTTTAAAAAAAAAGATCTTCGTATTAATTTTGTTTACAAAGACATGTGGAAAAACATAAGAACAAAATAAATACAAATGAACTGAAAATAAATCAACAACTTTCCGGTCCACTCAGAACGGGTTAGTCGAAACCCTAATTCAAAATACAAAGGAAAAAAACAGATTAGCCGCCACCAGCCAACCCAACACAGTAGGAATGAACTTTCGGATTTCATTTTAGGATCAGTTCGGATTTACATGTTTTGGAAGCAAAAATTTAGTCTCATTCAGATATTGTAATAGTTCAATTTGGTGGCGGTTCGGTTTCACTCAGGTTTGGTCGGATATAGTGACATATTGGAAATATGGGTAAACTCCAAAATACATATCTAAGTTCACAATTTGAATGTTTTTGAAAACTTACATTGACAAAGACTTTGTGGCATGATTAAAAAGTGGTTGTTAAAAAAGGAAAAATTCCATAAAAATACCCCAACTAAATTTTGCTATGTTTTTTAATACCCAAACCATTTCGGTACCTACTTTAATATCTCAACTAATTATTTTACCAATTTTAATACACAAAATTTTAAAATTGTGCTCATTTTAATACCCAAATTTTATTTTTTAATCAAAAATACTAATAAGTTCAAAATAAATTGAAAAAGTCTCTAAAATTTTTAATTTTGTTTTTAAAATTCCCACTTTTATTTTAAATTATAGGAAAGAAAGTAACTAAATTATGGAGAATGATGCATAATTCTATACAAATAGAATTTTTAGAGAATTATTGTATATTTAGGATTATGGTTTATAAATTAGGATAAAAAGAATTTTTGTTGATAAACGAGTATTCTTTCAGAATTTTTCATCAATAGGTTGCATTTGCAAAATATTTCTTTAAGAACTATTATTTTCGAAAGTTTTCATTTTTATAGAGAAATTTATATATTTGGGATTCTAATTTATAAATTAGGATAACAAAAAAATTTTATGAAAGATGAGTATTTTTTCAGAATGTTTCATGAATATGTTGCATTTTTTTAATATTTTTTAAAAAAACTTGATTTTTTTTTATTTTAAAGAGAACTATTGTAGATTTTGGATTCTAATTTAAAAAATAGGATAAAAAGAATTTTTGTTGATAGATGAATATTTTTTCAGAATTTTTCATCAATAGGTTGTATTTTTTTTAATATTGTTTTTAAAACTGCTATATTTGGAAAGTTTTCATTTTTATATTGAACTATTGTAGATTTGACATTGTGATATAGAAATTAGGATACGAACTTTTGATTATAGATGAGTATTCTTTCAGAATATATAATCAATAGATTGTATTTTAAAATATTTTTTAAAAAACTGCTATTTTTGGATAGTTTTCATTTTTTATAGATAACTAATAAATATTTGGGATTCTAATTTAGAAATTAGGATAACAAATTTTTTTATGGTAGATGAGTATTCTTTCAAAAAAATTTATCAATAGGTTGCATTTTTTAAGTATTTTTCTAAAAAATTATTATTCTTAGAAAGGTTTTATTTTTATAAAAAACTAATGTAGATTTTGATTTTGATTTAAAAATTAGGATAAAAACAATTTTTTTGATAGATGGGTATCCTTTCAGTATTTTTAATCAATATTTTGCATTTTCAAATAAAAAAATAATAATTGCTATTTTGGAAAAAAAAATCATTTTATAGAGAACTATTGTAGATTTGGGCTTTGGATTTAGAAATTAACAAGAATTTTGTTGATAGATGAAAATTTTGTTGATAGATGAAAATCCTTTCATGATTTTTAATCAATAAGTTGCATTTTCAAATATTTTTTAAAAAATAATTGCTATTTTGGAAATTTTTATTTTAGAAATTAGGATAACAAGAGTTTCTGTTGATAGATGAGTATTCTTTTACAATTTTTAATCAATAGGTTTTATTTTTTAAATATTTTTTCAAACTAATATTTTTGGAAAGTTTTCATTTTTATAGAGAATTATTATAATCTGCTATTTTTGGAAAATATGTTTATTTTATTTATAATATTATAATCTATTATAAAAAAATATAAGTAGCCAAACAATTATAAAATCATTTTAAATTATTCACTGTTTTTGTTTTTTACGCATTTCAAAAATTTTACTATCCATTTTTTTGTTATTAGAAATTATATATAAGGTGATGAGTAGAATAAACAAAAATAATTAATTTTTAGTTACTGTGTTTAGTTGGTTGAACTGTATAAATGTTTCATTTCACTTAAATCTGTTTATGAATTTTGTTTCCAATTAGTATCCAAATAGTTTAATGGACCCTCCCCTTAAATCTACAACCCTACATTTTTATGTTTTATTTTTTCTTAAATCAGCAGTTTAAAATTTTTCATATTTTTAGATAAAAAAAACTTCAACTAATCGGGACCCATTATCTAAATATTCTTTTTATCTTACTTATATAAGTTTTGATGTAAAATATTATAAAATGTATAACCAATTAAACTGATTCAACAAATAATAGCGACAAAATGATTTGGAGATATAATTGTAGATCTTTGTAACATTATGTCTAATTTGGTGGAGTGTGAAAGTCGTGTTGACATTGAGTGCAACGCGTGGTATAATGTTTGGGCCGTTTACTAATTTTCTTTGGGGCTTCGAACTAATTGTGTTGGGTTGTAGGTATATGGTTTTAGATTTTGTGTTATTTTTGTTCCAACAGAATTGTAAAATCATTATTAGTTAGGACATTGTTTAATTTCCTATTGATTTTAATGTTTTATTTTATAGGATATTACAAATAAATTGTGAACTTCACATTGTTAGATATTTTAGTTATGTTTTTAAGAGTGTGTTCAATAATAAAATGAAGAAAGTTACGATTAGTTTTAAGTATGAGGCAATTTTGGTTGCCTTGCGGTTAAAAGATCATGTAAGATTTGTATAATTGTGTTGAGGATTCTAAGAACTTCCAAAGCTCTGATTGTTGTATGCTATATTTGCATTTGGAAATAATGCATATGATAATAGTATTTCGTGGGAGGAGTTGATTCTAGGAAATGAACTAAAAGAAGAATTAAATGCGATGAGTTATTTTGTTTGCTCTGGAGAAGAAGTGTTGAGGTGACATATTTGATACGCTACGTGGACTTTAAATGGTGTTGAAGTTGTTGGCCTTTTGAAACTTCCAGTCCATAATTGGGGAGGTTACTGTTCTTGTGTTATGGGATTGCAAAAATTGGTAATTTTATTTTAATATAAGTATGTTTGTAGAAAGAGTTTGGGCCTTACCCAGGAAAAAGAGTAATAACTGTCAGCTTATTATCATTAGATCTTCTTAAAAGGCCATGTTCACCTTTATCGAAGAAAGAGTGATATTTGCCAAAGAAACATAACTTAAGTTCAGATAGTATCGTAGTGTTTTTGATACTTTGTCTAAACATCTAAGATGGCAAAGGGCTTCATAGTGGTAAGTGGTAAGAGACCTTACCAAGCTTACTTGCGCCAGAAGGTAATGCATATACTAACAATGTGTATGTTTAGACAGTCCCTGTCTCATTAGTGTACAATATTCTCATCGTTTGTTTTATGTTGAGAACCAAAGACATAATCACTTTTATTAAACCAAATGAATTGCACGGCTAGCTTGCACATAATCAAAATAGAGATTATGCAAGAAGCATCGAAAATGAAAACAAAAACTGGATTTGTTTGAATGCTCTCATGTCATAATTTCTTTCAAAACAAAATTTGTAGAAATATGTTATCAGCAGAAAAGGTCGTATATGTAAGGAACAGTATATGGATTGTTCTTCATCTTGATCTGTCTCATAATTTAAGGAGCAGTATACCTGAAGAGTTTATTAATAACACTATGATAAGTATTATGAGAAACAAAATAAAGCATCTCGATGTATATAAATAAAATCATGTACACAAAAAGAATTGTTAGGAATGCCTGTTAAGTTTTTTTATGACAGGACCAGTGTCTTCTTACCTTCTTTGGTGTTGTAATGATAAACTCGTTAAACAACAACTCTCATGGTGCTCAACTTCTTTTCTTCATCTCTATCAATCGAGTCATCATCTCAACGTAAGCCTATGAGACAGACTTTCACTATCCTATTCTTCATGACATTTTTCCCAACAATATTATTTCTATGGTAGTCACTAGTCATCTTCTCTTACTTGGCTGAAGAAGATAACGATGATTTATAGATTCACCGTCTCGTTTTTCGTATACATATAAATTGTTCAGACATACCTCACTCATCAAAGAGACCCTCTTGAATAATTTGTTTTATACTGATCAAACACCAATTAACAAGACAACACACAGTTTAAATTTGATTAGGCAAAATAAATAAAACGAACAAGAGCTCGGATTCACGGTTGTTCGCCACGTGTTTTTCTCTCAATCATCTCCTTTTGCTTCTCCGCGAGCTTATCCAAAGCAGACGAAACGGCGTCGCTTCCACCGATCAGCAACCTCGTGACAATCTCCGGATCCGTCTCGAATCGCGCCGCCTCGAACTCCTTCCTAGCGTTCTCTCTCAGCACGTCTCTCCACAGGACCCCCCTCGAATCCGTCCACGTGTAGAACCGAGTCGCGCGCAATATGTCCCGGTACAAACTCAGCGCCTCGCGGCGCGTGCTCGTCAGACGCCGCCTGTTCAGATACTCGGCTTCGTCGTCGTTGATCAGCGGTGGTTTCTCTTTCTTCGCGAGGTGTCTATCGAGGAGCTCCTCCATGGTGTCGGGACCTTCGTGGAGGAGCCGTCTCGTCGATAGAGCGTCTCTCCGAGAGATCAGATCTATACGACTTGACAGGTTTCGCCATTTCTGAAGATTCGAAGCCATCAAGCGTTGAGAAACTTCGTCGTCTCCGAGTGACGACGACGACAATAAGCAAACTGGGCTTAAAAGGCTGTGAATAGCTTAATGAGTCATAATGGGCCTTTATAAAGCCCATCTAACTAGTAAGCTAACTACAACTCTGGAACGTAAGCATAGTCAACATTCATACTATTTTGACCATGGTAACCTAGCTACTTGCCTTGCATGTCCAACATCTAATCTAGTCCTTCAAGTTTAGCTCTTTGTAAACTTATTCTTATCATTTACAGAATCTATTGTTCGTCGTTGCAATCTATGGTCTTTCCATCTCTTGCCTAATAGTCTTTTTCAACTCTGCAACTAAAATAAAATAATTCAACACACTTTAAATAACATTAAATCAACACAAGTTTATTAATTATCCTTCATGAATTTGGAATATGAATTATGATATCGTCGTCAGAACAAGAACAAGAAGATGGGAAAAGACAGTCACGTGAGAAACATGCAGTGAGTTAATGAAAGAGAGTGATAGATTTCAAGGTTTGTTATTAATAAAAAAAAATAATGATTCAGGCTATTATATTTACTGTTGGTTGGTTTGGTACATTTTTTGTTTTGCTTACCAACCATCTTTAATAAAATTGAAGTTTGGACATGTTTCGGTCGTTGATATATTTGGAAAAATACTATTATAACCAAAAATTAATAAGCATACGTTTTCAGTTTATTTTTTACTTTATCTTTGTTTCATTCAAGTTTATTAAAAATTCGGATATGTCACCACAATTGAGCTGTTGTCTATGAGCTGTTGTTATCTATGTATATGCAAGATATTCGCGCATTGAAGTTAGACTTTACCTTTGTGCAAAGGGTTGAGACTTGAGAGAAAGTCCAACTTACTGGAGACTGATGGTAAATGTTAGGTGCATCTGTTGACTAGCAAACCAGGCAAAAATAAGTACTAGTATCAAATTGTTACCCCTAAAACAAATATTTCGCATGATTATTGAATGCTCCCAACTACTACTATACGAATGCCTCGGAACCATCGCAGTATTAACTTGTACCAGACATACACCAAAATTAATTAGGTAGCTATAGCTTACAAAATAAAATAAAAAAAGAAGTATATAGGTGGTTTAGTTTTAGAATCGTGTTTGAACAGCAATAATACAAGTGTTCAGTTCTGAACAGTGGACACCTCTGCATTGTCTCAATAGTTTTTTTGTCTGTTTTGTTTCTGTCACATTTTCGGCGTAATTTACAATAATTTCGAGTTTAAAATTCTTCGACTTTTTTGTATTTTTGGGACCAGAGACTATAATACTATTCGACTAATCACACGCAAAAGTAAACCATGTGATATTAACTAATTCCGACCGGGGTTTAATACTTTCAATAAAAAAACATACAGACACAACTATTGGAATGTTTCAGCGTCCAGTTTTCATTTTCGATTTTTGCCTGACCATGTAATCAGAATATGATTTGGTAATCAAACCCACGTAACATTTTTAGATCGTAGGAAACAAAATCAAAATTTGAATTATGTAAGCTCCACAACTACCCCCCAGTGCATTGTCGATGAGTTCCAACTTCTACCTTACTGCCTGATTATTTTTTGCATGTGGGTCCAAAGTCCAAACTAATCACCACCATTTTCAAAGTAATACTTCCTCTGTTTTTTTATTGTAAGCAGATTAATTTTTTCAAAAATAACATTTGAAAGATAAATTAGATGTAGTTAAACCATAAATAAGTATATATTGTTTGATTGGTAACACTATACCCAATAAAAATAAAAAATTACTTAAAATTATGAAAATTATTTATATTTTGAAACAAACAAATTTTACTTTGAACTACTTATAATAAAAAAAAAAACAGAAAGAGTACTAATTTTGATTTTAGGATTATTAAGGCCCACATTAGAGTCTAAGCTCTCATTAAAAATTAGTCTAATCGGCGTAGAAAAAAAAGGAAAGTTTACTTTGCCATTTAGCTAGTAACAAACAACATGCATTAAACATTTGATATCTATAAGTCGGCCGTATAAAACACAAAGTTCTTTCCTTTTAGCTCACATTTGACCAAAACTCCTCCAATCCAGACATCATCGTTGACTTTTTCAAACTTGTGTTCCTCCTCTCTCTTTCCTTTCTTCAAACATCTCATATAACACAACACCAAGAAAAAGAACAAGAGTTCCTCTGTTCCTATCTTCAATTTTTGCTGTGAATCAATCAATGGACAGTAAACACCAAACTTCAACTTCGAAACCAAAGAACAAGAACAAGCTCTTGAAGATGCTTCCTAAAGCTATGTCGTTCGGACATCGCGTTCCACCGTTTAGTCCCGGAAGAGATCTCCACCACCACCATAACACGACGTCGTCTTCTTCAAACAAAGCGTATTTCTCCGGTCCTATGGTCCCTTTGGTTCCCAAAGCAGCTCGTGTCCGGAGAAACAAAAGCGACGCCGTCTGGAGCGAACCCACTTCGCCTAAAGTCTCTTGCATCGGACAGATCAAGCGCGTCAAGTCAAAACGCTCCTCCTCCCCTAAGAAAAACATGATTCCCAAGATCCCCAAAACGTCGTCGTCTTCTCTAACCAAAGGAGATGAAAAAGGTCGTGTTTCGATGATCAAGCGCCTCTTCTCGTTCTCCTCGGCGGCTGGAAGTGGAAACTCATCAAGAAAATCACGTCCCACCGCGGCCACTGAACATCCGGTCACGGTGGTTTCATCCGCGGCGGTGCCGTCGTTAGGTCAGATGAAGAAGTTTGCGAGCACTCGTGAAGGTTTAGGAGGTTTTGATTGGGCGGTTGAGATGAAACGTGAAGAGGAATCTCCGGCTGATCGCGGTTACTATTCAGACGATGAGAGGAGAGGAGGTTTCTTGAGAGACGACGACGAGGAAGAAGAAGAGGACGATATAATAATACCGTTCTCAGCTCCGTTGATGAGTTTGAAACCGAAGACAGAAGTTAACTTGTGGAAGAGAAGAACCATGGATCCACCTAAACCACTTCATCTTCAGACCTAATGATTAAAAACTCTTTTAAATTTTTTATCTTTTTCTTTCGTTATATATATAAGTTACTGCAAACCAAATCATATAACGATCATCATACACTGTGAATCTGATGATTATCATTTTTCTTCTTTAGTTAAATTATGTGTGAATACCTGTTTGGGTTCAATTTTGATATATGCCACAAGTGAAATCTCTCTCTCTGAGACTACCTTCTTGCAACTACGATTACAAATTATTATTTTTTTCTTTCTATTGGTGACAATGTGTATGACAACGACCGATGTCTTCCCACCACCAGGTTGTCCATATATTAAATGTAATTCACAACCATATTATTGCTTATTCATTTCAAAATCTTCATTGGGTAGGTACAAATCAATTATCTTACCGAAAAGTTAAATTGCGCTCCAATTTCTAGGCCTCGCATTTGTAAATAAACATGAAATTCGAACCCAACTCAAACAAACAAATAAACAAATAAATTTACGATTGGAGTTATAGAAATATCCAAATAAATTCGAAACATCTATAAAATTCAAATAGCTTTCTTTTAAGCTTAGGATATTCCAAACCCATTGAAAGACTTAGACTAAGGGTGGTGCGATCCACGGATGAACTCTCATTATTCGGATTGAATGTGGTTTAAAACATAGTCTCATATCCTCATGGCCACAACGTGAAATGTAGTAAGGTACCTTCAAACCTGAATTACTTAGCACCTTAGAATCCGTCTACCAGTAGACCACAACTTTATAGTTAAATTCAAAAAGTAGTTAAGAATATGAACCCAAAATATCATAAATCCCGATCGGAACGGATACTATAGAGTCGAGGACTACCAATAATTTTACGTGCCTTCAACGATAAGAAATAAAACACAAAGCAAAATCAAACCAAGAATCACATGCGTTTTTTTTTCATATTAACCGGTCTCGGATGGTACAGACAAAACCCACAAAAACATTTCCTTTCAATAAATCGAGTTTTGATACAACTTAATAAGTGACACGGACGCCTGAGTACCGGAGAATCTCTCCAATAAGTTCTCCTTTACCGGAACCAACATACCGCCCACAAATATCACCGTTTCTAATGAACAAGAACGTGGGCACTTCGATAACATTCATGTCTTTTAGAAACTCCATACAGCTATCGTTCTCGTCCCCGTTCATTCTAGCGAACACGACAGTCTCCGACATCGACCGGGACAGCTTCAGCACCGTCGGATAAACCTTGACACATGGCCCACAGTGTTTCAGACCAACGTCGAGTACAATCAGCTTGCCTCCAGTACGGTTCTCATCAATAAGCTTCTCCACATCAGCTCGGCCGTGTAGCTGCACCACCGCCGAGTGGCTGTCCCCGTAGTATAACACGTCCCCCATTAGCTGGTCGGGGCCAATACCTGCCAAACCGTTATTAAATGTCAGCCACTATACTAAATGCTATTCCATCTATTTCAGAAATATATATTTGGCAGTTTTTCATAAGAAAATATTAAATTTTGATTATAAATATACTATCTGTGATTAATTATTTTCCATAATTTTAGTTAGTAATACTTTAACAAATGTCTTTAAATGAAAATTGATTCTTTTTTTGAAACAAATAATTTTTTGAAACATCTATTTTTATAACGGAGAGGGAGTACTGATTTAAACTACTAAATTGTTGTGTACTTTCTTTCCCTTAGTTTGAGATATTCTGTCTACGGAATCATGAACATCATCTTTAACAAAAGGTTTAGTTCCAATTTAAATATTAGTTTATCTATGTTAATTAGTGTAGAGGTAGTTAAGGGGTGATTAGAGTTAACCTTCTTCCTCGTGTATTTTCTCCATGCTCTTATAAAAGCTGAAGTGAGGAACTTTCTCGATCTTCTCTCTCCGACAAAGCTCTCTTGTCTTTTCGGACTCATCACCCATGACGAGCAAGAAGTCGACGTCGTTACATGTCCTGCTCAGCTCCACCATAAACGGATATATCTTGCTGCTCTGATCACTCTTACTCGTGGCAAACTCCACAACCACAAGCTTGTTCTTGGCCTTCTTAAGCGCTTCGTCGAACTCCTCTCCGCTGTGAATCTTTTGCACTTTCTCGTCCTTTATTGCCGGTGTACCCACCTTCCCCGGTGGCGCCGCACCGGCCTTGACCTTCACGGCTGAGAATCTTCTTTTCGAGGGATTTTTAACACAGCTCTGTTTTAGGATCAGTGAGTTGGGTTTGGGGTCGAAGAATACGAACGAGGAGGAGGAAGAAACGGCGGATGTTGGCCGTGGAATCACGGTGGTGATTCGGTTGGCTGAGAAGTTAGCGACGGTGGCCATTGTGAGTGTGTGACTATTGGTTAGAGATTGGTGAGTGGTATAATGTGGATAGATGTTATGTTTTTAAAAAGGACTCAATAATTCATATCCACTTATTTTAATTGTGTGGCTTCTGTTCGCTTTAGATTAGATTTTTTTCTTAGGAACAAACGAATTAGTGATTTTGTAGCGATTGCAGATTCTAAAAGATATCGACGTTATTTTGTTTACGTTGTTGCATGAAGACAAATATGTTGGAAATTTCTATCGCCACCCAAGTGAGACTAGTTTAACCGGTTGATTGCATCGGCCGTCAAAAGTCTTATGATAATTTTCAGGTCAGTTCGAATGGTCTATCGACATAACCATGTACACGTGTAATATTATCAACCTCTCGCTCGAATAACAACACTACACATGGAAACGAGGCAGGCTAATAAAGTATAGGCCTTTTAGCCCACATCTCAGTAAGCCCATTATAGTCTCGACCAAACTCCTTTTAATTAACAAAATTTGTAATCAATACATAAAAATCTGGTATAATATTGTAGGCTAGACGTGGCCAAAGGAAACTCAAAAACTTATTTTAAAAACTTTGAACAAAATAAAGCATCGTTTTCTAAGGTAATAAGTCGTAGTGCGCGTGACCACGATGCATCCACTACCGTAATGCGACAAACCATTAACAAAAAAAAATCAAAATCAAAGAATACATAAAAGATGAATAAATCAGACGGTTGACAACAAAATACACATATCGGACAGCCCACAGTTCCCACGACCACGCACGCACTTACCAGTTACCACTTACCACTACTGTCTAAACCCAACGTGGACACCTACTAACACATCCTCCTTACTCACGAAACAACCAACCCCTTTTACTTTTAAAAGTTCAAAAGTAAACACTACACGTGCTAAACCCCACTAACGCCGGCGCAATCCACGGCAGATCTCAACCGTCTATTCTATTTTTATCTTACAAAACTCATCAAACATCATCAGTCGTTAAACCAATCAAATTGAATAGAAGTAATTAACTCAAAATTTAAAACACACTGAACAGCAAAGAGATATTAATACGAAATTAAAACAAAAAAAAAAGATTCTTAACGGTGCAAAACATGAAACTGTTCTTTTTTTTCTTTTGCATCATTCAGAAGAAGCTTTCTCTGGTTTTCTACAGAGAATCATATGCATCGGCGAGAAGATACCAGTCTCACCACCTCTAGACAAGTAATCAGCTGTCTTAAACAACATCTCATGAACATCAACGGTTCCTTTCGGAGCGATCCCAACAGCAGACAGAACCACAACCACAACATGGTTCCTCCAGTACGCAATCCGACCCATCTTAAGCCTGTTCCACCACGGTTTAGCGGGGGGTTTAGCCAAATCCTTCTCTTGCACGACCTCGAACCCGACTCTCCTCGCCGCCGCAGCGATGTCCGAGTACCTTCTCATACCGGGAAGAGCGTCTCCCCTCTCGATCCCTTGGATCACCTCCCTGTGCTCTTCGTCTTCGTCTCTGTACTTATCCGTCGTGACCCACTCGTACGAAACGTACAAAGATCCAGGCTTCATCACCCTGTAGATCTCCGCGTACACTTCCTCCAGCTTGGGAGCGTGACACGTGGCCTCGATCGAGTAAGCCCCGTCGAAGGAGTTATCGTCGAACGGCATTTGTAAAAAATTACCGCAAACGACGTCGCATAGATGGTCCAGGCCCGCTTTTTTATTGTGGAGCTTAGCCCGTTTCACTTGGTAGTCGTTGATGGTGATTCCGGTTACATGGGCCTTTGAATGGGCCGCGATGGCTCTCATCGGCCCACCGACTCCGCACCCCGCGTCTAAGATTTTTTGCCCCGGTTTGACTTTGATGAGATCCACTGCCATCTCTTCGTGGATCCTCGTGGCGTCCTTGTCGGATTTGCCGGGGATGGAAGGGGAGAAGTGGAAAGACTGTCCCCATCCCCACTCGTAGATGTCCGTGACGAGGTTGTAGAACGTGTCGACGAAGTCGGGGACTTTCTCGGCGGTCTCGATCTCTTTCGGTTTGCGGAAGAACGACCAGTATTGGTTGTAGTTGTCTTTGACGTTCTCCGCGGAGATGGAGCCGCCGGAGAGATCTAAGGCTCGTTTGCCCTTTCGTTCTGCTGGACCTAAGACGCAGACGAACCAGTAGATGCCGCCGGCGGCGACTAGGGCGGCGGTGCAGTAGAGCGTTACCGAGTCCATCGCTGTTTCTAAGAGAGAGAGAGATGGAGAGAGGGTTTAGAACTCTTATAATTGTGATCGGTTTGATGGGTTTTATATGCAAAGATGTATGGAAGGAATCTTTTAATATATTAACTCCTTTTAAAATATTAGTACAAAATTGGCTTAACGGAAAATTTATTGCCCATAAATAAAGATTCTCGGATCATTTCCATTGGTATTATATCTTAGAAAAGGAATTTGAAGTATTTTAATAAAATTATTTATGTAATTGAATTTTAATATTTACAAAGAACCAGTTAGAAATTGACATATTTCTCAGTAATCTTTTGTGAGTTTAAAAATGAAAATTACTTTTAGTTTTCTCTTTTTCATTATTAAGATTTTTTTAGATGATTTTTGAAAACATTCCATTAATAATTCTGTTGTTCTTGATTTTTTTTGCTTGCTATATATTCTTTCGTTTTCAAGAATATGTTTATATATATTTTAATGTATCATTTAATGGTAAACTATACCTTTTTAAAATAATATTTATGTTTATCAAAATTTTATTGGTTAATATTTGTTGTAAATAGTTAATTAGAAAAAAAATATTTCAATAATCAAAATTTAATATATTTTAAAATTTTGTGTGAAACAGAGAGAGCATTCTTTTAGAGTAAGCTAGTGTTTTGACTTTTGAGGCTCTACTCATCCCCGGGTCCAAAGAAAGCTGTCAATAAATACTCCTTGAAATAATAATTTTCCACTTTTAAATGGATATTCCATGTCCTTGACAAGACAATGTTTAAGGCATAATTTCATTTGTAACTCCTAGTTATTGATATTAACTAACTACCTAACGCAATTATGCATAAGGCACAAAACTATGTAATTAATGTTTGTCTATGCAGAATGGGAAGATGCTGCCAAAAGTCTCGTTAGGCCTTTGCTTCGACACATTTCATACAATTCAATCACTTTATGTTTTGCTTGTCAAATTTTACCAAATTTTGTAGTCATAAATAAAATTTTGGAATGTATATAGACCATTATGTGTTTTTTTTTTTATCAAACTATGACACAACGATGATACTAATACAAACTATTACAAATTTGAAATGATTTAGTATGCTTGCAATTGGATTGTTAGATTTTTGGAATGAAATGATGTAAAATGACTTATTCTATTAATTTTAATTTTTATCATTTAACATGAGTGGAATGATATATTTATTTCATCAATTCTAAAAATAGATAGATAAAATATAAAGATAATTATTTCATAACAAATGTGGTTATGAATAAATGGAATGGATTTATTTAGTTTCTGATGTATTCAGTTTTTATCATTATATTTATTTTATTTCCATAAATTCTTTATTGTTTTATCCGTTACAACCCTTATGAAATAAAATGTAATAAGATGAGTGAGATAAAATGGAATAAATTAATTCTATTTAGCTTTCCTCAAACTAATATAAAATGTTTCTTTTGGACTTGTTTATATTTTAATGAAATTGATAAAAATGACTATTTCACTTCATCATGTTAAATCCCTTATATACTAAAGCATATGTCACTTGACCAATAAAATTAAGACATGTGGTTAAATGTTTTTCAAAAATTAATTAATCATCAATATAATAGTAAAATCGGAATCCATTACAAAATTAACCGATGTAAAAAAAACCTGTTATTATGCTTGCAATTGGATTGTTAGATTTTTGGAATGAAATGATGTAAAATAACTTATTCTATTAATTCTAATTTTTATCATTCGACATGAATGTAATGATATATTTAATTTAGTTTCAAAAAAAAACTGTCTAACTATAAAGAACTCCACGACTCCTATTATCATGGCATGATTTCAAATTATTTCATCTTCTTTATAATTTTGCAAATTACTAATTTTCATCTCTGTTTTTAACTTCTCCACTGTTTTATATGTTTTCATTTTCTCTTTTATTCTCAATCTTTTCATCTCACATCATTCTTTTGGGTTTTGAGTGTAGTATCAAGAACCGATATAGCTTTATAATTTATTTTTTTGTTCAGATTTTTATTTCTCTGCTTCTCGGACTAATACTCATATTCTTTTTGTATGATTCAGTTTAAAGTTTTTTTTATGAAATTTTTTCAAAGGAAGATGAAGGAAAAGGAAGATGAAGGAGAAACGAGACTGCGTAAATATATTTAAATATCAGACTATAGAAACACTGAAGGTAAATATGTTAGCACTTTTATTTCAGTTTAACAGAGAAAGTTTAATGTTATTGAGTTTTTTTTCTCAGATTTTTTCTGGTTTTATTATGGATATGACAAAGAAAGACTAGCTAATTTTGTAAAAGAAAAAGAATGTGAAGATGACATATTGGTGCTGCTTGTGACGAGATTAAGCTTATTATTGATGTTAGTTATTATAATTTTTTAGATGTGTTATACACAATTTCTTGAAGTTTTTCCGTACGCAGTACGGGTCCAAAAACTAGTAGTAAATAAATTAATTGAATTATTGAATAAGCAATTTCACTTCATTCAATTCTATAATATTACAATTTAGTTAAATTATAAATACTTATGAATATAAATGTCATGAATTCAATATTATTTCTCCGCTAAAATGCTTTAAGATGATGAGGTTGTGTGCGTATTTCGTAGAAACACCATTTACCATTCATATATTCAGATTTGCATTTTTGTTTTTGGTGGACAAAATATCTAAGATGTTTTCGTTTAGTTATCTTGAATACACATGTATGTTCTGTGATCTCATCTTCTTAAAAGCGTACAAGCATTTCACTGCACGTTGTAGGGTCAGGCCAGCTCCTTGATCTTTTTTTCTATAGAAAAATCTTGTAATTTTTGTTGTCATTCTATATATTTCCCACGCTGTCCGTACAACCGAGGACTTTATTAAGAACTAGTATAATGATAAAACTAATGGAGTATACCTGGTCGATTAGCTGGTCCTTGAACTATCCAATTATTGTTTCTATTAAATTATGGATTTTGGTAGATCGGCCATCTCACATGACTCGTATGATCATATCACATGAGGATGTGTCTGGCGAATCTTTAACCGCACCATGTTACAGCTTGTTAAAAAATTTACATTGATCACGTGATGTTTTGCGCACACGACATATTTAATGTAGTTGTGACTAGCGAGGACAATTGGTTCGTATGATGCATAATACGACATAGATCTCCAGCTGTAGAGACAATTATGAATCTGACATTAATTTACTCGATTTATTCCAGCTGCAGACCATTACGATGCATTTTCTTTTGGACGTGAGGATTTGTCATTTTATTTCTTTTTGTGTGTTCAATATACCACAAACGTTATAATGAAAATTAAAGTTCTATACTTTGTGGTTGTGTATATATTTGCTTTCATATTTTTTCAAGTATATATAAAAGTTCAAAGTATATTAGCATTCTATAAAACTAAAGTATATATGTAAACTATCTTATAAATAAAATCAGTGAATATAGTTGGTTACATAGTTTTCAATAAGTATATAAACATATGAAAACATTTTATATTTTAAACAATGAATACCTTCTAAGTATTAAGCTATTTTGGTATTCAAAAAGCTCTGAAAAGGTCACTGTTGAGTTTTGACATGCACGGGCACTGGTAAACGGAAGTTATATAAAGTTAGTGCAGACGAAGATAGGAGTCACACCCTAAAACTCATCGTCTCAATCGAAGTCTGACATTTTATTTACCCTAAATAACAATTTAAATATAACTAAAGATGAATATAGTTTAGGGATTTTCGCCTTATGGTTGGGAGAGAGGCTGAGTTTAAGGATTTTAAAAAACTTTCATGAAAAATATATTATTTCCAACTCGTATAAACAACATAATTTATCAACTAGTATAAACATCTTCAAAGACAATCTGAAATACATAACTTAGTTGGTAACCAGCTAGCTGCCAAGCCTGCCATGGGCTAATGATTAGTGCCTCATACATTTAATGGGCATGTGAGTTAGGGTCGGATCTAAACTTGACCCGATACTCCCACAGGCCGATACTTATTGACATCGAAGGAGATAGAGTCCACACCCCGGTCCACACCAACAAAATCGAGTTATATGTTTATTACATACTTTCTCTGCATCTTTAACCGCACTATATTACAGCTTGTGTTTTCTTTTCTTTTTTGCATTGATCACGTGATGTTTTTGCGCACACAACACATTTAATTCAGTAATGACTAGCAAGGACAAGTTCGTTATAGATTGGCCCAATTTGTACTCTTATGAATCTGATATTAATTTACTCGATTCATTCCCGCTGTAAACCATCATGATGCATACAATAATTTACTTTTTTGTTGTTTTGTTTTGAATTTACGATATTCTTCTAAGAAGGAAGGACAAGTATGACATAAAAACATCATATCAAGTGGTTGCCTGATCTCTTTGTATACAAAAAAGCAGTTTTTGTTGGTCACCAATTGGCCTAGGCTTTGAAAATAGTGGTAGTTTTATATAGATGGGGCAAGGATCACACAAACTATAAATATCTCTAACCATGCGAGGCCTGAATTGTATTCGTTAAAGGCCCGGTATTAGAAATAGGCCGCGCTGGATCTCTGATTGAAGTCTTAATGTGGTATACACAACTAGAGAGACATAGAACAACCTTTTCCAAAGAAAATTTATTTTCACGTGACACACACAAATGATCTAAATTAATGGCAGCAGCTTAAAAGTACCAAAGAACCAATGCCAATTATGCCATTACCATTAAACCAGTAAGTAATCGTTTGTATAAATCCTGTTTTTATTATTCAACTCACTCTTCCAGATTACATATTATTATGGTTTGTGAATAATCAATCATCTACCAACCTCACAGTTTAGTTGACGGTGAGCTTTCCGACCATACCAGCTCCCTGGTGCGGCACACAGTAGAAACTGTAAGAGCCTGGCTCTGTCAACGTAACCTCGTACGTCTCTCCCGCACCATTGAGAAGCGCTTGCTCGTCCATCGAGATCTTGCTCGCGTCCACGCCACTAGGGATCTCGTCTTCGTCGAACACCACGTTGTGTGGGTACCCTGCGTTGTTCTTGAACACGATCTTCTCTCCTTTAGCCACCGTGAAGTCGCTTGGTACGAAAACAAGACCACCATCGTCAGATCCTAAGAGTATCTCAATGGCCATCGCATTCCCGGCCAAAGCGATGGAAGCTGCTGCTGCAACGGCCATGACGCCAAAATCTTTAAGAGAAGACTTTACGGATAGCTTAGGCGCCGCTTTGGAGGGAGATTTGATGGCGGCGATGGACACAGCCGTGGGTTTGGAGTTGACAGCGAGTTTGAGTCCGGTGAAACATGGGAATGCAACGGTAGCTGATGTAACTGAAGCCATTGTATTATGTTTTGCTAGATTATGTGATTTGTACTAGAAAATTAATGAAATAAAATAGAGGACCTTATCAGATTTATAGAAGAATTTTAAAATTTCTCCAAAAATGGATTGTGCAGCCAAAAAAGGGTTTTGTGAGATTTTATCTGGTGAGGAAATGAGAGGAAGGCAGAGTTATCTGCATGGAATTGCTGTGATTGGCTGTTGTAGATGTTTTGGGAGGTGACATGGCATTGTTTGATGGCCTTGTTTGACATTTTATAAGAAAACAAGCTTAGGATACTTTGAACATTCCAAGTTTTCATTTGTAGCTAGCCAAAACTAATTTGAAGTCTCTGAACTCTGAATTAAGTAGAGCATTCCCATTGATATATCATAAAGGGTCTTTAAATATAATAAATAAACAATAATATCATAATATAAATGTAAAAGAAAATAACAAATTAATGTATAAACATCTTAAAATTTGTTATTTATGTAAAAATATTTTCAAATAATTATATTTTCTGAATACCTCAATTTTGAAATCTATATAAATATTAACTTATTTAAATAAATAATTTTAATGAAATATCATGCACAGAGGTACTTTAATTTTCCGAAAGTTATATCTAATAATAAAAAATATCGAAAGAATTTTCTGATTACGAAATGAAATAGTCTAATAAAATATAAATTCCTAAACGGGCAGCTAATCTTGTCAAGCCTATTTAGTAGCTTACAGAATGGGCCTTAATGGATTTAGTTTTAACATTTGGACCACTACAATAACGAAAAGTTAGAAACACGGCGCGACGTTCGATTATACAAGAGATAAACGACGCACAAGAGAGAAACTCCACCGTTTTAAGAAACCAACCTAGACAACCCTGCCGTTTGTCTCGTCAACAGCACTGAGCCTTAACTTTTCTCTGTACTCGTTCAACTCTCTCTGATACCTCTCCTTGTCCTCCAATCCAATCTTCTGGTAAACCTAAAAGCAATAACCGGAAAATTCGGTTAAGTTACCGGTTTACTACAAATGTCCAATAATCTCAAACCGGTTAATCATTTGTTACCAGTCGTTCCTCAGCTGACAGATTGGTCCATGACTCGCCTATGATCTTCGTAAACTCTCGTTCCTTGTTTGGGTAAAGAGACTTGAGCTTGCAATGTTTCTCAGCAAAGAAGAAATTGTAACCGCTCCGGTTTGGTTTCGGGTAATTCGGGTCTTCTCTGCGCCTGCTTCTGCGTCTTTTACCAGAACGACGTCGTCTCCTACCAGCTTCCACGTATGGTACAACGGCACCTATCGGATCAGCAGTTGGTGTTGATGGGCCGGGCTGGGCTGAGTGGTAAAGCACGCCATTAAGAATCTCTGAGCCCAACTTAACTTTAACCAGATAACCACAGTCGAATTTGCCTTCAATTGTACCTATGGCTGTGAAACTCGACGAACCTGTGCCATGTATTCATATGTCACATGTATTCATAATCTAATTTAAATAAAAGACATTATCTTATAGTCGCATCCGGTTTGGTCCACGTAGTCGGTTTATTATCCAACAAAATCCAAATAAATTTGCATCAAACGTTATGACGGTGGGACCATTACGAACTATAGGCTATATTTGAAAAGTATAGAGATAAACATAAAGATTTTACGACAAGTACGTAAAGCTAACAAGACAATCATCATCCTAGTGCCTCTAAATATAAGTTAATCTATATAATCATCGATTAATATTCTAAATAAACAATAAAAAAATTAAGTAATATGTAACAAACCTTGGGAAGGAGGAGCATGAGAACTAGTATAACCTATGCTTGGAGGAGTGTATTCGACGAGAGCCATCTCCTTGCTCGTTGAAGGATCCTTGGCATGAAATGTAGCTGAGATAAATGAAAGACACATGTACTTGTTTCATATAAATGTACATATAAATGTAACACATGAATAATCGTTGCTAAATAATTCATAGTTTCAAGATTATTACATTAACTATAGAGATAATATAATGAATCAAATTCGGGTAAAAATAATCGTGGACTCCCACGTTTGTCGTAAGAATGTGTTCCACGATCAAACAATTGACTTAACATTTCGAGATTTTTATTTTTAATTAGTTTTTAGTTTCAAGCTTTTCAGATTATCGTCGATGGCAAACAAAAAAACAACTGAAGTTTCTAGTCTTAGGGCATCAAAGACAACATCAATAACATATTATGATTCATATATAGGTAAGCATTTTATCAAGCAGTTGAATTCAAGGCGTCTAAGAAAAATCTTCTTTTTTTTTTGTAACGGGAGAAAAATCTATTTTCGAAGTAAATATAGAGTAAAATGAGAATATAAACCTGTGGGATGAAGAAGAGGACCACGAGCATTGAAGAGATGAACTTGTTCGTAATGAAAGAGAAGATTGAGATAATGTTTCCTTAAGACAAAAGAAGCACTTGTTGTAGTCGCAGAGAATCTAAACACTCCTCCAACTTCCCTCCATTTTTTCTCAGTCACAACCTTTATAATTCACATGCATTTTGAAAACATAAATTTAACATTGAGAATAAACTACTAGTAGTATTGAAAAAGAATCAAGAAGTAAAGTGGTTGACCTTTTCGTAACCTCCCCTCCTCGTGACTTCCACATACAAAACATGCAAGTCCAGTTCTTTTCCACCAATCACAGGAATCCTTGAATAAATCATTTTATTAAAAAACGTATATAAAATAAGTAAAGTTGATGATTGAAAAGAACTACATAAAAGTAAGAATAAGAATGGTTACATGAATTTGGTGGCCAGTATGGAGTGAAACCGCCTGAGAGTATCCCAGAAGAGAGAAAGATCTTTCACAACATCTTCATGTGAAGCCAAAGGTTCAGGGTACTCTTTAACCTTCGCCGGAGACGTGGCAGTCGTTTCTATCGTCCCCTGAGACGGCGTCGATTCATTTCCAGAAGACATAGTTTGAGAGAGAAGAGAATATTGTGTTTTTTTTTTAATTGTCTGGTCTCTCTTATTTGGTTTTGGTTTAAGGAAAGAAGAGAAAGATAACAACTGAAGATAAGATTTGTGATTTAATTCCGAAAGAAATATAAATTAAATTTTTGCTAGCTAAAGATTAAAAAGTAACGGACGTGAGGATTTGTCATTTTCTTTATTTTATGTGTATGTTTAATATATATCACAAAAGTTATAATGGAAATTAAAATTCTATATACTTTTTGTAGTTTATATATTTGCTTTCAAACTTTTTGTTCTTATTTTCGAGGCGTTTTGAATGATGATTTGTCTGATGCTACTTATATGTATTAATTACTTTTTTCACAGTTATTATTAATACTGATATTATTACACTTCAACTACTTTATATGTTAAGCTTACGAGCAGTCGAATTTAGTCACATCTTTCTCTTTCCAACGTAATCAATAATTCAAGAAAAGTTCAAATCACCTGCGTCTTAATTACATGAAAGTATACACCTTAATGCATTTTTTAACTAAGTTTATTAAATTCTTACACTTTTAACTTTTTTCAAAATAAATATGTGCGTTATAAAATCATGGGAAAATTCTTTTAAATTGATCATCTTTTTTTTGGGCAACTTTAAATTGATCATCTATGTGAGATTTGATATATCTATGAATATTGAAATATTAACCTATGCACTTTTTACAATTGATACTTTACAATAAAAAGTACAAACAATGTATAGGTGAGGCATTTATAACTCATAATATCTTAAATACTCTTTTCATTTCAAAATATATAATGTTTCAGCTTCAAATCCAACTAATAAATAAAAGCAGTAAAATGTATCTGGTTACATAATTTTTATAAAGTTAGAAAGATATAGAAATGTGAAAATATTTTATATTTTAAAATAATAAATATTTCTATAATATTTAATATTTTCAAACTGGAGTATTAAAGCATTTTTGGTATTTAAAACCTTTTTAAAATTGAAAATTTGTCACTGTTGAGTATTGACATGCATTGGTAAGCGAAAGTTATAAAGTAGGAGTACTTATTAGTGCAGACGAAGATAGGAGTCACACCCTAAAACTCATCGGTTCAATCGAAGTCTGACATTTTATTTACCCTAAATAACAATTTAATTATAATTAAAAAGATAAAATGGTAAAAAAGAAGAAGTAATGGGCCTTATGGTTCGGAGAGAGAGGCTGACGTGCGTTTAGGGGATTTTATTGTTCTGCTCATATGTAACGTCACGTCTCTGCCTGTAGATTCGTTTCCACGTTTCTTCCTCTCAATCTTTAATCTTTAAACTTCAAAATAAAATTCTCTGTTCTATAATAAAAGTAAATCTTTATCTGATGATGACATTGAGGATCGTATAAAGCATTTGTGAAAAAGCATTCGATATAAAAGTTACAGGAATCGTTAACCAAAATTGTTGAAAAAAACTCATAAACACAAACATGACTCTTCTAACAAACCCTGAGATTAGTTAAGCTACTACAGTCATGGTGTCTTTGGAAGTCTTGACTTGAGAGTTTTCATCATTTTGCTCTGGCTTTGTTGTTTCTTGGGTCTCGCCAACAGTCTTGTAGACAAGAACTGGTTCTGTGTTGTGTCCATTTCTGCCATAGTTAAGGTCAAGATAGTTTCTATAGTTCAAGGAATGCAACCAAAGAGCCACAGATCCATATCTTCGCTCAGCAGAGCCTATATGAGAATATATATACTTCAATTTAAATGCTTCAGCTTCTTCCTTGTATGCTTCCATCGACACTTCCTCATGACTATCTTCAAATTGTGTGTTGTTATAAGCCGTGAAGAAGCATTCATCCAAGTAAAGTCCTACTTCTGGCGCCATTGGTACAGTAATATTCACATCTCTGATAACAATATTTCAAAATTTGGAATCAACACTAAAAGCTTAAAACCATTAAAAAGAAACAAGAAGCTTACTTGCTGAAAGCAGTATTGATAAGTGACTCAGGAGCGCAGTTCCTCATGATAGCAACAGCAAGACCCATCATCTTCCGAATCTGATGAAGCATGAAGCTTTGTCCCAAGACTTCACACTTGATAAAGTCAATCCCATCAAGACTAATAACAGTGTTTGCAGTGAAGGAGATGATGGAACGATTCGCAGCCGGATCATCAGCCTTTATCCTTGTAGTAAAATTATGAAAATTATACGACCCAACATAATAACTCAGTATCCTATTAAACCTCTCCTTCTCCTCCTCTCCATAACAAAACTTACTCAATGCACAAGAGTTGTTCGACGTAATGTCTGACCGAACATCCAATGATTTAGACTCAAAGTGATCACCTTTTAACTTGCCCACAACACCAGTGATCTTGTTCTTACGCCCTCTCTCAGAACACTCGAAACACTTAACATACTCCTCACCCGAACCCAAACTAGCCATCACGGCTTCTCTATCACGATGCGTTAACGGATCAAGAGCAAACACAGGGAGCAGATACACATACCTCCTCCGATCACAGAACTTCTTGGAGCTAAACTTCTCAGGAACACGCTTATAACCAAAAACCCTAATCTGATCAGGGAGATTAGCGTTGAGCCGATCCACGAACCCAGGTGGGTCAACGAGGAATCGTCCGGAAACGACTTGTCCCACGGCGCTCACTCCTTTATCAGTCCGCGCGCACCGCGTGAAGTCGTATTGCTTCGGCTTGCCACGATCGGTCTCTGTTACAGCTCCGGCGCGAAACAGAGCTTCTTCGAGCTCGCCTTCGATGGTTTTCGCGCCGGGGTTCCTTTGCATCCCTAGATAACCTACGCCGCAAAACGCTAAGATTATAGCGACTTTTCTCCGTTCGTCTCCGCCGCCGGAGAAGTCTGTAACGTCGCCGGCGGTGATGGTGGTTGACATTTTGAGCTTCTAATGGTTCTTGGCTCTCGATCGGGATCCAAAGTCTATATCTTTAGTGACGAGAAGCCACCCACCGAACGCCTCCATGGTCAAAACCCTAGACGACGACGACCGTGGACAAGAAGATGGCTACGACGCCGTTTAATCTCAAACCCCTTTAATTGGGCCTTTAATTTTAGTTTAGATATGAGCTTCATCGCTAAAGCCCAAAAACATTACTGAATCCGAGGTTATTACGACGCCGTTTTCTCTTAAACCCTTTAACTGGGCCTGTTGGGCCTATGATTTTTCATTTAGATATTTAGTTACAGGCCTACTACAGCTGGAAGGAGATTTGAAACTAAAAAGGACACGTTTATACAGCAAAATAATAAAATAAAAAACCTAAAAAGACATATACTTGTCTTGCTCTGGTAATAATGATCATTTCGCTGTCTGTACTCTTTTAATCTTGTAGAAACTCTCTAAACAAGCTTGCCGACTCCTTCTTTCATTCAGATGAGCAGCGACGGAGGAGGATCTCGTCGCATCAGATGGCTGCTAGGTTTCGGCTTCTTCGTTCAAGGATTCAGAGGCTTCCCATGGCTCGGAGCCAATTTCTTCCTCACCGACGAGCTCCGCGTCAATCCTTCAGTGTTGCAGCTTCTCCAGAACTCCGCTAATCTCCCAATGGTCGCTAAACCGATATACGGCGTCGTTTCAGACGCTGTCTACTTCTTTGGCCAGCACCGTGTCCCTTATTAGGGATAAATGTCCCACATCGGATATTGGAAGGGATTCTTAGCAATATATAAGATGGATGAGTCACTCCACTTAGCACCAATTGGTTTTAGGTTGGAAGCCCATCTAGCTTAACATGGTATCAGAGCCCGATCCACGCAGTCCAATCCGATCCATTATCGATCCAGCCCAAAGTTGGCCCATCGATCTTTGCCCGAACATTCCGAGATTGACGCTCAAAGAGCCATCATCTCGAGGAGGCGTATTAGGGATAAATGTCCCACATCGGATATTGGAAGGGATTCTTAGCAATATATAAGATGGATGAGTCACTCCACTTAGCACCAATTGGTTTTAGGTTGGAAGCCCATCTAGCTTAACATCCCTTACATCGCTTTTGGAGGTAAATGAAAAATACTATTCAACCCGATTCTTTAAACGGTGTCGTTTTATGTTTTCCTCTGTTTTGCAGCGTTGCTACAAGCAGTCTCGTGGCTTGCGATAGCTTTCTTGGCGAGATCAAACGTGTCGATATTAGCGTTATCGCTCTATCTTCTCCTTAGTAACCTCGGCGCTTCGGTTGTAGAAGTAGCTAACGATGCTATCGTCGCGGAGGCAGGAAAGCAAAAGAGCGCTTCTTCAGGTGAGCTGCCTTCGTTTGTTTGGATGGCGTCTTCTCTCGGTGGGATCCTTGGGAACCTCTTAGGTGGAATCGCTATCAAAACGTTTTCCTCTCAGTCGACGTTTTTAGTGTTCGGCCTGTTAGCTCTTCTTCAGTTCTTGGTAACTATAACCATCAGAGAAAAGTCTTTAAACCTTCCGGAGAATCATTCTCCTTCTGGTGGTGGTGGTATCAAGAGCCATGTCTCTGACCTTTCGCGCGTGCTGAGGAAGCCGGAGATCTCTTACTCTATAGCGTGGATGGCGTTGTCCACCGCTTTGGTTCCTGTTCTTACAGGGACTATGTTCTTTTACCAGACAAAGATCTTAAACATCGACGCGTCATTGTTAGGAATATCCAAGGTTGTTGGTCAGGTTGCTATGCTACTATGGGGCGTTGTTTACAACCGTTGGCTTAAAACCACCTCCCCGAGGAAGCTGATCGCAGCCATTCAAGGAACTATAGCTGTCTTCGTGGTATCCGACCTCTTGTTCGTGAGAGGAGTGTACAGAGACTTGGGAGTGGCGGACTCTGTCTACGTGCTCTTCGTTTCGGGGATCTTGGAGACTTTGTTTTATTTCAAGAACCTGCCGTTCACGGTGTTGATGACGAGGCTTTGTCCTCGCGGGTGCGAAGGGTCTCTCATGGCGTTTGTCATGTCGGCCATTGCGCTCGCGTTTATTGTCAGCGGGTATCTTGGGATCGTTCTCGCGTCGTTTGTGGAAGTGACGGTTGATGATCACTCGGGGTTTGCTGGTGGATTGGCGGTAGAAGCGGTATGCGTTGTGGTTCCGCTGGTGTTCACCTCGTGGATATACGATGAGAAGGAGGGAGCAGAGGAGAAGAGTAAAAAGAAAGAATGAGTTTTAATTAAAAACTTTTATTTGTACATGTTTGTGACATTTCTTATTGTGTTTTCTTTGATTTCGCTTCACACATATCAAAGATCTTGTCCATCATGGCAGTAGAAGTGTACTTTGTATGTTTACTGGTTTTCTTGATTGTTTAACGATCGTTTTTTAACATCTATTAGAGACAAATCATATAAGGTTGAGAATGTAATGCTTTTCCTGTTGGAAAATGTCATAATGTGATTTTCTTTTGAATAAATTCGAACCCGAATCGATCCAAAACCGAACCGATAATTTATAAATACTTATTGGATCCAAAATTTTTTACCGTAAGAACCGGTACCGAAAAAAATCGACCCAAATCCGAAGAGAATCGACTTGGATTGATTTGACGATTCATATCCGAAACATGATATCCAAAACTATGAGTTTTGTTTCCTATTTTCTATATTTTACTTTATGATCTAGTTAAAATAATTTGTTGTTAAAATTTATTATTATTATTTTTGTAATATTTTGAAGTAATATGAAAATTTAAATATAAACTTTAGAGCTTAAAAATATTTTGTTTTAATTATTAATAATTTATTTTATGTTATTTTGTAAAATTTCGATATGTTATATATGACAAATTTTGACTAAATTTGATAGAGTTTAGATATTTTATATTTTTTTCATGTTCTAAACATCCAAATCCGATCTAGACCCAAAAATTATGAGCATTTTTAGGTATTTCAGTTATATATTCGAACCGATCCGGATTCAAAAAGAACCGACTCGAATCCGAACTAAAAATTTACAAGTACCTATTAAATCTAAATGTTTAGACCCGAGTGAGCGGATCCGAGAGGAACCGGCCCAAAGAAAACCTGAAAGCCAATGCTTAATATGTAAAGTGCACCATATTTATAGAACCGGCAAAACTCAAAATCCACGAGCTCCGAACCGAATCAAACCAAATTAAACCGAACACGCACCATTCTCTCAGACCATTGATCAGACAAGTTTGTAGATTTTGTCACTTAGGAAGAAAACAGAGAAAGGACAACAACCGCTGCTCACAAGAGTATGAAACTTTCAAAATCATTCTTCTTCAGGTATGTGTATAGTCTTTGCTTCGTGTTACTTACGCGTTTCATAATGAAAGTTATATGATCTTAATTCTTAAGTAATCTCTCAGGAGTCAACGCGTGTCTAGAATTTTCTAATCAGAGGACGAATGAGAGGAAACTCAAACATCGTCAATTTATGGAAACGGAGGCGAAAAGTTTACATCTTTCTCAGTGAGATAGATTCTCCACTCCAAAAAGATTCAACCTTTTTCTGGAAGACGGTATTGTATTCTGCAATTGGCTCATCATCTGTCTGTTAATAATCCTCTCCGCGGAATCGAATCGTCTCAACTTTGGTTTTGCTCCGTTTGTTACTTTGTTTCCTCTTCAATCTTCATTTTCACCTTTTTAGAAAGTTTTATGTTTTGTGTGTTTGCGGCCAAAAACTGTTTTGACTTTTGATTCTGATTCGTTTTTAGCTGTTCGATCACTCACGCTTTCTCTCTAATGGCTATATATATATGCAGGAGGATTGTTTGTTTAAAGGGACTTTGTAGAAGCACATCATCTGCTTTCTCGTCCTCTTCGGTATTTGATCTTCCTTTTGTTCTTTAAATCTAGAGGTTTTTGCTTTGTGAGTCTTTTATATAATGAATGAATCATTCTTAGTTTTTGCTATTGTTGCATTTATCCCTTCCTGATGCAAAAATATGGTGTCTTTGCAGGCAAATTATTAAACTTTGAACTCATTTCTCAGACATGGGTTACTATAACAATGTAAGTGCCCCTTTTTGTTTTCTTTCTTGTTATATAGCAAGTTCCATCTCTCGTTGATTTATTTAAAAGCATGTTTACTTTGAATTGCAGGTCTTTGATGGATGCAATGACCAAACTGATATCGGTATGTTCTTAATCACCAATGATTCAATATAGGATTGAGCCTTGTCCATGAGTGTACTTATAGAACGTCTCTTGCTTCTCTATATTTTATCAGGTGCGGTTATGCGTAATGGAAGGGAAGTCATTCTCCAGGTAAGCTTTGCAGTGGCTCATCCTCTTAAGTAAACGTTCAATCTTTTTGGTTTGGATCCTAAGAGAAACTCTGTTTCAAGGCATATAACTGGGAGTCTCACAAACACAACTGGTACAAAAACTTGGACTCAAAAGTTCCAGACATCTCAAAATCTGGCTTCACTTCAGCATGGCTCCCACCACCATCTCAGTCTCTCGCACCAGAAGGTTACCTTCCACAGGACCTTTACTCGCTAAACTCAGCATACGGCTCCGAGCACCTCTTGAAATCCTTGCTTGGCAAGATGAAACTGTACAAAGTCAGAGCTATGGCTGATATAGTCATCAACCATCGCATTGGCACTACGAGAGGACACGGTGGAATGTATAACCGCTACGATGGGAGCTCGCTACCGTGGGATGAACACGCTGTTACTTCGTGTACAGGAGGAAAAGTGAGTGATGATATGATTCATCTTTCACATGTTTCTTTTGAACAATCATTAGAGCTTTTTTTAAAGAAAACGTTTTTTTTGTTAGGGGAATCGAAGCACGGGAGATAATTTCAATGGAGTTCCGAATGTTGATCATACACAACACTTTGTTAGGAAAGATATTATCGGTTGGCTTCGTTGGTTGCGTAACACTGTGGGGTATCAGGACTTTCGTTTTGACTTTGCTAGAGGGTAAGAAGGTGTTTTGGTTATCTTGTTTGTTTGTTGTGTGGAGGAGTTTTTTTTAATATGTGAAACTGTGTGTAGCTATTCAGCTCAGTATGTGAAGGAATACATAGGAGCAGCGAAACCGTTGTTCTCAGTTGGTGAATGTTGGGATTCTTGTAACTACAATGGTCATGGTCTTGACTATAATCAAGGTTTCATAACTTTTCTTCTTTCTTATTATACCGTTTTAAATGTTTTCACAAGTGGTTTCAATCATACAACTCTGTTTTTACCAGTGTTCTAAAAATCGGTCTAGGAGCCTAAACGAAACATTTTTTCTTGAACCATATTTAAAGTTGGTTTAGGTGTTTTAAAAAATCGGTCTAAACTGTCGAATCGGGCCTAAACGAAACAATTTTTCTTGAACCATTTATAAAGTTGGTTTAAGTGTTCTAAAAATCGGTCTATGCCTAATCAATAATCCCTTCTAAAACGTCTAATTAACATTTGTCTTTACTATTGTTGAAATGATAAAACTGTTTTTTTATTCCTTCTTTGTAGATAGCCATAGACAGCGTATAATCAATTGGATTGATGCCACGGGACAGCGTTCAGCGGCATTTGACTTCACGACTAAAGGAATCCTGCAGGTATATATGCATATTGTTCGTTTCAGCTCCTTGTGTATATGATTCATAGTTTCTTCAATTTATTGAATCTCACATGTTATTTGATGATATACTATAGGAAGCTGTGATGGGTCAGTATTGGCGTTTACGTGATGCACAAGGGAAGCCACCGGGAGTGATGGGATGGTGGCCTTCAAGAGCTGTCACCTTCCTTGATAACCATGACACTGGTTCTACTCAGGTTGTCACATAAAAAATATTTTATGCACTTCGGTTTATAAACAGAGTCCACATGTTTGCTTACTTTGTTTTTTTTGGTTGCTCTCATAGGCTCACTGGCCTTTCCCTTCACACCATATTATGGAGGTAAACAAAAAAATAATCACTTCCTTGCGTTTCAAGTTTTCTGTAATCAAAATAATGAAATAAAGATGTGTGTTTGTAGGGTTATGCATATATACTTACTCATCCAGGCATCCCATGTGTGTTCTATGATCACTTCTATGATTGGGGAAGCTCGATTCATGACCAGATTGTCAAACTTGTATGTTTTTTTCACTTAAATCTCTCTGGTTAATGTTTAGTACCACGAGCTGATATTTTCATTCTGTTGTTTCCTTATTGTTCATTTGACAGATTGACGTTAGGAGGCGACAAGATATCCATAGTAGGTCAACGATCCGTATTTTGGAAGCAAAGTCTAACTTATACGCAGCCATTGTTGGTGAGAAACTGTGCATGAAGCTTGGAGACGCCTCTTGGTGTCCTTCTGGTAGAGAATGGACTCTAGCAACAAGTGGCCATCGCTATGCCGTCTGGCACAAGTAAAATCTTGTTGTGCACCTCTTTTACTTTTAAACCTTCCTCTTGGTCTCGAAGGTTCTGGCTTTCAGAGTCCATAGATATAATTCACTTTCTATCCTGTATCTAACTATAAATAATGTGATGTCCACCACTTGCGTCTTCATGACGCCATATGTTACAAGTTATCTACATGTTCAATTTATAAAGTGAGCACTATTTGTCGTTTGACTTGTGTTGTATTTTAAAAGATTAAGTATCCAGTTTGCAAGATAAAAACCCAAAAAAATATTGAAAAAGTACATGCTGATTGAAATTGCAAGGGTATATTAGTAGGATAAACAATTACTTACATAGCTAATTATATGGGCAAAAGACTCGAAACCATATAGATGTGTATATTCCTTCCAAAAGATATTTTTTAAAAAATATAAGGAAGTGCAAAAAATTAATGCGCGAGTTATTGGTGGCCATTAGAGTGAGACTAGAGGAGCAGAGAAAACTTATAAAGCAGTTGATGTGTATATTATATATTCATAGGAGTTCATGATTCTTATTTTGAAACTTTAACAACAAAAGCCCTATACCCTTTTTTGCCTTGCAGCATATCATGTCTTATCGTTTGAGGTTTGACCCAACACACAGTCTTTTCCAACTTATTTTTTTGTATATTGGACTAGTTTTGTATGTTGTTTCAATCGTGTATATTTATATTTTCAAAACTTGGGAACTGCATAAAGAACAAAATCGATTCAATCATGAACACCATTCTGGCTTCACGTGACATGCAGGATTAAAAGATCTTATACTAATTTTTCTTCTTATTTGTTTAATGGTTATGGACTATAGAGCTACAAGGCTTATTACTACTTTGATAAAGCAGATATATGAAATGGTATGAGAAATTAAGCAGTTGTTAACCGGAGAAAACGATGTTGATGATGATGAGCATGTGATAGAGCGAGAAGGTCCCGTCTGTAAACAGTCCCATCATGCAGCTAACGTCTAAATGATATAGACCCCATAACTTTTGCTGTATAAAGAGAATGTCCCGAAGATGGTGTACAAAAGAAAACTTTCTAAAAGCAAACCAAAGAAGTGTTGAAGATTCAGCTTCTTTCTTTTGTATATATATAGTTCGTATAATTACAATGATTTTATTAGTGACTAGGCAACAAGATATTACAAACGTATACGACTTGCATTCCTCAAAGAAATGAATGAAATCCAACTAAATCAACATGTCATTATTATCTACTGAATTGTGGTATAATGTATGATGGTTCGGTTCTGTGATTTAAAAATGTAGATTGAAAGTTAGTAAGATGTGGGGATTTAATGGAGAGTCCTGTTTGGGTGGAGTGGTAGATTTTGAGGCAATAAATAGTGGGGAAAATTATGAGTTGTTGCAGTTAATGCACGCAAGGCATGCAATGTTTACTCATCCATACTTCTAATAAAAAGTTAATTTTATTGGAGTGTGTTCCGTTTATTGAGAAAATACTGTAACCAGTGAATAAAATAAGAAGAAAACAAGATTTCAAAACAAATTGTCACAAGGAATAAATGAGAAACTTTGCAGGTTGTGGGAGTGATGAGTGCGACATATCAAACGACAGAAGGGAAAATATGATCTTATAATAAATTATGAAATGATGTCATTTTAATTGTATTTTTTTCGTCATTTGAAGTAAGAAAACGTTGTTCAAAAAAAAAAAAAAGAAAACAAACAGGGATGGACCTTATTCTTCCATACTTAGTTTATGGAGTAATCAGCGTATTATGATTAATTACTAGGTTAAAAGGAACTTATCTTATTTCTAAAATCTGTGGAAGTATTTAGATGAGCCTAGGATTCTGCAATCCACTCCATGGTGGAGTAGTAAATGGACCCATCAGTTGGAAGTTGCCTCGCACAGAAGTCAGAGCTTTGTTAATCTTACATGATTCTCATATCTCAAGAATATAATACGAGTACTTTAAAACAATTACTTCTCTTTTGTATTTCTTAATTTTAAAGTTTCCATATATACATGGTATAAAGTATAAACAAAAAAATTTGTATAAATTCAAAATGTTTTGAAAATCACAAGAAGCTAAACTCTCTTTATCTCTCTCTTTTTATTGGCTTCCTATTAATTTGGTATGGGTCGTAATATGTCCAAGTTCGGATGAGAGTTGGGAAGAAAAAAATACCAAGCTTGTAGGTCGGACCATTGATCGAATCAAACAACTCCAATCATCGAAATTTTATCAAAATTTATTCAATGATTGTTATGGACGCACGCAACTACCCTATTAATATCGGGACTCAAATGAGTTGAAGAGTTATTAAACGTGGACTCTCGTTGACAATTTTGTGTGTTCTACAACAAGGTTGTGACTCGTGATTCTAAATTTGCTTGTAACATTTGACTATCTTCTTTACGATTATAATTTTGTTATCCAGTTTGTAACTTCTTAATTATATTTTGTCAGTTCAGTAGCATTATAAATTAATAACCATAGTGAGCTAGAAAGTGTGGTGCCGTTTAACTTGTGGTCCGGACAAAAAGTATAAAAAGGAAGAAGAAAACGAACGGTAGGTCGTATGCATAAAAGAGAACCCCGTTGAGTTTCTTTTGTCATTAAAAAAAAAGAGAGAGAAACAACCAAAAGAAAAGTAAAACAAAAATCCATAGAAATTTCTTTAACTTATAGTAGTATTAGGTTTCTGTTTTCATGATATCTTCTTCGTTTATAGCATCTCTCTCTCCCTTCACTGTTTTTCTGTTCATAGTTGTTAGATCTTATGTCTTTTCGTATCTGAATCTTTAAACTGATCTCCTCACCTTTGATTAAACCCATCCATATCGTTTCCAGCTTTCGAGACGTTTGTTGTTCGATCTTCTCCGTAGCTTTGTGACAACAGATTCTAGGGTTTGGTTTCTTTTTTTTTCCTTAATAAATATTTATCAGTTCATAAATTTCTTGCTATACAACAATTCTACATACACTATCACTAACAGCGAACCATCTGCTCCTTTCTCTACCTCATAAATACTCTCTCACTATTGTTCTATCGCCCTAGGTTTTCGCTTTATCTTTTGTTCTCTACTTTTATATTGAAACACCTTTTGCTCCTTGCCGTATATAAAAGGTAAAGTTTGGATCGTTAACCTTTTTGATCATGTGGGTTTGACAAAAGAATTTCTTACAGAGTTCTTTGGCATTCTGTCCACCTCCTTTCTGAATATATTTGTGTATAAGTGTACGCAACTACGTTGTGTTTTGTGTGAGGAGGTGGGCATACTGCCAATAGAGATCTGTTAGGGTTTCTTTGTAAAACCCCTCATGATTTCATGTATTGAAGATAGTACATTGGCTCATGGTAATCAAGATCTCTAAGATCTGAGTTTGAAGAAAAACGGTATTATCTCGAATTCACTTAACCTTATTATATGTGATCGTTACTTCTTGTATTCTATAAAGTCAATTTACACATTTCCTGTCTCTTTTGATTTGATTGATTTCTCAGAAGTTTTTTTATTTTTTGCTTTCCTTGGTCCTTGAGTCTCTAATCTTTTGTTGGGTTTGTAAAATTTATCACGTTCATCACCTGATTGTTGGAAACTCTACATCTCATAAATTCTTAATGGCGGTGACCGGTGTGAGGTTAATTTGGGAGTAGTGGTGGCGTTGGAGACGTTTACATCATCCAGGAAAAGGTAAAATCATTAAAAAGAGGACCCATTACTCGATTTGAGATAATATGAGAATATTGTTGTGATGGAAAAGGAGAATTTGTTCTACCTTTTTATGTTTTTGAAGCCCACACAATGTTATTATGATGTCTTGTTTTCTTGAAGTTGGAATTTATATTTAACTGGTAACTTGTGTTTATATGTAAAATTGCATGTTCCTATGTTGTGTGTGATGATAATGTTTAATCTGTTAGCATGGTTGGAGTAAAATCAAGTTCAAACTTAAAATAGCTATTGTTGTTTTTTCTGTAAGTTGGAATGTATGTATATGTAAAGTCATAGGTTTCTATATTATGTGGTGATAATATATATTGAATCTTAACATTCTGATGAGTAGTTTACGAGGTATTTAGGCTCTGCGATATTGTAGTCTTTTAATTGTTTTGATAAAAAGGTTTTTGTTGCTAATCCAAAATAGATTGTCTTTATACTTTGTTATTTCTCCTTGCATTGTACTTATAAACTTATAAAACGAAAACGAGTCGAAAATCCTATAAATTTATCTCCTTAATGGATTTTTTTTTTATTAATTAGGTTTTAGATGGTTCGAAACTGTTTTGCAATTATCCATGGCATCAGATTAACCAAGAAGCTAGCTGTTTTAATGAAGGATGAGGTGAAATCAACCAAATGATCCGAGTTATATATATATATATATTATATATATTACATGGTGTTTTATTTCTGTTTTTTTTTTTGGATCTTTACGCAGGCAAACTAACCTATGGATGGTAATACGACTTTACGTGACTGAGTAGACATGTATAATGCACGACGTCTTCGATGTGCCTACGGTTCTACAGATTAAATAAGGAATATATTTTATTTATTTATATACTTAAACCATTAATTTAGTAATACTATTGAAAATAATAAATGAAAAATTTACAGTTCAGCTAAACTTTTCCCTAGTAGCCTCATCATTGGAACTGTGTCAGTTCCATTTAAATCATCCTTTCAAGGCAATCTCCTACTTTATTATATCTACCGCTTCGTAGCTATGCGCGCGTGACTCGCGATTTCCCATTCTTTCCTGTGATGCTATACTCCGTTTTACCGTTCCCGTTACGTAGGTCAATGTTATTAGTAGTATTATCACTATTCTCACGTTCAGTCAAATCACAAAGACTCCATTAGTTGCTTTCTTTATGGGAGTCTATCGTGTAGAGTATGATTAGTCTTCTGCAAACTGCGTGAACAGTATTTAATGCAAAAAAATAAAATAAACTGCGGTAGTCTAAACGGTGAAATGCCATGTTTCAACACTAAGAACGACGAGAGTTGATGGGCCTTTAAATTAATGGACTTAAGCTGTCTTTGTAAATATGGGCCTTGGATTCTATTAAAGGCTTTTAAATATTAGTTCCACATCATCCTATGCATCAATCTAGAGAAGACCGATGCTGAAAGCGTTTGCACATCACGCGCGTTCTCAGATTCTCGCGTTCGTTACAGTTCCAGCAATCCATTTCTGCTTCACGCGCCGCCTCCGTTTAAATATCTTACGCAAATCTTCTTCTTCTTCTTCTTCTCTTCTTCTCCTCAACGAAGCCTTCTTCACTCGACGCGTGTCCAATTCTCGTTGTCATTGCTCGTCGTCTTCTTCTTCCCGTCCCAGCTCAGCGATCATGGGATCTTCTTCGGCGCTAGGCGAGCTACTACACTATCCTTCGGCTCGGCGCGATGACTCCGTCGTCGAGGATTATCACGGCGTTAAAATCGCAGATCCGTATCGTTGGTAAGCGTTTCGTTCTCACCTGGCTGCATTCGTTTAGGTTTGTGAGATCCCAAAGGAAATTAGATTTTGAATCGCATTTTGGATTTGACTTTGAGATTGATGATACCTGGATTGTGATTCGATAGGTTAGAGGATCCTGATGCTGAAGAGGTGAAGGAGTTCGTCGAGAGCCAAGTAAAACTGACTGATTCCGTGCTTGCGAAGTGCGAAACGAAGGAGAAGCTTCGTGAGAATATAACGGCTCTGTTTGATCATCCGCGCTACGAGTCACCGTTTAGGCGAGGGGATAAGTACTTTTACTTCCACAACACTGGTTTACAAGCCCAGGATGTGTTGTATATGCAGGTGCTTTGTCAACGCTTATGGATTTTATATCGTCGACCTTTGTTTGCTTATTGACTTTGATTGCTACCGTGTTCAGGATGACTTGGACGCTGAGCCAGAGGTTTTGCTTGATCCGAACACTCTTAGTGATGATGGAACGGTGGCTTTAAACACCTTTTCTGTTAGCGAGGATGCTAAGTACTTAGCCTATGGTCTTAGTTCTAGTGGTAGTGACTGGGTGACGATTAAGCTGATCAAGATTGATGATAAGAAAGTGGAGCCTGATACTTTATCATGGGTATGGTGATTAATCTGTTACTGATTAGTGCCATATTGATCATTAAAGTTTGACCAACAATAGTTGTGATTTATTTTATTGATCCTTTAAACAGGTTAAGTTCAGTGGGATTACATGGACGCACGATAGTAAGGGATTTTTCTATGGTCGCTACCCTGCCCCTAAGTAAGTCACTATATATTACTTAATTTCTGGCTTAAGAGATGGACAAGATGTGTTGGGAGAAGCCTTTTAATATAGTTCAGATTGCTTGGTTGTTCTATGCATCTGATTTGTTTTTCATCTGCAGGGATGGAGAGGATATCGATGCTGGGACCGAGACTAACTCCAACCTATATCATGAGCTGTATTACCATTTCATTGGGACAGATCAGTCACAAGATATCTTGTGCTGGAGAGATTCTGAGAATCCCAAGTATATGTTCGGAGCTGAAGTCACCGACGATGGGAAGGTAACACAAGCAGTTCTTATCTTGGGTTATTTAACTTTGATTAAGCTCTTAAACTCACTTTTTCCTATTGGTTCTGTATTATTTATCAGTTATTTTTATCCAGAACTTCAGTTGTTAGTTTTGGGTTCCCATTTAAATATCATCATGTTGTACCTTCATGCAGTTTCTAATCATGACCATTGAAGAGGGTTGTGACCCTGTCAACAAATTATACTACTGCGATCTGTCTTCACTTTCAGGAGGTCTCGAGAGTTTCAGAGGAAGCAGCAGTTTTCTTCCATTCATTAAGCTTGTTGACACGCTTGACGCACAGTATAATATTATCTCAAATGATGAGACTCTGTTTACTTTCCTGACAAATAAAGATGCCCCTAAGTACAAATTAGTCCGGGTTGATCTGAAGGAACCAAACAGCTGGACTGATGTTGTTGAAGAACATGAAAAGGATGTCCTAGCGTCGGCTTGTGCAGTCAATGGGAATCAACTGGTCACTTGCTATATGAGCGATGTTAAGCATATTCTGCAAATTAGGGACATGAAATCTGGCTCTTTGCTTCACCAATTACCTCTAGATATTGGTTCAGTATCTGATGTTTCTGCTCGGCGCAAGGACGATACCTTCTTCTTTAGCTTTACTAGCTTCCTCACTCCCGGTGTGATTTACAAGTGTGACTTAGCCAATGAGGCTCCAGAAGTTAAGGTATTCCGAGAGGTCGCTGTACCCGGATTTGACAGGGAGGCGTTTCAAGCCACTCAGGTAACACATTATCTTGTACCATCGTCCAATTTTTTTATAGTATTTATTTTGTTTTTGCGTATGTTAGAGTTGCTTTTGGTCCTCTTCATAGGTCTTCTATCCCAGCAAGGATGGAACGAAGATACCAATGTTTATTGTGGCGAAAAAAGATATCAAGCTAGATGGATCGCACCCATGTTTGCTCTATGCATATGGTGGTTTTAACATAAGCATAACACCATCTTTCAGCGCAAGTCGCATTGTGCTTAGCAAGCATCTCGGTGCTGTTTTCTGCATTGCAAACATTCGAGGTGGTGGGGAGTATGGGGAGGAATGGCACAAAGCGGGTTCACTTGCCAACAAGCAGAACTGCTTCGATGACTTCATATCTGGGGCGGAGTATCTCGTGTCCGCGGGTTATACACAACCCAGCAAGCTGTGTATCGAAGGTGGCAGTAATGGTGGACTCCTGATCGGTGCTTGCATTAATCAGGTAAGTCTACACAGATGCATAGAAAGCTGATCATTTCATTTAGTTGGCACACTTAGAGATTAAGGTTTTGATTCTGTGTAGAGACCAGACCTTTATGGTTGTGCTTTGGCTCACGTGGGCGTCATGGATATGCTACGGTTTCACAAGTTTACCATAGGTGAATTCAGTTATTTACCACTCTCTTTTTGGGTCTTTAATGTATTCATAACTCAAGATATGTAATGTATGCATAGGCCATGCCTGGACTACTGACTATGGTTGCTCCGAGAATGAAGAGGAGTTTCATTGGCTGATAAAGTGAGTGTGTTAATATATATGATATCCGATGTTACGCTGATTTGTCTCCCAATGCTGATACAAAATTCAAATTTGGTTGTGAATATTCAAAGGTACTCGCCTCTACATAATGTGAAGAGGCCATGGGAGCAACAAACCGGTACTTTAGTTCAGTACCCATCAACCATGTTACTGACAGCTGATCACGATGACAGAGTTGTGCCTCTTCACTCATTGAAGTTGCTTGCGGTCCGTTTCCACACGCTTTTGATTTTTAATATTGGATTTTGACTCTTTTCTTAAGGAGTTTGCAATGCATATTGTTAAACTCGTATACATCTGCAGACGTTGCAGCACGTGTTGTGCACAAGCTTAGAGAATAGTCCACAGACAAACCCAATAATTGGTCGTATAGAAGTTAAGGCCGGCCACGGAGCTGGTCGCCCAACCAAAAAGATGGTAATGACAGAATTCTCAATGCTTAGTTCTTTCATCTTGTAACATACAGTTTCCATGGCAACTGATTTTGAAAATGTTAAAACAGATTGATGAGGCGGCTGATCGTTATTCGTTCATGGCAAAGATGGTGAATGCTCCATGGACCGAGTAAAACGGAAAATAAATTCCTTACCGACAAGCACCTGAGAACTTTCTCAATTTGTTCTGTCCAAAAATGGATTTTGTATGAGTTACACTTAAACAAAGGTTTTTCACAATTTTCATCTTTTCATTTTACGAGTCTGTTGAGACTTTTTGATATTTACCCGGAACGTGGACTAAGTCAACAAAGTTTATTACCTCATTGAACACATTTGTATCTTCTGTTTTACCACATTTACAACACATAAGATACAAACATCAAGAATGTAAAGTACTATTTATTTATAAGATGTTTCCAACAAGCAAACATCAAGAGTCTTTAAAATGTAACTGTATGCCAATCCTTAGGTGGACAGTTTACGGACAGGAAGGTTTTAAAGAGAGGATGACAAACCACGAATATCAACATAACCAGATAACACGGCTTTGTTCCTTTCCTTCACTTTGGTCTGATATATAACCCTGTCCAATACATGGAAATCGAAGTTCAGCTTTTGCTTTTGTCATTGTGATATAGAGCAATACATGTGAAAGAGAGAGAGAGCAAAACTCTACCTCAAGCCTTGGAGCCACATCTCTGTTATCAGAGTTTCACCAGGGAAAACAGTCGCGAGGAATCTTCCAGATATGGTTTTGACAGCACTTGGGTCACCCTTGCATATACACTTGATGACTGCCTTTATTGCAAACCCGAGCGTACATAGTCCATGCAATATCGGGCGTGGGAATCTTCAGCGCAAGTCAAAAAAAAAAAAAACAAGTATCAGCCGTTGCAGTATTAATAGATCTTAGCTTCACACTGATCTGAATTAGCAGCTATAGAAGTGGTCTACTAACCCGGCGAGTTTTGCAACGTTTGGATCAGAATGCAGAGGATTATAGTCACCAGAGAGCCTATAGAGCAACGCCTGCAGATAAATATAAAATGTACAGGAGTTAGCAAAGTAAACCTCAATGGACAAAACTAATGCAAACAAGGTTTTTACACTATCAACTTGCCTGTGATGGTTGGGTGCGCTCTTCGCACACTGCGGAGGGTTGTGACTGGGGGATTTTCACAGCTAAGCCCTGGTTACTTGGATAGTTCTTGTAAGAAAATGGTTGGGATGATTTTGAGAAACCACCAGCTCCTCGTAAAAAGACAGTCGTCCTGCGGAATAAGTCCCAAATCAGTTCACGAGTTTCAACTTTGAAACTCAAAGAAGAAGAAAAGTACTTGCAGAGACATTACCGATTCATGCATAACAGTTCCTCTGAACCTTGCTCGTAACTTCTGGTTTCAATTTCAAGGATAGCTGCTTTACCTATAAGATCGTCAGGAGAGAGAGAGAGAATATAAAGATTGACTCAAAAAGCCTTAAATCTACTATTCTGAATGCATAACCAAAGAATCGGATTTTCTCTCGAAGTTAGGGCTAACTGGCTAAGTAAAGGTGTCGCACAAAACAAAACACTAGTGATAAGTACCTTTGTCCTGCAATCCAGCTAGGCTTACTTTGTTAATTAACTGCGTTCAAAAAAAACTTCAATCAGAAAAATGAGGCATATGCATATGCCACTTTGGAAATAGAAGAAGCGTGGGATAGAATCACTCACAACCCCTGAAACCAATGTTACTAGAGTACCAGTGAACAATAAAAATCCTGAAGATGAGGGAAGAATCACAGAACTTATATATACAAGGGCGGTAATGTTATACTTACAGAAGCCTTGGAAGGTAATGGTCTGTATACTTCAATGTACTGCTGTCCATGCAACAGGAGACTAGGATCATATCTTACATACAAAATACAAAACAACATCATCATGTCTTATATTACGATGCAAAACCTCAAAAAAAAAAAAAAAAAAAAACAGATGACAGTGCTTACTTAAAACCTGGCAAATCCAGTCCATCAGTAAGAGATCCAAGTGAAAACAGTGAAACAAAAGTTGGTAGAACCTATATAAATCATAGCAAGTAACATCTATTAACTCAAAAGAAAAGCAATAGATGCATCACAATCAAAATCAAGATCATCATTTATTGAGAGAGATACCTGGATATGTTCTTGTCCGTTCTCGTGATAGACAAACTTGAGCTCATCGGAATCAACAGCATCTTGGCCACAAGCTCCTATTCCCAGAGCATAGATTGCTACATCTCTATTTAATTACCACAAGTAATCAAATCAATAGATAGATCTCTGTTCCTTAACTATCTCAAAACTAAATAGCTATTGGCAGTCGATTGTCGCAATCATCTAAGATCCATCACCAATACAAAACACACAGAGAGAAAGAAGATGCAAACCTTTCGTTGTAGCTGGAACGCGTCTGCGATCAAAAGAAGAAAGTGAGATTTACAAGGATCAAGCTCCGTCTATGATGATCGGATCATAAAAAGGAAAGTGAAACTGAAACAAAACCTCGGGGAGCTTGTGAGCGAGGAGTAGATCGGGATTGAATTCAGAATCGCTTCTCGCCATCTTCTCCGATCTCAGGATCAGCGTTAAGCTTCCGTGTGTATTGCTTGCTGTTTCTTCCCTCTTTTCTGCTCAATGATTTTATTAGATAAGACAGTTTACTATAAAATGATAATCAAACGGTGTCGTTTTATGCGATCACTGGAAATTCAAATCTCAACACTTTACTCGAAGATAGTATTTAATATTTTCAAAATTATCTTTTTTTTTTTGTGCAACCAATGTTTTTCATTCATATCTTAACTGATTACATGGATAAAAGCAACGTCAAACAAGTGATGTGCAGTCTTTTTAGGGAAATCAAAAGCAAAGCAATGTAAAGATAGAGACACAAACTTAAACAAGTTTGATAAGATGTCCAAATTGGTTTCAAAGGTGCCACCCGCGAGTAACCATATGAAGAAATTACTGCGTTCTTTGAATCTTTCAGACTTGAAAATAGTCACCGTATGTCGTGACGTTGAGTGCTCCAAAACCTCGGGTCTCATTGGAATGAGTCTCGTTGTATCTTTCGGTCCCAAACGAACCATTACACAAGATAACAAGCGGTAAGGAAAGCAACAATATTCATTGGCTTTGGAGCCAAGAGAAGAGTACCTCTCATGGAGAGGAGTTTTGATGGTAAGATTCTCTCCTAACAGTAGGAGGACATGTGGAAAAGATCTCTCATGGTCCTTAGCATGAGGAAATTTGATTAGTCTTTTTAGTAAAGAAAAG
Source organism: Brassica rapa (assembly GCF_000309985.2). Taxonomy (NCBI): domain Eukaryota; kingdom Viridiplantae; phylum Streptophyta; class Magnoliopsida; order Brassicales; family Brassicaceae; genus Brassica; species Brassica rapa. The sequence goes on from NC_024801.2 coordinate 27,079,866, forward strand.
ACTAAAGGACTGCAGTCTTCAAGCTTTGAAAAGCTCCACTTTTGAAACAATCTTGCAACAATCTTTTCACTTGTTAGAGCTGATGGTGTATAAGGACTTCGGCTTGAACTTTGTGGGTTAATACCAGTGATTGCACCAAAGAGATAATGAAGTAATTCTAATCCCAAATTGCAAAGCTCGGTTGCTGGTCTCTTCATCTCTAATTCCATAATTGTTCTTGACCAAGAAGAGCACGAGACTGATGGATCTATGGGATGTAATAGTTGTTGGGCGCATATGGCACTGACGGGAAGACACGGCTGTGTTAAATTCGACAAGGAGGAACAGACAGCCTTTATAATAGTATCATGAGATAAGAACTTGACGAGATTTGATGAGCAACTGAGAGTTGAGTTCAAGCAGAAACTTCGGATTCCAACATTACCGTGTCGGATCCAGAGAGTATTCACGGAACCCACGTAGATCCGTTGGTCATCAAATCCCAACAAGCTGGGCATGAGAGAGCAAATACCAGGAGGTGTATGTCTGAAAGACGTTTGCGGTGAGAAGATGTTGGTCGGTATATCTTCTAGCAGGGGTTTCCTCACCGGACTGAAAGGGACTTGATGCTCTGAGCTATAGATCTTAACAGATCTGTCGAGCGGTAAAAGAAGAACATCAGAATGGAGTTCTCGCTCGCACCAAGTCCAGTCAGAATAGATCTTCCCTGAAGGGAGAAGGGTCATCGCCCGAGGAGACAACGAAGGTGACGTTAGTCGCAGATTCTTCAGATCCGGCCATCGGATATTACAGGAAGAGCGAAATGGAGGAAGTAAAGCGCAGGTCTCATGAAACGGATCTGATGTCAGTACAGTCATGAGAGATGGAGGAGGGTTACATGTGAGAGCCAGGAGCCAAAGGACATGGAAACGGCACCGACTCCATCTCTTGCAGCTAGCGACGGCGGAAAAGGTTAAGAAGCCCAACAACATAAGAAACTCGTGAACAATCCAGGTGAAACGATGAACTGCGGAGGAGAGACGGCGGCTGGGCGAGGCAACGATGAACTGACGAAGAAGAACGGGAGCGGGAGATATGTCTGGAGGGTCTGGAGGGTCTGGTGGTTCCAGAGGTTCAAACGGAGAGAGAGAACCAATCAAAGGAAACTTACACGGTGGAGGATCGGGAGGGGGTCTGAAACGCGCCGGGGGAGGAGCTATGCCCATCGAAGTCATGGAGGATGAGAGGAGCAACTTCAGGGAGAGGAAGGTTGATCGACGATGCTGAAGCGTTGAAGATCCATGGAGGCGGCTCACCTCGGGAAGCGGGCCTGGGAGGTTTTGAATTTCAGATCCTTCAAAATTATCTATTGCGTTATATGCACAATTGTAAATTTCTCTGCCTCACTCATTCAGACAAAGGCTTTGTCACAAAGCAGAGGAAAAGAACAACGTATAGGTTTTTGTCGTGTTGTTAAACTATTGTTTTAGTCGTAAACGTAATCTGTTATTCTCATAACACTGAGCATTTAGTCTAGTGGTCACGCTACTATTGTATGTTATGTAATGAGTTTCTAGCTATTATAGTATGCTATGGTTATAGTGTTAGATGGATTGTTTGAAATCTCCTTACTTTAGCTGTTCTGCACACTCGATACTTATCCTGCACTATTTAGATTGTATTCTTGTCTTGGCTTGTTAAACAAAATGTAATACTACGCCAATAAGGCTTATGATAGAACTATATCAAATAAAGTTTCCCTCCAAAGTTATTTTTTATATAAAAAGAAAGAATAAGAATTGAGACCTCGAGCTGAGATCGTTACAAACTGACATAATGATTTGACAACAACTCTTCCATTCATTAGCAAAATGAAGAATGAATAAAACAAGAAAACACTCGTCCACAACGAATCAGTTGGTATTGTTGACCATCTCTCTTATCTCTCCACCGCTCAAAGTGGTCTGGTGCGACGACCACTAGCTCTACCGCAAAGAAGAGCGTTCTTGGGGATTGGGTACTCATCCCTAAGAGAAGTGGACGTTGTGTAGACACGTAGATAGAACTGTTGTCCTAAGTACTGTCTTGCCCAAAATTCTGATCTTAGATTCCACATCCCTACGTTGTCCAGTGCTATGTATATAGCCGTCCATGAACTCGGATACACCTATAGATCAATTAAAAAAATATGAATCCAACGGTTCACATTTCGTCAAAAAACATGCTTAGAATACTAGCTTTTACTGTGAGTTTACCTGAACGGTGCAGCGAGCTACTGCATCACGTAGATTGTACTCGTTCCTACTATCAGGAGTCCATTGCCCACCGTCCATCCTATATCACAATGTGACGTTAGTCCAGTTTATATTGGGAGATCGAGAAGATCGACATGTAAAATATAACAAAATAATATATTATTGTATTTTCCATAATTTAGATACGGTTTAAAGTATAAAAAAGAAAGACACTTACCCAACAACCCAGAAAGAGTAACCGTCAAGATGCCAGCTCTGGACAATATCCTCGGAGTTTTCAAACACAATCTCAATAAAGGTTCTGTAATCGGTCTGCATAACAGACGTGTCGAGGTAGATTCCTCCACCAGTGGGTTGGCTCTGTATGCTTCCAACTCTGTACACACCATCGATCTTGAAGTAGTCCGCGAGTTTCAGAGGAGTGTCTGCCGGGTTAAACGATACACTGTTCACAGCGTATCGTTGCTTCCCGTTGACCTGACCAGCAGAGCTAGCAAGTCTGATGGTTCTTGTGGTGTTTATCATACCGTAATGGTATGATCCTTGCGGGTTTGGCCTTGGTCCACTCGCCGTAAGGTTAGTCCTACAACACAAGAACATAATAACATAATTAGATAAAAGCCAAGAATCAAGATTTCTTGTACAGCAAGTAAGGTACCCACCTGATGGCTCGAGCCTGGTTCAAGGACCAGTCGATCTGTATTGTTGGTCCACCGGGAATAGGTCCAGAAACACCACCAGCAGAACCACTGTAACGGAGAACACCAGTGGTGGTGAGGACATCCGAGGTAAACCGAGAAGAAACCACCACGTAATAATCCTGTGCAGGCTGGTCGGCGGTCACAAGGACCGAGTAAGACTGACCAACGTGAACATCGAGAGAAGAGAAAGTAGTCTGAAGAGTGTGAGTTCCTTCCACTTCAACCACTTTCATCTTGTGGTTCTGAATGCGGAAGTTGAGAGAGTGTTGTAGCCCTATATTGGATATTCTCAACCTGTATGTCTTACCTTGTTCAACATTGAGAGTGGCACCACTCCCACGTCCATTGATAAGGATGCCATCTGGTAAAGGAAGCTTCCTACCACTATCAAGCTGTGCCTTCAAATCCTACAGAAACAAAAAAAACCACATAAATTTTTTTTAAACAAGAACAAGAAGCAAAACCTCTAAATATTAAAGAGTTATTTTATACTTATTTCGCAAAGATATTCAAATTATCGAATTTTTATTTATTTAGTTACTCTTTTTTTTATATTTTTAATCAATGCTATATTATATGATATATCAAAAAAACCTTTTTAATAATCTAAAAATGTTTACATTCATAATAGGTTAGGCCCTGCCTTGTGGAAGGGTCAACCGCAATAAATACTTACCGTGTGGTTAGATTTGTACCAGTCTCCTATGAGAACTGTGTAATCTCCGGCAGGGTCAGCGAAAGGGACTGGGATACCAGGACGGCTGAGGATACGGAGGCCACCAAAACCACCGGCGGCTTTGTGGAAAGCGAGAGAAGGGAAGTAGTAGAAACTTCCGATCTGATCCTTCACTTGAAGGATGTAAGTGTAGTTCTTCCCCGGCGGGATAGGGCAAGTCGTCCCGTAAACTCCATCCACGTACGAGTTCCTCCTCTGTTGAACTCCATTCCTACAAATTATTATTTTCAAAATATTAGTTTTTAACCCCAAGAGTATTATGAATTGTTAATCTAGGCCTTGTCTGGAAAAGTGTGCTTAGAGATCGAATTGATGCGGATACAGCTAATACTTTGGTAAGGTGATGGACCACTTCCCCACAAGTAAATAAATCTGAAAATGTAGTTCACAAGTCACTGTAACACCCCATGCAGAAATTATTTTATAATGTGTGTGTTTAATTGACTTTAACCCTAATTACCCAACTAACTATGTCGTACGTGGGTAAATCATTTATTTTGTGGACCGAGTCCGACATGAATGTGGACAAAACAAAAATTCTTACGTACTTCATTGTCTTTTTCTTACAAGCACGTTTTATTTTTACGTCATTACTAAAAAAAGCAAAATACTATTCACGAACCAATAAAAACTAGTGGCCGACTAACTACTACTATCAATCGGACAAAGACAGACTTCAATGTTTAACAGTAATTATATAGTATTAAATTTTAACTAATAGTATTGTTTGATTACAGATTTGCAAATGATTTAGATTTAGAATGAGATTTACCATGAAAGGAGGAAAGGTTCGTCGAGGCTATTGTAGACGTTAATGATGAGATTGTCATTAGTAACGGAGTGAATGTCCGGTCCCGGAAACTGCCCGTTGATCAGAATACCCTAAACCGGAAAAAATGTGAGATCCGCAGCTACAAAAACCGGATCTAAACCAAACCGAAGTATTGGTATAAATTTAATATTAGTACTGTACCTGCTGGCGAACACCGAGTGGGTAGATATCACCGTAAGTGACGTTCCATTCGAAGAACCTATACGGACTTTCCGCCGTGACGGCGAAAAGAAGCGCAAAGCCGACGATTAATGCGGCGGCGAATGAGGCATTGGCCGCCATGTTTTTTTGGTGAATGAAGAAAGGTATTTCTTGGCGTGATCTCTAGCTCTTTACATGTACACAGATTTGAGTCTAGGAGTGAAGGAGAGAAGAGAGGGAACGTATATAAAAGAGATTAACAGTAGCAAGAGGGGAACGAATAAGAGAGAAGAAAACAAAGGTCAGTGTCGGTGGCTGGACCCACGAGCGACTCTGTGTTACTTTGAAATCTGTATTTGTCTCCCACAATCCACATGGCTAATAAGCAACTTGCCCATTTTTCTATGCCTTGTGCATTAAAAACAAACAAAAAAATTAAAGGAGAAATCATAATTATTAGGACTAACGTTTATTTGTCGTAAACTTTTGTCAAGTGATTGATTAACTGTGGGTGATTGATCAAACAAATAAAACATTTTTGTTATCTTTAGTCATTCGTATTAACTAACAATTGACTGTTTTAGAGGGGAAAATCTGTGGTAATTTAGTAGGGACACACACCATGGCTTTTTTACAATCTCTTACTCGACTCTTTTCTTTTTCAAAAAAAAATTAAAAACTTTTTGTTGTTTTCAAAGATAAATTTTTGAAGTTTTAAATGCGCATGTTATTAATTACAAATATAGATATTTAAATAGACACTTTTTATGAATTGTTATTGATTTGGAGTTATATCAAATTGTTTGATATAAAAATTATAAGGAATTATAATTATTTCTTAATCTGTATTAGAAAATCTAAAACTATTTGTTTGAGAACATTCTTTTAGTAAAATCTGTTGTTTTAAGGAACGTTTTCAAATATGGATTTGCAGACAAACATCCTAGTGCAATGCTTTATCAATCAAGCAACAACAAAAAAAAATATGACACAACTAACCGCCTAGACTAAATATTTGACAAATGATTATAAAAAGTGTGACAAACATGAACATAAACTTCAGAACGAAGATAACACACACACACATACACAAAAGCTACAAATAAATAGGCCATCTAAAGTTATATATTCCCTTTATACTATGCCTCTATTATTAATTCGGATATGGAATAAATATCGTTTTATCCTCTTTTTTGGTTCTTGTTTGCCCTTTATAGCTGCTAGTAGATAAAGAAAGGGCCCATTCCTGGTTACAAGATCAAATGTATTTTGGAAGTCTAAGTATTAATGTCTTTGGCATATCATAGGTTATATTCCATTTCTCCAACTTAGTTCTTCTGGAGTGCAGAAGCTTTTTTCTTCAGTTGTTATTCTCAAGTTTTGGCTTTGAGTGAATCGAAGGGAAAAACTAGAGCATTAAACTTCCTTGCGTCTACATTTTCCGGATTTGTCGCCAATAAATACGCTCTTTTTTTCTTTCTTGCGTGTGTCATTAGCACTATTGTCAAATTAAATCTCCAATAATCAAGGTAAAGTGGGTAGAAAAAATAACATTTTAATTACCAAATAGAGATCTGCTATAAAGAAAAATATAATTGGGTGGAGCAAGCGACGGGTCAGGGCAATTTGAATGTGCCAGTAGGGTCCACAACATGTTAATAATAGTTATGGAATAAAGTTGATATTGATAGGGCCTCTGCATAAATGACAACACTTCAAAAAGATGACAATAATAACCAAAAAATATATATATATACACAAAGAGATGCAAACCGCGTTAAACTACGTAACAGTGGCTGTAAATGTAATAAGGAACATGCATGGATGAAGTGTTCCATGTGTGGACAACATTCGCCTACATAGTATAGTACGGTGATTAGACCATGCAACGGCGTCGTATAACCAGATTGTTGCAAAGCCGAAAAAAGTAGTAAGCAGTTTTTAAATTTCAAATCAGAAGACTTGAGTGGAACAATTAATGCATGATTGTCGTCAAACTATTACCAGGCTGGATTGAGTTTAGTCAAGTTGACCAGGTGGGTCATTAATGTAGTAAAATTTTCAATAATCACTAACCAACAACGATGTGTTTTAACATTTTCTTCTGTACAGAACCAGTTTCTGCAATTTTAGAGCCTCTTCTCTCAAAAAAAAAAAAGAGCCTCTTCTCTCTTTAGAAATCCAGAGATCCACATTGCTTGGTCTCAAGAGTTTTCACAGTAGATCCAGCCTTTGTTTCCTTCTTGTGATCACCACCGTTTACACCTCCTCCTCGAGCTCTTCCAATGCCCATCTTAGGCAAACCACGGTTCAATCCATCCAACAACACACACGCTTTGCACCATTTCTGCATCATCATTTTACTCATTGTTCATTCAAGAAAAACAAATGCAATCTCACAGTAACAGAAAGGTCTTTATTTTTGCAAAAAAGAATCTCTCACCTGGCTAGAAATATAGCCGCATCGCTCACACGTCCCTTGCTCAGGCATTTTAGTGGTCGTCGCAATTCTGAAGTCTTCACCGGACTTAATGATATCCAGAATAGCTCTTGGCCTAAAAGGTTCATATTATATAAGTTTGAAACTTACTTTCTCATCTGGTTAGGACGAATATAAACATCAAAAGTTTTAACAAGAACCTTAGTCTCTCCAAGTCTTTGATGAACTCACGGGCAAACCCACGATAAGCATTAGGAGAGTATATGCCTTTAACCACAATAAATAAATCAATCAGCTCAAATTAACATATGTGATGCATTCACCTAGTAGTGAAACTCACATTCGGTTGAGAAGTAGTCCAGCTTCTTGAAATAAGCATACGTGTGGCTACTTAAGTTAAGGTTTCACAATATTTTCTTTTAATAAAAAAATTCACTGAGGATTTGAAACAGCAAAAGGATATATAACAATCTCCTTCTCGTAAGTATATTTGAAAGGTTTACATCTTGGAATCGGACCATCTTCACCTGTAGTGATCGATGTGCACCGACTCAATCTAGCGATATCTCCTCTAAGTATGTTCAAGAGAACTGTTTCAGCTATATCATCTGCGTTATGTCCAGTCACCAGCTTATCTACTTTCAACAACGCAGCTCCTCTATCAAGCGCCTTCACGAAAAACATCAAAACTATTAAAAAAAAAAAAACAACTAAGTAGAATTGTTCAACGCTGTGAAGAATCATTCATACCTGGCGACGGAAGACACCACAAAAGGTGCAATTGTTCTTCAGACCAATCATCTTCACAATATCATCCATCGTCCATCCGTACAGATCTTTGTACGAAAGAATCTGAAGAGGCAACCCATACTAAAAAGGAAAGAAGAATCCTTTAGATGAAAAAAAGACTCTTCTATAAACAAAAAAAAAAAAAAGCTTTTACTTGGAGTTCGTTTCTTTTAACGGTCTCGAGAGAATCATCACGGTAACCAGTGATCCCTTCATCAATGGAGAGAAGGAAGAGGTCGAGACCGTAGCTATGGCGTCTGTTTAGCTCTGATAATACATAAGCCAGCACCGTTGAATCTGCACCAGGAGGACAAGCTTTCATACAGTTTAGTTAACAGTCCAAAGGTAAAAGATTTAACCTTTTCCACCGGAGGCGCCTATAGCAACACGCTCGCCGGATTTGAATAGCCCATTGTTGACGATGGCTTGGTGAATCTCCTCCTCGAACACCTCGTAAAAGCACTCTCTGCATATCTTTTGAACCATCACACCAACCAGCAAGTAAAACTTGATTAATAAACACAGCTGACGGATTCAAAGTTCGAATCTTTATCAAACCACAAGAATTAAGAACTCTAAATCAATGGCAAAAGCTCAGGTAAGAGGTGAAATATCGGTTGGAGTTGTTCATAGAGCTAAAAAAAAAAGAAGAAGAGAGAAGTGAGGTGAGATTACTTGTTGAAGGGTTTTGGGTCTTTTGAGGACGGGTCGTTTCTCGTTACAGATGCAGCAGAGACGAGGAGGCCCTCCTGCTTTCTTGCTCTTCGCTTCGCCTCTCTCCATATCGCCGGTGGAATGAAACTCCGGGGTTTACTAGCCGGCGGCGAAGATCCTCGTATCGGTTAAACCAATCTACAATGGAGTGATATATCAGAACGACGACGTTTCGCGAGTTCTTTCTACCTGTGATTACTTAGTGGCTATTTCTGCCTAATGACTTTTTGGCCCATTAATAAAAGCCCATTATAAGAATACGAAAGCATTTGAACCACCCAACTAGCCACTGCATTTTACCCAAAAGTACCTACTTAAAGAACTGAAAAAATCAAAACCGGATCCAAATCGCGATATAAAAATATCAGAACGGGACTTGTGAGCTTAGTACTTTAAGTTTTAGGTATAACCCAAACCGAATCAAAATCCGGATCCGAATATATCCGACATTAGTTAAATATGTTTTTTAGTCATATATGTTAAGGTAATTTAGAAATTTTTTAATATTCTAAAGATTTTTGTGGTTTATTCTACTTGTTATTTTGAATAATTTTTAGTTAATTTAGATAGTTTAACTAATTTTTAATTAGATTTATGAATAATTTATATTTTTATTTTTTTTGTCAAATTTTCAGGTTATAATTTTTTTCTTTGGGTAATTTAAAATATTGGTTACAATCGATCCAAACCGAATTCGAAAGGAGCCGAAACGAATCCGGACCAATAATTAGTAAAACTCAAATGAGATTTATGAGCATAATATCGAAAATTCAAAAATTCGAATCGAAACCGATGGGCTCCCGAATGCCAGGCTTACACACAACCATGGTTCATGAAGGTGAAACTCGGATCATGATATACATTTCTTGGATGTGTTTAACTGATTCTTATCTCATTTGTTCATATCGAACCTCATTCATATCGCTTTTACTTTATACGTTTTGAGCAATTATGTCAATCACAATGCCAAATCAACCACTAGGAATCATGATAGTTGCGGGTCATCTTGCTTTTATTTATACCAACGCATTTAGCTTCATAAATAGTACAAGACTTTGATTCTACCATTCAATTATAAAGAGATTAGTTAGTCAAGATGGGGTCATCTGTACGACTATACAGGGAAGTTAGATCATTACAGGGAAGTTAGATCATTATCGTAACGAATATATGGGACATCTAAATCAATGTTATGTGAAAAATGAAAATAATCATACCATTAAAACACCTTGAAAATCATATACAACACATAACAAGGAAAGCTGAAATCAACAAAGAAAATAAACAGCCAACAAACTTCAACAGCACAAAAGCAAAAGATGATCATAACACAAAAGAACACATCGTCATCATTATTCATATCTTTAATTATCATCCTTATCCTTCTTCTCCTCCTCTACGGTCTTGGGATGGTACCCTGGAAGCTTCTCCTTAATCTTCTCCAGAATACCCTTCTTCTCCGTCGGATGCGCTTCCTCCACCGGAGGAGCAACAACCGGTGCGGGTGAAGCCTCTTCAGGCTTCTTCCCGTGTCCTGGAAGCTTCTCCTTCAGCTTATCCATAAACCCTTTCTTCTCCTCCTCTGTCTTCACCTCTCCTTCAGTAGTAGTTACCTTCTTCTTGTCCTTCTTCTTCTTCCTCTTCACACCATCTTCACCTTCTTCCTCGCTTGACTATTGAACCGAACACACATAGTTAGATCATGTTCTAGTTACCATCAAAAGACAAGATCTAACACAACACACATAGATTATGTCCGAATCTTCCAAAATATATTTTAATGATCATATAATATAAACTTACGGAGCTAGAAGAGCTGTCGCTACGGTGAAGCTTCTCGAGGAGACTATGCTTCTTCTCTTCTTTTTCTTCCTCGTGTTTAACCTCAGGCACCGGCTCTGAGATGTGAACCTTTTGCTCGAACTCAGAGTCGATGGTCTCCTCTGGTTTCGTCTCATCTTTCTTCTTCCCCAAGAAATCGAACAGTCCACGGTCTGTAACCTCGCCGGTGGCCGTTGATGATTCCTCGGTGGCTACCTTTGGCACCTCATGCTCGTGAACGTTCTTGGTTTCCTCTGCCATGGCTATTAAAATGAGTTTGGTTTTCTAGGTTTATGAGAATACGAAATGATCAATGTATAGAGATGATTTGTAAGAGACGAATGAGAATAGAGGTGAAGAGAAAGTGCATTTTATAGTGTGTGAGGACTAGCTCTACGCGGATTTCACGCTCTATGATTATTTTTTATTTCGAAAAAATATATAAACTAAAGATAAATTACAAAATGGCCCTACCTCTTTAATCTTTTTAAAAATGTATTAAGAAGAAATCAATAATTAATCATCAAAAGTTTGCTTACGTGTCGGAGACCATTGTATATATTATAAATAGTTTAGTGGATAGCTAAAACAATAACAAAAACTTGGATAAGAATGTTAACTAGATAGATAGACTTAGCCAAAATTTAAAACTAAATTGAGAACTAGTTAGTTTGGATATTACAGTTTAATTAGGCTTCTTACTATTTTAAAGTTTGTTAATTAACAAAATCAGATAGTTCAAAGAGTAAAAAGTCCATGAACTTGAAAAACAGATTTAAAATATATCCTCATAATTCAAAATCTGGAAGTTTCGGGTTTTCTTAATTACAAATCAATAATATAGGGATGAAACTGAACGTTCCAGAAAAATATGGGGAAAGAGTACTAACGATTTAATTCACCCATGATGGATGGACATGTGTCAAGCATTAATGTAAATATGAAAATCGGACGGTGGACGTTAGTAGCGGCAAATCAACGGTCATAACAGGGAAGGACGAATTTAGACAAAGAAAAAAAGAGAGACAGAGGGTAAAGTAATACCAAGCAATTAGATAACAACACGTGTCAATTTAACGTGGAAGTGTGTCCTAGCGTAGGTCCCAAAAACGTGTACTGATTGGCGTAAAAGACGTGATGTCGGTGGTGTGGGTCCACCTGACTTATTAACTGATGCCACGTTGGAAGAAATTTGTTGCATAGAAATGATGAATTTTGGGGAAATTAATAACGTTTATTCAGTTTTCCATATAAGCGTTACAAACAAAATATAATTACGTGCAAAAGTGAGTGTTACAAAAAAATAAATACGTGCAAGTTTTTTTGGTAAAGGATTCGTAGTTCTTATCACGCGAGGAATCAACCAACACACGGAAGTTGGTTTCCAACGTGAACAAGGTTTTCGTAAGCTCTTCTATGAACAAGGTTGTGTGTTTTCCAACTTATACGATTTGTTAAAAAAAAACTATACGATTTTCTAAGATAAGCTTAAAAATCTATGATGAGCATAAGAGGAAACAAATGAGCATACGATTACTTGGACTTCTTAAGATAATAAGATATGTTAATGAGTGGGAATGTCATTTTTCACCTAAAATTGATAAACAAAACTATAACATCAGAAAGGAGTAAAGGACAGATGGTAATCAGTGATGCATCTTCTCTTTAAATTGGCCTAAAAAAATATAAATGAACCGTGTTCCATTATAAAGGATGAACACGACGGGCCACATCATTATACCCGCTCCTCTAAACTTTGAATCAAAGACGTTTCGCGAACCACCGTGACATACCAACACACATATCAGACAAACCCATCTCTTTCAATTCTTGATTGGTCGTCGTCTCTTATTGTCCTTATCCTTTGAATAATGTTTTCGGTGATAGCAAAAACGATATCTTGTAGCCGACATTCTCGTGATAATACATACTTATCTGGTTAAATATATACTCATCAAACTTTTAAAACTATATATACGTATAAAGATAAACTGGTCTAGATTTGAAAATAGTATAGTTTCAAAAGTGATAAACTTAGAACAAAGTGCTTAATTGCATCATTTGTTTATGCTAATCTTGTGTCTATTTTTTTTCTTTTCACCGCCCGTCTGGGCATTGATATCTGCCTTATTTGCTGTCAAATCAAGGAATATTCAACGATGTTTACCACTCAATTTATCTGGTGGACATGAGAATCCGATCAACGCGTTGTTAATTCTTCTAATGAAATAGAAAAGCTTTCATATTATATTCATGAATTGGTGGATAACCAGCTCACTGCTATAGGCCGAAAAGTAGAACCTTAGCGATTACAATTCAATAGGCCCGACATAACATGGGCCTGTGAGTTAGAGTCGGATCACGTAGTCAACATTCGATACTAGTGCATTACATGAGCTAGGCCTTTTGTGCTTGTAGTAGTCTGTGATTTATAGATTCTTTGTAGCTTGACAATGAAGATGTTATTATGCACAATCTTACTGTTGTACTTGATGCTATTCGTTTCATTTGCTTTGTTTTGATACATGGTCGATGTCGCTGTCTTTTTATATTCTTACACAACTTAACCCAACTCTCCCCTGGCATGAACGCTGCTTTACCCATAAGGACTGATGGAGATATTGATAGTTGAGCTCAGAATTTTTCTGGTACTCATCTTCACTGTGCTTTGAAGATAGAGCTGACCTGAGATTAGGTTACTAGCATATCAATGGGTGTAATTTTATGGCTTGGTTTTAGACAAATCAGGCTCTAACTGAGGAGATGCGTTTTTTTTTCTCTTTTTTTAATCAGCATTTTTTTATTATAAAAATATCTTGTTTTCCATCTATCATTGTAACATATTTTATCATTGTGTAGTTATTTTGATTTGTTTCTTGTTGAAGTTCAAAAAAGAATCGTTTGCGGGATTTCATGTGACTAGAAAAGAGAAAACAAAGAACACTCATGAAAGTTAAAGAGAGAACTACATAGAAAATGAAAGTACCAAGCAACTTGCTCTAAAAAGATCACATGCTTCCATCACCACCACTAACATATTTCCTTTGCCCTCTTCAAACCGCTAGGGTATTCTTGTTTCTAAATATTTATTAAGAAAGTGTGGTTAAACATCTTGTATTATACATTGTGTTACGGTCTGTTAATACGCTAGCTTTGCTTGATATGGTTCACTCAAATTACTAAACAATAAGTGGATATATTGCTTGGTCAGAGTCCATACATTGTAAAAGAAAGAAAGTTAACCAAGTTAATAACCAAGAAAATTGAAATTGCATCAAATTTTAGCAAAAAAAAAAAAAATTGAAATTATGTAAAATATCTAGATATATGTGGAAGGGCCGTATGTAATAATTCCACAAGTGACCGTGATCTAAAAAGTGGAAAAACTTGTAAAGAATTGAATAAACACGAACACCCTTCTCCCTCCACACGTACCCATGGTTATATATATATATATAGGCACTTACGGTTGCATTTAAAAGGCATCACAACCAAATTATCAGAGCACAAGTAAAACACACACTAAAGCTTATAATGAAGATGTTATATTCTAAGGGGATGAGACTCTCTGAGTTGATGGAGAAGTGGAGAAAGAGGAAGAAAGGGTATTTCACTGTTTACACCAAAGAAGGGAAGAGATTCGTTTTGCCCTTGGATTATCTCAACCATCCGATTTTACAAGTGTTATTGGAGATGGCTGAGGATGAGTTTGGAACTACCATTGATGGTCCTTTAAAGATTCCTTGCGATGGGAGTTTAATGGATCACGTCATCATGCTTGTGAGGAGAAGTATGTCCGATAACTATGATGATGATGGGGAGAAGAAGTCAGAGGATTGTTCCACGAGCACCTGCAAGGGAGCTTCAATCTCTTCTCTAATACCTCTATTTCGTGGACAGAGCCAGATTCGGTCCTTAGTTTCCTAATACTCGTTTGTGGTTACGGACTCGAAGGTGTTTGTTTATATGTAATTTTTTGGTAATTGGAATGTCGCGAGTGTAATCAACTTAAATTTTGAAATGATTTGTATTAAAATGGTAAATCTCCAGTTATTCAAATATGGATTAATGTTTTTCAACTTATGGTTTTAAGTGTTTTTAAAATCCACCATTGTTAAAAAATCAAAATCTAATAATAGTTTTAGATGGAATTCTAGCATGCAGTCATAATACTTTTTTTTAATTCATCCAAAATCATAAAAAAAAATTAAATCTATTCAAAGAAAATCTCAAATACATAATTTTATTCACCTCGTAGGGTAGGTAATAATCTTACAAAGGTTTTGTTAATACTTTAGTAGTTTGACTAATAAGCACCATGAGTTGTGGGAGATGATAACTTTTTAATCAAAACTTCTTAATTACTACTAGACCTTTTAATGGGCCTAGTCCTTTAAATGGTCCAACTCTATTAATTGGGCCTTATACTTTAAGCTGAGGCCTTGTCTAAAGATGTATCGAAAAGTCGCAGACTCGCGAGTCACCTGCTTGGATTGAATCTCAGGTAGGATTGTGAAATCGTAGAGGTTTGGAGGAAATGGGCGGAGGAGGAGGTATAACATACAAGGGAGTCACCGTGCACACTCCTAAGACGTGGCACACCGTCGCCGGAAAGGGCTTGTGCGGCGTTATGTGGTACCATTTCTCTCTCTCTCTCTCTCTCCGTCGCTTTTCGGATTCAGCTTAGATCTTTACTCCTCCATCGAAGCTTAAGATCTTACCTTTAGATTATCGGTCAATTGATCATCAGACGAATCCGATTGATTTGTCTGTTTCAGTTTGTTGATTAATTTTTTTTGACAATGGATATGTCTTAGTTAGTATCATAGAGACAATCAGACAGCTGTTGATTTTGAATTGGGTTATGTCTCTGTGTCGGAACCAATATCGATTTCATTTCAACTTTTTTTTTTTTTAAGGTTCTGGATTTTGTACAGAGCAAAGCAAGATGGTCCTGTAGTCATGGTAAGACTCTCTTCCCCTTTTATATTTGCCTCATTCTTTGTAAAGTTTCGACCTTTTTTTTATTTGAATTGTATCAATTTTTCTACTCTTTCCATGGTGGCTAAATGGTGATCTTTGTCTAAATGGCAATTGTTAGGGATGGAGGCACCCGTGGGATGGACATGGTGATCACGGTCATGGTGGGGATCATCACTAGGTAATGTCTGCATTCACACTTTTGATGGAATCATTATATACTTCTTTAATAAAGAGTGAACAAATATCCTTTTTTTATCCAACCCTCGTGATTGTTTGTACAATCCTACTAACTAGTAAGGCAGCAGTTCGTTGATTAGTATTACAAAGTTGTCACTTGCTAACTAGATATATCCTTTAAAATGGTGTTTTGTTAGTTTTGAAGAAAGTTTGTAGCTTTCTTCCAGATTTTGTGTTTCGTTCTCTGTTGTGAATCATTAACCCTTTTTGGGAGCCAAGTGATTGAGAATGGAGTTCGTCAATAGTTTAGCAGCACATACTTTGCTGTTTATCTATGTTGAGACACATAGTTAGACAAACAACGTTTGAGCTCTTTTAACCTTGAATTCACTTTCCATGCAAATCTAGCTATAGTCTTTGATAAGTACTCCTCAAATTACGTGAAACTAACCTTGTTTTTGGGTTGTTCTGCTAGGTCTCATCGAACCTTTGAAGATCATGGCGAAAAAATGTATGTCTCCTTTTCTTTTCAGCTTCTTATGTCGAAATAATTACAACTTGTGAAAGAAGACGTCAATTGTTTTTGTTCACAACTTTGTAAGATTTGCTGCTTCTGTTTTAAGTTGCTACTTGGATTGCACTTCCTTGATGTTTTATTCCGTCTACAAATGAATTATAACAATTTTTTTTTGGATAAGTGAGTTATAACAATTATACTTATGGCGCCTTTATCATTTTTACATAGCCATGGGTAGCATTAGCAACATGAATTATAGCAATGTCAGCTAGAGAACTTTTATTAATATTAAGGAAAAAAATTAATCACTTTAATTAAGTATTAATCAACCTTATGTCTCTAACCAATTAAACTGGTTGAGAAACAAGTGAAAATGAATATAATGATTCAAACATGCAATAAAGTAGAAATCAATGTAATGTCAATCAAACATGTCCAGATGCGAAACCTAACTGGACATGTATAAATCTAGCTGGTAATAATATTAAGAAGTGAAACTCTTGTATGAATCAATCGCCTGAAAATAGACTCCAACTCTATCTCAAGCTCCTCCACAGCAATCTCTGCCGCTTCCAATCTCGTAGCTGCGCTCTGAACCGCGGTCTCGTCCCATATATCATCTAACCAATCCGAAGATCGAGAAGTAAAGATCGAAGACAAAGACCCTTTGCTCGATCTCTTCTCTAACCAAGGGATACAACCAAGAGAGAACAACGACTCGACCATTGTCACAACGGCTTCTCTCACTTCCTTTAAAACCTCAGCTACAAATAGAAGGTTAAGCTCTCTCGGCATCTCTACTCTTCCTCCGATCATGCCTTTAAGACAGTTTAAGCATTTCAATATCTCCTTCTTGAGCCTGTTCTTGTACTGATTATACGCTGCTATCTTCTCGTTCACATCTGATGATTCGTTTCCACGTAGAGTAAGTTGTAGATCGTGCAAGCTGTGCTTAACTAGCGTCATCACATCTTTAGATACGCTACAGATGTCTAACATCCTCAATGAAGCTTCAGAAACTTGTTCCGTCCACTTCTCTTGTCCTTGTTCAGACAGAGATTCTCTTGTTTTTGGACAGTGATCGAGGAGATAGTTTGCGCAGTCGTGTAGCTCTCTCAAACCCTCGAAGTTAATCTGAGCCATAATGATTAACTTTTTCAAGATATATTTAGCTAGGAATATAACAAAATGGATTGAAACGGTATTAGAGATATAGTGAAATGCATGTAAGAGGGAGATTATATAGAGTTGAGACGATGGATCTGAAGGAAAGTACAATGAAGGTTCCTTACAATGGGTTTGTACGGACGTGGGACACCTGGGGAACAACTCATTTTGGACGTATTATCAAAATAATGATTTAAATTATTCAAAAATGTCTCAGTGAACCTTCTATATACGTAAGACACTCGTGGGTTACAATACATTGTGGATTTGTTTTGATATCCTGTTGTATAATATATAGTTTTAAATAATTTATTTTATTGTTTATCAGGTTTAAGTATATACCATGCATGCACGAGCGACGGTGCCAGGCTGTGTCGATAATTTCAGCAATTTGGAATTTAAGAGTCTAAATAAAATGGAATGAAAAATATTTTAATCTTAGATCAAAGTTAAAATATTGTGTTACGTGTTTTATCACTTGTCAGAGAAGAAATGTTAATGTATAAAATATATTTTTGTGTTTCTCACTCTCTTATGTATTAAACAAACCTATATTCAACATATATTAATTTTCAATGGTTATAAGATTGAAACTACAAAGAAAAACAGATCAATATGGATTTTTTTTTTTGAGCAAGTCCATATGGATCTTTATAAACCAAACAGTATACTAAAAACAATTGTAAATCTTTTTCCTTAGAAAAAAAAAATCTTTAAAACCCTAAAGTTTTCTACCAATTCCAACTAAGAAACAATGAACCTTTTGGCTTCTACGTACAACAAACATTCAACTCCATCTAATTTGTTTATCACTTATAAGGTAAACCTCGACGGCTCAACCTATGCATATATTCGACTGCTAGATTAGATTTTGTAATTAGTAAGATTTTATATCTCAGGTTAGTTTCAACAAATGAATCTCTTCTCAAATTAATCTCAAATATATATAATTAGATTCTTATCAATAATATATTTCAACAAATGCATTATGTTTATTCTGCTGTTAGTGGAGAAATCTTATTATTCGATTTTCCCATTTGAAAAGGACTACACGAATAATCAATCATTCATGTATTATATGATTTTTGTTGCCACCATCATGCATAGACATTATTAAGCAGTTTCTTAATATCTCAAGAGGTTCTTAAAAAGTGATAAACAAAAATTAATATAATAAGTTTGAGAAACAAGATTAATTGTAAATAATATATGAGTATAAGATATTTTTGCATGCGTTTGTTAACATTTTGAATTACTCATATTTATTTATTATTTTTGAGAATTTCATTGAGGTAGCTCTTTTCAAGACAACCCATCAATCCCATTAATCTCAATGTAAAAGTCCATTATTGCAAACGCATACCAGCTCTATCTTGCAACATTTGCGGTGGAGATAGTGAGTGATGAGTGTGCTCATTGTTCAAGCTTGTGATTGTATAATCTAATGTAATATGCACAATAACTGAAGTTTCTAGGAAAGTTACATAGTTTCAGTTTCAATGAGTAAGCATGTTAAGAAGAGAAACTCTCGTCTTCAACAATTTCTTATACACACACTCCAACTCTCCTTCTGTTGATTCAATCATTTGCTCTGTTTCTATCAACTTCTTCAGCTCATCACCTTCAACTTCTTGATTCTTCTTGTTAAACATCCTCGACATGATTCCTCTACAACCACTTCTTGATATCTGCTTATGATTCATCGTCACCACTTCCATCAACAAAGAAACAAGAACATCGAAGCTCGTCTCCTTAACTTTCTTCATCACATTGATGGCACCTCCACAATCTTTCTTCTTCTTATTAATCTTCATCTTCAACTGCTTGCCAATCTTTCTGCTCAAGACTCTTCTCTTAAACACGTATGCGTCGATCTCACGTGTCAAGAAAGCATCATGATCTCCTCCTGATTTGCTTCTGATCACTCTCCTCCTCAAGCTCGACTCGAGTTCTCTGACTTGCTCTTTTGCCTCCATCAAAACGTCTCTGATCGTGTAACAGATATCAAGAACCTCAAGAAACCCATCGGAGACATCTTCTAGAAACGCTTTTTGAGTTTTGGTCGATTGAAAACGGAGGAAAACTTCGACCACCTCGTACATGTTCTTTAAAACTCCGAGTTTCCGACAAGCAGACTCTGGACTTTTCTTAAGTATCAGAAGATGATCTTCGATGGATCGTGACAGAGGATGAACGTTTTCGGGCCAGCTTGTTGAACGCACGTGTGCACCAAATGATGATGAAGTAGCAGCCATGGATCGAAGGACTCAATAGAGAAGTTAATGTATAAGTAAAAAAGGCTCCTTGTCTCATTAATACTAGCTCTCACCAATATATATGTATGGCATATATATGCATATGCATGCACGTAGAGGCCAATTATTACACGATTAGATACAGCCATACAGGCTGGAACTGGCTGTTGCGGTTTAGTTTCTTCCGACAGTCAAACGACAAATCCATACTTATATTTATAGTATAAACTTCCTTTCATCAACCTTGTACACTTTGGATTAATGAAGGTGGTAAATCAACGTAAATGTATAATGTTTTCAGCAAGCGTATCACTGATAAAACAATCAAGAAGAAACTCAAGTGACAATGTTCAAAAGTTAAAGTTAAACATAGTGATATAACTTAGCAAAAAAAAAAAAAAAACATAGTGATATACAACATTCTGGACACAAACATATAAAACATTCACAGCTATTATACATAAGTCGCATGACCTCAAATTATATTTAAGAAAATTATAACCTAATATGGCCTGGTAAATATTAAATCCAGCCATTATCCAACTTAAGGTAAAAATGAGTGTTATATCTCTTACATCATGATGAGCACTCTATTCTTAATGTTCAATGCAACAATTAGGCCAAAATTAACAAATCTAGAGCCAACATAAAAACATACACAAATAGTTTACAAATACCAGTTTTTAGTTAGTAGACAGCTTATATGTGCGGCAACAACCTCAGGTAGGCTGCGTAGATATGAAACCCACAAGAAAGATCGAGTAACCGTTGGCTGCGACGTCTTTTTCAAAATCCCAGCAACCTTTAATTAAATAACACATCCTTATATTTATATCAATAAACGTCCAAGTCCAATTGTATATGAATATAGACACGCATACATGTAATATTATATTTATCCATTTGAAGAAAACTGGGATTGTGCACGAACGGAACAGAGGAAGACCTCTTGAAGCAAAACCATCAACGAGAAGTTGATCTTTGTGACAGCCTGGGTGTCTTTCTTTCGTTAACTTATATCAAACACCTTATTGTTATTGTCTTCATGTGTCCTTTTATAAAATTTTACTTCTCTTAAAAGGCCATATCTGTATATATAATAATTGGCAGTTACTTACGGAAACATGATCATAAAATACAAAACAATTTGTTTCCAATGCCCATGCACAAGTTTTGTTTAATTAGCCGGATCTGACCAACCAATCTTAGTTAGTCTCATTGACAATTCCACTCATCATCCACATATCAACTTTATGCCAAGCCTGCTTTAAACTTGCTGTATATATTCTCCATTGATATGCTTATCATTACTAATTTTAAAATCATAGTCAAAATAATAGTTGGTTATATAAGTTCATTGTTATATTATATTGATCTAATAAGTTTGCTCCCATAAAAAAGGATCTAATAATGGTATGTTCTTAGTTGATTACATGATTGGAAAGATTAGTAGCCCAATAACAAAAAATACATGAACCCACTCTGAGAGAGTTAGTCATAGAGCCCACAACAAAGGCCTAAAACAAGACTGTATATGGTAATGAATAGATTCCAACTTCAGACAAAAACTGAGCCTTGGGGAAAAAGCAACCTCCACATGCTGATGATGATGACCTCTCCACCTTTAAGTTCATGTCTTCATCATCAATCTTGATAGCCTTCTTTTGCGGATTAACGGTACCAACGAAAAGCCAGTCATCAAACGACGACGTATTATTGTAGCGAGGTTCTTTGCTTGACTTGCGCTTCTTTCTTTGCTCTGATTCAGAAGTTGTCTTAAGTACTCTTGTCCTCTTCTTACTGTTCTGATCAGACAAATAGTCTTCATCTTCTTCTTCTGTCAAACAACTCTTCTCAAGTTCATCTGAGACTTGCTTGCTTGCCAAGTCTTCCTCCTTGTTCTTCTCTTTTAGTTGCACCTTTATTTCCATCTTCGATTTAGACATCACCGAATCGAATATAGGTTTTCAGATCACGAAGAAGACGCTTCTATGTGGTTTCAAAGTCGAATAGCGAGAGACGGTGAAAAGAAAACCCTAATGACTGTATTGTTATGCTAAGAGAGAGAGAGAATCAGAATTGCGATTGTGAAAATAAGTGATACTGAGGGTTACGCTATCTATTTAAAGACACCTAAGATATCTGCCGACATTTAGAACAAAATCTAATAAATATTTTCAGAATTATAAAAATGGAATATGTATTGGCCTACCAGAAACTCTTATTTACAAACGGCTATTGGGCTATTAATGGGTTTAAGGTAAATATGGTTCTTTTTAAGGCCCATTCTTTAAGGAAAGATTTCAACGACATGCGTGGCATTCTTAATACCCTTGTAAAAACTGCGTGTTGTTCCGGAATCTCATGGGTTAATGTCTGCGAAGCGTGAAATGAACCGTCTATCTGTTAATACACCGTTTGTGTTTTTGGCTTTCTTTTCGTGACGAAGTAACATGATATGATTGTAGCCATATTATTCCATTTATAAATAAAATAAAATATTTTGAGGTGGATTATATACAAGTCTACATTTACATTATAAAATCATACCATACAGTGAAAAAATTCTTGAAATATGGATGTGTAATAAGGTGAAAAAAATAAAACAACGGAAGTTGCAACGAAATAAAAATAACATTTGACTAAAAACACATTTACCACTTGATATAAACGATAACCAACTGTATACAGATTGACAAAATCATAAGTTTGTAAACCATATATGATATATATATATATATACTATACTGCACGAGTTACATGCATGTACATTTTCAAACAATGAGAACATTCTTGAAATATGAATTCGTGATAGAAAGATCATTCGGTTATAGAAAACATTCACCACAATGCTACAAAAGGATAAAACCTAACATTTAAACTAAAACCAACTATATACGTATTGACAAAAAATTAACCAACTATATACATAATTGATGTATAACAAATAGTGGCCAATAATTTGGTAAGATGTTAGAAGTCTTTAATTATTAATTAATTAGGAACATGTAAAGTTCATGTTCTAATTATTCTCTTCTACAAGTAGTGCTATTAACTCTTTTAAGTGGTCCTAATTTAATCAAAGACTAATCATTCATTGATGACCAATATCCCTTTTCTATCTGTGTTATCTTCTTTGTTGGGAGTTGAGTTGAAGTCATGACCCTGTTAGAGTTGTCAACCTTTTTGCATCGTTGTAGTATTATTCCAAACTAAGTAAAGCATTTATTAAACAAAAATAATTCACGCAAGTTGCATTTCAAAGCAACCAACTCAATTATAGCTTTATAGTTAACCAGATCTAGTATTAGTCCGGTTATTAGATTTGTAGGTCTAACCGGTCATGACAACCAACACGTACCGCCGCTAAATGAGGAACTAGATTAGCCCATAAATTGTTATCTTAATAGCACTAAGCAGTCTAAACTACGGTATGTTTTCCAGCAAGCTCCACGTTTAATACCGTGTTTATCAAATAATTAAGTGCTAATCCGAATCAGATCAAGATGATAATTGAAAAGCATCTCCCTAACAAACCATGTGGTGGCTTCATGAGTTTTTACTAATTAAAACTTAAAGAGAGGCGACAAAATATTAGAACGAATATCCATCAACGTGAAAATCTTATAAGTTATGTCTTCTTATGTCCTTTAATTTTATTTTCTTTCAATTATTTCCGGCAAATATATGTGTCAAGTGAGTCAGTTCATGCACGCTGTTTCCATACTAATGTTTAATGTTTTGTTGCCTGCCAAATAAATGATTATGCATGGCCATGGCCAGGGGATGGTGGTTTGTGAAAGCAAGTGGACCTTGGTTCTTAACGCGTAACCATTTATTCCAATTTTTTTTTTTTGGTTTATACAAAGACATAGTAGTAATAATAATCAAATTAAATTCTTATAGCCAATTAAATCCAAGATAAATTTTGGTTTGTAACATAAAAACAACAAAGATGGAAATCTACTTATCCTTTGGTTCATTAATTAATATATATATATATATATATATATATATATATATATATATATATATATATATACCATGAAATTCTAGATTCAAACCTTAAAAATGTAATTTATGATCATTTATGCAAACAGAAATTTCAGATGTATATTTTCATAAAACAGTTCATCAGTGTGAGTTAAATATAATAATTTTACATGAATTATTATAAAACGTAACTTTAACATGTAAAATTGTTTGTTGTAGAACTCTCGATATAATAATTCTCATATTTGTATGAAAACAACATGTAATGTATATATCTTTGTTTTCTATTTTATTCAAGTATTTAACTCATACAAATAATGAAAAAATCGGACAAAAACGCAAATAAACTGAAATTTTGAAGAAAAAGGACGAGATCATATGAGAGTTGACAATGTTAATGTGTTAGGGCATTAAGCAATGAGACCCGAGTACTAATCAAACCCCTAAACACTTTCTCACTCCCACATTCAATTTCAACGATCGAATTCTCCAACTCCATCATCTTCTTAGTAAGAATCTTCACTTCTTCGTTTTTCTTCTTGCTCAATCCAACTAAGCTCTTCTCCTCGACTTGCTTCAGCTCCTCGATCCCTTCACAGTTCTTGTCTCTCTTCTCAGACCTCTTAAGAAACCCAACAAACGTCGTCGTCTTACTCGAACGTATAGATAAATAGACTCCGTTGAAAAGCGCCACAGACACCAAAACAGTGACCTCGATGACGTCACCGATGACCGACGCTAGCTCAGCCTCACCGTACGAACCGTTTAAAACATCCACGTGGCAGCGGTTGTACTTCGTCTTCGGCTCGCGTATAGATGACGTCAGCTTCGCTATATCCCGCGCTAGAGCGCGGCGAGATTTTACGTAGGAGGAGATTTTGACGTCGTCTTTTCGCCGGAGGGCGACTTGAGCGGCGGACTGGTGCTCGCGGAGGGAGAGGACCGACGTGCGGAAGATGCCGTAGGCGTCGACGAAGCGGAGGAGGTCTTCGAGAAGATTTTCGAAGAACACGGGGCGGTTGCGGAGAGACTCCTGCGACTGAGGGAGGTGGAGGATGTCGGAGAGCGTTTCTTGGACGTCTCTGAGGAGGCTGAGACCGTCGGTGAGCCATGCGGTGGTGCGGCGGTCGAAGGAGGAGGACCAGGATTTGATCTGGGAGATCTCGTGGTTGATGTGGGAGATCAAAGGGTGTGATCTGCATGGGAGGCTGATGGATCTTGTGTGGTGAGAGACACGTGGCTTTGATGGTGGTGGTGGACGGACGGTGGGTTTGTTAGGGAAAGAGAGTGATCGCCGGAAAACTCCAACCATGTTTCGGAGGAGGAGGGAGAGAGAGAGAGAGAGAGAGAGAGAGAGAGAGAGAGAGAGAGAGAGAGAGAGAGGATAATGAGAAGGAGAGATGGTTTTGAATGTGTTTTGAAATGGTGAGAGAAGAGGAAGGAGCGTTTTGTTTATATATACACATGTGAAAGAGCGTTGCACATCAACCAAGTTTGAGATGATGTGCACGTGGGAGAGCTTGCTACTTTTTAAAAAAAAAATAATTGCTTTTGTTATTTCCCCAACTGTAAGTTTTTCTTTCTATTAATTCGGTTAAGAATCTTAAGATTACATTAATCTAGTAACCAACGCGTGAGTCACCCGGGGTGACAATGAGTTTTCTGCCTTTACATTAAGAGTTTATATGGGTGATGACTGATGAGGTAGATAATCTAAATTCTCATAGTACTCCAGGAAGAAGGTGCTCAAATACCTCATTTGACCATTAGGTACACCATGAACTCGTGTGTATCTTCTGTTTTTACCAACCAGATCTCTTCTGAATCTTTAAACAACGTTAATCTAAGGATCCTCAGTTATTTATGGTTATGTGACTTCGACATGATCCACCTTAATCCCGCCAAAATAATGTGAAACGAAATAAGCTCGTTCCTACCGTTGACATCGTCCTTGTCTCTCCTTGGACTTAACTTGCTGCTTCTTAATACCTATTATTCCGGTAACTTCTTCCACCGCACAAAACTGAAAATGCTAGATGTAACACTTCACATTTTATTCGTACATATATAATTATTATGCACCCATTAGACTTTTATTTTACATGGACGTACGTTAGGTCAACATCTGGGTAACGTTTTAACATTTTCTTAAGCCCTTATTAATCTCAAGCAAGGCCAAGATCATGTTATGTCAATAAATACATAGATTCGAAGGTAATCGTTATCTAGTGTGTGTTTCATATAGTTTATTAAGGTGAATAGTGGATTAATTTAATCAGATTTAACGAGTTAAAAGACATAACATATGTTCCATTTCAAGCGGAGAGGGGACACACGTGGGTTAGCCACCCTAGCTAAACCTTCAATCCAAAACTGCTCTCACCTTTCTAATAAAGTGGAGTAGTCACTATTCTATTGATTAATTATCACATTAATTTTATATAAATAAATATACTTGAGCTGAGTCTCCCGTAAACTAATTTGGTAGGGGCATAGACGCGTTAAGCCAGATTTTTTTCTCACATGGTTATGAATGATCATCAACATGAATCGAACAATATAAAAATTATAGAGGTCTAAGTTTAATCAAGATTTATTTTATACATTCGGCTAAATGGTTCCTTTTAAAAAAGATTACAAAAATATTAATTAAACGTACATTTACATATAAGTTGGAACTTGTTAGACTGTTAAACTCGAGATTAAGTGTCTAGTAATAAACAAAGCACGAGGGGTGAGCTGGGACATGTCAGAGAACGGCAACTCCAAGTCCCCAACTATGCATCAAAGGATCAAAATCACGGTTTTCTTGTTCACGACACTTCACTTTTGTCCTACCACGATCATGAAAAAGAAAGATATATAATTAAATAATATAATCTTGCCCTTAAATCGAGATTTTACTTCAACTAAGCATTATATAATTAGGTTGTGCAAGCGTGTGGACTTTTAAGACGAGTGTTTCGGTGTAGATCCACAAACATGATGAGGGCCTTACTTAACGCTAACAGAGTTGGATTTTCTAAAGCATGTGGCTTGATTTCTGGATTTAAATCAGCAACTGACTTGAAATAAAACGTGAAGAACCACACCGACTCTGTGATAGGATTTTTAGAGATATTTCTCGATTTGAGTGTTTAGATCGATAGAATCCATATATGCATATGATCACTCCACTGAGATTTATGGTCATGAATCCATTATATGGCGTGAAGATACCATTAGTTATCAATATACTATACGAAGACCGTCAGTTTAAATTTGCCTGGAAACATTTTAGGCAGTCCATCGTTTTTACTATAAATTTTTTAAATGAAGTTCTATATTACCGTGTATTCTTGATTTGGCTTTTTAATTTGCATGTATTGAATGATTAGTTTTTATTTTCAGATAAGACTTTGCTTTTCATAAATTAGAAGGGATATGTACGTACGGAAAGTATAACTTATAAGTCTCAATGGTTTCATTAATCTAAGGAATGCTGACAAAAAAATAATCTAAGGAACATTTAACGGTGTGCGGCAGTCTTTAGAGCAACATTAACGATTACAAACTCACCACAGTTTCTATTATTATTTATTGTTTGTTTTTATTATGCAATTATTCTTTTATTTTTCAAAAGATTGTCAGCCATTAGAAACTTCACACCTGTAACTTTAGTATCTTTAGAGGTTCTAAAAACCTCTCAAATGAGAATCACCTTCTCTGTCTTTCCTTAGCTTTTCATTTTTTTCAATTTGTTACTTGTTAGATACTTTTTTTAACACCGTTGGAGGTTCTTTTATAAGTTTATAACATGCAGTAACAAACAAAAAGAAAGTTTAAAATAAAATGAAAGCACCGGGCCTGACCATGCATGACATATGCTGCGCAGCTGCGGTACGGTTTTTTTTGTTTGACAAAAGCTGCGGTAGGGGTTTTCTTTCGAAAAATCAAAATGATGTTTTACATATTTTTTGCTAATTATTCATATCATAGACAGAATTGTAGTTTACTGATTACATGACTTAAAAAGTTCAAGATCCTCCTTTTACATGAAATTAGCTGATTCAGATACTTATTATAGGTGCTTGGAGAAAATAATAGACGATATATAATCTAGATGTATATTCGCATCTTCCTCGCGTGATGTGCCGAGATTCCAATCCATCTGTCAAATGCAAGGTCACGTGAGATATTAATATACACGCATCGATGCATTGCGTGGTTGGCCGTCCTCAAAACCCATAGGAAATTTTTCCAGTAGTACATAACTTAATTTATGTATCGATGTATAGTAGAGAGTGTGTACATGCAATGATGCGTAAAAAGATGTACAAATCTGCAACGTATCGAAGTTAAAACATCGAATCCTGTAACAGGTTCAATTTCCGAATAGATGTGGAGATTCTTCCATGTGGTATAGCTAGTATATCAATACTACAAATCTATATATCTCGATATAATTTTTAGTTTTGTTTGCACTGAATACAGAAAAGATGATCCTGGTTCAGCTCATACCTCAATGTGCCTTTGAATAAATTTCAAGTTTGCACATATACAGTTTGATGTTATTCTTTTGAGGAATTCATTTAACTTACTGCCGAAAACGCCAAAGAGACAAACGGTGCAACTTTTAGTCTTTTACCATTATCATTTAGGAGCGACGACCCACTCCATTGAAAAAAATTGAGCTTTTTTTTTTATGCCAATTTCTTTTTTTTTATGCCGAATACTTTTTTCTTAAGCTAAAAATCCTCAGAAATTTTTTGGCTGTAGGCAAGTGTTTACTCTGCATGTGCCGTAAGCCGGATTTTAGCTAGAAGAAAACCAAAATACATCGCCACTGTTAAATCCATATACGCAACAAAACTTTTATTTTCCACTTCACGAAAAAAGGGTTGAAGACATATCATGCCACTTATCCTTGCAGACATTTCATACTGCAATGTTTTATTTACTTCTATAAATCAAGATAAAACTTATACATTAGCAACAATTGTTTTTGACCATGATTTAGTATATTTATATACATATGTATGTATATATATTTCAACACATGATTTTATATATTTTGTTTGGGCAAAACATTTGATTTTATATTTTCAAACATCAAAATTAATCTGAACATAGTTTCCAACAATTTAATCCGTGAAAACAACTAAAAATTTGGGAAATGTGTTAGCGAATTAAGGTGGACCCAAAAATGATATGTTCTATTTGGGCTTCAGGCCCAACATGCAGATCTGTTCGGAGGCGGGAGCTTCCCATTTAACGGTCACTCCTCTCATCTCTTCAAACTCTTCCACACATCTCCTCGACTCCAAACCTCCGCCTCTTTTCCTCGCACGTGCGAGTTCTTCGCCGGCGACTCCATCAAATATCTTCTCCCAACCTTCCTCCCACTCTCCATGTGCGTCGCACAGCTTCAACGTCCCGTTCTCCCACTCCGTCCAGCTCCACTCTTTGTTAAGCTTTCCCATTACTTCCCCCACGCAAGAGCCACTGCACGCGACCGTGCACGGACGGCACTTGGCACCGTTCAATGGTCCGCGGCTAGATAGCGCAGCCACGGGAACTCCGTAGCTAGACGGAGGGAACTCGTAGGTTCGGTCTGTCATGATGCAGAAAGGGAGAGGTTTGGTTACGTAAGGAACACGGTGAGTTGAGAGCTGGGCCTTGAAGGCGGACTCGGAGTTGAGGCTAGTTAAACCGGCCGAGTCGAGGTCGGGGATGAGTGAGAGGCGAGAGAGAGCCACCGTTGAGGTGTTGAGATCGCCGACGCCAAAGCGGTCGTTGAGGCCACCGTAGGAGGAACCTGGTGGGACTAGGTACTGGCCCGGTTTGAAGTAGTCAGGGTCGAGTGTGTCAGACCAGTAGCCGTCGACACGGGTCCGGACTATCCAGTCGTATGTGAAGTTATTCTCGTTTTGGTACGCCTTTATCATCGTGATGCAACCTTCTACGAGATTGAAGTATTGTAATAAGCCCTATCATATATTGAGGCCAAGAAATAACACAGGTGAGAATATATTCTCAGGATAAAAAGATACAATCACAAGGCACACACTTGATCAGAAAAATACAATCACGAGGCACACACTTGATTAAATCTATAATTACTAGTACATATAATATCGGAAGAATGCAATCACGAGGTTGTCCAAAACAAAAAACAAAACAATCACGAGTCACACATTTGATCAGACTAAGAGATGCAAAAAGCTAATATATGTAGATTAATTATTTTCATTTTATATACATTGAGCAAGTATGTCACATAAAATAATCACTTTCCAAAATGTAATGCAAAATCAAGCAAATGTGAATAGATAATAGTATATGATTTATCACTAGGTAGTACAAAGTTTTTGACCAATGTACACAGTATACATGCTTGGAACCAAAACATACTAGAAGCCTTGGCATATACATTATCACGCCACTTCACCACGCATTTAAACATTTCATAAATAATTATTACCATAAAAAAAATATATACGTATATTTTCCACGAAAATCAGAATACATTTTTCTCCACAAACCATAGTATACGTAAACTACATGATCTTAATTTACGGGGAAAGTGGGTCCACAAAAGGTTAAGAAGCGAATTTCAGTCTCGGACTAGTTAGACTACAAGTCTACAACTCTACAAGACTAGAAGTCTACCTAAACCTTGCGAGACGATAACAATTACCAAGAAATTGTAAACTGGATTTCAACCTTAATCTATAGTAACCTTAAGAGTAACTCTAATGGGGAGTTATCTCCTTGGAGCTCTCAAAATATTTATAAAGACATACATATATATTTTGAAAACCCCAAGAAGAAAACTCCTCACTGAATTTGCTCTAGTCCAAAAACCTCATTGTCCATGATCTTGCTCTAGGAGAAAGATCATGATAGAGTTCTAAAATTATATCTTTTCAGAACCTCCTTGTCCATTTGGCAAACTATGATTAGATTATTTTTACTTAAGACAATTCAAAACTAATCAGTTATTTTTATCAATTAAAATAATAATAATTTTTTTAAGAACCTTCAAATGAGAAACTTACCAATGAATTTACTCTAAATGAACTTCATCTCATCCTCTCTCTTCTCTTTCCATTATTTTTATTAAATTTATTGTAAAATAATCATGTGAAAGCTTCAATTGGAGATGATCTTACATCCAATAATTCTATAGCCATTTGAAATGACATTTATAAAACGCCATTTTGTTAGACAAGAACCAAGAAAAAAACAAAGTAGTTGGTGAGATTGTTACAACACCAAATATCAAACAAAACTAAACCCATCATAAAAAAACATTCATAGACATGACTACATGAGTAACGTAGGTACCAAGAAACGGTTACACCAAACCTAACCCTCTCCAACTAAACGGACCCCTCTATTGACTAGTTTCTTATCCTTTTATTTTGTTTTTTTCCCCGAAATGTTACTTGTGATGTAATAAACCATGCATTCAATTTAAAGTCGAGCAAATTTTTCTAAAAAGGTAAGAAAATTATAACTTACCTTAATGCCATTAGGCGAATTCATGGGTGTGAGGACTCGAACCATCGGTTCAGTCTCGTTGATCGGCGTAGGCTCAAAGATACGAACCCATGCGAGCCTTGGCGAGTCTTTGAGCAACCGTAGCTTGAAAGAGTTGTGATCGAGAGGACTATTGAGAAACAAATCAGCATTAGGATAAACTTTTAGGATCCTCTCAATAATCGACGGTCCGGTTAACTCGAACCGCCTTGCTCCACCAACTAAACACACCGCAATCTTCGACTTCATCAACTCCTCCTTCTTCCCCCGCCGTGAGTTTTCATCCTCCTCCGTTGGATTAACGTCGCGAGGGTCGGAACCGGTGTTCTCGGTGGTGGCGGTTAGGGTATGAGTGTAGATTAGGTTACGGAGAGGTGCGAGAGTGGGAGGAGGATCAAGATTGAGTGTAGATAGAGAGAGCAAGAGGAGGAGGGAGAGAAACGGGATTGCGAGGACGAGGAGAAGACGGCGATCAACGTCGGAGATTCTCCTGGCGACGTACATGACGACGGATCTTCGCCGTAAAATACCGTCGGTTCTTTAAACACACGTAACGTTCGCGGAGAGAGATTTATATTTTTGAAGATAAACTTGGAACTGATTCTGAGAGGCGTTGGTTCGTTGGAGTGGAAGGTGAAATCAACTTTCAGCGTGGGTTTGGTTTTGCTTACTTCTTTATTTATTTATTTATTTCTTAAGTTTTATATCTATATACTCATATAAATGTGATAATTAATAAACTTTATACGTATTGACTACGTTACATAGGAAATGAAATCGTTTTATTTATTTATTTTCAAGTTTTTCATGAGTTGCTTAATAAATGTTTTAAATGCTTAATTTTATCACAACTCTCTTTGACCCAAAAAAAACTGTCTTCCTAAACACTTAAAATCGTTTGATTAAATTTCAAAGCTCCTCACCAAACGTTTTACAAGAATGTGTAGTGTGACTGTTAATCGTTAACTAAAGGGTCTGTTGCCATATACTAATGAAGAATTAATCTTAAAACATGTTACAAGAAACGTATTATTGTTATGAATATTATGGTGATGCCATTATGGCAAGTCTTAAATATATTTGTTCTCCAAGCTTTACTTGTTCTCCAAGTGGCTTTGTCCACAAGCTATTGTAATCCTATATAAAGGACTCATTACTCATGGAATAAGATACACCAATTCCTCTCTTCTCTTGTCTTCTCTTCTTTATTCAAAACACGTTATCAGCACGAAACTCTAGCAAGCTAATAGGTATAGATTTTATTTTACAGTTTTAGTTTATTTCTATTCCTTCTTCAAACCATGTTTATTATCAATTCATGGTTTGTAAAAATGGATTCATACAGAGTATGAGCTTAGGAGCTTTAGTCGACAATATTGATCTACCCTTGTTTCAAGGAAAGAAAATCGTTTGATTTAAAAGAGATCTTGTCGATGTTTATAAGCTAATGCTCAATATGATTATAGCCTACACTCGCACGTATTTTATTTATGTATTATCATATGTGATGCTTATATTATGTTATGTCATCACGCTAGCATATATGTTTATATTGTTCATATTGCTTTCACTCGTTAGAATACATCTGTCACATCTTTTATAGGCATGTACACGGCTTCATATAATTATTACAGTTGCATATAGGATTATGACTTTCATAAATTAATTAAGCTGTGAAACTGTCTTGCCCTTAATTCTATTGGTAGCATTCGTTCTTGTGTATAAATTAATATTCCATAGTTTTAACTTTACGGCTGCGTACCATACTTTTATTAATATTTTATGGCTGCATCCCATGTTTTTCTAAAATATGTCACACATCTGATTTTACTTTAGCATATCTGGCTTGAATCGATTAACACGACACACGAATATATTTTGAACATTAACACATGTAGATTGTTAACGAATTATTAGGAAGACGTGTAGGTTGTTAGTCTCATGGAATCTTAAATCAATATTTCTTTATATGATGTGTGAGAAACGTTAATGCATTGATCATAGAATATTGATATTGCCTTATAAGTTGTTTATATTAATCTATATGCATATTGTTATTTACGGATGCATATAATTTAATGTAAAAGCATAGTAATTGATGTTCCTAAAGCATATAATTTACGGCTGCATATAGACTTAGTTTTACAGCTGTGCATTGTTCAATGCTTAAAGATTATATGGTTGACCTTCGAAAATTTTGATAAGAATGATTAGTAATTCAATTGTTCGTTGGTTTATATTATGACTTTTGAGAAACATTTATGCATTGAACATAAAATATTGATATTGCCTTATACATTTTGTACGCAAATATATGAATATATAGCTTATTTACTTTTTAAAAGATCTATACGTTTTGGAAAACAATCCAAAGAAAGGTATAATCCCAAAAGTGATTACCTAATTGTGTATCTTGCAACTAAAGATTACCAGACCTGAAGTCTGTAAATAAATCTCAACTATGTTGGATGTTGAGTTTAAAAGTAAAATTTCTCGAAGAAGTTTTTAATGATGCATATATTATATAAGTAATGTTGTCCAGCAGACAAACGATTGAGAAAAAAAAGGGAGGTTTATAACTATATTTTATTTCTTTGAGACTGAGAAAAATAATGAGCTTTTAAAATTAGATGTTAAATCATGTCTAGTTGATTATAATCATTCTCCTGAAGAGAATATGACATTTTATATTGAGAAAGAAAATCAACACAAATAGTATTGTTCAAGAAAATGAACATAAAAGTGGTTGTAGACGTGAATGTGGATATAAATAAGGTCAAGATCCAAAGAGTTTTTTTTTTTTTAGAACTCATACTCTCACTTGAAGTTGAGAAATAAAGATGGTAATAAATAAATACCCAAGAGTTTCTATTTAAAACTCATTCTCTCACTTGAAGTTGAAGTTGAGAAAATAAAGATGATAAGAGATATGATTCAATCACCCAAATATGAGAGAAAATTATTGTGAGTACAATACATGGTAGTAAAACCTTATAGAATGTTCAGGAAGAAGATATATATGATGCTCCAGAAGAGTACATAATATTACTGCACATAAGAATGCAATTTAAAATCCTTATTGCGTCATATTCTTATAAGTCTAAGAAGTTAAAAGGATTTGAGAAAGAATACATGACCCATCTAGGGTATGTTGTTGATTCAAAATGAGACTCATTCGAGATTGATAAACATGTAGTTTTATCATCTCGAGGAGAAGAGTTAATGAATCTCACATTTAATGATAAGTCAAACATCCAAAAGATTATGTTTGCACTAAACTAAGATTGATGAATCATTCTCAAAGGGAATCTGTGGGATTTTGACACTTATGTTGAGACAATAAGCAAAAGAAATGCTATATATATTTCAATTCAGAAATATTTCTCAAGACAGTATAAGTATTTTAGAGAAAGTATATACAGCCTCTTATAGATTATACTACACAAAGATTTAGTGTAATGGAGATAAATACAGAGTATACCAGAAGTTTATAAAATACTTGGCATGAATCAGTTAGACCATTTTGGTTCAGTAGTGATGTGAAAAGATACATAAAGATTTATGAATATTCATTGAAGAACCAGAAGATTCTTATGAATGATTTCACATATATTTCTTTCTCATAAGATAAAATGAAAATACGGTTTTCACCAGCCAAATAAAATTATTGGCATAATGGAGATGTTGGTGGACTGATCACCCACTATGCATCTTTATGATATTGGTGAATTCACGTCTTAAAGTCTTTGACGACTATAGAAAAATCACTAGGATAAGTGATAAACATTTTGAGCAACACTAATTCGCATCAAGCCAACAAGTAATTAATGGTTCTCCCCGTCATTGGTAGTGGGTCAGAAACCAACCATTTTCAATCTAAGAATGTTGGATGTGTGATATACATTCCAATTGCTCCACCACAGAGCTTTAAGTAAGATGTGTTTTCAAATGAAGTTGGAATACATGTTGGATATAAATCTCCATTGATTCTTAAGAATCTAGAGCCATCCCCGAAGGATATAAGTAAGACTCGATTTGAATGCCAAAGTTGAATTAGTATTTCCAACATAAGAGGGAGAAAATAAACAGCTCGAAAAGAATATAAGTTCGAATGAATTATCATTGATCCTCAGACTAAAGATAAGTCCAAAAGATAATTCAATTATATAGCTTAGTAAATCAGTTGTCAGACACATTTACTGACCCAAATAAATATAGTGATCAAATCACATATACCAGCTGTAAATGCTCCAAATAAGAATTGATGTTCCAGAAGAACAATATCAAACTGCCAGTTACACCTGAAGCGTAGTAAACATATTGGTTCCAAAGATTAAAAAAAAAAAAAAAAATCCTCGTAAATGAAAGGAGCATAAAGTAATGGTCAAGAGGAATAAGAGTTTGTGAATGATCTCCAGAAGAGACATTAAACATGACTGAAAGAATTCAGGTACCTGAGACAATGAAAAGATCTCAATAAGTGATGTCATGTATGAAATAAAATGGAACTGATAAGCAAATCGACGTCAATGATATTTATGCCAAAAAAAATGGCAGTTGATATGATGAATGAGAAAGAGGATCATGAAAGAAAGTCTATTGAAAAGTGTACACAAATAAATGATTGGCCAAGTCAGAAAGAAACAATAGACAAAATACAAACTCTTGTGAAAGAGACAAGTATTTGGACCAGTAGTCCATACACTAGAAAGTGTAAAACAAGTGGGAAATGATTTGTTGCTCATTGAAAGATCAATATGGAATTGATTGTGAAGAGACATAGTCTCATGTGGTAGATGCAACTACTTTCAAGTTTCTTATTATTCTAAAAATAAATGAAGAATTTGAATTATACGACCCACTGGAAACTGGTAATCCCTAAGAGATAAAATCCCTAAAATATATAATCCCTGAAGGATTGTTTATATCAAAGTCATGTTCCCGGGAACTCTAGCTATTCGATCGAAATATGTTTTATGGGATATATGAAATATTTGAAGTAAATCAATACATCTTTATATTTGTCAAGTGATTATAGATCAATAGAATCATTGATTTGAATATCAATAAAACTCCTGAAGAGTTATAGAAAATTGTATTTTGGAAGAAAGCTCTTGACAAGACAAATATTGTCTTTATGTATTCCAAATTGGAGATCTAAAATTAGATGTTATCATAAAGATCCGTGAAGGATTTTATTTAAGATGCTCATATATGTTTGGTCTTGAAGTACCATATTTAAAGTGTTATTGAGCAAATTACTAATCTTTTTCATAACCAAAAGATGTAATTTCATATGACAAGAAAGAAAGTCATAATAGTTACGAATGAGTTATTCGTATGTACGAAACGAATGTCTAGACGATTGTATGTAAGAAGTTTGGTTTGAAGTCCAAATAGACTAAGAAAATATTGTCTATATCAAATAAGAATTGTGGACCAGAAATCTATAGACCTTGAATACTCTAATGGAAAGAGTATTACAATATTCTCAATTTCAAAAGGAGATTTCTCTTATTGGAATGCATATCCTGAAGATATTGCTTTCCGGAGAAGAAATGTGAAATATGTGTGGTTGTACTCTTTTCCCTCATCATGGTTTTTATCCCACTGGGTTTTTCCATGACAAGGTTTTAACGAGGCAACAAAGAACACATAAAAGATAGACACCCAAAGAGAATGTTACAATTTGGGAGATGAAAATCTATCATTGTTCTATAGTTTTGGAGATAAAAAGAATCCAAGAAATGATCAGATCATGAAGACTCATGCACTACTGAAGAATGGCGAAGTTCGTTTCCTACAAGTTCGTTCGAGTAAATATTTGGCTGTTTCATTCACCAAGACGCTACCCCTGCTACTTTCAAGAAGCTCACTCATCTTATTGAACTACGTTGTCTCAAAGATCTCGACGTATGTACACATGAGGGGAAGTCATTGCACGCTGCAGTCTTTTTCCTTTAACCATGGTTTTTTCCTATTGGGTTTTTCTGGTGAGGTTTTTAACGAGGCAGCATCTTACGCGCATAATAGACATCAAGGGGAAGTGTTATGAATATTATGGTGATGCCATTATGGCAAGTCTTAAATATATTTGTTCTCCAAGCTTTACTTGTTCTCCAAAACAAGCTTTACTTGTTCTCCAAGTGGCTTTGTCCACAAGCTATTGTAATCCTATATAAAGGACTCATTACTCATGGAATAAGATACACCAATTCCTCTCTTCTCTTGTCTTCTCTTCTTTATTCAAAACAATTATTTTTTAATTTAACACGAGGAAAAGAAAAGTATTTTCTGTCGTGAACGTTCATACTTCGTACCTTTGACTATGCCGTATTCATATTCCCAAAAAAAAAAAGAATTATGTCTACATTATATCAGCAAACCTAAGTAGAGAGAAATGTCTTTGAATTGTATCAAATACGGTTCCAAATTTGCTCTAGGTGCTCTTAATATAATTTATTTTTCATTACATTTAGAAACCAAATAGATTTCTTTACTTTTCTATGATTTTTTAATGATTTCTTTACACCTCTATATTTGAATTCATTGTATTTAAACAAACTTCTCCTATATAAAATTTCAATAACTTCTGTATCGCTAATTTTGTCAACCCAAATTTACATATAATTAAATAATTAACTATTCAATTTGGACAACCCTGTTAAGTAAAATGAACTTCTATATGGGCCTAAAAATCTTAAAAGTGGCCCATTAAGATCATCTGCTCGAAACCAGCGGAGTCAAAGAGCGGCAAATCGTCGCGAGACTTTCCTTCCTGAATCTGTTAACGTTGGCTTAGAGGCCACAATGCAAGGAGGATCATCGGGTATCGGTTACGGTTTAAAGTATCAGGTACTTTCGCAATCTCGATCTCTCTTCAATCTCCAGCTTCTGATGGGATCTGTTGTTGTTTTTTTTTTGTTGCAGGCGAGATGTATATCGGATGTGAAAGCAGATACGGATCACACCAGCTTCCTCACTGGAACACTAAGCCTCAAAGAAGAGAACGAGGTGATGGATCTTTTAGATTGCATTTGTCTCGTTATCCGGATCTGAAGAGTTCTGCTTGTTTGATTGGTTAGGTTCATCTGCTTCGTTTATCATCTGGTGGATCTGAGCTGGTGTGCGAGGGTTTGTTTTCGCATCCCAATGAGATTTGGGACCTTGCTTCTTGCCCTTTTGATCAGCGCATCTTCTCTACTGTCTTCTCCACTGGTAATTTGAGTTTATTTGTAGTAAAAAAAACTAGACTTTGTGATTAAAAGAAGTAGACTTTTAGCATACTCTGTTTTGGATTTGCTTAGCTGGGCTGTGAAAGGAACTGTCTTTATATTGTAGACTATGCATTTGCAATTGAAAGTGTGTTACTTTTAGAGGAACCTTTGTCAATTTATGGAACTATGATCCGAGACTTAGAGAGTGTTGTTTCCGTTTTAAAGGCGAGTCATTTGGAGCAGCGATATGGCAGATTCCTGAACCGTACGGTCAGTCAAATTCATCAACGTTGGACTGTGTTGCCTCCCTTGATGCACATGTTGGTAAGATCAATTGGTGAGTTCATGGTTTATCTACTGAGTGAGCTCCAAAAGGCCTAGAGCATGTTACTTTCTTATCCACATTTTCATGAACATATATCTCTTTTCCCTCTTTGTGGAAACAGCGTTCTTTGGTGCCCCTCTGGAAAATCAGACAAGCTAATCAGCATGGATGAGCAGAACCTTGTGTTGTGGAGTTTAGACTCTTCGAAGAAAAGTGCTGAGGTGGTATCTAAGGAGTCGGCTGGTATGCGGCATTCTTTATCTGGTGGAGCATGGAATCCACATGATGTGAATTCTGTGGCAGCGACTTCTGAATCATCTATCCAGTTCTGGGACTTAAGGACTATGAAGTATGTCACCATTTTTTTCATATACTCTATTCCTGCGTGCATAGCTAGCGGCTTTTCACCTAATCAATAGTCTGTCATGTTTAGTTTGTGTGTTCTAATTCTTTATGTTGAGTTTGATATGTTTGCATGTTTACAGGAATGTTAATTCAATTGAACGTGCTCATGTACGTAATGTTGATTACAACACCAAGAGAGAACATATACTTGTAAGACTTCACATT
Organism: Brassica rapa; assembly: GCF_000309985.2. Lineage (NCBI taxonomy): Eukaryota > Viridiplantae > Streptophyta > Magnoliopsida > Brassicales > Brassicaceae > Brassica > Brassica rapa. The sequence continues at coordinate 27,119,002 of NC_024801.2, forward strand.
ATATATAATCTGCACATATATAAAAAAAAATGTTATCAGATTTTTGTGTGTTTATGTATTGGAGTGTCTATTGTGTAGGTCACCGCAGATGATGAATCTGGCATACATATCTGGGATCTTCGGAAAGCTAAGGCTCCTGTCCAAGAGCTCCCTGGTCATACACACTGGTAACTTTAGCTCTATGCTCATTTCTGGAATCTTTTTCCTTTTCTTGATTGTGGTTCACACGTACACACAAATCTAATGATTTAGACCTGGAACTTGTCTCTTGTCTGATCGTTATTTCTGACAAATTTTACAGGACATGGGCTGTCAGATGTAACCCTGAGTATGAAGAACTAATTCTGGTACTCGTATCGTTTTCCCATACCTTTACCTTATTGTAACTGTGATTGTCACTATAAAGGCTTCAAGCTGAAATGCTCTAGATTAACTAGGATGATGCTTTTACCTGTTGAGCATTACAACTTGATGATTCAGGGACAATTTTGTATATTTTTAGAGTGTTGTTTCTGATTCAATATAGTTAAACACAGAGCGTTGGAACAGACTCAGCTGTCAACTTGTGGTTTGCTTCTGCATCTAGTGAGAAGCAAGCCTCAGAAAGGTAGATTTCTCTTTATCATCATCACACCCAAATCATTTGCAGTTTTTCCAACTTTTATTCTAATGCCTATGTTGTGCAGGTCGGCCGAAGCATCGCGTCAGCGTGTGAATCCGTTGCTAAATTCTTATACAGACTACGAAGACAGTGTGTATGGTAAATGCTCTTGGACCAAACTGAGTTCATAGTTCCAACACTCATATTGAAAATGCATCAAAACTACTAACATAATTGCCCTCACAGGCCTCGCGTGGAGCTCTCGCGAGCCTTGGTTTTTTGCATCATTGTCATATGACGGCAGGGTACTTAACTAAGAACCTAAAGAACATTGGAGAATTAATAAAATAAATCATGTACTGTCTACTAATATACTTTGGTGTATGCTTTTGTTAGGTTGTGATCGAATCCGTCAAGCCTTTCTTGCCGAGAAGATAGGTACATGCAGCTTGACAAGAAGCTGCATTATCATGTTTGAACGTTTTTGAGAAGAAGCACTACTAGAACAAAAAACCATTATTGTAATCTGTTTCTCATGTCTCTGGTCATCCCTGTCGCTCAAGTCACAAGCTAGAGAGAGATTTGCTACAATTCAATTTTTATTATATAAGATTCTTTATCATAATGATACATAATGCCCACTTTGTTTCCCTTTTAATATAAGCTACATCTCTGACCAACCCCTGATTCTGAAGGATATTGCTAAAGTATGATTGAAAACAAAAATGGCTCTTTCCTAGAGAAACAAAGGACGCTCTATGGCGGTTCTATGTACACGAGACATTCAATACGAAATGCTTACAACAAAGGCTTTAACCCCAAGGTTGGAAAAATTCACTCTGAAGTGTCCAAGCAGATGAGAGATTCAGTTGTAATGATGTGATGTAACTAGTCTGATAGCATTTCTTCAAGCTCTGGCTCATCAGAGGTAGATGATGGATCATCGTAGTCCAAACTCGTCCCATTGTACAATCCTCTGTCTTGAAGATCACTTTGCTCTTCCTCATAGTCTGGCTCTGACCAATCCGGCTCATCCTCTTCACTTTGAACATCGTTAGGTACTGTCACTGCTGCTGCTGCGTCTTTATTTGTAGATTTGTTTTTCTTTCCAAGCTTTCTAGATTCTATTTGCGCCTTTGCCTTAGCCTCTGTGTCTTCGCATATGCACGTGGAAGGGTTCTCGTGAAACTCACCTCTACCAGCTCTTACTTCCTTTGGCTCTCCCATGAACCCTCTCTGGAACGAACGGACTCTAGAGGTAAACTCCTCCCATGTCGTGTTCTCTTTGTTCAGGAACAACCTGTAAAGCTTCTTTGCATTTGGCCTAACCGTGGGCTTATGTCCAAAGTATCTCCTGCAAGTTCACATCCACCAAAAAAGCTTAAACACTTCGCAAAAAATGCTTAAACACTTTGAAGAAGAAGATGATGTTTTGAGTACCTCCTCCCAGCCAATATTTTAGCCATATTGCCATTGTTGTTGGTTACAAAAACGTCGCTTTCATCACACACAAGGAAGTCTAGCGCAGCCATTCTCGAAGAGTATGAAGCAAAAGGCTCTAGCTCTTCCTTCGTAGCGATAGTGTCTTTCGAATAGAAGTGTGGAAAGAGTGCTTTTAAAGGAGCCAAAGACTCTTCTCCTCCGTATACTTCACCAGACGCGACGTATATATAAACATCACTGCCGTATCCCAACGCTCTGAGCATCAGTCCGACTTCTTCTGGAGTGAGTGGACACCTTCCTTGTCGCCTTTGTTTCTCTGGGTTGTTAATCTGCAGTAAACTTGCAAAGTTAGTCACTTGCAGCCTGTTAATATAAAACATTACAGAGTAGGCATTACATGTAATGTTTTCCATCTTCTTCTGATTGCTGCAAGTTCTCTCCTTTCTTTATCACCACCACCGTAATAGCATCCAGAGAACGCAAGCATGTCAGGCTCAAACCTGCAACAAACTTTCGTCAAAACATTCTTTTAGATTTAAAGGTGAAGGGTGGTGGTACCTTAGATGTAAAGCGATGAAGTGTTTGCTCCTCAGTCGCATGCGCCGGACCAATTCATTTCCCATTTTAAGTATCGGATCAGTGAACTTCAGAGCATGGTAATTTACTCTACATCTTAGCTTTTGCAACTCATCGCTCAACTTGTTTGAAAGTCTATAATCAAACTTGTTCAGTTGAACTGCCTGAAACATAATACAGAAAAATATAAGGCTTCTCCTTGAGTTCAAACCATTTGCTTTGATATATTCTCTCATGAGGAAGAGCTTCAGGGAAGAAGGGAACTTACATGCCTTTTGTGAAGAACAGGTAAAACCCGATTAATATAGCATCTCTCGTTACATTTCCGTGGGACACGCATTCTACTTGGACTCCATGGTCTCCCTCCTTTCTGCGGAAGCTGCTTTATAATTCTAACGTCTTCAGACAGAAACGACACAAACCAATCAACATCAAAGATATGCGAGAAGTCACTGCAGGAAAACACACAAAGTTACTAAGTCATTTTCCTTTTGGGAGTAAAAAAATATAAATGCTTAGTCTGGTGCCGAACCTGGCATCCTTCCAGTAAGACTTCTGGTCTAACTTGGGAACAACAAGAGTAGCGTTTAGAATCCTTGCCGCAACAACTGCATCTACAATCTGTACAAAGACACGTCAGAACAAGGTGCTATACAATCTACACTAGATAGATAATCTGAATAGATCCAAACAGAGAGACTTCAAAACATTAGCTGACATAAGAGTAAAGACATTTCGTTGAAATAATAAAACCAAAGAAGGAGAATAGAACTAACTCCAGTTCGTTGCTGGTTCAAGCCACCACTGGTGGCGATTGCCAAGTATCGATCATTTCTCGTAACTGCTTTCGCATCTGCAAACAGATAACTAAGAGTCAATGCCTGATTCAGAAGCTCAAAGTTTCCAACTTTGGTAAGATCAGTGACACAACAAATGAATAATAAAGAGTGTTACGCACTTGGGAACTTGGTGCTAGCATTGCTGCAACCGTAGAAGAACTCAGCGTTTCGGGAACGCCAGACATCACGATCTGGTCTGCCTCCATCTCTCTGTAAAACACACACACATTGATAGAGAGATCCACAAAGTCGAAAGCTTTGAAAGGAAGAAGGATAAACCCACTAACCGGAACTCGGAAAGCTGCTGATTTGATCGAATCACTGCCACCTCCGATGTTGATCTGCTTCGGTGAAAAAACGACATCATATCAGAACGGATCAAAAGGTGAGAGATTTATAGAGAGAGAGAGAGTACAGATGTGTGGCGAACGCGAGGTGGGAGGCGATCGGAATCTCCAGGATGGGGAGCGAGGAAGGAGAGGAAGGCGAAGAGGACGAGGAGAGATAAGGAGACGGCGAAGACGAGAGGGAGGAGGCGGCGGAGACGGTTGTAGTAAGGGTAGCGCCGCCGCTGGAAACTCATGACGGCCGCCGCGCCTAGAGAGAGATTGGGAATCGAAACGTGTAATAAAGAATCAGAATGTTTCAGAATCACGAATCATGCTTTCTTTCGATCACGAGCGACAACTACAATATGAGCAAGAGAGAGAGAGAGAGATTTGTCTATAGAGAGATTTGTCTAGAGAGAGAGAGAGCTACTGATGTCTTGTATGAGTGTAAATATTTATTTACCGGTTCAAAAATAAATTGAATATTTACTTCTTCACATCAAAATATTTTAATTAGTTAAAAAATGAATGTTTTGATTAAAAATAGTTATTTAAAAATGGCTTGAGACTTGTAGAGATTAGAGAATATCAGAGCATCTGCATTAGTGAACTCCATGAGTTCACACAGTTTTCGAAAAAAAAAAATATTAAAATAAACAAAAGCAATGAACCTCCCTCTTAGAAGTTCACTGCACTGAACCCGGATCATCACTGTAGCGCGGGCCTCACGACACGTGGCGGCCCGCGATTTGTCCGGTTATAAATTTTTTTTTTTTTTTTTTAAAAACAAAAATCAAACAGAAAAAAAATAATAATAAAAAAATGCTTTGTGAACCCCTTCCAAGGGGTTCACTAATGCTGATGCTCTCAGGCTGTAAAAATTATACTTTTCCGTTCACTTTAATTATCGTTTTAGATTTATGCACATAAATTAAAAAAATATTTAATTTTGCATATTTCCGAAATAAAAACATTATTACATATACACATAACCATATTTTAATCGATCGAAAAATATAATAAAAATATTATTATTAAATTTTTCATTAAAAACATAAAATGACACTTAAAATGAAACAAAATTTTAATTCTAAAATACCAAATAATATAAAACGGAGGGAGTATTATTTTTGTTAAAACATTTCCAACCCATTGATATTTATCCCTATAATAACATTCATAGTCAAAGCTAAATTTTCTATTTTTCTTTTTTAAAAAAAATATTATATTTTAAGAAATGTTGTATTAAATATATACTTTAGTAACTTTATTTCTATTATAAAATTTCTCTATTTAAAAAGAAATACAGAAAAAATTGTTTTAAGCAAATAAAATTAAAACATTGATATATAGTTTACAGCTCTTTCATCTATGATTTTAAAAAATACACTGAAAATTGTCTTAAGCGAATAAAATTAAAAATTTGATAAAGTTTACAGCTCTTTCATACGTCGGCGAAAAAGAAAAAAAAAAACTCAGACCACCACCTTAGTTGTTAGGTGGTTTGTATAGCAAACGACTAAAGATGCTTCTAATCGCCGTGCAGACTCATCTCATCAAACTGTTCACAATGAACCGGCTAGACTCACTCACCAGTTTGTGAACAGAGAAGCTTCCTTTAAATGGGCAGAGAATCAACAGATTTAGAGACGAAAAGCCACCTACTAAACATACTTGTTAGACAGTCCTTTCGCCCATGGACTTTGCTCTTCCGACCATATAACCCTCACCCCAAGCATCGAGCACCACCTTAGATTCAAAAGCGCAGCTGCAAGATGCTCCTGCGAGTCTCTAAACAGCTCAATAATCTTCGTTTCAGCTTCAGGGTCTTCACTCATGACAAAACTTTCCTCAAGCTCTGCTTTCTTCTCCTGAAGACTCTCTTTCACTTCTCCGCCGAGCATTCTTAGGCTCAGAACATTCAACGCTTCTATCGCTGTTGCGTGATACCCTTTCTCCACGTAACAGTTGAATACAAAATGACATGTTGATGGATCTGGACTCACTTTCTCTCTGCGCATTTGCTCCACTATGTACTCAACCACATCGATCATTCCCTTCTCAAACGCTTTACGCAGAACGGTGTTGTATGATAAGACATCGAGGTGTATCCCTTCTGATGCAGCTTGGTCCAAGAGATTGAGCGCCTCCTCGAAATTATCATCGTTCAACAAAATCTTCATTAGAGCAGTAAACGTGACCGCTTTTGGAGAAAACCCGTCCCGGATCATCATGGAGACTAAGGCACAAGCTGATTTGTAAGAGTGGATGATGCTGCAACAATCAATCATTATGTTGTATGTAGCAGCGTCTGCAGGGTAGCCACATGCTTTCATCCTTTTGAATATTTTGATCACCATGTTAGTCTGTGCATGTCATTTTCAAGAATAACAACTATTAATTTTGTGTAAACGTTATATGTGTATGTTGGTAGCAATGTAAAACTTACTTCATTTGCCTCAAGAAGTGATTGAAGCACTATGTTGTATGTTGGCGTCTCTAGATACATATTCTCAGCTCTTTGTAGGTGTCTGATCATCTCGTTCACCATACCTTCAGCTCCGAGGGCTCTCAGCTAAAACAAGGACAAAGAAAAGGGTAAAAGATAAGTTCATTTTCAGAGGATAAACAAAGTAAAGATTGAAAGTATCACATCTGATTCAAATAGAGTAAGAACTATCTATATAGAGAAGAAACTAACCACGTTCCGCGTTGAGATAGGACTGTGCTGAAGACCATTTCTCACCATATCCATTTCTATAGCGTTTATTCTTTTACAACAGTCCACTTGGGACAGCATGTTGCCTTCTTCATACGGTGCATTCACATTACCAAATAATGAAAAGAGCAGTTCATAGGTCCTCATGTCAGGACGCAGATTTAGCTGTTTCATCCTAGCTAAAACTCGGACAGCACGCTCTGGTTGGTCCTAGAAAACATTAGTAAGAAACTGTAACTCACAAGTATGGTTTATATTGAAATTATATGGCATCTAGTTTCAACTCATGTACTAGAATAAAGATACACCGAAAGGTAAACTAGGTATCAAGGGTAACTAACCAAGGAGTCACAAGCAGCAAGAAGATTATTGAAAGGATATGCAAACGAGCACTCAGACACTTGATCCAGTAGATGTTCAGCTAAATCAACTTGAAAGGCCTTACTGCAGTAGGCTGAAACGGTAGCGAGAGTTGAGTTATATGGTTTCAGATTCTGCTGCTGCATTACTTTTAACTGCGTAAAGATAAGAAAAAAAATCATTATAAAGAAAGAAGTTATGAAAGAGATGGCTTGTACATTAGATAAGTCCCTTACCAGCGTCATGCCATATTCATATGCTCCTGGAAACGCAACAGCTCTAATGAAACCATCATACGTGTGGCTTGATGGCACCAACCCAAGATTCTGCATCTGAAGCATCAGCTGCTCCGCTAGCTCAGAGTTTTTAGACTGTCCACATGCGTGAATCACATCATTGAACGACCACCTGAGGATCCTAGTCGCAGGGACGTTGTTACTCTGACCTTTCGGCAAAACCACGTTAGAAGACTCAATGCCATTGCTCTTTCCATGAGCATTCACCATTAGAGAAACCGTGTGATCATTTACTCCTCCTAAAGCAACTTTCTCTGATCCAATCTGAGTACTTGATGGTATAGGGATATCAAGTCTTGTGGAATGCAGTTTTCCGCTTTTGAATTTGACAAAGAGCTCTCCTCTTGAAGCTAGAGCCACCATGTGTTGCAATAGCTCATACGCTGATTTCAAATCCCCCAGCCTCGTAAAGGACCATATGAACTTTCTGAGAGAGAGTATACTCAGACTATAGTGGTCCACATAGTGCTTCAGTATTTCATTGACAGACGGTAGATTGCGCTGAAGAACTGCAAGCTGAAAATGATATTAATCAGATAACAAAGAATAAGTAAATCTCTATGAATAAAATGGGACACAATGAATGGGCCTTGAAGTAGGCATGGGCGTTCAGTTTTCGATTCGGTTTTGGGTTGGATAATTCAGTTTTCAGTTTTTTGGTTCTAGAGATTTAAGAATTAAGAACCATTTGGTTATTTACAAAATTTGGTTTGGTTTCGGTTTAGTTATTCTGGTATTCTGTTCGGATAGCAAAGTTGGGAACCAACTAATATCCTAAAAAAATCGGTTTTGGTTCGAGTAATTTGATTTTTCTCAGATTTAGGAACACCGTTCAGTTATTTACAAAATTCGGATCGGTTTTGTTTGGTTATTTCGGTTTCTGGTTTGCATAACAAAGTTAGAAACCGGCTAATATCCTTTCGGGTCCAATTCGGTAAGATATGTTCTTGACTAACCTTGAGAAGTGCTGCATATGTTATTTCATTCTTCCCTACTCTCCTTTGATCCATCAACTCCAAACACCTACTAGCGTAATTCCCGTTTCTCGTTTTGACACAGGCTCCAAGAAAATAGTTATACACAGGCAAAAGAGGAGAAATGCTATCATTTTCCCCTAAAGCCTGAATAAACTCTGACGCCTGAACAATTATAGAGTGTTATTAGATGAGGGCATGTATGGATTCTACTTGGATACTGGATTTAGAATATTTATTACCTTATCCAAGTGTCCCCCATTACAAAGAGCTTGTACTATGAACAACAAAGATCTGCTGTCAAGATTAATTTCCCTCTTACACATTACACTGTAAGTCTCCATTACAAACTGCAGGATACAAATAACTGCCTTCAGATCCGAATAGTGTAATCATTCACCAAAAGAACAAGCCTAACCGATGCTTTATAAACTTACCACAGGGTCAGGTGATCGGGCACAATACTTTAAAATGCTGTGAAAATCATCGGCACTAAGTGGATTGTTTCCATGTGTTAGCTTTGAAAGTAGAGCAGACGCTCCATGCCTCTCTCCAGAGCGAAGTGCATCAACAATCTGCTCCTGTAAGACCTTCCTCGTTGACTCATCTTGGCATCGAATGAATTCATTACCTGCACATGGAAGCACTAGATCAACAGATAGAGAGAGGAAACAAAGAGTAAAAAGGATGATAGTAAGACATACCTATCATTGTCGTGACACTACGAGAACAAGAACAACCACCAGAGCCATTATCAATTCCACTTCTTCCCAGTTCCTAGAATCAAATTCAAACCCCCATTTAATCAAGTTACAATCTTTTTCAAACAACACTAATCATTAAACAAATCTCAAAGTAAAACAAGGAGCGTGTAACTAACCCGAGATAAGGTTGGTCTTAACTTTGAAGACGAGGAGGAACCCACGATAAATCTCAATGGAGAACGCCATCTACATTGCACAGACCAAGAAGCAAACTCAATAAACATTCATTGAAGTAGTGGTGAGGGTCAACACAAAACCCAATTCGCCAAAAACAACTTACAGTGCTCTGTACATTGCCAAAGATCAAAACTTTACGATTATATCACAACTAAAATCTGCAAAGAACAAAACTTTACGAATTATATCACAAACGGGAGCAATTGGGTTCATCAAAACTCCTTGAGATCGACAGAAACATACGAAAAGATCGAAGACTTACTTCACGAAACTTAAAACCCGTTAGCAAAAGTTTTCAACTTTCGTCTTCGATTAGGAGACACAACTCAATCTCAGTAATGTTTGCTTTTTGTATCGATCTCACTCTCTGGTTCTAACAATGTCAAAGAGAAGAGAGCAAAATGAAGAAACTCATTTCAGGTTTATCAAAAACACGAAAAAAGCAGTTAATGGGCCTTTATCTGAAGTAAAGCCCATTTACATTTCAGTAATGTTGTCTGAAGTTAGCGCATTCACATTTATCCACTTTTTAATTCTCTCCCGGTTTTGTTTTGATTAGTAGCTGACCAATGAGTCAATATATGGCCATGACCATGAGGAATAGCTAGAAGCTACAACTAACTAGCTAGCAACTACCGTGGAAGCAGCGTTATAGAAACATATAAGAATGATTTTTTAAATACGAATTAGGGAAATTTTAAAAAAACTGCAGCTATATATATATTGAGAATCTGCAAGACTCAGTTCCAATTATTAAAAGAGAAGAGCAACAAATCACGAGAGAAAACAAAGCCATACAATTTTTTTTCTTTGAGGTATGTGTATTTGCATATGTTGGATAATTCCAAGCTTGTGGAAACTTAACATATTATTAGATGTTTAATATGTTAAGATAAACACAATAAGGAAACCTAGAAATAGGAAAAGGAAGTTTCTATTTAGGTTAGGTTTGTGTTTTCCATATCCCACATGTTAAAGGGAATTGTCTTTCATATAAATATAGGTCTAATGGAGAGGTGTTCCATATGATCTAAGTGAAACATATTGAGAGCTTTAGTTTTGAGTAGTTTCTAAAGCTAATAAGAAAAGTTGTTCTTATAACTCTTTGTGTTTCTAAGAGATCTGAATTGGTATCAGAGCCTCAGGTTGGAGACTCGATCTAAGCTTAAGTTGTAGCTTAAGATCCTGGTGCTTGTGAACAAGAGATCGCGACGGCAAGATGGCTGACGTGACTAGGGCTCCACGCACGAAGGACTTTGGATCTACATCCATCCAATGTCCGATGTTGTCATCGACAAACTACACAGTTTGGCCGATGAGGATGAAGGTTCTACTACGTGTTCATGAAGTGTGGGACACAATCGAACCCGGTTCAGATGATCAAAAGAAGAACGATGTTGCGATAGCTCTTTTGTTTCAATCTGTTCCCGAAACATTGATTCTCCAGGTGGGAGAACAAACCGCATCAAAAGAGATCTGGAACGCCATCAAGTCGCGACACCTAGGAGCTGATCGTGTAAGGGAGGCGAGACTTCAGACGTTGATGGCGGAGTTTGACAGGTTGAAGATGGATGATTCAGATACGGTCGATGACTTCGCGGGGAAGATATCGGGCCTATCATCCAAAGCAACCTCGTTGGGAGAAAACATAGAAGAATCCAAGATGGTCAAGAAGTTCTTGAAGGGTCTTCCAAGACACAAGTATATCCAGATCGTAGCATCACTTGAGCAAGTCCTAGATCTCAACTCGACGGGGTTTGAAGACATAGTAGGAAGGCTTAAGGCGTACGAGGAGCGTGTAGGAGAAGAAACTCAGAAAGAAGACCAAGGGAAGCTGATGTTTTCGAACAATGAAGAGCATAGTCAGAGGGGCTATGAGAATTCCCGTGGTAGAGGAAGAGGACGGAACGGTAGAGGCAGAGGTCGAGGTAGGTCACACAACCAAAACCGTGCGTCACACACCGAAGATAACAACTCGAAGAAGAATCGTTCAAAGCTGATATGTTGGAGATGTGACAAGCCTGGTCACTACGCAACTGTCTGTCCCGAAAAGACAGAGAAGAATCAAGAAACTAACCTAAACGAGACAGAAGAGGCTGATGCACTCTATGTACACGAGGTGGTGTTTTTGAATGAAGATAAGGTGATTCCGAAGAATCTTGATATCGACAAAGGCAATGCAAGTGTCTGGTATTTGGATAATGGAGCGAGCAATCACATGACAGGGAACAAGGAGTTCTTTTCGAGTTTGAATCTCAACACCAAAGGGAAGGTGAAGTTTGGTGATGGATCGTGTGTTGACATTGTAGGAAAGGGTGTGGTTACTTTTGTGTGCAAGACTGGAGAGAAGAAGGCACTCAAGGACATATACTACATACCCGATCTGAAGCACAATATATTGAGTCTTGGGCAAGCAACAGAGAACGGATGTGAGGTTAACATGAAAGATGTCTACTTAACGCTCACAGATTCGCATGGAAGGTTGCTAGTTCGTGTGACAAGATCTCCAAACCGTCTCTACAAGACCCCTATGGAGATAAGCTACCCGGAATGTTTACATGTCAGGGACGATGATGCTACATGGAGGTGGCATGCTCGACAAGGACATATATGCTATGGAGTGATGAACAACATGGTAAGGAAGGAGATGGTTGTAGGAATGCAGAGTGTAATACACGAAGAAGGCGTGTGTGACATATGTCTCGCAGGGAAGCAAACAAGACACTCATTCCCGAGTGTAACACACGAAGAAGGCGTGTGTGACACATGTTTCGCAGGGAAGCAGATCAGACATTCATTCCCGACTAAGGCCATGGTTTGTACATCAAAGCCAGGGAGATTATTGCTTGGAGATATGTGTGAACGAATCGCACCACCAACGCCAGCAGATAATCGTGAGGCATTCTATCGGTTCAAAAGATCTCACACCGATAGAGGAGGACAGTTTGCCTCAGCTATGTTCAATCTAGGTTGCACCAATAGAGGAGGAGAGGTTGCCTCAGATGTGTTCAATCTAGGATGCACCGATAGAGGAGGAGAGATTGCCTCAGATGAGTTCAACCTATCTTGTGAAGAAGATTGGGTTGAATCTATGGAAAACGAGTTGGAGTCTATCACAAGAAACAAGATATGGGAGCTTGTAGATAGACCGACTGGTTCTAAGAAGAAAAGAGAAGAGGATCGAGTTTGTGTGTCACACAAGACGTTGCATGTGTTACGCCAGGCACCCAGAGCATGGAGTGTGAAACTTGATCAGGTTCTCAAGGAGATGAGATTTGAGAAGTGCACGAAGGAACCATCAGTGTACTGCAAGACTGAAGGAGGAGACGTCTTGATCATTGCCATCTACGTTGATGATCTATTTGTGACAGGAACTTCACTTAAGGTGATTAGGCAATTCAAGGAGGAGATGTCTAAGAAGTTCGAGATGTCAGATCTAGGTAAGCTAACGTACTACCTTGGCATAGAGGTGATTCAAGGAGCAGACGGAATCAGAATAAAACAAGAGAGGTATGCTCAAGGAATCCTGCGTGACACAAAGATGGAAGCGTGTAACGCAACTCAAATTCCAATGGAGGCGAATTTGAAGATCTCAAAAGCTGAAGATGAACAAGAGATAGATGCTACCGAGTTCAGAAGAATCATAGGATGTTTGAGGTATCTGCTTCACACAAGACCCGACCTGTGTTACGCAGTAGGTGTTCTTAGCAGATACATGCACAATCCGAGAAACTCTCACGGACAAGCCATCAAGCACATACTGCGGTATGTGAAAGGAACAACAAACTTCGGTCTGTTCTTCAAGAGAGATGGGTCAAGGAGTGTCGTTGGTTATAGTGACAGCAGTCACAACATTGATCTCGATGACGGGAGGAGCACGTCAGGACATGCATTCTACTACGGTTCATCACTGATTACTTGGACGTCGCAGAAGCAGCAGACGGTTGCATTGTCATCATGCGAAGCAGAATTCATGGCAGCAACAGAAGCAGCGAAGCAAGCTATATGGATCAAGGAATTGTTGAGTGAGATACTAAGCAAAGAAGGCGAGAGAGTCAAGCTTAGGATCGACAACAAATCAGCCATTGCTCTAACCAAGAATCCAGTTTTCCATGGAAGGAGTAAGCATGTACTCAAGAAATATCACTTCATTCGTGAGTGTGTGGAGAACGGGCATATCGAAGTGGAGCATGTGCCGGGTGTTGAGCAGAAGGCCGACATCCTTACCAAGCCATTAGCAAGGATTATGTTCAAGCAAATGAGGAGCTTAATCGGAGTTCAAGAAATTGATCTCCCTAATTCAAGTTGGAATTAAGGGGGTGAATGTTGGATAATTCCAAGCTTGTGGAAACTTAACATATTATTAGATGTTTAATATGTTAAGATAAACACAATAAGGAAACCTAGAAATAGGAAAAGGAAGTTTCTATTTAGGTTAGGTTTGTGTTTTCCATATCCCACATGTTAAAGGGAATTGTCTTTCATATAAATATAGGTCTAATGGAGAGGTGTTCCATATGATCTAAGTGAAACATATTGAGAGCTTTAGTTTTGAGTAGTTTCTAAAGCTAATAAGAAAAGTTGTTCTTATAACTCTTTGTGTTTCTAAGAGATCTGAATTGGTATAAGAAATTGTTGGGATTGCGAAATCCCGTATCCAACTCTATCTTATCTTATTAGTACGATATTGTCCACTTTGGGCCTTAGAAATTAGCCCGCATGGATTTACTTTTGGTTTCCTTCCCAAAAGGCCTCATACTATTAGAGTTGGACATCTCTTTATATATTAGACACTCCTTGTCTAATTATCCAATGTGGGACTTTGATTGACATCTCTCATTCTCCCCCTCAAGCTAAGGACCACACACCTTGTGCCCTTTTTCCTCTAGCGAATCATCTCGGTGCCTTGTCGCATCTTCGACATTCGACACCCTTAGTCGCAAGGTTACTTTGAGTTGCTTTGAGAATGTTCTTCCCACAATTCCAGGATCTTCTGACTAATCTCTGCCGAACCTCCCTTACCACCTTGAAGGGTCCCGTTCCTACTCGAAGGGTATTTTGGTCTTCTTGCAGATTTATTGTCAACCGCTCTGATACCAATTGTTGGGATTGCGAAATCCCGTATCCAACTCTATCTTATCTTATTAGTACGATATTGTCCACTTTGGGCCTTAGAAATTAGCCCGCATGGATTTACTTTTGGTTTCCTTCCCAAAAGGCCTCATACTATTAGAGTTGGACATCTCTTTATATATTAGACACTCCTTGTCTAATTATCCAATGTGGGACTTTGATTGACATCTCTCAGCATATGCATATGCATATATGTGCCAATATATATATATATATTTTTTGGTCTGATTAATGTCTTGTTGTTATATATTTTTCATGTCCTAAATCTCTATGTTCTTCTTATTATTCGCTTCAGTTATCTTCTTAATCATATTTCATTTATATATTCTCTCTCCTTTTAAATTTTTTTTTATTAATGGATCTTTGTTGTTTAAGCAACGCAGACACTGAGAAGATGTCTTCACAGCAGAAGAACACAAATTCATCATCCTCCACTCAATCTTCCCTCCCCGACGGCGCCACCACCGGAGAAAACAACGTTAACCGTGAAAAGACAGTGACCCAACAGCCCAACTCCGTTGCTGATCCGTTGCACCACCATCGTCACAGCCTTGCTAAAGTTATAGCGTTACGTCCAAGGAAGTTCACGGATGCGTTCATGGAGACGCAGTTCAGATGTGAAGTGTGCGGCGAAAGATTTACAAGAGAAGAGGATCGAAATATTCACAGGAGTGGACACTACAATAATCCATTTAGGAGATAAAACTGATCGGAGAAGTGGAAATGCGAGTAATGCTATACGATGTTACAAATCTGTCTGCAAAAACTATCTCTAAGACTTTGTGATCCCATGATATTACCATCTTTTCTATTAAAACTATGTTACCGTCTTTCTTAGTTTCTTTCAATAATATTTGTTTCCTTTGATAATTTCCGTTGACAATGATGGTGTTCATATAATTGATCATATCAAATGAGAATACATCCATAAAACTATAGTGTGAAAAGAAAATTCAAGCCCACAAAAAAAAATATTTTTTGTAGTCCATAATCTAAAAATAAACATAACTAATAACTTTGTTCTATTAATTGGTCCTTAAATTTATCAAACTCCATCAGATATTAACCCAATGTTGTATTAACTTCTATCCATGATCGGCTTATTAGCGTTGAAATGTAACTTATTTTATACAACAAGCTTACACGCTAAGTTCTTTCCAAAAAAGGAAAGAAAAAAATTGACACTAAGTTAGCTACATAATTAGTATTTATTTATAAAAAAGATAATTGGAAAATAAAAAAGAAGTCTAAGAAATTGAAGTTGAATAGTAAGAAAACTGAACATTCTATTAGAAATTTAGAGTAAATTTATTAATTTTAGGAATTATAATGTATGGTTTAAGTTGTGGAGTATTTGGTAGATATAATAATAAGATGTAACCTACTTTAATAATTCTCCCAAAAATGCATGACCGATAAAAGTTGTAATAAAACCTGTAAGCACAAGTTTTCAACATTCATCTTCAATTAGACACAACTCGTTTTCAGTAATGTTTACTTATGTATCGATCTCAGTCTCTGGTTCTAGCAATCTGCACAAAGAGATGCATGCGAACATGTCAAAGAGAAGAGAACTAACGAAACTCATCTCAGGTTTATCAAACACACCATTAGCAGTTAATGGGACGTTGTTGTTGACATTTGTCCGAAGTTAGCCCGTTTACATTTATCCTCTTTTTAATTATAGTTGGGTACTTAAATTTCTCTCTGGTTTAGTGTTGATTAGTATCTGACAAATGAGTCAATATGACCATGAGGAATGGCAAGAAGCTACGACAACTAGCTAGCAACAACTATGAATGGAAGAACAATTATAGAAATGTATAAGACCAACTCCAACCCACCTCTATTTTTATTTCTATATTTTTTTCTAAATATAAAAATTCTATTATAGAAGTGAATTTGCTCCAATGTATGCTTCTATAATAGAGTTTCTCTATTTATAGGAGAAAATATAGAGATTTGTTATTTTTATCTCTAAATATAATTAAAGGTAAAAAGTAAAATTCCTCTATATTTTCTTCTAAAATAGAGAAAATCTATTATAGAGGCATACATTGGAGCAAATCCACCTCTATAATAGAGATCTCTATTTTAAAGGAAAATATAGAGATATACATTGGAGATGCTCTAAGAATATTTCAAGTAAAAAAAACTGCAACTATAACTACTGAGAATCTACAAGACTCAGTTCCAATCAATTAAAAGAGCAGATCAACAAAGCAAGAGAGATAACACAAAGCCATACAAATTTCTTTCTTTGAGGTATATGTATTTGCCAATATTTGGTCTCTTTGTTCTGGTTAATGTCTTGTAGTTGTATATTTTTTTTCTTCTTTTTACGTTCACAATCTCTATGGTTACTTCATGTTATTATTTGCTTTAGTTTTCTTCTAAAATCATATTTCATTTTTATTTTCTCTTTCATTTTTAAAGTATTTTATTAATGGATCTTTGTTGATTAAGCAAAAAGCAGACCCTGAGAAGATGTCTTCACCGCAAAGCTCAACTTCATCATCCTCCCCTCCGTCTTCCCTCCCCAACGGCGTCACCGCTGGAGCAAACAACCCTAACCGTGAAGAGCCTACGGTGACGTCGACCCAACAACCCAACTCCGACGCCACCACTGGAGCAAACAACCCTAACCGTGAAGAGCCTGCGGTGACGTCGACCCGACAACCCAACCCCGTTGCTGTTCCGTCGCCCCACCGTTGCCACGACCCAAATGCTGAAGTGGTAGCGTTACGTCCAAGGACTTTCTTAGCGGCGGGCATATGCGAATTGTGCGGCAAAGAATTTACACAAGAACAGATTCGAGATTTTAACAGGTGAGAACCCCACAATCCATAAAGGAGATAAAAGTGAGGAGAAGTGGAAATGCGAGTAATGCTTGTCTGCAACATAAATCTATCTCTAAGACTTGTTATACCATCTTTTCTATTTAAACTATGTATTGTCTTTTTAACATTTGCACCCAAAAAAAAACTATTGTGTTTCTTATTTTCTTTCAATAATGTTTGTTTCCTTTGATAATTTTCGTTTTCAATGATGTTGTTCGTATTATTGATCATATCAAATGATAGTACATTAAAACTATAGTGTGACAAGTAATTTCAAGCCCAGAAAAAAATATAATTTTTTGGGTTCACGTAGAAGAAGAGGGCGAGAAACATTTAGATGATGTGACAAGTAACCTCGGTTCCTTTTCGAGAACAAGAACAACCACCATCCCCATTATCAATAGATTCAATACTATTTGTAGCAAGTAATCTCGGTCATTTTGGAATGTGAGTGACGTTTCAACGCTTATTCGACGTTTAAGTTAGATTAAGAGACCAAGTGAGCTGAACAAAAAAAAAAGGGACCAAGTGATTGGTCGGACCGTCGGAGAACCAAATATCATGGAGACAAAATAAATATGTTAACTTGTTTTAGATGATGTATAACTTAACTAACAATGGGCTTTTACATTTAGACATATCCTACTCATACCATATCAGATTAATATACTGTTAATGAATAAGCTAATATCTTCAATTTGATATTTTCAATGGACAAATCATACTCTTTTGTTATCTTAATGTAACGATAAGAAAATAATAATGATCATCCCATTGAAGAACAGCAGATCCCATGCTACGCTCTCTCTTGAGCTGCTCCTTAAACAACAGCATTTTTAACTCTTCTTGCTCTGATATCGCTCTTAGTAAATTGAATCTGTAAAATTCCAATATGACCGAGATTAATATGGAATTCAATCTAAGAAATAAATACTATACGCGTGATATTATATTTATTTAATAAATGTACGTATACACACACTAGTGCATGATAATTTGTTAATTATGCTCCATCAGTTTCTTGAATATGTATGTTTTAAGATTTTATTTTGTTTCACAAAGTTGAATTTATTCAATTTTCTATGCATGTTTCATTTCCTAATTGACTCAAACCAATTAGTTTCAACAGAATATAAATCTTAGTTAAAATAACAAAAAAATTTAATTATAGATTGAAGTTAAATCTGGCACTGCAAATGATTGTGTAAAACCCACAAAACACAAAAAATATATAGAAACGAAACTTCTCGAGAAGATCGGCCTTACTTTGATCGCTGGATTCTTCTTATCCAGTACAATCCCATCTTTTAATAGTTGACCACTGATTCAATGACTATGACTCTATGAGGAAGGGCTAAAAGGTACAACAACTAATTACCATAGCAACAACCATGAAAGAATTTTGTTTTTATCGATGGGATAAAATAAACATAAATGTCATAATTTAAATTTCTTTCTGGTTTTGTTTTGATTAATAGCTGACCAATGAGTCAATGCCCATGAGGAAGGGCTAGAAGAAACGTATAACATTTTTTTTCTTTTAAGAAAATTAGGGAAAGTAAAAACTGCAGCTATCTGTATACTGAGAATCTACAAGTCTCATTTCCAATTATTAAAAGAGCAGAGTAACAAAGCAAGAAAGAAAAACAAAGCCATACAATTATTTTTCTTTGAGGTATTACTATATGCATATGTTTATATTTGTCAATGTTTGGTCTCTTTTTTCTGGTTAGTATTGTCTTTGTAGTTATATATATTTTCTTCTTTTCCTATCTCTAATCTCTATGGTTACTTCATGTTCTTCTTATTATTTGCTTCGATTTTCTTCTAAATCATATTCCATTTTTATATTCTCTTTCATTTTCAAAGTATTTTATTCTTGGATCTTTGTTGTTTAAGCAAAAAAACAAACCCTGAAAAGATGTCTTCATCGCACAACAACTCAACTTCATCATCCTCCACTCAGTCTTCCCTCCCCGCCGGCGCCGCCACCAGAGCAAACAACTTGAACCGCAAGAGACGGCGATGACGTCGACCCAACAACCCAACTCCATCCGTTGGTGGATGAGTACTGAGTACATATGTGAAGTGTGCGGCAAAAAAATTAAAAGAGAACAGACTCGAGATCTTCACATGAGAGGACACAACCTTCCATTTACATTACCTCGTCGTCGAAACTGATAAGAAGTGGAAATGCGAGTAATGCTATAAGCGTTATGATGTTCAATCTATATCTCCAAAAAGCTATCTCTAAGACTTGTTATACCATCTTTATAAACTATGTATCGTCTTTCTTGGTTTCTTTCAATAATATTTGTACCATCTTTCTCGATGTGAATGATCTTTAAATTTACTAAACTTCATAAGATCTTAAACCAATATTCATAAGACCTTAATGTTCAAAAAATATCTTAAACCAATATTTTATTAGCTTTTATATAGGAGTATCGGTTCATCTAAAAAAAATGTTAATAAATATTATAAATATAATTTGTGTTGATATGTAACTTATTTTATACAACAAGTCAGACACTTAATCAGCTAAATTGTATTTAGACTAAAAAGTTTATTTATAAAAAGATAATTGGAAAATAAAAAAGAAGTCTAAAATAAAATTGAGTAAATTTATAAGTTTTAGGGATTATAATGTACTATGGTTTAAAATTTGGAGTATTTGGTAGATATAATAATAAGGTGTAAGATACTTTAATAATTCTCACAAATATGCATGACCGATAATAGTCGTAATAAAACCTGTAAGCACAAGTTTTGAGCTTTTATCTTCGATTAGAGACAAATCGTTTTCAGTAATGTTTGTATCGATCTCGGTCTCTTGTTCTAGCAATCTTCAGAAAGAGATGCGAACATGTCAGAGAGATCAGAAAACTAATGAAACTCGCTTCAGGTTATCAAACACGCGAAAAAGCAGTTAATTTGACTTTGTTGACATGTTGTCCGAAGTTAGCCCATTTACATTTATCCTCTTTTTAATTCTAATTGGGTATTTAAATTTTCTCTCTGATTTAGTATGTAGCTGACCAATGTGACCATGAGGAAGCTACAACTAACTAGCTAGCAACAACCATGGGAAAAACAATTATAGAAACGTCTGAGAATATTATTTTAAAAGAAAATTAGGGAAAGTAAAAAACTGCTGCTATATATATTGAGAATCTACAAGACTCAGTTCCAATCATTAAAAGAGCAGAGTACCAAAGCAGTAGAGAATAACAAAGCCATACAAGTATTTTCTTTGAAGTATGTGTATTTGCATATGCATACATTTGCCAATATTTGGTCTCTTTGTTATAGTTAATGTCTTGTAGTTATAAATATATATATTTTTTCTTTTCATGTCCTTAGTCTCTATGGTTTACTTCGTGTTCTTCTTATTATTTGCTTCGGTTTTCTTCTATATCATATATCAATTTTATTTTCTCTTTCGTCTTTTAAAGTATTTTATTAATGGATCTTTGTTGTTTAAGCAAAAAACAGACCCTGATCGATCGCGAAGATGTCTTCATCACCCCGCGACAGCTCAGTTTCATCATCCTCCACTCCGTCTTCCACCACCGGATCAAACAACCCTAACCGTGAAGAGCCGGCGGTGACGTCGACCCAACAACCCAACTCCGTTGCTCTTCCGTTGAACCACATTTGCCACGACCCAAATGCTGAAGTGGTAGCGTTACGTCCAAGGACGTTCTTAGAGGCGGGCAAATGTATATTGTGCGGCAAAGAATTTACACAAGAACAGATTCGAGACATATAGCTGAGGAGAGAGGTGGAAAATGCGAGTAATGCTATTAAGCGTTACGATGTTCAATCTCTCTGCAAAAAGCTATCTCATAAGACTTATGATACAATCTTTTTCTATTTAAACTAATGTCTTCTTGGTCTCTTTCAATATCTATACCGTCTTTCTCGATGTGACTGTCGTACCATCTTTCTATAATAACTAATGTTTCCACTTTCTTGGTTCCATTCAATAATATAATATCAAATGAGAATGCATTAAAACTACGATGTGACAAGTAATTCCAAGCGTAGAAACAAATAAATTCCCGAGTCCATAATCTTTTTTTTTTTGATCAACTCCGAGTCCATAATCTTAAAAACTGAACAGAACTAATAACTTTGTTCTGTTAAATCGATCTTTAAATTTACTAAATTTCATAACACCTTAAACCAATATTTTATTAGCTTTTATCTAGGACCCGTTCATCTGACAAAACATGTTAATAAATATTATAAAATAAATTATTGTGTTGAAATGTAACTTACACTGAATCAGCCACATAATTAGTATTTATACTAAAAAGGTTTATTTATAAAAAAAGATAATTGGAAAATAAAAAAGAAGTCGAAAAATAAAAATTTAAGCTGAATAGTAAGAAAAACATTCTATAAGAAATCTAGAGTAAATTTATAAGTTGAAGGGATTATAATGTATGGTTTAAATTTTGGAGTATATTTAACACATTCGCCGGCTGAAAAAAAAGCACATTTAATTAATGGGCCTTGTCAATAACTGGGCCGATACAAACTTTATATCTGAGCCCATAAAATAAGTAGATTTAACAACAACAAAGTAAGCAAATCCCTCTTCTTCTAAGGCTGCTGCAGTGAAACAGAAAGGGTTTGTTCAATTAGGGTTTTTTTTTTGCGAATCGCAGCTTCTTCGAGAAGAGAAGAGATGAGCCGGAGCTTGGGGATACCAGTGAAGCTTCTTCACGAGTCGTCGGGGCATACAGTGACGGTGGAGCTGAAGAGCGGCGAGCTGTACAGAGGAAACCTGCTCGAGTGTGAGGATAACTGGAACTGCCAGCTCGAGAACATCACCTACACCGCCAAGGTAGTAATCTCTTCTCTTCTTTCTCCGTAGACTTATTGAACTGCTGATTTAGATCCTGTGAGCTGCTGATTTAGATCCTAGATTTGTGAGAAATTGAAATTTAGCTTATTTGTGGGATTGTTGTTGAGATTAGTTCGAGAATGGTGGTGAGGTTGTTGCCTTTGATTAGCTTAAACAGTGATCCATTAGTGATTTGTCAAAGAACGTGTGGTCTTATGAGTTATATAAGTGTATCTCTACTTACGTAGAATCATGATTGATGACTCTAAGATTGAGTTCTGATTCGTTAATTTCAAGATTGTATATGTTTTTTTTTTTTTATCTTGAAGTGATATGTTCTATTTTGGATGAAGTTAATATCTTGTGTTGATGATTGTTAGTATACTGAACTTTTGTTTGTGGCTTTTTGGGACAGGATGGTAAGGTATCACAGCTTGAGCATGTCTTCATCAGAGGCAGCAAAGTCAGGTGCTGTTTATAAACTCTTTTTGTTTTCTAGTTATTCTACTTTGTTGGAGCATTCATTGTCAACTTAGCTGACTTACATAAGTGACATTTTGACAGGTTTATAGTGATACCAGACATGCTGAAGAATGCTCCAATGTTCAGCCGAGCAAATGCTAAAATCAAGGTAAAATTCTTGAACACGGTATTATGAGAGATAATCCATCAAACCCATGTATGTTTCAAGGTAACAACGTCTTGTCTATTTTGATTTAATGCAGGGAAAGAGCTCAATAGGTGTAGGCAGAGGTAGACCTGCAATGCGAGGCAGAGTAAGTTGTTTTCCCTTCTCTTAAGTCCTTTCTGTTTCTGATTTACATTTAAAAAACACAACTGATTCAATATTGGTCGTGTCATCAATGCTCAGGGTACTGGGCGTGGGACAGGAGGAAGGGGAGGCGCACCACCTGTGAGGAGATAAGCTCTTCGGCTATCAGACAAATTCTATTCAGCATTGAGGAGAAGCAGCCATCTTCAGCTTTTCGTTTATGCATTTTGGGTACACAGTAACTAAGATGACCGCCAGAGGGGAGAGAGAGAGAGAAAGACAATTTGTGTGTTTGGGTTAGTTACTATGATGTTTGAAACTTTATCATGTTTTCCCGACATAGTGGTTATGATTATGAATCATTTTGAAACCAGGAGAGGATGATCTGATGGTTTCTTACTTTCGATATAAAATGACTAGACAGCGATTTTCTTACTTTAGTTGCTAATCGAGCAGAAGATGGTCGAGAACAAAAGGAGAAAGACACAATTAGTAGGAGATATAACAATCAGTATAGGTAGTTGTAGTGAAGGAGGTACCAAATGGTTGGTCCGTTTGATATATGGATACTTTTCAAAGTCAGGTTTTTCTATGTATGTATGCTTCCAAACTCTTTTGTGTTAAAAACCAAACAAGAAGTAAAGCAAACTATACACAGATAAGAAACCATTACAATTTTTTTTTAAATCCAACACTAAAAATATTTTAATTGGGAGTCTCAGTGCTTCTGTCTACCTAACCAAATCGAATTCGTAGAGAGCAGCTAATAATAAAAGTAAAGATAATAATTATTAAGAGTAGGTTTATCATCCAGACACACACAAACGGCTCATAATACATAATATAATGAGCTCTGACAATAAACATAAGTAAGAAAGCCCAAGGTGTTGCATATTAATTAATAAAACACCAAAGATAGAGCTTCTTGAGAGAGAGTTCTAGACAGACATCCTCTGCTTCTTAAAAGCAGCGACCTTGTCTTTGATCACGCCGGCAAACTCAATCATATGAGCTACATGATACACAATAAACACAAGAATTCATGAGAGAAGTTTTTACCTTATAGAAACAAGAAATTTTTCAAAGTACCTGGGTCACAGTAGCCGATACAAGTTTCACCGGAGGGAGGGAGACGGTTACTAAAGATTGTAGCAACGCCCGTAACAGCTATTTTGAATCCTCTCACAACACTTCCATCAAGATCCAGCGCCCTAGCTTCTCCTTCTTGTTGGCAAAAATAGATATTAGTCTTCTTATCGAGAGTAGAGACAAAAACATGGGTGATCTCTCCACAAGAAGAGAAGTGTTTTATCAAAGCGCTCTCGACTTCATCTGCAGGGAGGAGAGTGTTATATCCCCTAACGGTAACGCCAAACCAACTGCAGTCAATTTTGCATATATGTTATCAACAAACTATACAAATATAATTAAAAAAAAAAAAAAAAAAAAGCAATCAACTCACAATCTGCGGTCGTTATATAGTTCGTCAGCCAGAGAGGATTCATAAAGTTCTGCCTCCTCGTCTTCTTCCTCCTCCGGTTCAACTTTAACAAGAGCATTCCATCCACCAATGTCAGTTCCATTAAGTTCCAAGGCCTTCTCTTCTGCGCCATCTCCAAGAAGAATAACCAAAGCACGTCTGTTAAAACAAAACACTGTTTTTTAGTTTAGAAATTCACAACAAAAATATATATCAAGAGAGACACAAACAAACCTGTCGAGATTAGGGCTATCAGGGTCTTTGCGAACAATAACATTAAAGACTTCGCCACATGAATTGAAGTGATTAGTCAATTCACTCTTGATATCTTCCTCAGGCAGACAAGTGTCGTATCCCTCCACAGATATTATAGCTCTAAATTCATACCAACAATTAACAATTACAACACATACACACACACAAAAAAAGAAGAATCAAGAATAAATAAAAGAATTAATTACCGGGGCTTGCTTCCGTACTTGTCGAGAGTTTCCTTCATAGCAGCCTCACTCTCGAACCCTTGGTAGGTGGATCTCACGCTAGCGTTCTCGTCCATGGTGGAAGAGGAGGCCATAACCCTAAGATACGATATTTTTCCAGTTTTGGGGATTTAGGAGAGAGGAGGAAGATATTATTTATACACATGTCAACTACAGCTTTGGACGCCCCCCCAGAAAATAAATTTGGGCCTTTTAGTCTTAGCCCATTTAGGTTTTCATTGTGGATTAGGACCGATTGGAAAAAACTTAAAATTTTAATTTCAAATTTTTTAAAAAAAAAATTTAAAACATATATCTCTGCCCATTTAGGTTTTAAAAAAATATTTATCAATTTTAATCTTGTCTTTGAAAATATATATAACTAGTGGTTGTCTGGAAAATTATTTTATATTAATATATGAAACAATTTAAAAAAAGTCTGTGTCAATAGAAAAATGATATTACAAACAAACTAATAATAAATGAGAATTCTGAGACGTTTAATGGGAAGTTGGAGATTATTGTTACTGACCTCTACTCTGATGGCTCCTTCTAGTTCCTTCTCAACCAGAGATTCCGCTTCAGCCAAAGCTCTCTCTCTCTCTCTCTCTCTGAGTCGTTTCTTGAATCACTATTGATCTCTCTCTGCGTACCAGTCAAAACAAAAATGGCTGTTGGCATGAGACAGAAAGAGACTACAGTTATGTTATTAGCTATACTCCTTGGTACCTTGTCGATTTGAGACGGAGCATAATGAAGCATCATATCTCGTACTCTACTAAGCTGAGCTTGATGATGAAGAATGATAGAAGCTCAATCTGAAACACACATATTCCACGTGTCACAACTCATGATAATGAATTATATTCAAGATATGTTATTAGCTAAATTCCTTGGTACCTTGTCGATTTGGGTCTCCACCAGTGTTTTTGTCAGCCTCATCAGATAAAGCTGCCACTGCAGCTCGAGCTGCTGCTTCTTCTGCAACTTTTGTGCCAGCCAGAGCTGAAAGAAAAGCAGCCTGCAGAAGAAGACATGAAAGGAAGAATCTTATTCAGAGACAACTTATGAAGCATGAAACAGTTGAGATGCAAAATTATCTAATACCATAACTAATCTAATTCATACACTCCCTTAAAATGTCACTTAGAATTCAATATTACTAGTACAGTCCAAGAACTTAAAGGTATCTAGCTATAGGGTCTTAGAAATAGACATTTACACAAGTAATGGAACAGAAGAGTGCAGAAACTGGAGTATTATTCAGCAGCCTAACGAGCGACAGAACCGATCAGACTATTATTATGTTGAACTTTGTTAGCAAAAAGTATCAATTTTCGTGCATAAGACTAACATATAGAGAGTGAACTCATGCAGTTAAAATCGTAGTGAACATCATCAAACCTGAGCCATGATTGGGTTGCTTGCATCAGAAAGAGGCGTCAACTTGATCCGTCTTTGACTCTTCCTTCAGACTCAGGGTCAACAGTGCCCTTGATCTGATCAAAGCTTCCTCCTCAGAGTCAGAGTCTTTGGCAAACTGAGAAACAGAATCCTTGTCGGTTCTACCAGTAACAAACATGCTGCGCAACCTTCTTCCAATCGTCTCCATAGTGCATAACAGCTTCAAGGAGCAGTAGAGTCTCCTTCTCCCTAAGCTCAACACGCTTAAACTCGATGCCAACACGACGAACATAGCACCTCGCACACAATGTCAACTCATTACTGCAAAGAAACAGAAACGTACTTAATTTCAAAATGCCATCACCATCATCATTATCAAAGTCAACTACTTAATTTCAAAATGCCATCATCATCATCAATTACAATTGTCATCATCATCAACTACATTTGCTAGGGAGAAGAAGGAATCAAAACCCTTTCAGAGGCGAAACAAGCAACGCTGCACACTGACTTGCATCCATTGTCTAAAGTAATTGATAAGCCCCCAAGAGTCGAGGAAATCAAAGACGCGGCTGATAGAGACAACGTAGAGTCCTCCTCACGTCACGTCAGTGAAGCTAATCTTGTTAGGATGTTCGTCTCTGTACTGCTTGATGATCGAGTTCCTCAATTAGAGGACGTAGATCTCGAGTCGAAGAACTCCGATAGGGATCGGGAGTTCGACGATGCGGAGATATCCGACGGGATTAGAGGGAATTGTGGGGAGAATTTCGCTAGATCCGCCGGGAATTGGAGCGTCCGTGGCCATGAGTGTTCGACAAAGTAAGGTCACTTCGCCGGAGAAGAAGATAATAACAGAAAGAATTGATTTACGAGTTGGATCCACCAAACCCGGGTCTGTTCCGTGCCCGTCTAGGTGAAACCGTAAACGTGGTCTTGTGTTATCATTTAAATAATAAGACATGTCCTTTCCGCGCGTGATGAATTTATAAAAACTATTTCAAAAATATCTTATGGAAAAACAAAATTTATATTCTTGATTGAATTAATATTTTTGGCATTTTTTAATTTTTTTTGTTAATTACATAACTTGTTTACTGATGAGCGGATCTCATTTTTAAAAATATTTTAAGTTCATAAGAACCTAACGTTGAGCCTGAAGAATATTAAGCTTACTATTTGGTTATAATGAAACTATGTCAGTTTGGTTTTATATCATGATTTAAATTTTTAAAAGTTAATTATGGTTATGAGAAGTTTACGTTCACATGTTAATCTTATCTATATTCAATATTTTTCTCATTTTTGTGTCGATTTTTTTATTTTGGTTATTGTTCAATATAAATATTGATTTTTGAGATTATTCTCATTTCATTATTTTGTTTTGGCCTGAGATTTAGAAAATATTTAAGATTTAAAATTATTAAAGAGATCCATTCCTAGGTTAAGATCTGCACCTTCTGGAAAATAAATATTTTATATTTATTACTTATTTTATGTTTTTCTACATATTATGAAATAATAAAATAATAATTATATATTAAATAACTAAGAAATCGGTTACTATATTATATAACAAATTGGTGTGCGCGTATAAATAAAACGACCATTCTTGTTTACTCGCAATCATTTTAGAGTAAATGAATCAAAACAATCAGTCATATCTATCGTATATGATATATAATTAAATTTAAATAATATTAACATATATATATATATAATATACTTTTAATATGAATATTTATTAAATGAGGTTTCTACTCATATGATTTTATGATTATTTGTATATTTGTGTAACAAAATTTTACACCAATGATTTTTTTTTTTGCTATTTGTTTCCTTATTAATATTTCTCGGAATTTTATGAAATAAGCATTAAATATATTTGAGATCTTTATATGTATCAAGTGTAAATCTCCCACATGGAAATTTTGTGAAACTTATTAACAAGAATGATTACTATAAATATAGCATCCTCTTTGGTTTGAGTAAAATCAAATGGGCTGCAGTAAACACAAAACTTATCTTTTTGATTAGGCTTAAACAACAATTTTTTTATTATTATTTGACAATTAGTCGAGTAATAGTTTTAGTTATGTTAAATCGACCGTTTAAATCATTACTGGTTTATTGCGTCAAGTAGCCAAAATCGCAGTGGTTGACCTCTTTTAGCGATTTCCGGTTGCAAATCCGATAAATCGACCAAGTTTTTGTGTTTAAAGAATAGAATACAGTCACCATGTGAAAAACATGAATAATTCTCTAAAAAGTTAAACTTCAAATGCTTTCCCGCATCTCAAATTAAATTTTAATAATATATAAAAACATGAACTTACAAATATTTGACACATTTATATGGAACTTATAAAGAAAAAATTGTGTCATTCTAGTTTTAAGTTAAAGAAACAGAATTGATCTACGAATTGACGGGTCAAGCAGGGTGGATTGACCGCGTACCCAACTCTAAGAGCATGATTATCACATGATTCTTAAGTGGGTTTTTTAATGATTATTTACTAATTTAAATATACTTAAGTGGGTTTAAAAATTCTAGTTAAGAAACTTCCATTTTGAGTGGTCCAAATGCTTGCTGGCTTAAAACTCAATCCTATATCCATTAGTATTGTTTCATCATTTCTATTTCTAGCATGGTTTCCAGCTTCTTCTTTTTTTGTCACGGGGTTTCCAGCTTAAAATAGTAAAATAGTTCTTAATTCATATACTTTTCATGGTGTATCGTTCTACAGGTTTCAACCAAAGGTCTAATGATTTTAACAGCCAATTGCTGCATATAATTATTTTTACTTTTTTTCCAAAATTACAGTATATTTGCTTTTGAAACGTATCCAGTTGTGTATACGACTAGTGAAGCTCTAGAATCACTTCTAGCCAAGCTATGAAAAGCCTGGATGTCATGGAGGCCAAGTAGCTCTGGTGTCTGGTGGTTAGATTCGCATGTTAACACCCAATAAATTCGAGTTCGATCTCTCTTTGACTCCATCCCACATAATTATTTTTTTCTTAAGTTATATGGAACCCCCTCAAAACTAATGTTGAACGTAAACTATATTAGTCGACAGAAATTCAACGGGATATAGAAAAAAAACTAGTTGCAGGAGAATCTGAGACAGATAGTTTAAATGCAACTAGAAAAAATAATCAATGATGGAGTCCTAATTAAGGATTAATTGTATAAAAGCATGTTGTAATTATAATTAACGCATGTCATGAAGTGGAAAAAGCCATGTTGTTCCTTAGAAAGAGAGATAGAAACAGAGTACATTGGTGCGTTCAGACAATAAACAGTTTAGTCAACGAACAAGATCTCGACAGTAGAGTTCAAAATAAAACACGCTCAATGATGAGCTTATTTAAGCTCCAGAGATAGTCTCGATAGGCATAGAAGCGTGAAGAGTCCTGTTGTAAGCGAGGGTAAGACGGTCAAGCATTTCTCCTGCGTTTCTGCTTGACCTGTCCATTGCAGACATTCCAGCTCCCATCTCACTACAAGCATTCTCCAGCACCGCATTGAACATTACCTAAAACGTAGAGTTTATAATTAACTCCCTATGTTTCTTTCTATCCGTTTATAAACCATAAAAGCAAAGTTTGTATCTTATTTGTGTTACTTACACAAGAGAACAGGAACTCAGCCAGATTCTGCAGAACCTCTCCCTTTGTTTCACCAGCTTCAATCTCGCATGAGTCAAGCTCACCGAGTTTGCCTCCAACTTCAGATTCCTTTGGGATAATCTTTTAAGGCAAAAACAGGAATAAATATATAATTAACTCCCTATGTTTCTTTCTATCCGTTTATAAACCATAAAAGCAAAGTTTGTATCTTATTTGTGTTACTTACACAAGAGAACAGGAACTCAGCCAGATTCTGCAGAACCTCTCCCTTTGTTTCACCAGCTTCAATCTCGCATGAGTCAAGCTCACCGAGTTTGCCTCCAACTTCAGATTCCTTTGGGATAATCTTTTAAGGCAAAAACAGGAATAAATATATAATTAACTCCCTATGTTTCTTTCTATCCGTTTATAAACCATAAAAGCAAAGTTTGTATCTTATTTGTGTTACTTACACAAGAGAACAGGAACTCAGCCAGATTCTGCAGAACCTCTCCCTTTGTTTCACCAGCTTCAATCTCGCATGAGTCAAGCTCACCGAGTTTGCCTCCAACTTCAGATTCCTTTTCGATAATCTTTCAAGGCAAAAACAGGAATAAATATATAATTAACTCCCTATGTTTCTTTCTATCCGTTTATAAACCATAAAAGCAAAGTTTGTATCTTATTTGTGTTACTTACACAAGAGAACAGGAACTCAGCCAGATTCTGCAGAACCTCTCCCTTTGTTTCACCAGCTTCAATCTCGCATGAGTCAAGCTCACCGAGTTTGCCTCCAACTTCAGATTCCTTTTCGATAATCTTTCAAGGCAAAAACAGGAATAAATATATAATTAACTCCCTATGTTTCTTTCTATCCGTTTATAAACCATAAAAGCAAAGTTTGTATCTTATTTGTGTTACTTACACAAGAGAACAGGAACTCAGCCAGATTCTGCAGAACCTCTCCCTTTGTTTCACCAGCTTCAATCTCGCATGAGTCAAGCTCACCGAGTTTGCCTCCAACTTCAGATTCCTTTTCGATAATCTTTCAAGGCAAAAACAGGAATAAATATATGTGAGATGCTAAACATTTAAATCGTAGTGCTAAGATATTTCACACTTGTGAGTCACAAGTTGTGACTTACCTCTGGTGACAAAATAGAATGGAACTTGTTGTGCAAAGCATCAAATTCAAGGTTCTTGAGGATGTCATCAGCTAGAACTGAGACCTGAACGAACCAGCAAGTGAACATAAGAAACATTAAAGAAAAACAATACATAGCTCGAGGAAGAATGAATAGGAGGGCGAGCAAGTAATGGGCCTAATTATTAACAAACCTGAGCATAATTGAGTGGATTCTTCTTATTCAGCTCTGTTACAGTAATGATGTTTCCTGGGAAGAGCTCTTCCTTTGGGGCAATAGGATCAGGCTGTAGGTCACCAGACATACTGTGTGAACGAATCATGCTTGCAGCAGCCATAGATATCTGCTCTTCAGTAGCATCCGCAGGCTAGAGAAAAAAACAATAACTTACTTGTAAGCCTTTTTACTCGCTCACCACTCAATCAACAAAAAAATTTAGAAATAAGCATCAGTTGAATAAGAGACACTCACCAAATACCCACTGGTTTGCAAATAGGAAGCATCCATATTCTCAAAGGCACTAGCACTAGGTACAGGTGATTTCGGAGAGATGGTTCGGACAGAGCTTCCAGCTTTCCTGCTAGTACTAGTACTACTACTCCTAGATCTCCCTTGAGACAGCTTATGACTTTTACTATGTTTTCCCGGACCTAGAGACAGCCTGTTGTGAACATTCTTTGGTCTCTTGTGTGAAGCATCAACAGATACCGCCTTTCTCTTCTTCTTTGGTGGTTCTTCTTCCACTAAGAACATCTCTACAAACTCCGTTAGCAACCCAACTCCCTTCCTTATTCTGACGTAGCCACCCCTCCCTTTGGTTTCCCCGGAAGAATCCTGGAATTCCCAATAGGGAGTTCCAAATTGGTCACGGCCAGACTTAACCAACAACATGGAGTGCTTGAGTGGGGTAACCTCATCACGCTCATAAGTTTGTTGCATGTAGACTTCATTCCCAGAAATACGTCCATAAGAGGGGTAAACTTTGATCGCCGCTGCTACTGGTGATTGGCGAAGGCATCTGAGGAGATCGGCCTCAAAAGCCGCTTGATCTGGAATTTAAAAAAAAAATTATCTTTAAAAAAAAAAATAGAATTGACAGTTAGAAAAAATAAAGTTCAGAAAATAAACAAATATCTATAAAACTATGGGCTTTTTCAAGTCTTTTAGCTCCACTGATATTAATGTGTCTTTAAAAAACTCGTTGGGTTTAACTGGGCCAAGAATAAACAATACCTGGGTATTCGTCGATGCGGTGTACAACCATACGTACGGCTCTGTAACGTCGCTCTCCAAGAACATGATTTTCTGGAGTTAAACTCTGTAGGTCGAATTCTCGCAGAGGAACAACATGCTCCAATACTGTCCCATTGACCAGGAATGGGATAGCTGTCTCAAACGACCTCACGGACCCATTCCATGGCCTCGGCGTTTGTGCTCCATAAAGTGAACGCCCTACTTTGTTAATTAAATACTGAATCGACAGCCTTGCATTGATATTTAGTTGTCCACGAAGTTTGAGCAGTGCTGCTAGCTGTCTTGTTAGGCTGATGGCCCAGCACACCTGTTTGTGGCCTTGATTGAGAACCTCTTCCATGATCGCCATATCACGATAGGTTACTCGGTCACTCATACTGCAAGAGGAAAAGATAACATCGATTAATAACCATTTCAGTTTCTTCTTCCTTTTTTTCAAATGAAAATATAAACATTAAAGGCAGAAGAAAGCAACAAATTAACAAAATAGAGATTTAAGCTTTATACAAGAACTATAAAGCTAGAGAGAGATAGAGAGAGAGAGAGCATGAACTTAGATAAAAGACAAAAACCGACCTTAAGAGTAGAGATTAACCTTCAAACCTGCAACAACAAACACGAAGCTTTTAATTAAAGGGAGTAGAGGCGAAAAGAAAAACAAAAGAAGAAACAAAAGAAAAAAAAACCCACCAAGAAGATGAAGAAACGGCGACTCGGAGAAGATATGAAGTGACAGAAACACAAAAAGCTTGTAGGGTTTTTTCTGTCTTTGAGGAGAATCGGAGAAGATACGAAGTGACAGAAACACAAAGCTTGTAGGGTTTTCTGTATTTGAGGAGAATCGGAGAAGATTTGAAGTGACAGAGACCCCTATGTATATATTGAGAGTCAAGAGAGGGTGTTGTGTACTGTTAGGGTTTTGTGGTCTTTGGTTACCACACAACAGGACAAACTTATGAGAAAAAGCAAGCTCATGAACTTTAAAAAAAAAAAGAATTGTATATTTGGTTTCTTCGTCAGTGTTAAACCCATATCCCTCGAATTGCCTCCTGTTATTAAACTTTCATTTTCGAGTTTTTCTGTATGCATACTGGAAAGACCATTTCGCTTTGAATAATTTAAAATTTTATTTTATGTTTTTGATTAAAAAAAGTGAGAAAAAAGAAACAGCTTTATCTTGTACTGTACTGATACCTGCAGGGAGGAGGGATGGAAAAGTTTTTTTGTTTTAACCCTGGTGAAAAAGTTCTTTTAACCTTGGTGAAAAAGTGTTTTTTTTTTTAAATACATTTTCCTTTAAAAAAAACATTAGGGAAAATATTTAGAATTCATAGACTCTAGACCAAGAATATACCGCTAATTTTTTCCATTAAACTTGATCGTTGTTTAATTAAAGATTTAAAATTCATTTCCAAACTAATTGTTTTTAACCACATCTTATATATGCGAATGAAATCAACAAACTTGATCTCATTTGGGTCCAAATCTTATCACGACGTAAAATAACGAATTAATGTGTCTATATGCTTCTAGTAAAATAAAACCAAAAAAATGTGTCTTTTTTTTCCAAAACAGAAAATAAAAATTGCAAAATATCTACATTTCTGAGTTTTAATTGAAAATATCTAAGGTGCTCTCTGCTCTCTGCTCATGTCAATCTAACGGTAGATATTTGATCCTGCAAATCAAACGGCCAAAACTCACCGCCCAAGAAAAATTGCCCGCCACGCAAAGGTACCGTCATTCATCTTGCAACCATCACAAGGCGAAGTAATCGAACTCACTTCATTCTCATGACACGTGTACTGCAGTCTCATTCCACATGTGAACGTCCGTTTCGTTAGCAAAGGCTTCTCGTTCATCACCAGCCACACACTCATCTTACTACAACACTTCTCCTTCCCAATCACCAAATCTCGTCCAAACGACTCTACCTAAACCGTCCGATATAAAACCAGGACACGTGTCTTTCTCCAGATGCATCTTCTCTCCTCGTCCGTACACCCTAACTCGTACTCCCCCTTCGTTACGCACTCTACCGTTAACAACGACGACACGACTGTTTCCGTTCTCGCCGTTAGTAATCCCTTCGTCAGATCTAAACTCTTCTTCGCCGTTTGATAACGTCCGTCATCTCCAAAACTCAACCACGAGGACGCCGCACCTAAACCGATGAAATTTTAAAAAAATGTGTCTATGCTTTTTCATGCAAAAACGAGTAATGTTCAACAACCAACAAGTTTTATACACCATCTCCTGATATACATAATGTAATAAAAAATGAAGAACACAAGTATTAGAGATAAGAAGCACATTCATAACAGGAAAAAGGAAAGAAACTGATTAAGTAGAAAATATTTTCCAGAACGACACTTCACATCTTTTTTTTTTAAGTGTATATTGCAAAATTTTGTAAACAAATATGCTTTAAAAAAAAAAATTCACTAATTATATATCGGTAGACACTTCACATCATTTTTTTAAAGTGTATATTGCAATTTTTGTAATGCCATAAGTTTTTATATCTAGATCCACTTTCCTTTTGTGCCATAAGGAAATCTCTATTTACTCTACATGCATTTTTATAGAGAGACTGAATATTTTTTTTAGAGCAATTAGGTAATAAGTTTAACCAAGATAGAGAGGAGAAAAAAAGAAGATATATAACAATGTGGCAACAATTTAATATGTTTTGCAATAAGATAAAATTTTACGTAACTAATAATTTTCTATTATCTTTGGTTTTGTCTTTGATCTTCCATTGTGATCTTCATTTAGACAAATGCTTTCAAAATTGGAATAAAAAAGGGGAAACAAACATCTCTAGGAAAATAGGCAAGCATTCTTGTGTCGTCTTATGCAAATATTGAAACTTGTTGCTATTCGTGTTGTAGACACCAAGGCGAACAAAACCTGCCACTAATACGACGTCGTTACTCAGGAACCAGAGAGGTTTTGCATATGTATGTATTATCCCTGTGAGCTGCACATCTTTTCATTAGCCCACACGCAGAGGCGTGCCTACAGTGTATTGAAAAAGGCATTCGCCTCAGGCCCCCGATTAATATAACTGTTTTTAGGGCCCTAAAATTTAAAACAATTTCTAGTATAGTGGTTTAGACTTATTTAAAAAAAAACATTTCTACGAAAAATAATTAATTCATTTTTTGAATTCATGTATTTTTTTCTATATGACATAATATAACATATTTACGTTATAAACTTATTCTTTTACAGTATTAGACTTGTGTATTTGATGAAAATAATATATCATATTAGAAAATTATTTTTATTACGATGGTAAATAAATTTATTTTTAAAACTTGTCTTAGGCCCCTAAAACTCTTCGCACGGCACTGCCCACACGATTTTTCTTGAACTGTTGTAACTCATATATCCTCCTCTCGAATTCGAATTCGAACAAAGTAGAGCTAACTTTCCTTCTTAGCTAATAAAATCTAGAGAAGAACCGTCGCTTATTACAACTTCCTGGCAATGGAAAGAAAGACCAAGTTTGGGTTTTGCATACATAACTGAATCTCACATTATTTTTCCCAGCTAACCAATGCCAGAAACCGTACAATGATTGTGGTTTTTCTAATCTCCGAAAAAACTCGCCACTTGGTACGTAGTTCTAAATAATCCAATCGCTTCCACGCGTAAGTATCAGAATCAAAAACCTCACAGTTGAGATTATAGAAGCCCTGATCACTCGTCTTCATTCTTTCTCACGGTAGTGGTTCAGAAACCCATAACGATCTTATATCGACTGATCAAACCAATTGCAATAGTAAAGTACCGGGTTTTCGGGTTTGGTATTATCCGATATTGTTCTGGAGTCGGTTATTTTCTGTAATGTAAATTTGAATGTCTTTTTTTTTTTCCCTGTAACGGCCCACGCTCATGCCGCGCGCCTCCTACTACCTCACTTTCTGGTCTCTACCACCGTACAACACGGCCAGCTCCATCGCATGACTCCTCAACGCCTCCGCCGCCGGATCCAGATACCTCCTGACTTACTTGGTCGCGCAGGGAGACGGCGTCTCCGCCATCGCCGAGATGTTCAGAAGCTCGTTGGACGTCGTGAGCAGCTCACGTCGGACGACAAAATCTACTTCTTCACTCCGCTTCTCAGGACGGAACCTACCAGAATCGTAATATCTCCGACGCCTACGCCGCCGGTTGCTACTCCGCCTCAGTCGGTGGATCCTCCGGGGTCCTCTTCTCATAAATGGATTTACGTCGGAGTTGGTTTGGTTCTCTTGATCTCAATCTTGTCTCTGTTTTTCTTCTACAAAACGTCGTCGTCGTCGACCAAACAGTCTCTTCCGACAACATCAACAAACCATTAATGGTCGATCGATTTTTATCAAAATCTTCAGACACCACATCTCGTCTCAAATCCGCCAACGAGTCCTTAACTCTCTACAGGTTCCACGAGCTTCGAACAAGATCAACGGAGACGACGCAAGGTGATCAATGGAGACGTCTCTTCCTCCGAGATCAGTCTCTTGAACAAGAAGAAGGCTCTGACATGGAGACAGAGAGTGGAGATCTGTCGGGAGGCGTTGGGCTACTTGCACAACTACGTGACGCCGCCTCATATTCACAAGAACTTGGAATCCACCAACGTGCTTCTCGATTCTAGCGAGGATTCTCGACGACGAAGGTGACGTTGATCTTTAGTTGACCAGACATGTCCAAGGAAGGCAAGGCTACTTACGTCTCGAAAAACCGAGTCATACAGCTGATCGTAGGAGAAAACAAAAGCAGTAACAAGCACATATACATTTGGGCAATAGTCCCACCACATCCTCTTTGATCCATTTTCTCTCTCTCTCTACTAAATTATAACAAGCGTCTTTTTTATACAAACAAAAAAATACGATTACTAAAAGTTATTCGAAATTCCTTATTACGCTGTATTTTTCAAAAATATATATATATATATATATATATATATATATATATATATAATACAGAGAAAAAGACCAAAATAGCACTAAATCAAGTTTTTGTTCTCAAACTAGCACTCAAGGCCAAAAGTCACAAAAATAGCACTCAAGGGGTGGGGTTTAGGGTTTAGAATTTAGGGTTTAGGGTTTAGAGTTTAGGTTTTAGGGTTTAGAGTTGAGAAGTGAGGTTTTGGGATAAGATTTCAAATTTTGAAAAATAAAAAAATTTAAATTTTTCAAAAGATAAAATGCTATTTTGGTCATTTTAGTTTTTGAGTGCTATTTTTATGATATAAACGTAGAAATGTGATATTTTGGAGATTTGCCCATATATATATTAAGTTTTAAAGTTTGATTAGTTCGTTTTTGGCTGTGATAACCTTCTACCTTTGTAACAAGTGAGTATGTTGCTCCTCAGATGGAGAACCATGCAGTTCGTGCTTTTGTTTGTCACAGTCACGACTCACTAGCTATGATTTATAAGTGCATATGTTTCATGTAGAATCATTATCGATGGATCAAAATATAGTTTTTTTTTCTTCTTTAGGATTCACCAATGATAACATTTGGAAGGAGATCGTCTTGATTCGTAAATTTCAAGAATGTATATGTTTTTACCTTGATGTGATGTGTTCTATTTTGATAAACTTAATTATCTTGTGTTGATGATGATTTCTCATGATTGTAACTGAAAGTTTGTTTGTGGCTTTTCCGAATATCTTGGAACACCAATGATTGAGGTCTCAACACTTGTTTTGAAATCATTGTCTATGTATGTATGCTTCCAAACTCCTTGTGTAGTAAGTAGTGAAGGAGGTACCAAATGGTTGGTCCATTTGATATATGGATACTTTTCCAAGTCAGTTTTGGCTATCAGACAAATTCTATTCAGCATTGAGGAGAAGCAGCCATCTTCAGCTTTTCGTTTATGCATTTTGGGTACACAGTAACTAAGATGACCGCCAGAGGGGAGAGAGAGAGAGAAAGACAATTTGTGTGTTTGGGTTAGTTACTATGATGTTTGAAACTTTATCATGTTTTTCCGACATAGTGGTTATGATTATGAATCATTTAGAAACCAGAAGAGGATGATCTGATGGTTTCTTACTTTCGATATAAAATGACTAGACAGCGATTTTCTTACTTAAGTTGCTAATCGAGCAGAAGATGGTCGAGAACAAAAGGAGAAAGACACAATTAGTAGGAGATATAACAATCAGTATAGGTAGTTGTAGTGAAGGAGGTACCAAATGGTTGGTCCGTTTGATATATGGATACTTTTCAAAGTCAGGTTTTTCTATGTATGTATGCTTCCAAACTCTTTTGTGTTAAAAACCAAACAAGAAGTAAAGCAAACTATACACAGATAAGAAAACATTACAATTTTTTTTTAAATCCAACACTAAAAATATTTTAATTGGGAGTCTCAGTGCTTCTGTCTACCTAACCAAATCGAATTCGTAGAGAGCAGCTAATAATAAAAGTAAAGATAATAATTATTAAGAGTAGGTTTATCATCCAGACACACACAAACGGCTCATAATACATAATATAATGAGCTCTGACAATAAACATAAGTAAGAAAGCCCAAGGTGTTGCATATTAATTAATAAAACACCAAAGATAGAGCTTCTTGAGAGAGATTTCTAGACAGACATCCGCTGCTTCTTAAAAGCAGCGACCTTGTCGTGGATCACGCCGGCAAACTCAATCATATGAGCTACATACACAATAAACACAAGAATTCATGAGAGAAGTTTTTACCTTATAGAAACAATTAGAAACAAGAAATTTTTCAAAGTACCTGGGTCACAGTAGCC
This sequence comes from Brassica rapa, assembly GCF_000309985.2. Classification (NCBI taxonomy): domain Eukaryota; kingdom Viridiplantae; phylum Streptophyta; class Magnoliopsida; order Brassicales; family Brassicaceae; genus Brassica; species Brassica rapa. The sequence goes on from NC_024801.2 coordinate 27,157,829, forward strand.
GAAACAAATTTCACCGGAGGGAGGGAGACGGTTACTAAAGATTGTAGCAACGCCCGTAACAGCTATTTTGAATCCTCTCACAACACTTCCATCAAGATCCAGCGCCCTAACTTCTCCTTCTTGTTGGCAAAAATAGATATTAGTCTTCTTATCGAGAGTAGAGACAAAAACATGGGTGATCTCTCCACAAGAAGAGAAGTGTTTTATCAAAGCGCTCTCGACTTCATCTGCAGGGAGGAGAGTGTTATATCCCCTAACGGTAACGCCAAACCAACTGCAGTCGATTTTGCATATATGTTATCAACAAACTATACAAATATAATTTAAAAAAAAAAAGGGCAATCAACTCACAATCTGCGGTCGTTATATAGTTCGTCAGCCAGAGAGGATTCATAAAGTTCTGCCTCCTCGTCTTCTACCTCCTCCGGTTCAACTTTAACAAGAGCATTCCATCCACCAAAGTCAGTTCCATTAAGTTCCAAGGCCTTCTCTTCTGCGCCATCTCCAAGAAGAATAACCAAAGCACGTCTGTTAAAACCAAACAAAACACTGTTTTTTAGTTTAGAAATTCAAAACAAAAATATATATCAAGAGAGACACAAACAAACCTGTCGAGATTAGGGCTATCAGGGTCTTTGCGAACAATAACATTAAAGACTTCGCCACATGAATTGAAGTGATTAGTCAATTCACTCTTGATATCTTCCTCAGGCAGACAAGTGTCGTATCCCTCCACAGATATTATAGCTCTAAATTCATACCAACAATTAACAATTACAACACATACACACACACAAAAAAAGAAGAATCAAGAATAAATAAAAGAATTAATTACCGGGGCTTGCTTCCGTACTTCTCGAGAGTTTCCTTCATAGCAGCCTCACTCTCGAACCCTTGGTAGGTGGATCTCACGCTAGCGTTCTCGTCCATGGTGGAAGAGGAGGCCATAACCCTAAGATACGATATTTTTCCAGTTTTGGGGATTTAGGAGAGAGGAGGAAGATACTATTTATACACATGTCAACTACAGCTTTGGACGCCCCCCAGAAAATAAATTTGGGCCTTTTGGTAGCCCATTTAGGTTTTCATTGTGGATTAGGAACGATCGCAAAAAACTCAAAATTTTATTTCAATTTTTTTAAAAAAAAATTTAAAAAATATATCTCTGCCCATTTAGGTTTTAAAAAAATATTTATCAATTTTAATCTTGTCTTTGAAAATATATATAACTACTGGTTGTCTGGAAAATTATTTTATATTAATATATGAAACAATTTAAAAAAAGTCTGTGTCAATAGAAAAATGATATTACAAACAAACTAATAATAAATGAGAATTCTGAGACGTTTAATGGGGAAGTTGGAGATTATTGTTACTGACCTCTACTCTGATGGCTCCTTCTAGTTCCTTCTCAACCAGAGATTCCGCTTCAGCCAAAGCTCTCTCTCTCTCTCTCTGAGTCGTTTCTTGAATCACCATTGATCTCTCTCTGCGTACCAGTCAAAACAAAAATGGCTGTTGGCATGAGACAGAAAGAGACTACAGTTATGTTATTAGCTATACTCCTTGGTACCTTGTCGATTTGAGACGGAGCATAATGAAGCATCATATCTCGTACTCTACTAAGCTGAGCTTGATGATGAAGAATGATAGAAGCTCAATCTGAAACACACATATTCCACGTGTCACAACTCATGATAATGAATTATATTCAAGATATGATCAAAGAAGTTATAATACAAAACCTCTTTGTCAGATTGTGCAGCTTTGAGAAACCTCCTTATGAACACGTATGGAGTTGGCAAACAGAAATTGAATTGCAAAGTATTTCGCCATTAACTTCTCCTGCAAGTAACACAAACCCCATCAACACAATGATCCATCTTACAGTATGTTGAGAGAAACCATTGTTATGATCATTTATTTACCATGTCAAGAACTTCTCTCCTAGTGTAATCCTTGTCTGAGATCAAGATGAGATCATCAAGTACTGGAGCTGAGATTTCTTCGTACTTGGATACCAAGATCACTAACAACTATGGGTGCAATGAAAGTTATAATTCCTTAACAAGAAACAGAGAAAGAGAGTTGAGACTAAGAGAGAAAGTAACTTGGAAGAAAATGAATTCCCTTAGATTATAATTATTCATAACAGGGTTACATATATTTATACTACAGAAAGTGGAACCTCTAATTTGAAATACTAAACATGCAGAGGAGGAGCCTCTAATACTGAACATGCAGAGGTCTTCGATTCCCGGAGCATCTATTTAATTCTTCTCCAACAGCTATATCAGAATATTCTTTATATCTCTTGTCAATAAACAAATGTTTGGAAATTTAAAGCAACTAATTCAATATATGGTCATGTCTTCAATGCTCAGGGTCCTGGGCGTGGAACAGGAGGAAGGGGAGGCGCGCCACCTGTGAGGAGATAGCTCTTCGGCTATGAGACAATTTGGCGCAGCGTATCAATGGTAACTCAGCTCAAATCTAGGGATTTAGGTAAATCTCTAGAGACCTGACTTCTTGTATCGATGAATTGAATCAAATCGACGCAAGGCTCTCGTATTGATGAATTTAATCGAATCAACGCAAGGCTTAAGAGAAACTCTTGTAATTAAAACTATCAAATCTGATTATCAAAAGTAATATTACAAAGACTTATATAAGTCATGAGAGTCGGCAAAATCTCCAACTCCTCTAGAAAATAGGAAAACTTAAAAGAAAAGTTAAAAACATAAAAGGAAACTTTGAAAATAAACCGGCATAGAACAGAGGTTTCTTGGCGGAGAAGGTATTATGCTGCTGCATCAGGTCCCTCCGGGTTAGAAAGATTCGACCCCGAATCGTGCACTTGATCTGGTGGAAAGTACGGTGATAAGTAACGAACGTTGAAGACATCGGAAGTGTTGATATGAGCCGGTAACTGAAGACGATATGCATTATCATTTATACGCTCGAGAACCTTCAACGGACCCAATTTCTTGGCTTTCAATTTGTTGTAGGAATGAGCAGGTAGTCGATCTTTAGTCAAAAATGCCCACACCAAATCACCAACCTCAAAAACCAAGCGTCGACGATGGATGTCCGCGGCGTCCTTGTAGTGTTGCGAAGAAGCCTGTAAGTTAGAAACAACCTGGGCGTGAACTGTCTGGATGTGGTCGACAAAATCAGAAGCAACACCATGCTGTCGTGTAAGATCGGGAAGATGAGACAAGTCAAGAGGCCCGCGGGGCACCAAACCATAGATGACCTGAAACGGACTGAACCCTGAACTCCTATTGACTGCATGATTATGGGCAAACTCGGCCTGAGGTAACTTGGAGTCCCACGTTCTGATCGAATCGCCAACAAGGCAACGAAGCAAATTGCCCAAAGAACGATTAGTAACTTCTGTTTGTCCATCAGTCTGAGGATGATAGGCAGTACTCATATCAAGACTAGTACCCAATGTTTTCCAAAGAGATCGCCAAAAATGTCCGAGAAAACGGGAATCGCGGTCAGAGACAATGGAAGTTGGTAACCCATGAAGTCTGTATATTTCCCGGAAGAACAAAGTGGCAACTTGAACAGCATCAGTAGTCTTCTTACAAGGGATAAAGTGAACCATTTTAGAAAAACGATCCACAACGACAAAGATGGAGTCGAAACCCTTTTGAGTACGAGGAAGACCCACAACAAAATCCATACTGATGTCCGTCCACGGTTGAGTAGGAATGGGAAGAGGAAGATAAAGGCCGGCATTGGTCGCATGACCTTTAGAACGTTGACAGACAACACATCTTTCAACGAACCTTTCAACATCTCGTCGAAGGGTTGGCCAAAAATAGGAACAGGAGAGAAGATGGAGTGTTCGATCGCGACCCACGTGCCCTTCATTGTGTATTTCGGAAATAAGCTGAAGACGGAGACTACAATCTGGTATACATACCCGTGCTCCACGAAAGAGAAACCCATCGTTTAACGTATACTCGCGAGAATTTCCTGACTGTACGTCCAGCAAGATGCTTCCAAAGAAAGGATCTGAAACGTATAAATCTGAAAAGGTTGCAAAACCTGGAACCCCTACATGAAGAACGGCGAGGAGGTTACGACGTCGACTTAATGCATCAGCAACACGGTTGGAGACACCCGAAGTATGTTTAATAACAAACGTAAATTGCTGTAGATATGCAACCCATGCTGCGTGCCGTGAAGAAACTTTATCCTGACTACTAAGATGTTTGAGTGCGTCATGATCCGTGAAAAGCACAAACTCTTTATGAAACAAATAATGTCTCCAGTGCTTAATTGATTGCACGACAGCGTAGAATTCAATGTCATACGTACTGTACCGAGTACGAGCACCACTTAACTTCTCACTAAAGAAGGCAATAGGACGATTGCGTTGACTAAGGACGGCACCAATGCCAGTCTTAGAAGCGTCACAGTGTAGTTCAAAAACCTGAGTAAAATCCGGCAAAGCCAAGATAGGAGCCGAACTTAACTTGTGTTTGATGATATTAAAGGCTCGAGTCGCATCTTCAGACCACACAAACGAACCCTCGCGGCGAATGCAGTCAGTAAGAGGCGCCATTAAACTGCTAAACTGTGGGACGAAACGTCGATAAAAGGAAGCAAGGCCATGAAAGCTTCTTGTTTCAGATAAAGTCATTGGCAGGGGCCAAGACTGGATGGCGTCGACTTTAGCTGGATCAACGGCTAGACCCTCGGCAGACACAATGTAGCCAAGAAAATGTACTTTAGCCGAGCCAAACTCACATTTTTTAAGTGTTGCAAACAGCTGGTTTTGGCGGAGGACAAGGAGGACTTCACGGAGGTGAGCAAGATGTTCCTCCATCGTCAAACTAAATATGAGTATATCGTCAAAGTAAACAACAACGAACTTCCCGATGAAAGGTCGAAGTGCTTGATTCATAACTCTTATAAAAGTACTTGGTGCGTTTGACAAACCAAAAGGCATGACAAGCCATTCAAAAAGACCTTCACGAGTTTTGAACGCTGTTTTCCATTCATCACCGGGCCGTATACGTATCTGATGGTAACCACTCTTGAGGTCGAGTTTAGAGAAAACTGCAGCAGTACCTATTTGATCGAGGAGATCGTCCAAACGAGGAATAGGAAAACGGTAACGGACGGTGATTTTATTGATGGCACGACTATCCACACACATTCTCCATGAACCATCTTTTTTTGGTATGAGCAAAGCCGGGACTGCACATGGACTTAGACTTTCTCTTAAGAAACCTTTAGAAACAAGTTCTTCCACTTGTCGCCGGAGTTTTTCATGTTCTGAAGGACTCATACGATAGTGAGCTCGGTTGGGAAGGACTGCATCGGGAACCAAGTCGATGTGATGTTGTATGTCACGAAGAGGTGGAAGGCCGGTGGGTAAGTCACTTGGAAAGACGTCCGTGAATTCTTGAAGGAGAGGAGAAAATGCTTCAGGAACTGAGGGTGACATGGAAAAAATATTCGTGTTGACAAGAGCGACCATGAAACCTTCTTCTTGTAACGTTGCTTCAAACTGCTTACGTTGAAGAATCAGCACCGGAGAAGAAGTCGGAACCTGCTTTTCTGGTTCGGATGGTTGTAAGGTGAAGTTACGGTCCTGAAAACGAAAGCTGTAAGTGTTTTTGAAGCCGTCATGATGAATTCTGCGGTCATATATCCATGGGCGGCCTAAGAGGAGATGGCAAGCATCCATGGGAGCCACATCGCATTGGATTTGATCTTTGTATGAATTCCCAACTGAAAAAGATATCATTGCTCGGCGAGTTATTAGCAAATCAGTTTTCTGATCCAGCCAAGCTAGCTTATATGGAAAAGGACGGAGCTCTGTTGGTAGATTGAGTTTGTTGACTACTTCCTCAGCGATCACATTCTCACTACTACCAGAATCGATGATGAATTTGCAAACCTTTCCTTCAATCGTACACTTCGAATGAAAAAGATTATGACGTTGTGGGTTTTCTGCCAAAACTCGAGGCGCAAGACAGACACGGCGAAGCATTAACGATGTGCCTGTATCCGCGATAAGAACCTCTGTGTCTTCGTGTGCGTCTATAGGTTCTTCATCATAAATCACTTCGACGTCATTGCCAGAAGTGTCAAGGAGAAGTCCGCGACGGTTTCTTGTCGGGCAGTTAGACTGGCGATGACCAATTTCTCCACAAGAGAAACAACGCAGGGACGTTGGACGTAGTTGTCGATTATCCATAGCAGGGACGATGGCTGTTTCCGTTTTGGGGAAGGCTGCATCATCGGGAGTTGGTGCCGGCGATGGAGAAGATCGTGCTGGGCGGGCGTTAGTCCAGGAAGAGAAGGTTGATTTAGTTTGTGCTTCAATGGTAAGTGCTTGTTGATGGGCTTCAGACAACGTCAAAGGATGGAAGAGGTTGAGTGTGTGTTGAATTTGTTGTCGGAGTCCTGCTGTAAAACGTGCAACCAGTTGTCGTTCGGAGTCTTGTATATCCACACGATTGAGAAGCAAGAAAAATTCGGTAGAGTACTCAGCCACAGAGCGGGTTCCTTGTCGTATGGTATGGAGACGTTGAAACATCTGTTGGTCATAATTATATGGTAAGAATGTTTTCTTAAGTTTTGACTTAAGCTTGTCCCAAGCCATGATTTTAGGCTTCCCGAGACGAGCCCGTGTGGTCTTCAACTGAGTCCACCATGCTGCAGCGCGTCCTCGAAAACGCATAGTTAGTAACGGAACGCAGCGCTCCATTGGTGCTCTTTTAAACTCAAGAATTTCTTCCACAGTAACTATCCAATCAAGCAGTTCTTCAGCCGAGGTATTCCCATGAAACTCCGGGATTTCGGTTTTGAATCCAGTTTCCCAACGAACATCTGCGGCGATAACTGGGGCGTTATCGTGAGCTAAAACACGGTTGTTACGAAGAGGAGCAAAAGGGTTATCATCAGCTGCAGCTGCTGCGGCTGCAAATTCATCTTCCTCATCGTCTTCATCATTGTTGTTGTTGTTATTGTTATCGCGAACTGGTGGGAGTGGTTGGTGAACATTAATATTTTGGAGTGCGGCGGTGATCGTAGCCATCTGGGCTTGGAGCTCAGCAATGGCGTCGCGGGTGATTTCTACTTCAGTGCGTAACGGTGCTCGACGAGTTCTTGCCATCGTGTATGACAAACAAGGAACGTAGCAAAGCTCTGATACCAACCTGGCGCAGCGTATCAGTGGTAACTCAGCTCAAATCTAGGGATTTAGGTAAATCTCTAGAGACCTGACTTCTTGTATCGATGAATTGAATCAAATCGACGCAAGGCTCTCGTATTGATGAATTTAATCGAATCAACGCAAGGCTTAAGAGAAACTCTTGTAATTAAAACTATCAAATCTGATTATCAAAAGTAATATTACAAAGACTTATATAAGTCATGAGAGTCGGCAAAATCTCCAACTCCTCTAGAAAATAGGAAAACTTAAAAGAAAAGTTAAAAACATAAAAGGAAACTTTGAAAATAAACCGGCATAGAACAGAGGTTTCTTGGCGGAGAAGGTATTATGCTGCTGCATCACAATTCTATTCAGCATCCAGGGGAAGCAGCCATCTTCGGCTTTGTCGTTTATGCATCTTATGGCACATTTAAGTAAAATCTCCGACAAGAAGACAACCAGGGAGAGGAGAAAGGAACTAGTTCTGTATTTTGTTGGTTACTATTGAACATCAAGTCTTAGTGATTTTAACTTTCTATATAAAAAAAATTCACTGAGAGCAATTTTATTGCTTAAGTTACTAATCGGACAAAACACGGTTGAGAATAAATGGAGAATATACAAATTGCTAGAGATAAAACATTCAACATATGTAGCTGTAATTAAAATGAAGTAATCGGTAGTTCATGGTTTGGTCGACATGGTCCAACCACGACCGCGACCGGAAGCACGGCCAGAAAAGCTAGGTGGCATGTATATCATCATTCTTCTCGCTCCACCTTTTCTTTTTGCTTGATACGTCTCCTCTGCACCATTTATATATAAATTAATTAATCATACACATAAAACCACTTGCAAACAATCTGTGCTCTCTCCCTAAGAACTCAAGGACATAAGTGCCAGTACTATGCTAATCCGGATGAAACATTCGCCTCAAGCCTCTAAAATTTCTGAAAAAAATCATATATAAATAAGTTCCTAACTTTGTTAAAAAAAATTGAAGCCCTCAAATTATTGAAACCTTCTTTAGACCGTCTATAGTTCCCAACTGAACTATGCAATGAGAAATGATGCAATAGGAAGTTTTTAACTGAACTTCTAAATGGTTTTGTGGTTTTATATGGATATTAAGCTACTACTCTTTAGCTTTGTCGACTAAGTTGTAAATAAAAAGAGAGTAAAAACAACAATACAGCTTAGACTCACCGGCTGGTAAAGGTGTGACGAACGACTTATCAGTAGAAGACAAAAGCAGCAACGTTACTGATAAGCACAGACACATTTTCGCAATATCCATCTTCTCTTTTTGTTTGATACTAGTAACTAAAAACTAATCAAAGAGTCTTATAAGCAAAGTCTGAAACAACAAAAAATACATAACGTCTTCCGTCTTCAAGTCAACGGTCAATGTAGTAGCCGATTAGTCAATGTCATCCGAACAAGTTTTTTTATACTTATCCAGCCGAATGCTGTTACGTTAGATTTTAAAAAATATTATCTTTTTGATTGATTAAATTTAAAATTAACCAATGTAAGAGTTGCGAGAAAAACGCACTCCGTTCTTTAAACCAATGCAGGGAACGAGCTAGCTTTCTATAAAAAGTTATTTGTGTTGCCTTGTTGTACACTTCTACTAATTGGTCGAACTTGAGTCTTTGTGATTTCTTTTGTATATATTATTAAGATCAGATTCAAGCTCGATATGAAGATGAAGAAACAGAGAATCGGAGAAGATGAATAACGGAAGAAAGTTTGTTATTCACATAAAAGTTAACTATACAATGTCAGCTAGTGTAGCTTATATACTTATCCCGTTATGTACAAGTAAACCAAGAGTCTAATAACCATATAAACCGGTTAAGTAAACCATCTATCTAAGACGCCCCCCTCAAGTCTTTAGCTTCTATGTCTGGTTGAAGATAAAGACTTGACATTGAGAACTTCTGTAGAAGTGAATTGAATGGACCCGGATGTAACGCCTTCGTGAGAATATCGGCAAGTTGATTGCCTGTAGAAACATGTAAAGTGCTGAGACGCCCCGCCTTGAGCTGATCACGAACAGTATGACAATCAATGTCAATATGTTTTGTCCGCTCATGAAAGACAGGATTCATAGCTATATGAATTGCTGACTTGTTATCGCAGAAGAGCTTCGCAGTGGTGGAAACTGAGACATGAAGATCACGAAGCAACTGCTGCAGCCAAATCAGTTCACATGTAGCAAGCGCCATACTCCTGTATTCTGCCTCTGTACTACTTCTACTCACCACTGACTGCTTCTTGGACTTCCACGAGATCAACGAAGTTCCCAAGAACACACAAAAACCAGTTACTGACCGTCTGGTATCCTTGCAAGTGGCCCAATCCGCATCAGCAAAAGCATTAAGACACACATCAGTATCAGCAGGATAGAAAAGACCAAAGGCAGGATTATTCTTCAAGTATCGAAGCACTTTGTGAGCAGCTTGCATATGAATATCAGTAGGAGCCGAGAGAAATTGGCTCAGCTGATGAACTGCAAAGGTGATATCAGGCCTTGTTATTGTAAGATACAATAAGCGACCAATAAGCTCCCGATAAGAAGTAGCATTCTGCAATGGAACACCAAGATCCTTTGATAAGTGTAAAGTAGGATCCATAGGAACCGAACTAGGCTTGCAACCCAACAAACCAGAATCGTCAAGCAAGTTCAGAGTATATTTGCGTTGACACACAGCAATGCCCTTCGACGATCTCGCAATCTCTAGACCAAGAAAGAATCGAGCATCACCTAGATCCTTGATCTTAAACTCTGACTTGAGAAGATTTTGCAACGCTACCAATGCATCATTGTTATTACTTGCAATCAATATATCGTCAACATAGACCAAAACAGCCACAAAGGATGGTCCATTGATCTTGACGAAGAGAGTATTATCAGCAGGGGACTGAATATAATTCGCACCGAGCAAAACCGAAGAGAACCTCTTATACCATTGGCGTGATGCCTGTTTCAAACCATATAAAGACTTTCGAAGTCGACACACAGCATCAGGAGGCAATGTAGTACCTGGAGGAGGTGTATATCCTTGCGGTAAGCTCATATATATCTCTTCCTCAAGATCGCCATGCAAAAAAGCATTAGATACATCCATCTGATTCAAAGCCCATCCTTTCGCAGAAGCTAAAGCTATCAAAAGCTTCACACTCGTCAATTTTGCCACAGGAGAGAAGGTATCAACATAATCAAGTCCTTCTTGCTGTGTATATCCCTGAGCAACCAAACGAGATTTACATCGCTCTGGAGTACCGTCCGCATTGTACTTTATCGTGTGCACCCATTTACTACCAACAACATTCTTACCAGGAGGTAAAGTTTGAACATCCCAAGTTCTATTTTCCTCAAGAGCATCAAATTCCACTTTCACAGACTCTCTCCACTTCGCAGACGCCATAGCTTGTTTAAAGGTTTTAGGTTCCGTTTCAAGATCATAGGCAAGAATAGAAGCTTGAAAGTGAGGAGATAAACGGTCATAAGAGACAACAGAGGAAATTGGGTAAGGGGTTTTCTGTTCAATAGGAATGGAAGAGGAAGAAAAAGAGGTAAATGGTAAAAGATTACAATGATACTCAGACAGATAAGTTGGTATCTTAACCTGTCGTCTAGGTCTATCAACATGTACAGAGCCAACACCAGTAGACGATGCATGATCAACAGGTAAAGAGGATGGATTAGCAGTTTGCGAGGATGATGCATGATCAGTTTGTGTAGATGATGTATGATCAGCTTGTGAAGTAGATACATGAGTAGTATTATCACTATCATTAGCATCAGCAGAAGAATGCAATGGATGAGAACAATCATCATGACAATGCATCGGTAAAGGATATGTTTCAACAAAATGTAATGGAACAGGCAAAGGAAGAATAGTGTTAGGAAACATATCAGCTGCAGTTGAAATCAATTCATCAGTTTTGAAAGGAAATTCTGATTCATGAAAAACAACATTTCTAGAAATAGAAGTAGAATGTGATTCCAAATCCAAAACTTTAAACCCTTTATAACCAACCGGATAGCCTAAGAAAACACAAGGTTTCGCACGCGGGCTAAACTTATGACGATCCTTCAGTAATGTAGAAACATAACATAAAGAACCAAAAGTTTTAAGCATCGAATAATCCGGTTTCTTGTCAAGCAATAGTTCGAAAGGAGATTTGAAATTGAGTAAAGGTGAAGGCAATCTATTGATCAAGAAAACAGCCGTTAACACACAATCACTCCAATATTTCAATGGGATATTCGATTGAAACAACAATGCACGAGCCACATTTTGTAAATGTTGATGTTTACGTTCAACTACTGAGTTTTGTTGAGGAGTATATGCACAAGAATAGTAGTGAATCATACCATGTTCTCTAATAAGATCAGTAAAAGCCAACTCAGGTGCATTATCCGAACGTATGGCTTTAACCGTAGCATTATACTGAGTGTTAACAAGCTTTAAAAACGCAGGAAAAGAAACAGAAACATCACTTTTATTTCTCAACATATAAACCCAAGTCATCCGAGTACAATCATCAACAAGAGTAAAGAAATAACGAAAACCTTCAACAGACTCAGTACTGAAAGGACCCCAAACATCTATATGAACTAACTCAAACGGTTTAGGAGACAATTTGTTTTGAGAGATAAAAGCTAACCTCTTTTGTTTAGCTAGAGGGCAAACAGAACAATGCGACTCTAAAGAGAAAGAGGAAGACTTGATAGACGGTATAATCCTTTGTAAAACAGCCGATGCAGGATGACCTAAACGTAGATGCCACAGATGCTCATCAGAAATGACAGAACCACAGAAAACAGAAGCAGGAGATGATGTTGAGAGGGTTGAAGATGGCTTCTCAAGAATGTATAGATTGTGATAAAGATTACCCCTCCCAATCATCAAGCCCTGTGTAAGTTCCTGTAACAAGCAAACATTTGAGAAAAAGTGTGCAGCGCAGAACAAAGTCTGTAAAAGATTACTGACACTTATCAAATTAAAATGAAAATCAGGAACATGCAGTACATTATACAATATCAATGATTCAGACAAGCGAATGATGCCAGTATGCATGATAGGAACTCTTGTACCATTTGGTAATGTGACCATAACATCATGTACTGGTGTAAGCTCTGTAAACATTGATATATCAGAACAGACATGGCTAGACGCCCCACTATCAATTATCCAAGCATCTTGTGGTAGAAAAGAGGGAATAGTGGAAAGGCAATGATCACGGAATGTAAGAACTCTATGTTCATATTTAAGAGTGGTAGAAGGGAAAGGAAGTATACCAGAAGAAGAAGTTAAAGCCATGGCACCATGCTCAGTGATGGTTGCACGTGAGGAAGGAATCAGAGGCTCTTGAAGTTGAACTTGAGAGTTAAACTGAGAAATCAGATGTTGAATTTGTTGTGGTGTAAACTCCTGCAATGTAGTGCGCACGCCACCACTAGTAACCTGAGGAGCTCCAGGTTGAGCATAAGCAAGAGTAGAAGTTCCAACATCAGTATGCACATTAGCAATGGCATTAGCTTGTTGAGATGCAGTTGGATAAGCAGGTTGCATCTGCTGGACAGGACGATTCTGTTGCTGATGTTGAGATGGCTTCTGATTTTGCTGATTCTTGGATCCATAACCAGCACCATTGCTCTTATAACCAGGAGGAAACCCAATCAACTTGAAACATCTCTGAATAGTATGACCACTCTTCCCACAATGAGTACAAATCGGTCTTTGATTTTGACGCAGAGTATTATAGGCCGCAATGTAAGCATTAGTCTCAGCAGAGGACAAAGGAGAATCTGTAGGAGCCAAAGCTTGAAACGCCACATTGTCAACCTTTGTAGAAGGCTTAATAGTTCTCTGTCGCTCATCTTGAGTGACAATGTTGAATGCTTCTTCTATGGTTGGAATTGGCTTTAACATCAAAATGTGTCGCCTTGACTGTTCATAAGACTCATTAAGTCCCATAAGAAACTTCGTCACTCTGCTACGCTGCTGCAATTTCTCCCAAAGACCAGCTGCATCACATTCACACCGACCACACGTACAAATAGGTAGTTCCACATAGTTCTTATGCTCCTCCCACAAAGTCACTAACTCGGTATAGTAAGTAGAAACATCCATCGATCCCTGCTCTATCTTACTCAATCTCTGTTCAATATCATAAACCCTAGGTGCATCATCTTGCTTAAACCTAGAACAAAGATTACTCCAAATCCCTTCAGCAGTAGATATGAACAAGAGACTCTGACCAATCTTCTTAGACACAGAATTGATCAACCAAGTAGCCACAATATCATTGCAACGAGACCATACACCATGATCTTTATGCGTAATAGGAGGGCGAGGAATCGTACCATCAACAAAACCAAGTTTGTTACGAACATTGAGAGCCATCCGCACCGATCTTCTCCAAGAATGAAACTCCGAAGCCACAGTTAATCGATCCGATACAAGAACGAGATTCGGATGATCTGTGTGATGAAGGTAGTACGGATTCTCGTACTGATCCACCTGTAGACGTGAACGATCGGGAAGATTCGCCGTCTCTCCAAGAGGAATCGATCCGGAATCAGGATTCGCCATTGAGAAAGCAAGATCAAATCGAAGAAAAAAGAAAACGAAACGATCGAAAAGAAAAGAAAATCGTTCGCAAAGGTCAATCAAAGAGAAAGGAAAAGTAAAACGAAGAAGAAACAGCTCAATACACCTCGAACGAGCTCAATAATGGCGATGAACAAAGAGATCACAAAACGCGAAATCTGCATCATCGGAACACTCATGATGTAGCGGAAGATCAAATAGAGTGCTCTGATACCATATTAAGATCAGATTCAAGCTCGATATGAAGATGAAGAAACAGAGAATCGGAGAAGATGAATAACGGAAGAAAGTTTGTTATTCACATAAAAGTTAACTATACAATGTCAGCTAGTGTAGCTTATATACTTATCCCGTTATGTACAAGTAAACCAAGAGTCTAATAACCATATAAACCGGTTAAGTAAACCATCTATCTAAGATATATTTTAGGGAAAACGATCTATTTCCCCCTCATAACTATCATATAGCACCATATCTCCACCGAACTATGACCTAGTGCTAGATCTCCCCGAATTTAAAGTTATAAACGTATTTCTCTTTGAATTGAAAAATGTAAACTTATTTATCCCTAAATCAATGGTTCTAAATTTAATTGCACATAAATCATGATTTTAGTTGGTTTATTGTTAACCAAATCATTTTTAACCAGCTAAACAAACACAAAAATTAAATTTAAAATAAAAACCCGACTTAGACCAAAAAAACAAAAAAAATCCGACCCACTCAGACCCGGTTTCTTTCTTATTATTCTTCACTGGACTCACATTATTTGTTTCTTTTCTAATTCGTCTTCTTCATCAACCTGCTGAATTTGTCAATCAGCAACTAGAAGTAACTGTAAAAAAATGTTCAGATTTCAACATATAAATCTAAAATTCGTGAGCTTTATTTGTTACATCGATCTCAGACTCCGGCGAAGTCTGAAGTAACTTTTCCGCCCATTTCCTCAGATTATTTCAAGAAAAAAAGAAAAGAGTGACCAAAAGTTTCAATTTGATCGTGGATTGGAGGATTGAGATCAATGGAGAAGAGAAAGTAGTTGAAACTTTGACTTTGATATATCTATCTTATTAAAACTCAAGTACAAAATTGGAGTGTTTGGAGACTTGAATAGGACTATTAAAAAATTTGAAGTGTTTGGAAACATGGATTGCAGTCTTTTAAAAAAAAATATTTTTGTTTGAAAACAAGGATAGTAGTATTAAGAAAAAAAGTAATGGGCTTATGTTTTTTAAAAAAAATTGAAAGTTATCTAAGCTACTTTTAAAATATATCAAAATGGGTCAATCTAATTGCCTAAAATTTTTTTTCTCTAAACTAACCATAAAACAAAATTTAAACTTTATATACATATTTCAAATCAAAATAATAATTCAAATTTGATTTATATCAAAAATTGATTCAAAAATATACATATATTCAAAAATGGATTTTTACTAAACTATTTTTCAATAACCATTATAAAAAAATATTGTCAATATATATAAGAAAAATATAATACAAAGCCCAATTTGAAATACCAACTCAAATTATGGTTTTTATATTTCATATTAAGTTTTAAAAATATAATATATGTAATTATTTATATGATGGTATGTATAAAATACTATTAATTATATGATTACTTATATGATGGTACATATAAAATACGATTAATTATATGATGATAAAATACGATATATAATAATGACTAGGGATGGGCTTTTGGGTACCCATACGGGTTTGGTTCTGATCGGTTTGTATTTCGGGTTGTCGGGGTCAAAGATTTCAGCTTTATTAAAATGTTTCTAAATTTTAGTTTGAGTTCGATTTGGATCTTTGCGGGTTTGGTTTGGGTTTGGATAACTAATTTAAATTATTTTTAAAGTCTTAAATCTTTATGTATTTTAAATTTCTCAAAATGTATAAATAAAATAATATATTACATATAAATTTGAATAACATATGTCATAATACTTAATCTTAACATATCAATTGGCTTGATTTAAAATTTTGGATACGGAATCAATAATTATTTTAAGTATTTTTGGTGATTTGAGTATACTTTAACTATTTCAGATATTTACTTTTGACTATCTATATATATTTTCAAGTATTTAAACCATTTTAAAAGTATCATTTTTGATGTTTTATATACGTTAAATCTAAAAATAATTAATATATATAAGTATATAAATCTATTTTAGATAAATTCGGATACCCAAATACTTTGGTTCGGATCAGATTCGGTTCTCTAAATAACAAAATTTTGAATAATTAGAATATTTAATCAATTTATGTTCGGGTTTGGTACTATATTTTTGGATCGGTATCGGTTATGTTCCTCGGATTCATTTTTTCAAATCCTAATAATTACATGAAAAACAAATATCAACATATTTTTCAAAATATACACCCGCGCGCCTGCGCGGGTCAAAATCTAGTATATATTATACAGAGAGTTACATGAATTATTGAGCGCAATCACAAAATGATTAAGGGATTGGGCAATCGATACTGACTTTGACATAGATACGTTTGATATATTTGACTGTCTTTTATTGCTCTTGGTAATTCGATGAAGAAGAAGAAAGAAGAAGATAAAAAACGAGTCGGGTGAAGAAGAAGAAAGAAACTGGGTTGGATTATTTACGGGTAGGGGTTTATTTAAAATTTGATTTTATATTGGTTTAGCTGGTTAAAAATGATTTGGTTAACAATCAACCAACTAAAATCATGGTTTATGTGCAATTAAATTTAGAACCATTGATTTAGGGATAAATAAGTTTACAATTTTCATTTCAATGAGAAATACGTTTATAACTTTAAATTCGAGGATATATAGCACTAGGTCATACTTCGGTGGAGATATGGTGCTATATGATAGTTATGAGGGGGAAATAGATCGTTTTCCCTATATTTTATAATCCTTCTTTTTTTCTTTGTAAAATAAGAGATAACCAATCTTATTTCAATAAAAAGAAAAAATTCATGAGAAATAGAGACTAGTTTTGTGTTATATTGTCACTAGACAGTGACATGTTATACAGAGAGAGATAGAGACTAGTTTTGATAATGTCACTAGACAGTGACATGTTATACAGAGAGAGATAGACTGAAACCACACAGAGATGTGTTGGCTCTTTCTCTTCATTGTTATGTTTTGATTCCGTTGTGACCTGATGAACCTTACAGAAGAAGAAAACCAGCAGGTTCAGTTCTTGAAGCATAACCAAACTTGGATGTGTTGTATTTCCTGTAAACACCCGTTAGCTTCCCTGTCCCTGCCTCGTGATGCAAACCAGCCATCTTCCTCGAACACTCCCTGTATTGATTGATCATCAAAAACAATACAAGTCTCAGAACCTGTACTGAAAGTATTCAATTTATATTTAACTTGGTGAGAGGCTTCTTTCTTACATGAGCTTTTCTTCAGTGTAGCCAGTGTAGAACTCGCAGGTCTTGCTCCACTCCTCGAACCCTTTAAGCGTGGACTGAGCAGTGTAGATCGCTGAAGCAGCTAACTGCGAAGGTGCATACTGGAGCATCTCGTACTCCACTAAGCAAAGCTCAACGATGAAGAACGATAGAAGCTCAACCTGTAACATACATATTCCACTTGTTATCATCACACCTCATGGTAATGATTCTATTCAAGATATAAAACAAACCTTTTGATCAGACTGTGCAGCTTTGAGAAACCTCCTCATGAACACATACGGAGTAGGCAGACAGAAATTGAATTGTAAGGTGTTAGCCATTAACTTCTCCTGCAAGTAAACAGCAAACCCCATCATCAACACAATGATCTAAGAGAGCATCCAAGGTTATGATCATTTTATATATTTATTTACCATGTCAAGAACTTCTCTCCTAGTGTAAGCCTTGTCAGAGATCAAGATGAGATCATCCACAACAGGAACCGATACTTCCTCGTACTTGCAAGCTAGCAACATAGCAGTTACACCAACAAGCTGAAGCTTCTTCCTTGCGACGTGGTGATGAACCGCGAGAAACCTGTCTATGAGGTTGATCGTGAGGTATAGCGTCTCTTCCATCAGCTCGAACTTGTAATGCACCTGCTCTCCCAAAAGTGTGTTACACATTCAGTCTCTAAACACTATCTCCCAAGAAACAAAACAAGAGTTTAGTTTATGTACTAACCTCAATCAACCAATCAACAAGGATCCCTCTCATCCTCTCGTTAATGTCAGGTTGATTCTCCATGTAGTTAGGCGGGACGCAGCTACGACACTGGCAAAAATAATAATCAAATGGTTATTATGAATCAATCACTGATATTGAAACAAGAATGATCATTGACAAGTTACCTCATTTTTCTTGTAGAAGTCGTATATGTCATCAATGTAATCAACTACAGCTAGAGGGTTCTTCTTGTCACAGCTATCTATATCCATCACAGCCTCTTCTTCTTCTTCATCAGTATCATTTGAATCTTCCATTTCAATACCCTCCTGGTACAAAAACAAAACAACACAATATGAGTATATATATAACTCAAGGCGTTGTTACCATCAATCAGTTTTTGAAAATGTTATATTTGTTATTACCATTCTGTCAATTTCATCAAGCATGGCTTCAGTGTGTTGAACAAACATTGGCTCATTAAAGTCTCCATCTTCTTCTTCTTCTTCCACATCTATTATGACTATATCAACTGGTTCGCTCTTGGTTTCCTAAACCATCACATAACACATCACTAAGTCATAGTAACACAGTCACTGTAATAGATGTCAATTAATGAAAAGGTACCTACCTCCTTCTTGGTTTGGGGATTGTTCTCAGCTAATTGAGCAGCAAACTTCCTAGTGATTGGTCGATGCGCTGGAACAGGTGGTGGAAGAATCTTCTTGTGACACATCACATTTTTCCTGAAAAAACAAACAAAATCAGAGAATAAAGATTACTTCTTTAGGATTAATGAATAACTCACAAAATTTTGTAATTATATAGACTTACTCAGACAAAGGTCGCTTGTTGACAGCACAAGGATAAACCGGAGCTCCGATGATGTTCTTGTTTATGTTACTAAGCGCTCTTCGTGTCTGCCCATTCCCCGGATTCGCCTTTCCTCCACGTACACCACCTTCATTTAACAACAAGTCATTTAAAACAGAACCGAACCCAAAAGATTGGTGTTCTTGTTTTGATTCAGATCATTACCTTGCGGGTTCATGGGTCCGATAACTCCGTGTCGGTTCTCGTCTGATCCACCCATCTGGTGATGATCAAAGCAATTCCAAATTTAAAAATTGGGTCTTTGATGCGATTAAAGAATCTAATCAAACCCAGAAGAAAGTATTCACCTTTAGCTTTCAATTCAACGATCCCTTCCAAAATCGATTGCTCTCTCTCTCTCTCTCTCTCTCTCTCTCTCTCTTTCTCTCTCTCTCTCTCTCTCTCTCTCTGTCAGCAGCAAAATCCCATAAGAGCAAACAGATTTGGAGAGTGAATCAAGATTTGAAGGACGTGAAGATAGGACGTATGTCTGTCTGTGCAAAGACTAATATATGTTTGTTTATTTTATTTTTTAAATCAACGGCTAGTTAATCTGAGCCGTTGGATGAAGCCTCAACTAAAACCCTGGTGATGATGAAGAAAAAGGCTCGCTTTCTTTTTGGAATCTGGGAACCCAACGGCTATGTTTTCAAATTCACTGTTATTTTCTTCCTTTATTATTTGTTATTACTACCATGATCCAATGGTCCAACGTATTTTCACTGTCACCGACCACCACAACCGCCTCGTAATTAATGTTTCCAAAATAGTAGTAGTATTAACGTATTAACTATATTTAACGTATATTTAGTTTTTTTTCAGGTATTTATAATTTAATGTAACCAAGATTATATATGACTTCAGTTATATAAACCATAGCTTGAAATTTTCAAAAGCCAAAGGAGCAAAAAAAAACACAGCTTAACGGCTCTTAACCTTTTTGCTTTTCTTTTTAGTGAAAGTCTTGCTACACACTCTCAATAGTCAATGGTTATAAACCGGTTGTTATTTAACAATAGTGTATTTCTCCAGCGGTAGTCATTTATAGTGTTTTCCGCTGTTTTATTTGTCCATACTAATTTTTATAGATAGTTTTGAGGTAGTTGTTAACTTGTAGACTTGTAGTTTTAGGTGCTCATCATAATTATGTGATAAATCACTATTGCTTTGTGCAAATCATAATGAATTTGTTGTTAATATGTCACCTCAATGAAACTATCATTGAACCAATGTTTAAGAAAATGTTTCATCTTTGCTCAAAAAAATGTTTCATCATTAAAAGATGCGGTAAGTTGATTGCTAATGAAATAAAATCAAAGTTAGCAATTGCTATAAATTTTTTGATATGGTTAAATATTTTGTCATGCGACATTTTTTTGTTCTTTTGATCAATCATGGGACAATTTTTTTCTTTTGTTCAGTCATGCGACATTTGAAATGGGTGTTTAGCCATGAAATATATTCAATTCATTAAAAGAGAAATAAATACGGAGGAAATACATCCTAAATTATTTTTTAAAATATTTATACATATACAATACATACTTCTTTTGTTAAAAAACATATATACACTTCTATATAACAATTTGTTTTCCAAATTTCATCCATAATTGAATGGTACAGCGAGCTTGGAAAAGGATTAAGCACTCTGAGTTCGAAATAGATTTATCACACAAAGGCGACATAAGGCGGCATGAGTATCTAATTTCTATTGCGAACAACCGGATCTGTCTGGCGCCGCCGATAGACAGACCCCACAAAATTAATCGATTGGATCTCGGCCCACCAGACTCCCCCGTTATCAAAAAAATAAATTCATCCATAATCAATAATAAACTGTTAAGCAGAAATAAAAATAATCCGGTTAGCAAAACAAACCCAAAGTACCTTCATAAAACCCAAAGCCCATTAATGATGCCCAATACGGCCCAAAACTCCCGAGTGATTTCCTTCCACCATCTCACACTCTCGAGTTTCTACGGATCTTTCAAAAACCATTTCCCCATTTTTTTTTTTGGTGAAGACGATGAATCTGCTCTTCGATTCTTGACTCTAACTCACTCAATCTCTTCCCCCTTGTTCCACCCACCCGATCCCTATCGAATCCGAGCTCAAAATGCTCTCTCAAATGGAGTTCGAGACCCACGAAGACGCCTACACCTACTACAAAGACTACGCCAAATCCGCCGGCTTCGGAACCGCCAAGCTAAGCAGCCGGAGATCGCGAGCCTCGAAGGAGTTCATCGACGCCAAATTCTCCTGCATCCGCTACGGAACCAAGCAGCAATCCGACGACGCGATCAACCCTAGAGCCTCCCCCAAGATCGGCTGCAAGGCGAGCATGCACGTGAAACGCCGCCCCGACGGCAAATGGTACGTCTACAGCTTCGTCGAGGAGCACAACCACGACCTCTTACCGGAACAATCTCATTTCTTCCGCAGCCACCGAATCGAATCTTCGGATCCTCGTCTCCGGAGGAATAAGAAGAGCAATAATCCATTAGCTGATTGTTCGAAGCATCTCGCTGTTTATCACGATCTAGCGTTTCTCGATGGTGGTGGATACATGAGGAATCAGCACGATAAAGGACGGCGTCTTGCGATCGAATCTCACGATGCGCAGATCCTTCTCGAGTTTTTGACACGTATGCAGGAAGAGAATCATAAGTTCTTTTACGCCGTTGATTTTAATGAGGATAATGTTTTGAGGAATGTGTTCTGGGTTGATGCTAAAGGGATTGATGATTATAAGAGCTTTAGCGACGTCGTTTCGTTCGATACGAGTTATGTGGTGAACAAGTTTAAACTCCCGCTTGTTGTTTTCGTTGGTGTTAACCATCACGTGCAGCCCGTGCTGCTTGGATGCGCGTTGGTTGGGGATGAAAGTGTGTATAGTTATGTTTGGTTGATGGAGTCTTGGTTAATGGCGATGGGTGGTTTGATGCCGAGAGTGATGCTTACTGACCAAGACGATGGTATCAAAGCAGCGGTCTCTGCGGTTTTGCCGGAGACTCGTCATTGTTACTGCTTGTGGTATGTTCTTGACAGGTTCCCTCGGAATCTTGATTACTGGGGGATGTGGCAAGACGCGTTCTTGAAGAAGTTTTTCAAGTGTGTGTACGGTTCGTGGTCTGAGGAGGAGTTTGATAGGAGGTGGATGAAGCTGATAGATAAGTTTCATCTTAGGGATGTTCAGTGGATGAGGTGTTTGTATGATGAACGTAGCTTCTGGGCGCCTACGTTTATGAGGGGAGTGACGTTCGCGGGGATGTCAACAAGGTATCGTTCGGAGAGTGTGAACTCTATGTTTGATAGGTATGTTCAGTGTGAGACTTCGCTTAAGGATTTTTTAGAAGGGTATGGGATGATGCTAGAGGATAGGTACGAAGAGGAAGCTAAAGCTGATTTCGACGCTTGGCATGAAGCGCCTGAGCTGAAGTCTCCGTCGCCGTTTGAGAAGCAGGTGTTGCTTGTGTACACTCACGTGGTGTTCAGGAGGTTTCAGCTCGAGGTTCTGGGTGCTGCTGCTTGTCATTTGACGAAGGAGAGCGAGGGAGGAACGACTTACAGTGTTAAGGACTTTGAAGACGATCAGAAGTATCTGGTGGAGTGGGATGAATCGAAGTCGGATATTTACTGCTCTTGCCGTTCGTTTGAGTACAAGGGGTATCTCTGTAGACACGCGATTGTTGTTCTCCAAATGTCTGGCGTTTTCACCATTCCGATAAACTATGTGTTGCAGAGATGGACAAATGCAGCTAGGAACAGGCATCAGATCAGCGGGAACCTTGAGCTTGTGCAGTGTAATATCCGACGTTTCAATGATCTTTGCCGGCGAGCTATTATATTAGGAGAAGAAGGGTCTCTTTCGCAAGAGAGTTATGATGTCGCCATGTTTGCAATGAAAGAAGCTTTTAAACTATGTGCTATTAAAGTTAATACCATCGAACATCCGACCATAGATCATATCCATGAAGACAATCAATATGGATCCACATCGAAGCAGATTGGATTCGAACATAACATTCAGCATGCAGGCAACGCTTCAGGGCAAGGTGAAACCATAAAGGAGAAGAGAAGTAGTCTAAACAATACATCTAAAAAGGCAAAGGTGGTGGTTAGCTTTCTCTTTTACACTATGGAATCATAATCATTAGTTAATGTTTTGTGTCCTCTATAGACTATGAAATCACACACACGGCCAAGAACGATGAACAACAGTTTTTTCTCTATGAGTAGCATGTTTGTGTACATTTCATTGATCTTTTTCTTCGTTGGTGCAGCATGTGACGGAATCTGGAAATGTTGGAGAGGGAAGCCAAGAAGGGTTTCAACATGTTGTGGTACGTCTGTTTTTCTATATGGACTCAAATGCAAATTACGTGGTAACATTTAGTTGAACTTGTAAAAATGAGTGTTTTTTTCTTTTCAATTGCAGGCTGCTTCAAGACCGTTTCAGGCGGGATTAGCAGCGCAGTTTCACAACACGATCCCAGCAGTGTTTCAAAACGTGATCCCCACGGAGTTCCACAACATTCAGGCTACGAATATGCATCAGAACAATCCCCCTGGGTGAAAGTAAAAACAAAGACAGCCAACAAACTTGATACTTTCTTGTATGTGTAATATATCTCCTACCCTCGTTGTTCAATGGCTTGTTGCATTGTTATTAGGTTAAGTTAATAGAGTAAAAGGGTGTATGTATCTGTTGATAAGCCTAATGCACGAATAGGCATCTGCATGTAAGCTAATGAAATTGTCATGTTTGGTAAATGCAAGCAGAGTTGGAGAAAGCTCATGAAACTATTTTTTCAAGCCCATGAATCATTGTGAATAATGAAAACTTGCACCATACCAGGACTTGGCTTAGTTCAATAAACCATCTATCTTATTAAAACTCAAGTACAAAATTGGAGTGTTTGGAGACTTGAATAGGACTTTTAAAAATTTGGAGTGTTTGGAAACATGGATTGCAGTCTTTTAAAAAAAAATATTTTTGTTTGAAAACAAGGATAGTAGTATTAAGAAAAAAAGTAATGGGCTTATGTTTTTTTAAAAAATTGAAAGTTATCTAGGCCACTTTTAAAATATACCAAAATGGGTCAATCTAATTCCCTAAATTTTTTTTTTCTAAACTAACCATAAAACAAAATTTAAACTTTATATACATATTTCAAATCAAAATAATAATTCAAATTTGATTTATATCAAAAATTGATTCAAAAATATACATATATTCAAAAATGGATTTTTACTAAACTATTTTTCAATAACCATTATAAAAAAATATTGTCAATATATATAAGAAAAATATAATACAAAGCCCAATTTGAAATACCAACTCAAATTATGGTTTTCATATTTCATATTAAGTTTTAAAAATATAATATATGTAATTATTTATATGATGGTATGTATAAAATACTATTAATTATATGATTACTTATATGATGGTACATATAAAATACGATTAATTATATGATGATAAAATACGATATATAATAATGACTAGGGATGGGCTTTTGGATACCCATACGGGTTTAGTTCTGATCGGTTTGTATTTTGGGTTTTCGGGGTCAAAGATTTCAGCCTTATTAGAATGTTTCTAAATTTTGGTTTGAGTTCGATTTGGATCTTTGCGGGTTTGGTTTGGGTTTGGATAACTAATTTAAATTATTTTTAAAGTCTTAAATCATTATATATTTTAAATTTCTCAAAATGTATAAATAAAATAATATATTACGTATAAATTTGAATAACATATGTCATAATACTTAAACTTAACATATCAATTGGCTTGATTTAAAATTTTGGATACGAAATCAATAATTATTTTAAGTATTTTTGGTGATTTGAGTATACTTTAACTATTTCAGATATTTACTTTTGACTATCTATATATATTTTCAAGTATTTAAATCAATTTAAAAGTATCATTTTTGATGTTTTATATACGTTAAATCTAAAAATAATTAATATATATAAGTATATAAATCTATTTTTAGATAAATTCGGATACCTAAATACTTCGGTTCGGATCAGATTCGGTTCTCTAAATAACAAAATTTTGAATAATTAGAATATTTAATCAATTTATGTTTGGGTTTGGTACTATATCTTTGGATCGGTATCGGTTATGTTCCTCGGATTCATTTTTCCAAATCCTAATAATTACATGAAAAACAAATATCAACATATTTTTCAAAATATACATCCGCGCGCCTGCGCGGGTCAAAATCTAGTTTAAACATTACATGAACATACGATAAGAACCCATCTACTAATTTTATTGGGTTTTTTTAATTGTGTACCTAATAATTAAGTACATGTTGAACACCTAACATCAAAGTCAATATGTCCGAGTGGTTAAGGAGACAGACTTGAAATCTGTTGGGCTTCGCCCGCGCAGGTTCGAACCCTGCTGTTGACGATATGTTTTTTTCCACAAACATTTTTTTTTAATCTCAACATAAAGAGAACGAACAATAATGTCTTAAACTCAGGTCCAGAAAAACCGAACAATTGCATATAACAATAATCACATTGTGAATGAAAGCAAATCTTAGTCTTGAACCACATCAAAAATGTAAACAAGAAAACGATATTATTCCACTTCTGGATTTCTTCTTACTCAGGCAACGAACAACGCAGTACTCTTATACCTCCTAGTTACAAAAGAATTGCAAAACCACTAACTACAAATATAGTTCTTTACTCGAAAAAATAAACCAGAATAAACTTTGGCATCAATAGAGATGAATCTATGGATAATGATTCATACTTTCTCTTCTACTTTCACATCCTCCTTTACTTCAACAATGCTCTCCTTGTTCTCCTGCATCTCCAGCAGCTTCTCTTCTTCCTCTTCTTGCGGTTTCTCTTCTTGTGTCGGTTTCTTGACAGTAGACTGCTGATACATAACCCCACCAAACATACAAATCAACAACCCCAAAGTCCCAACAAACGTCGAATGCTTATCCCACACCACCAAATTAATCACAACCGTCAACAACTTATTCACAATCCCAAGAACCGTAAACCCCGTCGCGGAGATAGCACGTCGACACGAGAATCCAAAGAAGGAAATCGCCAAACCAAACAAACACGACAGCCCCACAGGCAACACCACTTGCATCTCATACCAATCAGACTCAACCGTAATCTCGTGCTTAATCTTCTTCAACTCCCCCATTATAAGCAACTCGATCGGAAACAAAAGAAGCGCCTCGAGGTTGTTATAAAGCACGAGCCCCCACGTGTTCAACCCAATAGTCATCACCACGTGCTTGATGTAAACAAAGTCAATCGTCATAGAGACAAGATACGCAACGGCCCAAGCGTAAGCAGCCACCGTGAACTGATAATCAGTTAGAACGTAAAGAAAGCTTCCTCCGAAGATGGTCGCTAAGGCTCCCCAGGTCTTGACGTTAGGCCAGGGCTGGTGGAGGAAGAGGGTCTCCCCGACGGCGACGAAGATGGGGACGGCGGAGCGGAAGACGATGAAGGTGTCGACGTTGGCGTGGAGGAGGAGCTCGCTGTTGGTGAAGAGGGAGAGGTAGAAGATCATCGCGGCGGGGAGGAACCGCCACATGGTGGAGAGGGTTAAGGGGTCGTGCTCGACGAGGCCGAGCTGGGAGGAGAGGACGACGCCGGCGAAGCTCGTGAGGTACTGGAGAGCGGTGAGGGCGCCGGGGTAGGGGAACTTGGTGATGGCCCATTTGTTGATGATGGAGAGGAGGGAGGCGGAGATGCAGTAGCCGGCGGCGACGCCGTAGACGGAGGCTTGGCGGAGGAGGAGGCTGCGCCAAGTCTCGTGCTTTGGATCTGTTGTGATTGGATTCGCGGTTTCTTCGTCGTTCGTCGGCATCTTGGTTAGATCTCGGCGAATCTGGGTAAAGGTGGGAACTTTAGGGTTGTATAAGAGGGGGGATCGAAGAAAGGTTACCTCTTTGAGGGGTTGCGAGAGAGTGAGTGAGTGAGTGAGGAGGAGTAAACCGTCGGCGAAGCTCTTCAGGAGTAAAGAAGGGAAGAAAAGCCACCGTGGTGAAAGAAAAATAACATTTTTTGTTGTTGTTGTTGAAGATGTGTGTATATTAATCCAGAATTAAATATTTTTTTATTATTATATATACAATTAGTCAAAGATTAGGCGGTCCAATTAATGGAACCGATCTGCAAATCTACAATCAACTATCCTTAACTCTTGGTTAAGGTTGTTTTTTTTCTTAGGTTCTTTTGTTTGTTTGTTTTTCACAAATTCGCTATTTGTATATCTTTGTAATATATGTAAAAAAAACCAAAAATTTAATATAATATTTAATATTTCGGTAAAAATGAATTTTACAATGGAAAAATCGGTGAAATAACCAAAACAAAAATAGTTTTTTAGAAAAAAAGTAGAAAGAGAAATAAAGAGAGAATGGAAATTTGGTTATTTTCTTAAATTTTTTTGTTGGTTATAGGGTGCAATTTTTCATTTACGATTATCATCTATTCTTTCTTTTTTTTATAAAAAAGTATCACACTTTTATAAATAATGAATTTTACAATCATCTACTTGTTTTTGTTTTTTTGATAAAAAAATTATCACATTTTAAACTGATGTCAAGAAATTATTACATTTATAAAGTTAAAAAAACTTCGAAAACTTGAACTCATTGCAAATCTGGACTTTTAAAATGTGTGTGTTTGTGAGTTCTTGGGCATCTACTACTCGAATTTTATAACATATCATATGCACATGGATGAGGGAGGTTACTGATTTTACTAGCTGGACTGAAACCTTGGCAACCCTTAAAGCAACGTGACTCACGTGCATCACACACGAGATCCAAAGCATCTTCATCTCTTTCTTACTGGTCTTAGCTCAATGACTTTTACCATTAATCTCTGACTGATTAAATTTGTGAGCTTTAGTGTTTTCTTTCTCTTATTACATGTGATCAATCTGTTGACCGGAAATTTGCTAGCCATCTCATCGTAAGCCTGCAGCCACTGTTAAATGATTAATAATAATGTAGTGGGTTGTAATATACACTTGGCTTACAAATCCAATGATGAGGGCATTGAGTGTAGTTCACAGAATCTTGGATCTGTGTTTTGGAAAATTCAATTTATGATGTCTAAATCAAGTTGGCTTGGCTTTGAGTGTTTTGTCTAATTAGTTAAGTTGTTGCCAAGCATCTTGTAATCCAGCTGAAACTTTGAGTTCTAACTAAGTGGAGCTTGGTCCAGATAAAGTTCCATGGCCCAAAAATTGCTCTGTTGTCCAAGAGCCCTTGAAGTTCAAGTCTCAGTCGGAAAAGGTCCGAGATGGAAAGCGATCCAACAAAGCCCAAAGCTCAAAACAGCACCCAAAGGAAACTTGTATGTGTTTCAACTCATAGCTCCTCAGTAAAGTTAAGAAGAAAAAAATAGGAGTATATAAAACAAGTTGATTTCAAACTTCGCCATGGTTGTGTCAGTTTCAGTTATGCTGTCAGCTAATTTATTAGGTGAGTGACAAGATAGCAAAAGTGGAAACTCATTACCTAAACTATGACGTGAAAAAATTATCACAACTTGTCAAAGTTTATTCGACCATTCTCTTGAGGCTATTGCTAATTTGCCGTATATATAATATCATATCATATCATAAAGGAGATTCCCTTAGCAGGAAGAATCACTTTACTTTTATATACTTGGAATCTTCTTCCATACATGTTAGGTCAAAGTTTGTTGTTCCTTTCATTATCAATCATATAGCTCACCTTTTCTTCGAATATCAGCTGAGTCTGCTATTTATTTTTTTGCACACACAAAAGGTTTTCCTGAATTCAGTTCACCTAGAAGATGGCAGCCGACAAAAAGTATATATATAAGCCGAGTGGTAAGGTAAGTCTGAGATTTTGTCTAGGGAGAGAACCAAAACTGAGATGCATTTTGATCAAGTTGCAACATTAATAATCATTTAACCAAAAACAAAAGTAATCAAATAGTCTCTTCATCTCATAAAACCACATTTCCCCCCATAGATTTGACCAGATCCATTAAATTACAACTTTAAAATGTGATTTGAATCTTATAAATGTTAATTACTGGACTTTTCTAACTGTATATTTATTGTAACCAGAGATCTAAATAAGTTTTTTGATCGTGAAAGCACTCTTTTCTCAGTTTGCATTCTTTTATAGAAATGTTAACTACTAAATAACTAATAGTTAAGTGGTTGAGAAAAAAACTATAATATCATAGTCAAACATAATAGCTGCGAAAGAAAAGTAATCTCTGAATCTAACCAATGTAATTGGAGAATCATTTTTAAAGTATATTACGTTGAAGTCAAAGTATGTAATTAAAGTGGGAGTGACATAAGCCTCTTTGCCCTTAAGTGGGAGTTTTAGGACAAATCCCAAGTGAGGGAAGCCACTCATCCACCACTTATTTTCCCTTCTTCACTTTGCGTAATTTTCAATAATCGTTTTGAATATTAATCTTCAAAGGTAAACCAATCATCATCACGTAAAATAGACTTCTGGATTCTTCAAAGGTTGTGTGTTTTTGAGTCCTCTGACTTGATTTCACTTGAAAAACAGTCAAATATTTTGTTTGATACGGTTGTATGGTTTCACCTAAAACGCACCGGGTTATCTTTTCACCACAACCAAAAAACCTCAGGTCTTGATGGACCAACCAATCCACTAAAAGTTCACAAACATTTTAGCTAACTGCAAAACGTTTTGACAGGTGAAAGATTTTAACAAGGAACACAAGTGTTTCTAGAAGAGTATCACATTTGCACGAGGCTAAGTGGGTCACACATTGCCCTCCATTTCAATTACAAAGTAACCTCTAATAAATCGGATAGGACTTTGAACAAAAAAAAAAAAAATCCAATAGGACAAACGCTGACCAAAAGAAAAATAAACAATACGACAAATGGAATATTAATTTCTATTGATTTAAGTTTTTCATTTTTTTTTACCCATCAGGGAAAAGCGAAAAACCTGCTCCCCACTTGTTTTCTTACATAATTACTGGATATCTTCTCTCACTTTGCTTTTAGAAAAAAAATTAGTAACTGGTAGCATCAAATAGTTATGGTTTCGAGGGTGTACACATGGGAGAACCTTTGTTTTTATTTCTCTTCTTACTATTCCTCCAAGCTCATTTACCTTTAATTTATTCAACTTCCACTATAGCAAAGACGAAACAATCACTACACGAACTCTTCAAGAAAGGTGAGCTGATGTAGTAAACTCAAAGACGAAACCGTTTTATATAGACACCCATCTCTTCTCCAGCTTTGTAGGATGTATAATACTATAACCTATCGATTAAAAGTAATAAAAGGAGTAAAATAACAAAGTCAGAGGCGAAAATTCAACTATTATTCATAGTTTTGTTTGCTAAATCTCATAAATGTTGGTCAGCTCTATTTGTTCCCTTATTATTATTGCCTCCAAAACCTTGCATAAAATTACCTCTCCTCAACATTGGTCGAGAAAAGTTGACCTTGTTTTTATATAGAAATACTAGTATATTTTTATATCAAGAATACATGGAGAGCTATTCAATGCCCAAGACATGAAACTTCTCAAAAACTTTTAATATCATTGTCACGCTCTCCTTCTATCTAGAATATGGGAATCTCTCAAGAGTCAAGACCCACGCAGCTGGAAGTGAGAGAAAGATACAAAGAGACCAAAGTATAATTATCTTTCATTTTTTTATTAGATAACATTTTAGAGTTTTTGTAAATAGGTTATTTTATATATATTTTTGAACAAAAACATTATTTATTACTCATTTAAACACAAATTAACGAATCATAAAACAATTTTCAGTATATAAATGATCATATATTAACATAATAATTTAAGAAATTTTGTATAGAAAATTGAAAATGTTATCTAATTTAGAATTTTTTAGAACATTAAATATTAAAAACAGAAGGAATACTATTTTACAAGAAATGTAAAATTAAAAAATTCTTTTTTCTTGAAATTTTTTTAAATTTTATTCACTTCAAAAACAGTTGTACAACCTAATGCTATTTTGTACAAAAAGAAAAATTCAGTTGAGTGGTATTTTTTTTTTCCAATACGTATATGAGATAAAGATGCCTCCTAAAATATGATATTTTTTTTTTTTGTTATTTTAAAATTTCTTGTGGAAGAGGTGGTGTAGGTACTTAACTTAAGAAAATATTACACCACAAGACAGTTTTCACTTTTTAATAACACTATAAGTCAGTTTATACTCCTCACACACTTTTGATTCCCCCAATACACGCTTTTACATCTTCCAACTCACAAAATAATCGAAATCTAACTAAAGTCTAACTAAATATTAAAATATTATTTATTCATCTCACCATAGTTGCAGAAAATACAATAAACTCATATATATTGTGAATCTCAAGCTTGAAGCAACATAAATCTATGGTTGGTCGTCGTTTGCGAGTCTCTCCTAAACCACAACAACTCCATCGCGCCTTCATCCCCCACGGTGTTTCTGTCGACTACACCGCAGCTCATCCGCGTCCGTCAAACCCTCGATTACATCAACTTGATTTCATTTTAGATCCTCCACTATCTTGGCAGTCTCACCGATTTATGCTTCTCTTCCGTGATCCTCGTCAAACCAAATCTAAGTTTAATATATCGTTCTCTTTCGTTATGCTCTAAATTGAAGCTCATCAACAATGGCCAAATTTTAAATATTGCATTTTTAGTCCTTAAATTTCTCTTTTTTATAATTTGGTCACTAAGTTTTAAAATGTGCAGATTTTTCTTCAATATTTTCTCAGCCTTTAGATTGTGCAAATAAAGACGTATATGCACTAAAAATCTCTAAATGCATCTTAAAATTACATAAATGAACTTAATTAAGATGCTATAAACTATTATAATCATGTTATTAAATTATATGTCAACAAAGTTTTTTTTGTTACTAAATTATATTCCTCTTCACGATCAACTTGAAAATCAATTTCGTAATGCTTTATATAATGATAATTAAGAAATTTCATAGTTTACTGCCACTACATCTTTGAATGCAATCTATCTAATTTCCAAGTGCGTATACATGTAGTGTACACATGTACATAAGTTGACCAAAAAAAAATGTACACATGTACACTAATACTTATAAACAATTATGCAGTATGTATCCATGT
Organism: Brassica rapa; assembly: GCF_000309985.2. Taxonomy (NCBI): domain Eukaryota; kingdom Viridiplantae; phylum Streptophyta; class Magnoliopsida; order Brassicales; family Brassicaceae; genus Brassica; species Brassica rapa. Next base: position 27,189,798 of record NC_024801.2, read on the forward strand.
AAATCAAACAAAAAAATGTATCTTAACGTTGTATTCTACTTGTATTGTACATGGCTTTAATAATATCTTAATGTTGTATTCTACCCAATTTCCAAGTATTGTACACATGTACACTACCATATATGTTGTACACATTGACACCTTCAATTTTAATATACACATGTACACTAATAGTTATAAACAATTATGCAAGTATGTATCTAGGTAAATCAAACAATTTTTTTTATCTTAAGATCGTATCTACTTGTACATCGCTTTAATAATGTACTCATGTACACTCGTAAATATATACACATGTATATATATATTTTTTTTGTACACATGTACACATGTATATATGTAATCTTTATGTACACATGTTCACATACATGACCAATAGTAAATTTTGATTATCATGATTATCAAATTATTTTAAGCGTTAAATTTACTAATCAAAAATTTGTGTCTACGTGATTTGTAGTTACAAATATTTTGCAAAAAAAAAACATTAAAATCATGTCACATTATTTAGGAGCATGGTGGTATTTTATGATTTTAATGGTTCTTAATAACATTTTTGTTCATTTACCTCGATTATGTGTGTATCTAGGTGTTTATTACATTTTCCTACATATTTACGTATTGTGGGGGCTGGTTTGTACAATCTAAAAGTTTGGGCTGAAATTGAGGAGAAATCTACACATTTAAAGATTTTGTGCCAAATTAAGAAGAATACAAAAGTACAAGGACCTAAGTTGCAAAAACGAAATTTGGACAGAACTCCTCGGCTTCAGAGATGTGGATGAGACGGAACGACGGCAGAAGCAAAAATGAAACGGAGGACGACGCCGAGTAGAGCTTTGAGACGAGGCTTGGCTGCAGAGATGTGCTGGTCTGTCGAAGTTCTCGTCGGGCTTCAGAGATGTGCGGTTCCGTTGGAGATCTCGTCGGACTTGTTCTGGGCGTCAAGCTATTGTCGGAGTACAACGGAGATGAATTGCAGAGAACGACGTCGAGGAGGAAGATGTTCTGATGATTTCGCGGCGACGAAGGAAAAGACAAACCGCTACGGCTTCTGCTCGAGCTTGGCTGAAGTTCATCGATGGTGACGGAGGAGGGCCAAAAAGTACGGCGAAGAAGAACTGCAGCATAGATGATATGATGCATCCACCATGGATTGAGATACCGAAAAAGTGAAATGTGAAGAAGAAGTTTTTAATTTTAATTTTTTGTTTGTTCGTTTCAAATAAAAATAATAATCAACTTAATAAGATGGTAGGACCATTTTAGTTAGATGAATGACTTTAATTGTAATGGTTTGGTTTTTAGTTACAAAAAACTACCCCACTAGCAGAAACTGTCTTAGAATGTAAATAAAACTTGAAAACTGACCTGCAATGTAAAAAACTCTTAACTTAACTCCACAACCAGGTACATACCCATCAAAGACATCTTTACAGCCTTTCTTTTCCCTCAGAGTTTGGGGGTGTGTTGTTTCAACTGTTTCTCCTGTCTCTTAAGACAACAAGTGGTCTTTAGGGACAGTTCAAGATTCTCTTCATCAACTAAAAAAAGGAAAAAAAACATTTATAAACCTACTCCAGGAATCTTCCGTGAATCTGACGTCTTTTGTGAGTTTCGTTCTTTCTTTCTATTTTTGTTTTTCATATCTAATCACCTCAAAGGTCTCACCTTTCTTTCTTCTCCATCAAGAAGGAATCAGATTAGTGCTTAACCAACTTAACCCACAAGGGATTAGGGATTTAGGGTATAGTTTAACCAACTTGTAGGAATCAAAAACAGAGAAAAAAAAGTTGGAAGCTTTATCACTCTTTGATTCTCTGTTCTTCCCTATTTACAAGATCTTTGCTTGATTTGATTCTTCTCCTCAAATGGGTTTTTGTTATTATTGTTCTTCTTCTTTTTTCAGATGTTGTTGTTGTTGCTTCATTGATTTGAGCAATGAATAACAATTATCATCTCCCCATGGATCCAGCTATGGACTCTTCATTCATGGACGGTTTGCTTCTAGATGGTTGCTGGCTAGAGACAACAACAACAGATGCATCTGAGTTCCCAAACTTTAGTCCTTCAACGTCCCTAGCCCCATTTGATCCTTCCTCCTTCATGTGGTCTCCACAGCAAGACAACACAGCAGCAATCTCTTCCTCTACTACCTTATCTCACATGTATGGTCAGGGCTTTGCAGAAAGGTCTAGTCTTGAGGATCTCTCAACCCTGAACAGACGGTTCTGGATTGGACCAAGCGGTGGAGGTCATGGCTCTTCTGTGATGGAGAGATTGGTTCAAGCGGTGAAACACATTAAAGACTTCACTAGCGAGAGAGGCGACTCTCTTATACAGCTGTGGGTGCCTGTGGATAGAGGAGGCAAGAGAGTTTTAACCACAAAGGAACAGCCTTTCAGCCATGATCCGATGTCTCAGAGGCTTGCTCATTACAGAGAGATCTCTGAGAATTATCAGTTCTCTGCTGAGCAAGAAGATTCGAGCTCCAAGGACTTGGTTGGTTTGCCTGGGAGAGTGTTCTTGGGGCAGGTTCCTGAGTGGACTCCTGATGTGAGGTTTTTCAAGAACGAGGAGTATCCTAGAGTCCAGCATGCTCAGGACTGCGATGTCCGTGGGACGTTAGCTATTCCTGTGTTTGAACAAGGGAGTAAGACTTGCTTAGGTGTTATTGAGGTTGTGATGACTACTCAAATGGTTAAGTTGAGCCCTGAGCTTGACAGTATCTGCAGAGCACTTCAGGTTTTGTTTCATTTGTGCTTTGTCTCCTTTTGATCTTTTATGCTTTTCTTGGAAAAGCTTAAGTGATGTTTTTGCTCACAGGCTGTTGATCTTAGGAGCACTGAAGTTCCGGTTTCGCCTTCTCTAAAGGTAAAAGCTCATAACCAATGTTCAAGAAATCACTAGATGTTAATTAGACGCTTTATAGAAAGACTATTGAATAGGTGGATTATTCGGGGTCTAGGCGGCGTAAAGATTAACAAATTATTGATTTATTTTATACATATTTTACATTTATATAAGATATTTTAGTATTTGGTTTTAGCTATAAACTATTGTGATGAATTATCAAAATTAGGTATATAAAACAATAGCAAGTAGACAAAGTTGTAGATTTATATTTATATTATTGCTTAATTTAGATTAATTTAGATCGGTTTAAACGAATTTTAACTGATTTAAAACAGTTTGAATCGTATGTGCCGTCTAGACCGATTTTTTCACTTTTGTTGATTTTGTTTATCTTTTGTAATCAGGGACCTGACTTCTCCTACCAAGCTGCATTACCTGAGATCAGAAACCTCCTGAGATGTGCCTGCGAGACGCACAAACTCCCACTAGCTCAAACATGGATGTCTTGTCTCAAGCAAAGCAAAACCGGCTGCCGTCACAACGACCACAACTACATCCACTGTGTATCCACAATAGACGATGCTTGCTACGTCGGTGACCCCACGGTCCGTGACTTCCACGAAGCTTGCTCTGAGCACCATCTCCTAAAAGGTCAAGGAGTTGTTGGAGAAGCTTTTTTAACCAACGGTCCTTGCTTCTCCTCTGATGTCTCTAGCTACAAGAAGTCTGAGTACCCTCTCTCTCACCACGCAACTATGTTTGGCTTACACGGCACGGTAGCTATACGCTTGCGCTGCATCCACACAGGCTCAGCTGACTTTGTCTTGGAGTTCTTTTTGCCTAAAGACTGCAGAGACATAGAGGAACAGAGGAGAATGTTGAATGCTCTTTCAACTATAATGGCTCATGTGCCTAGAAGTTTAAGGACAGTCACTGAGAAGGAGCTAGAAGAAGAGGGAGATCAAATGGTCAGTGAGGTTGAGACACTTCCAAAGATAGAGGAGACATGTGAAGTACATGAAAGTAGTAGTAATCCTCAGCATGTAGGCTTAGCTGTTGATGGAGAGATAGGCTTTGACTATGGTAAAGGAGTGAGTGTGGTGAATGAGAACAGCACTTTCTCTAGTGCTGGTGGTGGTGGTTCAAGTAGAGTGACTGAGAAGAAGAAAACAAAAGCTGAGAAGAACATTACTTTGGATGTTCTTAGACAATACTTTGCAGGGAGTCTCAAAGATGCTGCCAAGAGTATTGGTGGTAAGTTAAAAAACATTATTTTTTTTTAATACCAGTCGGCTTAAAATTAATTTTTCTTTTCTATGTTTAAAAACAAAATTTTGTTTTAAATTTTTTAACAGTAATATATTGTGATGTAAGCAAAACGATATACATTTAAAATATTTTTGGGTCCATTTTCAATTTATTTATTAAAATTTAATATAATTTATGTGAAATTTTGTGTTTATAAAAAAAATTGGACCTTTAACTTTTAATATACGGGGGGCATGGGTTTGGACCCTACTGGTTCGGGGACAAAGCCTGACACAATGGTTTAAAAACATTTTTATTCTCGAGTTCATTAGAGATTTTGCGTTGTTTATTGATCATGGAGAACTTGTTTCAGTTTGTCCAACGACGTTGAAGAGAATCTGCAGACAGCATGGGATACAGAGATGGCCATCAAGAAAGATCAAGAAAGTTGGTCACTCGCTTCAGAAGATCCAACGTGTCATTGACTCTGTTCAAGGAGTGTCAGGTCATCATCTTCCTATAGGGTCCTTCTATGCTAACTTCCCAAACCTAGCTTCTTCGCAAGAGCAACAGTCCAAGCAGACAACGTTCTTGCCTTCTTCTTCACATTCACAGCCTGCAAAATCCTCCTCCCCTGGTTCCTCTTGTAGCCACACTTCGAGCTGTTCAAGCGAAACACAAGCAAACAAGGAGGATCCTATGAACAAAGCTAGAGAAGATACACGAGCTATTAAGCAAACGCAGACCACACAGTTATCACCGTCAACGTCATCACAGGACGATGATTTTCTGAGGGTGAAGGTAAGCTATGAGGAGGAGAAGATCCGGTTTAGGATGAGGAACTCGCGCAGGCTTAAAGATCTGTTGTGGGAGATAGCGAAACGGTTTAGTATAGAAGATGTGAGCAGATATGATCTGAAGTACTTAGATGAAGACAATGAATGGGTTTTGTTGAGGTGTGATGATGATGTTGAGGAATGTGTTGATGTTTGCAGATCTTTCCCTGGAGAGACGATAAAGCTTTTGCTTCAGCTCTCTTCTCAGCATTTGCAAGAACGTTCTTCTGTCAGTGGATCACTTTCCTGACAGAATGAAGTAAGAGAGAAAGATGTCACTTATAGTTTGTGTTGTGTAAGCATTGTTCATAGGTTTTCTTTACTTTTATCAAGATTATTAGGTGGTGCTTGATATGGCAGAGAGAGAGAGAGAGAACATGTAAAGTGCCTTTCTTTTTATAGAAACAAATAATTTAATTTTTCATTGTTTACTAGTATGTTTGTATTGTAATGTGCTGCTGGTTTGCATATGTAGATACACAATTTCAATAATTACATTTTTTGTTACGTAAACTAAGAATTTAAACGTCTATTTTCTGTAGAAACTGGAAGTGCATCACAAGGAAAAGAAAATTAAGAGTTCTATAATTACCAAAAATGAAATTTGTTTTTGCAGGAGTAAACAATAGTGTACAACAAATAATATCTTACTAAGTCTCTTTTTGTGAAATTAATTTTTAAATATTTATTTATTAGTCTTTTATATGAAAGCTATTACATGAAAATTTTACACTATATAAATCTATGTCTTATGAAAATTTATGTTTTAACAATTTTATTTGCATACTGAATTTGTTTTATGACGTATCTTGCAAAATATCTTGTTTTATTGATCTGAATAATTGATAATAAAATGTATTTTCAGGAATTTTAATCTCAAATGTCCTGACGTAAAAACTTTAATAAAAAATGTAAAAGAAGGAAGATATTTTATTTATTAAAAAAAAAATGAAGGTTTTACGTATGTTTGTTGTGTATGTTTGTGTGGTGTACATATATATATGACTGATCCAAACTTCCAAAGGGGACTATTTGACTATCTGGTTCGACCGGTTTTACGGACGTGCGGTGAACCATGTCCATTGTTCCGGTTACGCTTCTCTTCTTTTGGTTGCTCTCTGATAGTCCTTACAATTTCTAATTCTCTAAGTACATCGTCCATGGGAGGTCGGTTCTTCGGGTCAGCCTCGAGACACCGTAGAATTAATGCAGCGGTTTTGCTCACCGCCAAAAGTGGATACTTGTTCTCGAGCCGTGGGTCCATCAACTTCTGAATCTTCTTTTTCTGGGTCAGAACCGGTTTAGCCCATTCCACGAGATTCTGTTGCGCAGATGGTCGGTTTGGGTCTAGTGCTCTTAGACCGGTTAATAGCTCTAAGAGGACCACTCCAAATCCGTAAACATCACTCAGCACGTATAGATGACCTATAACATCAAAGAAAACATGTTTATGTAATCATTTAATTTCAAAAAATTAATTAAAACACGTTTTTTGCCAAACCAAATAAAACAACAAAAAAAGAAGTTGAAACACGTTTTTACAGACAACATTGGACGTTTTTAGTTACCTGTAGCCACATACTCGGGAGCTGCATAACCTTGTGTGCCCATGACACGAGTGGTCACGTGGGAGTATCCATTAATTGGACCATGTTTGGCTAGACCAAAATCAGAAAGCTTGGCGTTGAAGTTCTGTAAAAGACGGAAAAGAATTGTTAACTCAAAATAAGGTGCCGCATGCTGTAAACGTGCGAGCTAGAGACGACAAAGAAACGAGACCGTACGGAATCAAGAAGAATGTTGGAAGCCTTGAAGTCTCTGTAAATAACACTCTTCTCGGAGTTATGCAAAAATGTAAGTCCTTGAGCTGCTTCAATGGCTATTTTCAAACGTGTATCCCATGTCAACCCATCTCCTTCTGCATTAACATTACATGCACATCTTATATAAATAGATGAATAAATTTGTCAAAAAGAAAAGAAGACAAAGATGTATATAAGAATGTGATTAATGTATGAGTGAAATAGTACTTGAGAAGAGGTGGTTTTCAAGGCTTCCTTTAGGCAAAAACTCATAGACCAAGAGGAACTGATTCTCTTCCCAGCAATATCCCAAGAGCTTGACTAGATTTGGATGATGAAACTTCCCTAAGAATCTCACTTCACACTGCAATTTTTACCATATATCCACACATATGTTAACAATTATATCCAATATGATTACATGTTAAATTAAACCCATTGATATAAGAAGAACGTGATAAAATTTGATGCTATGTTCAATATTTTCTACATAGATAGAAAATAACTATAATATTAGTGTGTAATTATCGACTGAGAGACACAAACTCTAATGTTAGGAAATTTGTGTTCCTCGTCGAGAACCAAGTCAATAGTATTACTTTTATCTTTTGTTCCTAAATCCTAAACAAAATTACTTATTTTCATATTTTCACAAGTTGCATATTATATTCCACGTATAATATATATGATCGTGAATGTTTCTTACTTAATTTTTTTTATTTGATACACTTCACGGAATTTCTAGCTGGATACACTTCACATAAAAGAAGAAAATAATTTACGTGAGAATGAATGCCTTGACTTCTTCTTCATCTTTTTGGCTTCTTCTTTCAAAAGTGATACTATAAATGAGATGGGTGCAATAAATTCAATTATAAATGATTGAAATGAAATTTATATTCAAATACAGCTATTTAGGTTTAAAAATATTATGTGTGCGTTTCAGAATACATCAACATTATGATAAATGATTTCTAAAACGCCACTAAAATATTTTATACCGTGTACGTTTTGTGCTTTTTAGTTATTGACAATCATACCCTAAATTGACGTTTTGTAAAATAAAACCACAAAATAATTGCCAAACTAATAACATTGATCATTTGTTTGACTAATCAGTATTACTAAAATATGCAGTACGTTTTAAAAAGTCGTTATATTGATCAACAAAACGACAAGTAGCATGTTAAACTTGTTCCAAAGAATGTTTGAAGAATATAAACTCGTGCTTACACCAGTCTAGCATTTAGTAGTAATTTTTGTTAATAATGTCACGAATACATCGCAATTTGAATGTATTTCCCTTATCTGCTCCTATAATTATGCACCAATGATATTTGCTTCCAATATGTACTTGCCTAAATTAGAAGTTTTTCTAATGATTCCGATGCAAATTTGAATTAAAATAAAAGAAAAAGGAGGAAAATTAGGAGTTACTTGCCTGCCACTCATGTAACCCTTGAGCACTATCAGGGTTAGATTTCTTAACGGCGATTGGTATTCCCACGCCGGCCCTCGACGGAGATAAGGTCTCCTCATCAACCCATCCTTTGAACACCTGTCCGAACCCGCCTTCTCCGATCATCGACTCCGGCCGGAAATTCTTTGTCGCCGTCATAAGATCCGTTAATGTGAACATCTTTAGATTTGGCGTCACTATCTTCCCGCTCGGCGGCACTGCTTTTTTTCCCACTCCTTGTTTCTCCACCGGATTTGACGGCGGAGTCTCGACGGATCTTGGCTTCTTCTCATGCTGTTTTTCACGAGATGGGTCATCGACGGATCTTGGCTTCTCCTGCTGTTTTTTACGAGTCGTGTTATCGATGGTTCTTGTTTCTGCCACCGGAAACTTTGGATTCGAGCCCCTAGCCGGCGGCATTACCACCACCGGCGGCGGAGCCTTTTGATTTACTGGATTTTTACCATGTTTCACCGCTGTAAGATCAACAGATGATCTTGTTAGATTGAAAACCTCGGTACATGAGTTCGATTTAAAAGAGAAAAACAAAAACATTTTTAAAAAACATGTATGAACCTGGGAGGGGCTTGGTGGAGACAGAGATCTCTTCGTGTCCAACACTGGAAGATCCGTTAGGACAGAAGTTACCCATCAAGACACAAACACAAGCTTTGACTTTGTTCTGTTTTTTTTTTTGTTATCTTCGCTTCGAACTTTACGATCACTTAAGATTTGAGAGAATTTTTCTCTGGGGATTTTAACTGAGAGATGGAGGAAAGAGCCGAGAAACAGAGATGAAACACCAAGCAAACACTCTCTTTGTGGGAATATATTTATATATAATTTTTATTTGATAAAAGGTCGTGTGTATTTGATTTCGTCGTGGTTGTATAGCCACCCTTTCGATTTAATTGGCTGATTGTTGTAATTTTTGAATACCAAAATTATCGACGTCTATGAGTCATGATTCATTCTTGTTGGTTGCACAAGAATAAAAATAGGGAAAATATATATATATACATGTACTGTTTTCACATTTCATACTATGTCCATTGTCCAAAGGATATACAGGTCAATACTCGGAAACTTTCAGTTATTAGCCAAAAAAACAATAGTAGAAATAATAATATGTGTGTTTCAAAAAAAAAATAATAATAATAATAATATGTCTCTTTCAAGTTCAATATTAGTTTTTATGGACCTTCATTTTCAGTCTCTTTTTGTTTGAATGATCGGGTCCTATGTGAATATGAATTATAAAATTTATCTATCCTATAATTAATTGGATTATCGGGCCAAAGAAACACAAACAATTTTAAAAACAAACATACGGCAGGTTGTTTAGGAATATAAACACGTAGCTACACTTTTTATTACAAATATAAAATCATAGTTATTTACTTAATATTAGCTGGAACTATACAGTTATTAACCGAATCATTCTATTGTTATTATTAGCAATTTAGCATACCAAATTACCATTCACACGGACTATGCCGATCATATCTCGTTGACGTAACAACTAGAGTAAACACCCACACGGATTCAGATAATTGAGTGGTCACTTTTAGCAAAAAAAGATAATTGAGTGGTCACAGAAGCAAACGAATTTGAGGAATTGCCAAACAATGTTTTTTAGTATATCGCAAATGTAAAGATATTTATTGACAATTTGTCATATAGTAGGAATAGGTCAAACAAAAAGAACAGTATCTAGCAATGGCGGGTCCGAATATACTGTATATACCAGTATATAGAAATGTTCTAACAGTCAAATCAAGAATATATGAAAACGAGGTTAGAAACCGGGTTTCGATTTGCTTTTATTTCATTTTTCGTTCTAACGAGTTCACGTAAAAAACGTGGGCAGATGTACTATATATCTATATAGATTGGGGAATAACGTGTAGATCGAATTAGTCAGTGTGGTCAAAGTTGACATAAAATATTAGCGGATTAATTATCACCTACTTGCATTTATCAAATTTATTTTTTTCTTTGCGAGAAAGAAGCTCAAATAATTAAAAGGATTGACTATATTATTTGAATGATTGTATCATGTATGTCACATTCTCGATTTAATTTGATATCGATATGTCAAATGGAGACATATATTGCAGATCTCGGAGATAAGAGCAATATATAAATAAACAAATATACAGTATGATCAAACTTCATAAACCACATCTTTACGCATAAATTTACATACATTTTGTAGGTTTATCCAACTGAATTGTACCTTTCTCAAGGATGACACATATAAATCGAAAAATAGTCTAAATTTTTTTTTGTTTTAAAACATAATAGTATAAATTAAACATTACAGAAATATAATATAATACTATCTAATTTGATATTACGTATTTAAATTTTGACACTGAAAAGGAGATGATGATAAACTACCCACCAAAAATATCATAAGGAAGTTGTAGAACATTTACCTATACGTAACTTTTTTTGTTGAACGTAAAAGTTCTTTCTTAAACAAAAAGTTACGTTTTTCATCATACCAGGTCCCATTATTAAAACTGAACTAAATAAAAACCCCAGGAAAAAAAAACAAGAAATCAAAAACAAATATTTTTCGAGGTCTTATTAAGTGTCTATCAGAGCCTTTCAGATTTGTTGACACAAACTTAGAAACTCTGTTTTCTTTCTCCTCTTGACCGGTCAGAGTCCGTAGACTTGCGAGCCATTCTTTTCTCTTCGTAAGATTTGCTCTGGGCAGCTATATACTCAAAAGCCAACACGACATCACCTATTTGCGGACGTCGGTTCGCTTCCTCGTTCAGACACATCTCGGTGATAGATATCGCGCAACTAAGACACCTCTTAGGGTACTTTCCACGCAGCAACGGGTCCACAAGTTGTCCCAATTTCGTAGAGTCCTTGAGATACGGCCGAGCCTGCACATACACCAAGAGCAAATTAAGTTAAAACTGAGTTTCGGTTTAATCCGGTTTACTTTCTAATAATTGTTCTTTTACTTACCCATGCAACAAGGTACTGCTCTCCATGTGGTTTATTCAAATCAATAACTTTCCTACCAGTAATAAGCTCGAGTAACACAACACCAAAGCAGTATATATCTGATTTGATGGTTAGCTTGCCGCTCATGGCGTATTCTGGAGCACAGTATCCGTACGTACCCATGATCCTAGTCGACACATGTGTTCTGTTACCGACAGGACCGTCTTTAGCAAGTCCAAAGTCAGATAGCTTGGGACTAAAGTCTCTGTCTAACAAAATGTTTGCGGACTTCAAATCACGGTATATCACTGATGGGCTTATTTTACAATGAAGATACTCCATCCCACGAGCTGCACCAAGAGCTATTTTCATTCGAGTGTTCCAGCTTAAAGGACTCTGATCAGGCTCAAGATCTAAGATTCAACAACAACAATAACAAGTCAGGTAGATTAGTAAAAGAATATTATGAACAATATTCCCCCCAAGTTTCACAAATATCATTTAAAATTTTATTTGCAGAGAGTTTGTTTTAAGATTTTAATGCGAAATTTAAATAAAAATTCACTTTTATAGCTGTTTTAATGTATTACTAGATTTTCACCCGCACAACCGTGCGGGTATATATTTTCACATTTATATATATAAATATTTGTTTTACATAATTATTATATATTTTTAATATTACTCACATATTTAAATGTTTGTATAATTATGCCAAATATAATAATTTTATAGTTTTTATACTGTAAATTAAAATCATCATAAATATATATATGTTGCTTATTATATATTTGTCTTATTGAATTTGCGTTTGATTACTAAACTAAAATTTTTAATGCATGAAACAACATATATGAAAACAATTTTGTATTTAATTTATTATAATCATGATCCGTAATTCATCGCTAGATTTTTTTAGTAATTTTTTAATGTTTATTAATTTTATATAATAAATTACTGTATATTAAAAAGTTTAAGATAAGTTAAATTTTTATACATGTATTATATAGTTTACTAATATTAACCCGTTCTACTAATATATTATATTTTTAGCATAAATATTATATATTTATGAAAGTAAAATATGCTAACTTATCAATTTAAATAATTTTATCATATTTTCTTCAATATAACATTTTTATTTTAAAATGATAGATATTGTTATAAAATTGATAAAATAGGATATAATTTTATTCTTTTAGTAACATTTCATTACTAATTACAAAATTAGTTGAAAATATTTATATTCAATTTATGACAATTAAGATCGTATTATAATCTTTTTCAAGAGATTTGTTAGAATTTTAATTATTTTTTTAAAAAATTAAAAGATATAAATGATATTATGATTAAAGTAGTTAAAAATATTATGTATATTAGCATTAGTGATATACATTTAATATAAAATTTAAATGATGGTCCAAATAAAAATATCACTCATCAAAAAATCATGATTTTTATTTTATTAGAAAACAAATTTGAAAAAATTAAAATAAAAATAAATATTTATTTCTAACAAAATCTATAAAAATATTAGTAAATTTATTTGTGAAATTAATTAATTTCATTTTATTTAAATTTTCGTTTATAAACGAAAACTATATTCAATTTTAATTTCTAATTATATTTTATGATAATTTAAATTAAAACTAACTAATTTTTGAAAGTAAATTTAAAAAGATTCTAAGAAGATTTTGAAAAGATTTTGTTAGAACATTTTAAATATATTCATTTGTATTTCAAATAAAATAATAAAGATACTAAAATATATAATAATGAACTTATGTAAAATATGATATTTTTTAGGAATGGTCCAAACTAAAAAAATCATACATGAAAAGAAATCATGACTTCTATTTTAATATATAAGATTTAGAAAAAAAATATTAACTGTGTGAATAGAAAATGAGATTGAATTTTTAAATGTTTTTAATATGTATAAACACTTTCAAATGACACTTTATATGAAACATAAGTAGATTTTTGTGAGATTTGTAAAACACTTTAGGCAAAAAAAAAAGAAGAAAAGGAGATCTGTAAAACACAATGACTTACCATAAAGATGATCTTCTAAGCTACCCATTGGCATGTATTCATAAACAAGAAGTCTCTGGGCACCAGAAGTACAGTAACCGATTAAAGTTACTAGGTTTGGATGATGGAAGACGCTAAGCATGCGAACCTCGACTTTGAATTCTTGATTTCCTTGATTCCCATCTGGGTTTAACTGCTTGATCGCCACAACCTATACGTACGTTTTGATTCAATATCAAGATTCTTACAAGGCCGCTTCAGATGTTTTAAAATACAGGAAGAGAGGTTGATAACTTACTTGTCCTGAATATAAGCGTCCCTTGTAGACACTACCGAACCCTCCTCTTCCGATCATGTTCACCTCCCGGAAATTCTTAGTTGCGGCGGCTAACTCCTTGAACGTGAAACTCCTTGCGCCACCCCCTGGTTTAGGGCTATTCACTTTCCCATTAACTGACCAAAACATTTGTGTGTTTTTATTATTTCATCATTATAATATTCAAAAATATTGTCTGAAGAAATTAAAAATCATTTAAAAAATAGATTTCTAACCTAAAATGCCAGATTTCGACCCTGCTCCTCCTCCTGTTGCATCGCTTCTTGTATCAACTACAAAACATATATGAGAATCGCATGTTGGAGATTTTATTTTCTAATATGTAAATCAAATAGAGAAAGAGAGATGGAGATTTATAAAAACAAACCTGAGGAACCACTGGTTAGGTAAGATGTGGTATCAATGTTGATTCTCATATCCTTGGTTCGTGTGTCGAGACAAGAGAAACACCTCATTTTTCTTTTAGTGATGAACTTTTCGAAAAACAATAAGCGGAAAGAAATGGATTCAGAAGAGCTGGTTTGAGATGATGTTCAAACAATATCACCAAACCTAGCTCCTTGGAACCCTTACACAGGAAAAGAATAATAAAACTAGGATTCTTGCAATAGAATAAATGGATTTTTTTTCTCCAAGATTATTAATAGGAACGATAGAGAGAAACTTTTTTTTTTCTCTCTTTAATTCCAGGAAAATGGGAAAATTATGAACCCATCAAACACAGAGGAGACAATTTGATTGAATTGATTTGTCCTTAAGAAGGAAAAGAGAATCTCAAATGGAAGATAATAGAAGTAAATTTATACAAGTATCATAAAAATGATATATTTGTATACTTACTAGAGGAAGGGAGAGATTCGATACACTCTTCTAAATGGCAAAAAAAATCTTTAGAGAAAGAGGTAACGAGAGAGCAACCAAGGAAGTTTGATGGCCACGGAAGAGGAAATAAAGGAACGGTGAGACCTAATTTGGGAACTGCCCGTCCTTTTTATTTCTTCCTTCTGTTGAATTCTTTTTATTTTTTCAACGTTATAATTTGTTTTATTTCCGTTGGAGCTAAATTAAACGGTTTAATTGCAACGTATAAAGATGCAGGCTGACAACTTAAAGAGACCGTTTTCTAGAATCTTACTAATGTTTTCTTGTTAAATTTATACGCTGATAACTTAAGAGATGATTTTCTAGAATTTCAAGTGTTTTCTTGTTAAATTACGCGGTTTGTTCTAGAATTTTTTTTTCTCTTTTAAGTTTTAATCCAATAAAAATATACTTTCTAACTTAAACTGATTTATGGAATCTGAACTTTATTTACACATCTGTGTATATCATTAATTGATTTCTAATTAAATTATTGGATTTGAAAATCAATTAAGGCACATTTGAAAGTCAATCAAGTAGATGGTAAAATCAACCAGAATTGATTTATATAATCTTCTTTTTAATGATAGAATCATAGAGACATAAATGGAAATATGATTTAAGTAAAAAAATTCAAAGAATATATTTTTTTTCATCTGCTGCTCATTAAAAAAAGAAAGAAGCTTAACCCATAAAAAGTTTTAAGGCAAGTTAATGACAACAGTTTTCAGCAGACATTCTTCACTATCTTATGATGTAAAAGAAAATACAAAGAAGAGCAGTCGAAAAAGCAAATGAAAGTTAGCTAAACAACCCAAGTCAATGAAAGTCAAACAAACGTTGCAGTATAAGCATATATGTTGGCAAAAAAATCACATGGCTTATCTCTCATTACACTAACAGTTGCAAAAATAAGAACAAGAGACAAGCGAAGCATAGGCACATTATACAGACTTTCATATTACAATCGTCTCTCATAAGCTGAAATCAAAACTCAAATGCACATTCATTATTCTGAATTGATCAACTTAAGAAAAATATTTGTATAAATAACATGCATACACCTTGTTGAGTACTCCCTTAAATTGGTTTTCCTCTTACCCTACACAAATCTGGAAGTTGCAACAATCTGTACAGAGACTTCTTCCCTATATATTTTTCATCCACAATCACAACACTCCTCCCTCTTCCTACAGGAAAAGCTTTCAAGACTAGTAAGTTAGAGCTGTAGCGCCAAATCCGGATGCTGCTGGGATGAACCTGCCTGAAGGTTAGAGACCGGTGAGTTTGGTGAGACGAGCTTAGCGTTGAGATCAGGGTGAAACCGGTTTAGTTCCGGTTTTGTGTTAGGCGACAAGCCTTGTCGCGAGAAAGCAGCAGTTTCCAGCATCTGGTTTACTCCTCTGCAGCCACGGAGTAGACCGTTGCTCTCAGGATTGATCAGCGGTTCTGACTTAACAGTTTTTTGATTCAACAAGCGAGCAGCTGATGCACTCTCTTTGCTTTCTTTGGAAGAATGTATGCTTTCAGATGCCAAGTCATTCGAACACTTTGGCTGCTGAGGAGCTTCTGGCTTCTCTCCAACCCAACCGGGACCAAACTCGGTTCCACTTGGTAACACTGTCTCAATCCTCTTGCTGGCAAGTCTCCAAGCAACAGGACCAAGATTTGCAGCATATCTTGCTAGACTCCTAGCGTAGCCATATTCAGTATTCAACCCAACCTGGTTATAAAACAAGGAAAGGGTCAGATTCTGTTTGTTAAAAACAAAAGGAGATATTATATAAGTTGCTAACACGTACTGGAGTTAACTGTTTCAAACCATCCTCAAGACTTGTACAAACCGAAGCTTCTTGCGAAGAAGGAGAGATGTCCAGGAAGTAAGAATCTCGCCTGTTCTCGTCCACATTCTTCATCCCGTATTTGTTGACGGCCTTCACAACCGAAGCTACACAGAAAATGAAAAAAAGAAAACTGGTTTTAATGTCAATAAAACTAGAAAGTTAAATTAAGAAAAAAGTAGATATTTACGTGGGAACTCCTTCTCCCAATCAATCAACAAGCCACTTTGGTTCTCGCTGTAATGGTTGGTTCTAACGGAAGGAGGTGTTCTTCTTAGATTGTAAGCGCCGGATAATCTAGAGCCGTCTCCACCAGGAGTGTGCGCTGCTGCTGCATCAGCTGAACTCTCAGAAATAGTCCGGTCAGTCAAAAATGGCTCAGAATGTTTCTTAAGGCCTGAGCCTGGAGGACGGCCTCTTTTGACAACTTTAGGCTGTTGTTGTGACTGTGAAACTGGTTCTACTTCTCCATCACTTTCTTGTCTTAAATCTGCAAAGTCCTTTTTGGCTAGCTCAAGCATTGCTCGTGCCTGTTATAGTCAGAGAAACACCATCAGAAAAGTGGAGATAACCAAAAGGGAAAAAGCGTAGCGAACTTGTTATATAAAAAGCAAAGAACAAAACCTGTCGATGATATATAGTATCTGACGAATTGTATTCCATAGCGTTTGTGCATATTAAAAACACGTCTTCCTGCATGAGATGAGAGGGTCAGAAACGATATACGCATCTTCTCATAGTAGCAATCTTTTCATATTACAAGTAAAATTAAGTACAGATCATAAGTTTTATTATCCCATTTACGAATATAACAACTTCCACAAATGCTTCTCGGAAAAATAATATGTTGTAGCTAACAGAGAAACTAGTGCATTGAGACTTAGGTATATGAGAGAAGAATCAAACACTCTATTCCAGCAAAACTAAATAGCAGAGTGAATGTGACAGTTCAGTGAGAAGTATCGAGGGTGGTGATATAGGTTCAAAGGACAAGACTTGCCTCAAATTGTTCTAAGGTAGAGTAAGCGCCGGCTTCTAATTTCTCCCGCAATGTGGTAAAATCCATAGGATTCTTGATAATCTCATGATAATCAGGAAGCTGTAAAACAAACTCTCACAGATAAAGATAACGCAATACCAGTGAATTAACATGCACAAGCTTAACATAAAAATTAGAAAACTCCACCTCCTCTGGATCAACAGGGTCAGAGTACACTCCATAAGTATCCTTCCTTCAAGTATTGCAAAACAACATTTTATTCAGAAACCAAATGAGAAGAGCATGGAGAAGGGAGAGCAAAAGAAAGGGACATACTTTTGAACTCTATCGAGGATGAACAAGAGCAACTTTTTGTCTGGCAATGGTGTAACGGGCCCAGACTCCACAAGAGACACCCCTGTCCACAAGTAAAATGTGCCGCACATTAATTTAAATTACTCACCAGAAATTTTTCACTTTTATTCATACACAAATTCCAAGTTTTATATACTTTGAAGAATCTCTGTCGCTTTCGAACCCTTTTGTCCCTGCAAGACAAAAAACCAACAGACACTTCATTAACCTCAAGTTGAAAATCCTATAAATAATAACAGTTATACAGGTGTCATATAACCTGTAATAACTAACATTCATGTCCATGGAAGAATCAAAAGAAGAAAAGACAGTCAAAGTCTTTGAAGTACAAAACTTTAAAACTAAAAACAAAAAGTAAAAAGACAAATTGAAGAACTTGTCTGAAGACATGATTGACTCTTAGTGCAGAACCTTCTTTTAATTCAGATAACTATGGAATTAATAACCAAGAATCAAAGAATATAATATTCAAAAGAAAGATTAAAAACCTAAAAACAAGGCAAGACAAAAAGGAAAAAATAAAATAAAAATAAAGAGAGAAAATTATGAATTTTCCATTTTTCCACCAACAAAAAAAAGAGAGAAGAGAAAAAAAAACCGAAATAGTCAAAACTCCATCACTCAACTCAGAAGAGGAAACTTCAGTTAACGCGCCAAATCTCAACGATTTTAAATACCTAAATTAACAGTTTTTATTTTTTATTTCAATTTCAAAATCAAAAACTCCAATTTTCTTTATATATAAATATTCACAAAGAGCTCTGTAACTACCGTAACATCAGATCCGGCGCCGCCGATTTTCCGGCGGTTGATGGAAGAAGCATCGCCGTCCAATTCAGATTCACGACGGTCGTCGTGCGAGTTCAACCCGTGCAAAAGCCGTTGCTTCTTATCTCTCCGCTCGTCATCGTCTTCTTCTTCTTCCTCTTCGCTGGGATTAACAATCCGGCGACTGGATCGGGTTGCGGCGGAATTAGGGTTTCCGAAACCGGATCTAACCTCTTCCTTGGACTCATCTAGCTTGCTCTGAAGCAGTTGTTGCTGCTTCAGAGCTCGCTTCTGGACTTCAATTAGAGATGGTCTCCCTTTCTTCTTCCTCTTCTTCGTCAATGTATCAGCTACCTCCCCCATCTTCTCTCTCTCTCTCTCTCTACTCTCTCTCTCTTTCCCCTTTCTTCCTCTGAACAGTCGTTTCGGCTTATTTTGTTTTAAACGCATAAATGGAAATACTCCGCACGTGTGAGCTTGTACGTGTGTAAGTAACTCGTGCTAGGCCCTCTGAGGTGACTACACACGTGGTTTGCTATGAATGGGCAGTCTTCGGATAACGTTTCGAAATCTGGAATTTTATTGGGCCGTAGTTGGTAAAGCTGTAACGTATCAAATTAATTGGTTTACGATCGTATATAGTTTTATTATTGGGCCTGTATGGGCCTTAGTTGATAAAGCTGTTTTACGTTTTCTTCTCCAGATTTTTTTAGCCGTCGATTTGAGTGTACACGTGGCTGTGTGGCTGTCGTGACATTTCTAATTTTAGTCAACCCTTTTCGCAACGTTTTTTCTTAGTCGGTGGTTTTTTTTTTCTTCATCCTTCTAGTTGTTGCTTCATTGAGTGAGACTCTTCTCTTCTTCGTCTACAGTTTCCATTTTCTTTCGTCGCGTTTACATCTCCGTCGAATTCAACCTTCAAAAGAGAGTACAAAGCACGTCCTTGCTCGTACATAGTAGAGACGAAGAAGTGAATCAATCTCACAAGTTTTCGATTCAAGGATCGTGATCGAATTCTCAAGCTAGAAGGTTTTTTATTATTCTTCGTTTGGATCGGTTTCTTCTGGGGATATCGCGTTTAGGAACTGGTACGCGCGCTTTCTTCCTTTTTTTTTTGTCATGTGTCACTTACTAATAAAGGAACTATCCTGAAGTAATTAGTTTGTCCTTTTATCCTTGATGCTAAATTAGGTAAAACATGCCATATTAGGGTTGTAGAAAATGATGATTATGGTATTATTACAATTGGTAGTTGTTTCCAACTTTAGATGTTAGACTTTAACAAGTCTTCTCATACTCCCTCTTTTGAGATGATAGTTTGTAACAATTAATCTTGAAATATTGAGTTTGTATCCACGAAAACCAATTTTGGATCCATTGTAGTTCCAACTTAAAATCATTTTGCAGTAATTTGATTCAGTTATATATATTTCTAAGATCATTTCAAACTTCCCATGTGTTATTTTGAAAGCCTTAGGCGATTTAGTATAGATTTCAAAAAAAAAAAATTCTTTTACAAATTTGGAAGTCTTTGTTTTTTTTATAAATTTGGGAGACTATGTCTATATAATGTTCTTCAAAAACATTTGGGAATCATAGACGAATATTTCATCTGGCTTTCTCCAGAACCGGTCCTAGTAGTACCGTAGATTTGGATAATGAATTTTTGTTCCTTGAACTGAAGAAAAATGCAGAGCATAGCTCTCAGTTTGGTAATAAAACAATGCACTTCATTCAAAAAAATAAATAAAATAAAACAGTGCACTTCTTTTTTTTAGTATCCGATTACTTTGATTCTACTGATTATTATATGAACTCGTGCTTGCAGTGAGTGATCTTACCATATGGCTGCAAGTTGTGATGGAAGTCAGTCAGACCAAAGCTCTACGTTCGAGCCAGGGATCGACAACATATACGAAGCATTCATCTGTCCGTTAACAAAGAAAGTCATGCAAGATCCAGTCACTCTGGAGAACGGTCAGACCTTTGAGCGTGAAGCCATCGAGAATTGGTTCAAAGAATGTACAGAAAACGGTAAACCTGTGTTATGTCCCATAACTTCTAAGCAGCTTAGCATCACTGATCTAAGCCCAAGCATAGCTTTACGCGACACTATCGAAGAGTGGAGAGCTAGGAATGACTGTATGAAGCTTGACATTGCTCGTCAGTCACTATATCTAGGTAACGCGGAGGCGAATATTTTGCTGGCGTTGAAGAATGTTAGAGACATCTGCAGGAACATACGTTTGATTAAACGCCGTGTCCGCAACCCTCAGCTTGTAAGGTTGGTTACGGACATGCTGAAAAGTACTAGTCATGAAGTGAGGTATAAGGCTTTGCAGACGCTGCGAGTTGTCGTCGAGGGAGATGACGAGAGTAAGGCGATTGTGGCTGAGGGAGACACTGTGCGTACTATAGTTAAGTTTTTGGCGAAAGAGCCGGCAAGGGGAAGGGAAGCAGCTGTTTCTTTGTTGTTTGAGTTGTCTAAATCAGAGCTCTTGTGCGAGAAGATTGGATCGGTTCATGGAGCTATCCTCTTGTTGGTTGGTCTTACGAGCAGCAAGTCGGAGAATGTTTCGACTGTTGAGAAAGCTGATTTGACTTTGACGAACTTGGAGAGATCAGAGGAAAATGTTAGACAGATGGCTAGCAATGGTAGACTCCAGCCTCTTCTAGCTAAACTTCGTGGAGGTGATTTCTCCATACCACTACCTTCTTTACTGTTAAACATATATACTATTTAATAGGCTTAGGCGTTCAGGTGCCGTAGGTTCGGTTAGATTCGGATTTTCAAATTTCCCTTTGAGTTTTACTAATTATCGGGTTGGGTTCGGTTCTTTCTTGGATTATAACCAATATTTTAAATCACCCAAAAATATTTGTTTAAAACTAATAAATTAACAAAAAAAAAATATTTAAGTTATATGTTATCCACAAATTTAATTAAAAAAATAGTTAAATTATTTAAACTATTCATATTGGATTTTGGATTTCTCGGTTTGGATTAAGGTAGGGACTTTGGTTTCGGGTAAAAACGCCTAGGCCTACTGTATAAGAGCAGGTTGTATATCTGAATCATATATGAAACATGATATGCAGGTTCACCTGAGACAAAAGCCTCCATGGCTTCTTATCTTGGAGAGCTTGCTTTAAACAACGATGTGAAAGTTAATGTGGCGCAGACCGTTGGTTCTTGTCTTATCGATCTCATGAGAAGCCGTGACATGCGTGGAGCTGCATTGGGAGCTCTCAACAAGATCTCATCTTTTGAAGGGAGTGCTAAAGTCTTGATCGGCACAGGACTTCTCCCGCCGCTTATCAAAGACCTGTTCTACGTTGGGCCGAACCAGCTTCCCATTCGACTCAAAGAAGTCTCAGCTACTATTCTTGCCAATATAGTGAACATTGGCTATGAGTTTGACAAAGTCTGTGTTGGAGCTCATCACCAAACTCTTGTTTCGGAGGACGTAGTTGAGAACCTACTCCTGTTAATTAGCAACACTGGTCCGGAGATCCAGGGGAAGCTCTTGGAGGTTCTTGTTGGACTAACTAGCTGCCCTAACTCGGTTATAAACGTTGTCTCCGCCATCAGGAACTCAGGTGCCATCATTAGCTTGGTTCAGTTCGTTGAGGTTCATGATAATGATGATTTGCGTTTGGCTGCTATCAAGCTGCTTCATAACATTTCACCGCACATGAGCGAAGAGCTAGCCAGTGTGTTGCGCGGCACTGTTGGACAGCTTGGGAACCTTGTTGGGATCATATCCGAAAGTACAACAACGATCACTGAGGATCAAGCTGTTGCTGCTGCGCTCTTAGCTGAACTGCCTGAGAGAGATTGGGGTCTGACGCAGAGATTGCTAGGAGACGGTGCTTTTGAGAAAATCATCTCCAAGATTATTCTTATTCGCCAAGGTGAGATCAGAGGGAAACGGTTTGAGAGAACGTTTCTCGAAGGACTTGTTAAGATACTTGCTCGGATCACCTTTGCACTCACCAAGGAGACACAGGCCGTTTCGTTCTGCCGTGAAAACAATCTCGCTTCTCTGTTCCTCGATCTCCTCCAGTCATACAGTCAAGATAACATCCAGATGGCTTCTGCGATAGCTTTGGAGAATCTTTCACTTGAAACCAAGAATCTGATAGTGTTACCGGAACTGCCTCCTCCAAGCTACTGTGTCTCCATCTTTTCATGTCTGAGCAAACCGCCTGTTGTTCTAGGGATGTGTAAGATCCATCAAGGGATATGTTCGCTGAGAGACAGCTTTTGTCTTGTTGAAGGACAAGCGGTGGATAAACTGGTTGATCTTTTGGACCATGAGAACGACAAGGTGGTTGGGCCAGCACTTGCAGCTCTCTCGACGTTGCTAGAAGACGGTTTGGAAGTAGAAAACGCGGTGAAGTTGATCGTTGAAGCAGACGGGTTGACGCCTATATTGAACGTTTTGTTGGAGAACAGGACAGAGAATTTGAGGATTCGAGCTGTGTGGATGGTTGAGAGGATCTTACGTATTGAAGATATAGCTAGAGAGCTTGGAGAAGAACAGAACGTTACTGCAGCACTTGTTGATGCATTTCAAAACGCTGATTTTAAAACGAAACAGGTCGCTGAGAACGCGTTGAGACACATCGATAAGATCCCAAACTTCTCTGGTATATTTGCACCAACATTGGCTAATAAGTGAGTCTTATATGCATATCCTTGTAAATGATTTTTTTGTAAGAGAAATTGATTGAGATTGAAAGTTCCATGTTTTTGAAAGTAAGTCTGGTTTTAAACTTAAAAGGGATCTGCTACATTTTAAGTTTTCTAGATCTCATCAATGAACTCTAGAAGATCATCTACTTCTTGCCTCAAGGCTATGATCTTTTGTTGCTGAGAAGCGATTCGGTTTTCGATATCACGCCCTGAGGATTTCTTCTCGTACCCTTCAACAACAGTGGTGTGTTTGGCCATCAACTTCTCTTGAAGTTCTCTCTCTTTCGCAACTAGCTCTTCAACCTGTTACAGAAGAGACAGTTAAACAGAGGCGAGGAGACAAAGGGATGAGTAACAGGTGGAGAGAAGATTTGAAACCTTTGGAGATATTTGTGAGGCTGATGGGAAAGATTGTAAGGAAGCCAGAAGAGGTCTCAGTTCTTTCGACAGATCTTTCAACAAACTGTCAGTGGATTTGCGAGCTGCTTTGCAGGTTTGAATGTCACCGGTTCTTGATAGATCACGCAGCGATGCTTCAAGCTTATCATGTGCAGCTAAGCATTTTTGGATGATGTTTTGAACTTCCTGTAGTGTTGCTAGGACCTGATAAACAAAAGAGACTGCCATTTTTAATATCTACCACATAAGGTATTAGACTATTAGTAGATTACATGTATTTGTGCTTGAAACAAGATTCCAATGTACCTCATCCCATTGGAGTTTAGCCAAATATGCAGCAGAGGACTTGGAGATGGAGAAGTCAGCCCGCGTGTATATGATGCAAGTGATGAACAGAACAAAAAATCCAGTGATTAACATCAATGGCTCACTCAGTAGATTGATGTTGCTGAACTTATAGTAGACCTGTACAAAAAAACACATCTCTTGACCCATTAAACTACGAATATTGTGGATATAGAATGATAGTAGTCAGATGTATTATATATACCTGGATTTTCTGGTTGTGATCTGGGACAACGTTGTTCTTTTCTAGCACAACAACTGGTCTACCAGCTATATCTAAGTGTGAATATTTGATCTGAAAAATGAACAGAACAAGTTTGCAGACATGAAGAGGTCAAATGTCAGAATCAAAGCACACAGAGACAGAGGATAGATATTGATAGAGCCAAGACTGTGTTACCTCGTGAGACTGCTTGACAGCGAATGGAGTGGTAACTGATATATCTTTTGAACCCTCAGGTAAGACCACCTACAATGGAGGAATAAGGACACAAAAAAAACACTCAGTGACATCTTTATTTTAGCAAATGAGATCATACATGTAAGAGATTGATTGCTTTGATTAGTTTGCTACATCATCTCTAATACTGCAAGTTCAAAGTGTATAATACCAACCTGTACGATGAGTTTTTCAGTGACAAGGTCAATCATAGGGGAGCCAAAGGAGATGTCAAGGAAACGTTTCCCTTCCGATGCAAACAAAAAGTCACTAAGTGGCAAACCATAACCTATCGTGAAAAAGGTTTTCCACCCACCGAACAATGGAAACCGAGGCTCAATAAGTAACTCTGTCTGCAACCAACCAGCAAAAAAAGAGAGTTAAACACACACATACATCAGTTACATTAAAACTCAAATTAACATTTAATCCAAGATATCAACCTTTTTCGAATCACTTTGCATCTGAGACGTGGAGATATTGCCAATATCATCTCTGTAATATATGGAATGTGCTCTAGGTGGTAATCTCGCAAGTAAATGCCTAAAGGCAGATACTCCTTGGGGATTAGGTCTGTCTTGATATTCTAACCTTGAAAACTCTCCCTTGAGTTGAGCCCCACGGTGAACTAAATTGTAGTGCTCCGTGACCTGCACGTTCCCCCAATGAGACACTTCTATTTCCCTCACGAGCCTCTCCGCCACAGCAAACGCAGCCTTGCTTTCAAAGTGAACAACAATCGGAGCATACGAATACTGCGCAAGATTCTTATACGGACCATACTTAATCTCCGACCCCTGAACCTTCGTGTTCTCCAGCTTGGAGTAAGATTCAATCCTCGCATTAGGCAGCTTAATAGACAACGACTGAGACTCAACAACATAAGGAGAGAGATACTGCGCGCTTTCTTGGAGCATAACGAGATGGATATCTCTCTGAGTTATCTTCTCCGGAAACGGCTGAAGCACATTGGTGAACGCGGCAACTACCTCCAACGTCAAAGTATCTCCTTTGCTGAGGGGTTTAGGTAATGAAACTGAGTAGAAACTGATCGAATCTGGCATTCCTTTAGGGTGAGCTTCTTTAACAGAGAGATTGGCTAGAGAGCGTTTAGCTTTCCCTTTTCCCTCGCTGTGTGAAACCGATAGGTAAGCCAAGTTGTTGCTAAGAAACTTAGGGAAGGTTAAAGTAAACTCGGAGACTGACTCAGAGCCAGAGTTCACAACCTATACACACCAAAATGGATACAAGCCTCAGTCAGAGACACCAACACAACTTAAAATTGAATCTAATCCACACAGTCTCGTGACAAGTTTTGAAATTTACCTTAAGGGTCTTAGTAACACGAGCAATCTGTGACGTCACATCGATCTGCACACAAAAAGCAATAACATTTAATCAATAAGAGAAGCTTATCGAATTACATATCCGATCCCACTGATATCGTATGGAATCGAGAGAAAGGTTATATCTTTTTGATCTGATTCGAAGTGTTGAGCACAGATCAACAAATGTAAGCTCTGCGAATCGAACAGGGAACCTCGTGAATCCAACAAATCCAGATCGAATTGAAGACTTACACGACGTTCGACTTTGGATAGAACCAGATCGGAGAAGGCGGGCGTTGCGAGAACGGTGATGGCTAGCAGAAGAAGCAACAGATCGACGACGACGCTCGAGTTCTTCTTCATCGTTGATAGATGATTCAGATCAGTCTCGTGACTCGCTTTACTTCACTCAGAGAAGACCAGAGTGACAAATTATTCAGAAACTCACATTCCCGGGTCGGGTTGACCCGCGCAAACAAGCTAATTAGATTAGATAAAACCCAATATACACTGGGCTTAGATCTGTAACACGTGGCAGGTATGGGCTAACGGACTAATTATATTAGAAGAGGTCCATCATATTGGGCTTTAATATGGGCTTAAAGGACACTCTGTAACACGTGGCAGTGATTAATTGGTTGGACCTTGGTGAGATAATACAGTAGTCAAAACTAGGTGAGGTTTTGGTGTTTTCGCTCTCTGCTTGTGTGTTCTGGTGGGTAGAGTGATTATTTCTTGGCGATTTTCTCGAGGGAGGATGGAGACTTCTCTGAGGTATACGTGCAATTCAAAGTCTTTGAAAATCCATGCGAAGGAGAAGCTCCCGGTGAACTCGAAAACCCATTTGCAGGTGAAACTCTTCGTAGCTTCCAAAACTTATTGTTTCGTATTCGTACTACTGTGAATGATGTCTTATTGTTTTTGTTTGCTTTGAAGCTTAATTGCGTAAAGTCGTGAAATTTATTTGAAGGGTTTGAGTTTTTGTGTGTAAAGTTTCAAACTTTATGTTCAAACTGAATTTTTGGTTAAGATGAAAAGCCTAAACTATGTGATTTGCTGATGAATGTGGACTAGGATTTGAATTTGAGTTGTTGCAGGAGCCCAAGTTGAGTAATGGTTTTGGTTTTGTGTTTCACTCTTCATTTGTTTGAAGTTCTTGTTAGGAGTTAGTGTTTTTAGTTTAGGAATATAAGGTTATGTCTGAGTGGTTAACTTCATTCTCATTAGGCTTCCCCTGAATCTCAGTGTCGTTAGTTACTTGCGTTACCTTTCTTATTTTCTTTGGTGGGTTTTGTTTGGTGATAGCTTCATGGAGAGCTAGATACTGGAACTGGGGCTCCTAGTTACTTCTGTGCGATGATTAGACACCTTTTCCCCGAGGTTTTATCTCAATTTCGCACTATCTCTTTGTCCTGAACCGTAGACTAATACTCATAGAGTTGTCACAAACTTCTTGTTAGGCTTTAACAGGACTGGGAGTAGGAATCCATTATGATAAGCGCCAAAAGCTTAGGTGTCTTGTACGCGGGAAAAAAGGGTTTCCTGTGAGAGATGATAAGAGTGTTACCTTCAATGTCAAAGGCCGGTGTGATTTTGATCAAGACTTCAATCAGGTTCTCTTCTTTTCTTTGGTCTCAAGAACTTTTGTTCAGTTTATTTTGATCCTTACATGCTTCGTTTTGTGCTTTACAGAGGAACCCTATAGGAGCTGCAGAGTTTGCCTGGAACATAATGAATTTTAAGGAAGATCAGGATGTTAGGATCAAAGTTGGCTACGAAATGTTTGATAAGGTATCTCTCTCTCTCTCTCTCTCTCTAGTAGCTGAAGCATGTTAACTGTTCCAAACTTCAAAGTAAACAATGTGTTGTGTCTTTCTTTCAGGTTCCTTATATGCAGATTAGAGAAAACAATTGGACTCTTAACGCCAATATGAAGGGAAAATGGAACTTGAGGTTTGACCTGTAAGGCTGTAACTGCATTTAGTATTCATCATCATCGTTGAGAAGTGTATTAGTACTACTTACGGATAAGCACACTTTGATTCTATCTATTAGTCAAATTCAAAGATCTTCCAAATCATCTCCATTACTAATTACAAAAAAATGTTGCCAAAATTATATAAGCAAGTGTGAATTAACTGGTAAACACATGCTGAAGCCGAACCAAAATAAACTAGACCGAATAAAAGTTGTCATGATTTCATTAACCAATTCCAAACCGGGATCACTAGAGAACCAGCCCTATTTTGTACCGGTTTGGTCTGGTTTGTGTTAGTTTTTATTTATATGGTGGTGCTGCTGAGAACATTAACATCAGTACCAAACACTTGAGTTTTAAAAATCATTACAAAAGTGTTGCTGCTTGAGAATCCAAAGATGGGGTACGCTCAAGATTTGCTTACTGATCATCATCACTCAAAAAAGAGAAAAAAAAAAGGATCAAAGATCTTTTTCAAACAGTAAAAGAAAAAGAGACATGGACAAGTCACTGATTATATCGTTAGATTTGTTATAGTGGCTTTAAATAATAGTAATCCACGTGATCTCTATTGCATATTTAACTATATCTCAACAGTGTTTTTATCAAGAAGCAGCCGTATTTAAGTAGCTTTAAGTGATTAGGTTGGTAAAGAAAATTGCACTAGATGTAACAAGTTTTATCCCAAATCTTTGTTACATACTTTTAGTTCCCCGACCTGTAAAGTTATTTTGGAAAGTAATTGCAATTATCTTCTTTTTCATGTATTTGATTCATCTTTTTAGTCTTTACACATCATATTTGATATTTGTATGTTAACTCAATGTCAGTTGATATATACATCGTGATAGTAATGTTTTACTATGATACAAAGATCTAATGTGACTAATTAGCAATGTGTAATCGCTTGTTTACCCGATGTTAAGTATATCAAATAATTTAGTACCACTAGTATGTAAAACTATATGTCTACAACAATGGTACTCAACCTATACTCCAAATAAACTAAGTGGTTTAGATTATCATTTTGTTTCAGCAATATATTATTTTTTTAACTTGTAGTGCAGAATTGTATTCTTCTAAATTAGATTTGAAGATAAATGATAGTTATTGAAAAGAAAAATGCATTATTGAAATTTTTTATTTAATGTTAATATATAAGAAATTCGGTGGAATTATTTATAGTTCATTCGAATTATGTTTGGTGGAAGGATAATCGCAAGGTAAAAGCTATTTCTTCGATTGAAAGACTGCCATGTCTGCTTTTAGATGACAGTTAAAGTTAATTTGGTCACATTCAATGCATTTTCTTAAATCAATTGTTTTAGTTCCGAGTTTCCTTTTATACAATAACAAACAGTCAAACACTTTCGCATAATCAAATGTTTAAATATATAATACAAGGTCCGAGAAAAGGTTAGTATAAAACAAAAGAAAAGGCAGAATGGGCTTTAGATGTTCACATGTGATTGCATTTGTATAAAATCCCGCCGGTGCATATCCAAACGCTCTACAATAATAAATATGAACTAATCCAACCTTACGAACTCGTACACAGATAAATTGGTATTGTGAACTTGTACATACAGTTTATATAATTACACGATTAGTTAATATTTTCTAAAATCCACCATGAATTCGTAGATTATTTAAAAATATAATACCTATTCAACCCTGCTTTAAACTAAAATCTCACTTGCTTATACTTGTTATAAAAAACAGGGTTTCAAAAAATTAGAGGTAGTTTGAGAATCCTATACATTTTACAAATTAAATGTATTTCTAATTTTACAACAATCGGATGAAATTGTATTCTCAGTGGCTCTTTATTTGTGAATTTAACTAAGAGTTTAGATATTTTTAGCTGCATGTTTGTAGTGATGAACTTTTACATTTAAAGAAGGTGTTTTTAAACAACATGATATGTAACGAGCTTACGTAATTCCAGGATCTATCGGGAAATTTATAACCTATTAATATTCCGATAAAAATAGATAAAATGCGGAGCATGTGACAGGAAGCAAAAAATGGGCGGTGGAGAATCCGAAAGTGGGGAGTGCACTAGAAGAGAAAGAGTCAAGCAAACTAATAAATGGTCTTTTTAATATATTTCATTTTTGTCATCTAACTCTATTTGGAAAGTTAGAATTCCACACGCTTGCTCCTTCTCTTCTTACCATACACTATTTCGTATTCAGGTATGGCGTACATATTCCATCTTTCATATAAAAGAACAATTAAAGAAAAATCAAAAACGAGTTTATGATAGTTCAGACTTCAGAATAAATAAAAACCAACCTGGACCGTAGTGTAGTGTATGTATATATCGAGTGAGAAGTAAAGGGAAAAAGGTTTGTGAATAAGAAATAGACAAGCGTCCTTATTCACCAAATCTTTTCGAGTCTTTTGACGCATGTTTTTCAGTTAGTTGTTATTATCATCTTTCGCGCAAATTATAATTATATGGTGGCGACCATGAAGAAAAAACTTTCACGAGAACTTTCATTGCTATCTCTACAAGATTAGGCCGGTTAGGTGATTGTTCTCCACGTATATTTTATAACTGGTTTTAGTATTTACTTTAGGCAGGACGAATTTATAAGTATAGGTTAGAAACATGCTTATCAGACCATATATGTATAATATCCTAGTTGCTATTATCTGTATTACAAAAATCTAAATGTCAGGCGCTTCTATATACGACCACCTTTACAGATTCACTTATTTTCTGTCGATTAGTGAAACATGCACGAGGCAATGTATGAGGGCGCGCAGACCTGCCAACTTATCATCTTTTCTGCTAAAAAAAATGCTTGAGCTAAACTAACACGTTTACACAAATCGATAAACATTCATATACATGAGTACTCTTTGGTAACAATGTACACAAAACTGCATAACAACAGATGAAATCATTTTAAGTAAATTGTAATTTCATTAAGTATTATTGATCAGCATCCCATAGAGTTTTGATCAAGATCCTGAATTCGAGTATTGAATCTTTGATACGTAATTTTTTGGTGATACATTACCTAGTTTGTTTGGTCAACCGAGCAACGTATGACATAGAGTTTGGATAGTATGTGAAGGTTATGAGATAGATTTATTTTCTTTTCCTCGTATTTATTGTTTTTTATGTGGTTGTCATTTGCAATTCCACGGTCAATTTTAAATAATTGTGTCTTTTGTTTTCAACACTTTAATTATTTGTCTATACATAGATTATACACCTAAATATTACTTTTTATCCCATAAATAGAAAAAAGGTTCATAATTATTATGGAGGGATAAGATTTAAGATTGATCTTATCTAACCATTAAAATGTTTTCATCAGTGAATTATCTTTATCCCCATTCCAGATGCCATGTTAGCTTGATTGGCTGCTAGTCCTGAACCAACATAGAAAAACAAAATGAAAAGGCACTGCATTATTCGTAACTAATTGAAAACTTGTTAAGTGGGATATTTGAACATTAATTATTAAGCTTTAAAAAAAATCTGTTCAAAAAATATGATTTAACTGTTTAAAAACAAGAAACTTTGAATATTTGTAGACACAATATCAGAATTTATAGTATATTTTGTCAGTATAACGACTTCATAAAATGTAAATCTTATATACCTACAAGTCTATACACAACATAACATAACATCTTTTAAAAAGTTGTTACTACCGTTTATAATTTATAAGACGATCTACTTTTTGTGGTTTCCAACTTGTCTAGCAGCCACTAATTAAAAACAAAATGTTCTTTTCGTGATTTCAAAGGTCATTATTGTACATAGAAAATGATATTTATCCACTAGGTCAAACGTCATTAAGTTATTCGTAACATATGTATCATCAATATTGCGCCAATTACGTAAGATGCTCAACTAAATAATTAACCAAACAATAAGAATATAAATTAATTAAAATAGTATTACTACACTAATTAAGACAACTAAAACCTTTGAGTGCAGATTGTAGGATCTACCCGTGGAATTGTTGTGCGAACGCTGTCTTCCTTACTAATGCATCTTTCTCGGGTAATACTCTGATTTTTCTTAAATTTGTCTAATTTCCCACACGTCTCTAGCAGCAGCAACAATACAACAAAAATAGTAATAGAACTTAGTCTCTAGCAATTATATTCATTGTGCATTTTAATAAAAAATACATTTGATCTAAAAGAGTTATGTAATCATAATACACCAACCCAGTTACAGTCCACTACAATAATATGTCTTAAAACGTTTTTTTCTCCAATCTCAAGTCCATACTCCATATATATAGCAATCTAAAAAACTAGTTGCAGTCATTAATTACAAGTGCTATGTTTAGAAGAAATAATATTGTGATTATTGTGTTAGAGGTTTTCAGTTCGAATGACCGTTGTGACGAAACTAATATTATATACCGTAATTTCGGATCCGGGAAGATTAGGACTTCAGCCCGAACTTCCTGGTAGTTAAAAATATATATATATATATATATATATATATATTGTGATAAGTGAGTACACACCTTATCAATCTATCTCGTGATTTTCGTGCTCACTGGTCCAAGGCATCGCATTTTCGCACACACACGCTTCTGCCATTTCCATCATGTGTGTGCACTACCCCCACACGCACCACTATCTCATATATTATTTTGGAAATCAAACTATAAAATGCTTTTGAATCCACTAAAAGTATTATTCATTCCATACAGTTAGTTTTTAATCTCTTGGACTCTTTTTGGTGTAATTAATCTTTTGGACTTCTCTGTTTAATTTATGTAGAATTTAATAGACTCTAACGTTTAATTTTAGACAAAATATCCAATAAGTAGTCCCCAAATAATATGTAAATATTACTATTACAATACATGTTTCTGTTTACGTAAAAACTTGAGACCGTTTGATATGCCAAAACACTGAAAGAGAAAACAAGACACATGAAGAAAAAAGAAGCAATAGAGTTTGATAAGTCTTTTGACTAAAAGCAACAATTAAAACATTTAAGAAAATAATCTTATAACCGAAAGTGATGTTATTATAAAGCAAGACGCGATCTCTCACGTTCACTATAAATACCCTTTACTCTTTGCCTCCCAAAACAAACAAGCTCACACTCCTCAAAACCTAATCCCTCTCAACTTTTCAAATCAAACCTCTCTTCTTCTCCAGCAATGGCGCGTCTTCTCTTTCGTCTCCTTCAAGAAGCCACTCCTCCGTCGCCGGCCAAAGCTTCTCCGACGTTAAACTCTGACCTCATAGTCATCATAGCAGCTCTCCTCTGCGCACTGATTTGCGTCCTCGGCTTAGTCGCCGTCTCTCGATGCTCCTGGCTCCGTCGCATCGCCGCCAGTAGGAGCTCCGCCGCGAACTCCGATCAGAATCCTCAACCGCCGGTGGCTGCGGCCAACAAAGGATTGAAAAAGAAAGTACTACGTTCTCTGTCGAAGCTCACTTACTCGCCGGATTCTCCTCAGGCGGAGAAACTGGCCGAGTGCGCGATCTGCCTGACGGAGTTCGCCGCCGGCGATGAGCTCAGAGTGTTGCCGCAGTGCGGTCACGGTTTTCACGTGGCGTGTATCGACACGTGGCTTGGGTCTCACTCTTCGTGTCCTTCTTGCCGTCAGGTCTTGGTGGTTGCCAGGTGTCAAAAATGTGGCGGCGTACCCGGTAGCTCAAGCTCAGGATCCGAATCCGATACCCGGGTCAAGCAACGTGAAGATGAAGATGAACCTAATAGCTTCTTGCCTTGATTCTTTTTTCAAAAGACTTTTTCCTATCTTACACATTACAATAATATATAATTAAAAAGTATTCCTTATCATTTTAGAGGATAATGGTAATCTGTCATGTGTAAATATTTATTTATTGTAAATATATTTATTATTATGTGTAATGGAAAGTTATTGTCATTGAACACTTTCCTTTTTTATATTGCAAAGTAATTAATTTTTATCAATATATCGTTTTATGGATATCGACGTGATTTGTGAACTAACTAAAGACCATGAAACAGTTGCAAGAACTTGGAACTTAGACGTTGGACCACACAGTTCGTACGTAACTACAACCCAAATCAACTACTAGAACTTTAAAATTTGGTACCAAACCAAACAACCAGATATGCTTGAATGTAGTTATTAACAGGAATATGCGATGGTAACGTGAATGTACTAATTATGTTACCGACTTTCTACGTTTTAGATGGTTTTGCGTGGTGACAAAGTGTCTAACGAATCATAAATGAATTAAGTGCACTTAAAAAAAAAACTAATAAAAATAGTAATCTAAAAAGCAACGTTCCCTCGTAGCACAATTTGGTTCATTGGATAGAAAACGCCAGTTCTGTATATATTTTCATGTAAGAAATCAATGACATAGCATTCGCCTTGTAATACTATATATGCATGGTTTAATTTACGTCTAAGTTCATGTATAGAAGCATCAACGGACTCAGTTAATCATAATTGAATGTTGGTTGTTCGTTGCTACTTATTTGATTAACTTATGGAATATTCGTTAAAACATATGGAAAAGTAGACAGATGGACCATTGTCCGTGGAACAGATGGTGTGATGTGTTTTGTGTGAGTTTTCTCTTTTTCCATTTTCCATTGATAAAGCATCAAACAAATTGTTGGGGTGGGTTTATATTATTTAATTTATTCAATGAGTAATTTATGAATGTTGGGATCACGAGCCTGTATCCCACTAAACTATCAAACGCGAGTTTAAATAATTAGCATTAGGACTTCGGAAATGACCATGAAGATGGTCTTATTTTGTCGTCGAACATTGACCTAACAAAAGATCGCCAAGATCCTAGAGTACAACTTAAGTGCGAATTAAGACAGTGAGAAAGTAATTTGATAATAGTTAGTCAAGATGTAGATAATCACACACATGAAAAATAAACTATTATATGGATTGTTTATCTTTCTACGTGTAGCCATCAAATAAAACACGTACGAATAATGATGGTCCACCCTCGCGAGCTATCATCATTCATCACGAGTTTTTCCACTATGGAAAGTGCTGCTGTGCGTCCATGTGCTAAGTGATAACCTTATTTAATCGTATAACTTATAGTGTGTATAGAAATTTTGTAATAAAAGTAAACTAAATTGCAAAATATCCATCAATATCCATCAGTTTAGACCCCAAAAAAAATCCGTCAATTATATCTTTTAACTACTATGGCTTTGAGGATATAGCTTGAACGGGTATTTAATGCTCTAAGTCTTCAAAATTTTCGAGCTGAAAGCGAGCTATCACCACTAACTCAAAGTGGTTGTTTTAAGTGTATTTGGGTTAGTGGTAATAGCTCGATTCAGTTTTCATAATAGACTAATTGACAGTACCTCTATTTTTTTGGGTAAGACATTACCTTTTCTCACTGACATCTTCCAATTCATACATATTCTACTCGAAACTGACAAATGTCGAATCACCAAGACAGATAAATAATATTATTAAAATCGTGGTGTGGTATTTTTTTTATTAATAACTGATTATAATAAAAATTAAAGGTCTAATTAACTAAATCGAATACAACCGGAAAGAAACTCGACGGTAAATTAAAATAACTAAAACATGACCGATGATAGATATGGCTGAGTAGAGAAGAAACCCATAGAAAAACTTCATTTGTAATCTTAGAGCATGCATTCGAAGGAACATGCTGAAGTTGATATACATTGAAGAACTCAATCAATGGGTTTTGAAAGCAGCTGAGAACTGCTTCTAAAAATGCATGGATCTCATGTCGTTGCAGTAAAGTGCAGAGAGACTGACAGAATAGGACTACACACAAAGTCGTTCACGGTACAACTTCTGAAAAATAGCAGTTGACAGAGTCGGGATATGCTGAGTTAGATTACGATGAGTTTAGATTACGATGCAGTAAAATGCAGGGAAGAGGCGTTAAAGATACGAGCCTGACTCAAAATAGAGGCGACAGCGGAATCATGCATTCTGGCCGACCACTTGTAGTTAGACGGTGAGCTCATGGATCTGACGAACAAGGATCTCAACGCTAGTAAAGACTCGAAGAGTAGGGGTACGGCCTGAGCAAGAAATTCGAGATCTTCGGATAACGATGATAATAGCTCCGATACGAAAGGTCACATGGTTGACTATGTGAAGAATTGTCAATATTTGAGACGGCGTAATGTGATGGAGACGCAAAAGTGATAGAGTTAGGAGATCTGGCGAGTTCACACTCGTGGTGTGGTATTTAATATCGAAATTGAAGTATTCGCTTATATAATAAATTGTATTATTGTACGTGCATGAATGTGCCTGATCTGTTACCTTGTCCCTTGGCTTTATTTCCATGGATAGATGATAGCATTATTTTGCCTAGCTCTCAGATAATATTTACTAAAATGATAGCTATACTACTTATGAATATTTATTTCTTTTCTATATCGCAAAGAAATAGTAGGAAGTCGAAAGTGAAGAGCTGCTCTTTTGGTTGTTAAAAGTAAAAAGTATAATTTCTCAGTGAAAAATGATGAAACTGATGTTCCAAATCTGGCCGGAGATTCGCTGGTTGATTCTTAGCTAGTGGTGGTATAGTTGAACAAAATCATTATCGGTTGAGTATATAATATATATGTGTGTGCGTGAAGGTTTAAGAAAGTGTACAATTTTTTTGACGCATTAAGGTAATGTTCAAATTCAGGTCTGGTAGACAAATTAAAGCAACTTCTCTTTTGTGCATTAGAAATTTTACACCTGAATATGACAACATTTATAACTGCACCACTAATTATGTTTTGTTATGGGACAATATTTGTAAACATGCACATGCGTTATTAATTTTGAGGATTATATGTTTAGATCCTTTGGATTTTCTACAGTGACATTTATCTATGTAATGATAATATAACACTTGTTAAGTTTATGACATCTTTTCAACTCAACTAATTTTGCATATTTTTCATAGATTGTTAAAATGTAATGTATATTTTATCACATGTTTGTTGATATATCCAGGTTTCAATATCGTAGCATTTTAGCTACTATCAATTTATGGGCCTCGTTGATGTTTATTGGGTTTTATCGTTCCAAACTGGGGCGATCTTAATAAAAGCAGATTTTCTTTTCTTTTTTTTTTGCTAAAGGAAAAAAAACTGAGCGGCTATGAGTGAAGAAACAAAATAATTTCAAATAAAAACAAATTTGTGAAAATGTTGATTTTTCGTAATACCACCCATTTGGAATGGTTGGTTGATTGTTTGTATTATCCTACACTATTTAATCTAATAAAGTATGTTGTTTAAAAAATATATTTGTGAAATTTGAAAAGATAGTTTTTCAGGTATTCTTAAAGTCAATATTGAATAGTCTAATACCAGTGTTTCAAAAAAAGAATAGTCTAATATACCAACTTATTGTTGCGTGTTCACGAAGACAACTTTTATAACTGAACCAGTGGCTCACCTACCACACAGATAAACCAGACTCCCCCACCCCCCCCCCCCCCCCCCCCCCCAAACCTAGCTCAACCCTTCTAAGACCATAATTATCGAAGATGGTTAGGCTTGTGTGTGGCCAACCAAAATAACGATTGCATTGGTTTATTAAATCCTGTACAGTTTTTTCAGTTGACTATAACCAGTATAACGCCTAACCGGCCAAATGTAGCAACTCATCCGAAATGCAATTTTCGCAGTTGCATAGTATTATAAATAGATAGTTATA
The DNA here is from genome assembly GCF_000309985.2 of Brassica rapa. NCBI lineage: Eukaryota > Viridiplantae > Streptophyta > Magnoliopsida > Brassicales > Brassicaceae > Brassica > Brassica rapa. The sequence goes on from NC_024801.2 coordinate 27,227,041, forward strand.
AATAAATAACGAAATAAATAGTTCATAGACCGAAAAAGACATAAAACAATGACGTCAGAATAGTTATAAATATCATTCGTATTTATGACATCACATCGAACAGTGAAACGCCCACAAATACAGTTCATCAAAAGTAACACACTAATAGCTTTTCCTGCAAGGCTGCAGCAGCCACATAACTTTTTAAAATAAACAAGTCCTTAATCTACCAAATATTTGGGTTCTTAGAAACAATAATATTTATATTAATTATGTTTTTCACAAAGGCTGAAAATAATAAGAAACCATAAAAGACCAAATATATAAACCAAAGGCCTGGATTCTACAGCTGGAAACCTAAAGGACATATGGAGAATCTAATAGCATAAGAGGTCCAGGAGAAGATGAAAGACCCAACAGACCGTAACCCGCTTCCTGGCAAAAAGGGTTGTCTAAGTAGTCTCGCACATCAAGATCGTTATTGCCACCGTTCGAATATTGCTCTGTCTTAACGCCAAAGTTGTTGTCGTCCTCGTTGTTGTAGTTGCTGTTTTCTGGAGAGAAAATGACTCCGTTGAGCTGAGACACGGCTGGATTGATTAGGGTTTTGAACTCGTCAACGTTGTGGGCTGATGATCCATGGAGTAGGTTATTATTGTAATTTTGGTGGGTATCATCGTAGAGTAGCGATGGAAAGTTGGTTAGGGTTTTAGATGGTTCAAGAAGAGGAGGCAAGATTTCAAGATGATGATAATGGTTATGTTGTTGATGTGTTGTTGATAGTGAAGTGTTATGGAGGTAGCTGATTTGGTTATGGATTCCAACATTCTTTCTGTCTCCTGTTTTGTTAAACACTCTGCAAATCACCCATTCCTCCTGTGTCACCACCATAAATTAAACATTAAAATGCTACTATTAGACATTATGTTTCGAAGTATATAGCTACTTCAGAATAAACATATTTCATATTTGTATTATTGTATTAATTACACGTAACCAAGATCGATAAAGATCTTGTTTGAAATGCGAGCTGGCCAATTGATTTATGACGATACATGGAGTTAATTGAAGAAAGCAATAGTGATGAAAACGACACAACAGTGTAGCATGGAAGAACAGAAAACGGCAAGGTGTTTGGTGTTGACACCCACACGTACAGGTTTATATCAAATCTATCACATCTCAAACTGCTCTCTCCCCTGTCCACCCCATACTAGCTTAACCAAATAATGACAATACTATTGAAAAAATAGTTTTGAGGAAATAGTGTAACAAATGAATTTGGGAAAAAGTGAATAGTTCAGTTAAACCTTTCTTTTCAGCTTATCGTTTTTAAAAGTCAACTCTTTAGATGAAGTTCATAAAAAAAATTGTAATGCTGAAATATAAAGTTAAACCTGTAATATTAAAAATTTGTAATATTTTTTTTTCTCAAAAAATAACACTATTAAAAAAGTTTAAGAGACGCACGGGTGGGAGTAAAGTTACAGAACGAAGGTGAAATATTAAATGAGTTAATATTTTATATTTAAGTTTTAGTTTCAAAAAGTCAACTTATAAAAATAATAATGTCGCAATTAAATTCGTTTAATCTGGTAGAGTTTAAAAGTATTAAGAGACGCATGTTTAGGGCTAAAGTAACACAGTTATCATTTACCTTACACGTGTGGCGGTGAGAAAGGTCAGTTTCGAGGCGATACTCATGCATGACCCACTTAGTCTTGAGGCCTCGTGGAGCCCTACCCTTGTAGAACACAAGGGTCTTCTTCATTCCGACAAGTGCTCCTCCGCCGCCGCCACCGCCGGCAAAGACCTCCTTATCTTTTCCGGTAGCCTTCCAGTATCCAGCGGTAGTGGCTCTGTTAGTCCTTAGCCCTGTGGGATATTTTCTATCCCTTAGACTGTAAAAGTACCACTCTCTCTCTCCCATCTTGGCCATTTCTTGAGAACACAAAAGAAAACACATGAAAGTTAAAAAAAGATTAAGAAAACAAAAGGGAAACAAAACTATAGAGAAACGAATATATAAAGATGTATTCTTGAAAAGGGTATAAATATTGACGTTCATACAAAAAGATAAAATATAGTTATCAAAAAAAAAAAAAAAAAGATAAAATATTAAGATATATTTTTGAAAATGATAGAAATCTTAGCATTCTTACAAAAAATATATATATTACATACCAGGGAGTTCCCAGGGTTCGCAGCGATTGAGGTCAACTTCGGCAATGTGAATGCCACATAGACCTCCATGGAAGACTTTAGAGGCTAAGTAGAAAGTTATGAGCTCTTCGTCCGTCGGGTGAAACCGGAAGCCAGGTGGTAAACCTCTGTCGTTTCTTTCTTCTCCGGCGAGCTCACTCAACACATCTTCCACCGCAAGCATCATCGTTTAGTTATTATAACTGAAAAAGATACTTTTAAGTCTTGTTACTAGAAGAGACACGAAAAAGGAGAACAAAGAGCAATGATGCAAAAGGTGATGGTGAGTATAACCTTATTGTGTGCAAGATTATATATTTATATACAAAAAGGGCACATAAGAGAGAGAGAGAGAGAGAGAGAGAGAGAGAGAGAGAGAGAGAGAGAGAGAGAGAGAGAGAGAGAGAGAGAGAGAGAGAGAGAGAGAGAGAGAGAGAGAGAGAGAGAGAGAGAGAGAGAGAGAGAGAGAGAGAGAGAGAGAGAGAGAGAGAGAGAGAGAGAGAGTGTATTTTGAGTATTTGAGGTTATAGGAGCATTGATGATAAAGGCTGTGAAATTCATTTGGTGACACAAATAATTGGAAGTGGATGACATAAAACGAAATGAAATAGTTGAAGATATCAGATGTCGGCGGTGACACGTGCGTAGAATGATATAAAATCAGGTAATGGTAATAAATGCAATACGTACTACACTATCTATCCCACTAAATATTTAACTGCCCACACGATCTTATGATAAATCTCCCAAGTCTGTCTTTTACCTAAACCCTACAAAACCCTATAATTTATATAAATATAATAGATTTTTAAATTTAAATCAAGATATTGAACAAATGTTTCATCCAATAATTCAAAACCTGCTGTACTTGCATAGGCTTACCTAAGCCTATCCATTATTAAAAGCTTAGTATATAGTTTATGTTCTGTTTATAATATAAATAATATTTCTCCAGGGGGTCTATCTCTCTAGCTCTGATGATATTTCTGTTACTTTATTTTATCTTTTCATTCATCTCAAAATTGTTATTTTTTCTATTTGCGTTTATTATTGCCCAAGTGATTTCGTCGGTCTACTAAATTATAGTGATGTTCCTCTGCATCACGAACAATATTATTGGCCCTGTCAAAAAAGGTAACAGTTTTATTTAGTTTTTTTTTGTTTGTTAATATATTCAGTTAAAACAGTGAAGGCTATATCATTTAACTTACATTTGAAATAACCCAATTAAAGTTAGAGAAATTGTTAGAAAAAAATCAAAATTCATAAACTAACCAAATTCTTAATCTCTCTCCTTTTTTTTCCATGTCTTCCTCAACTTCTCTTTAAAAAACTAATTTGATTTTTTTTTGTTATTTCACAAATAATTCCTTAGGACATTTCCAATAATACACAATACTTTTTTATATATTTTACTATAAAATAAAATAACTCTATTATAAAGTTAGATTTGCTCCAATAGTTCACCTATAATAGAGTTACTCTATATTTTACTCTATTATAGAATAACTCTAATATAGAATGAACCATCTAACAAATTCAACTATATAATAGAATTACATTTTAGAGTAAAATATATAAAAAATATTTTGTATCATTAGAGATGGTCTTTGAACCACTTTATAAGCCACTGTGTAGTAGAAAAAATATTGTCCACTTTGTTCAAAATCACTGCACTAGTGAATTGGTATGTATAGTATTCGTGTCACTAAACTTTGAGATATTAGGTGAAACAAAAATCACAAAAATGAAAATAGGAGACTGTTTGTCACACCTCTCTTATAGTATGTGTCAATCAAATGACAAAAGGGTCCATTCCTCGTCTTTGTCTGTTTGTATTAAATATATGTCTGTATTAAAGTTTTTTTTTGTTGGTAAAAGTCTGTATTAAAGTTTATAGTAACAAATTATCTTCCAAAATGACAAATAAAATATCAAGTTGCTGTTAGAAGTAAAATCTCAGTTACACCTATTAAATCAAACCGCACAAGATAAACGTCCCGCATAAACATATACATGACACTCTTGTTTCTTTTGGTTCACACAAATTCAAATTAACTTCAATAAATAAGTCACTTTCTATAACTAAAGAAAGAGGGAGAGGAAATAGTAGCCTGCAAGGAGAAGGCGGAGATATAATAAATGAAGGAGGAAGAGGAAAGGACAATGGCAGCACCGACCTGCTCCACCAGAGAACGACCTCTCACTCATTTCCCGTCACAAGCATTCCTTTTTTTAATCTGTGAGATTTATACTGGTTTTATTTTTATCCAAAATTTCATTTTTAGTTATGTTTAATCAGTTATAAATTTAAAAGGCATTTTGAAATTAAAAATATTATAGAAAAGTTCAGATTCATTAAATGAAAAAGTGAATGATATTTGTTGCCTAATCAAAAATAAATCGCTATATGATTGATAAACACTTACAAATATAAATTATTGCATCATTCATCTTTCGGTAGCAATCACAATAGCCTATCTATATAATATAGGAGTACTAAAATATCATCACGCGAGTAGTGTGATTCTGAGAGTCTTGATTATAATGCCCTACAAGAGAGATATGATGGTATATTTTCATATGCATATGGTATATGTATGATACCTTTTTGGGTTAATGTATAATTTTGGTCCAGGTTAATGATAATTTGATGCCAAGATTGGGTTGTAAATGCTAATAGGACACTGGACGTCCGTACACGAGATGGGTAATAAATGTGAAAGGTCTTGAGGATAATAGACAGACGAAGCCTTCATAAATATGAGCGAGAAGGTGCAGTCACAGGGGGACCAACTAAGCCGTGCATGCATATATATATAATTTTATACAACTTAAGTTTGTGAATTAATATGACTATGTTAGTATAACAGACCATAAAATAAGATCCATAGGTGATAAAAATCTAACCGACCAGCTATTTAAGGAAGACACGACGAGACTTTTTGATTAAAAAATGGAACACAGTAGCAAAAGATCAAATAAGAAGATTTTTTTTAACAAAGACATGATGTCCATTTTTTTGAGGAAGAATATATCAATGATCATATATATGCAGATAGTGGATGATTTTAATTAAATGATCAATGGAAATGGTAGAGAGGGGCACAGTGCGCACGTGATGTAGCTGGCGTAGGGTAGGGAAAGAGAGATCAAGAGTGTTTCCACGTTTGTTGTATTTTTCTCTTGTGTTATGATACTTTTTAGTTAACATATGACGACTGTTTTAGTGTCTTGTTCCCCGTTTTGCACCACGTACCGAACAAATATATTATACATGGGTCCAAATGGGCTTTACTATGGGTCTTGTTTCCCAATCGATGAAACATACCCTCTTTAAAAAAGGAGTATACCTTATAGATAAATTTTCTGATGTTTTACACATGTTAAAAAGATAACATTAAAAATTTATCATAAACACAGCAGTTTTTCCGTCTATCAGTTTCTAACAAATTTATATCAATAGTGGGTCAACGAACTCGATTCGTTTCCAACGAACGAGTGACGAATTTGGCCATCGGTTAAAGGGCGGTGCGGTGACGAGCTTGATCACGGTGTAGCAGCGGTTACGTACGGATCAAGAAAGGGCATGGATTACTTCATAGTAAAGAGTTCTTGGGGACCAGAATGAGGAGAGAAATGTTTCATTTGGACAAAGAGGAACACTGGTAATCAACAGGATTGCTTCTTTTCCAACAAAACCTAAAAAGATATTCATATAATATCTAATAGGTTTTAATCATATCACATATCCTCAATTTTAACTTTCTGTTTCTAAATTAGGTAAGTCGAAAAAATTGAATAAAAGGATGACACCAAGCTTTAGACGTTTTTTTACATACCACTTGCACGGAATTAACAAGTGGAAGAAAAAAGAAGAAAAGATTCGAGTAAACATGAGAACGTGAGTATCAAACATGAAAAACCAAAGAAAATAAGACCATCATTATCCGGGTCTCTTAGCAAGGGTATTTAGTTTATTTAGGAATTAAAGAAAAAGAAAAAAGGCAATTACCATAAGAGACGTATGTTAATTAGGCAACGGAAGATACGTCTCTTGCTCACCAATCTCATCGCCTTCTTCTCTGGCTCTCCTCTCAACCAAAACTCATCTCCACTCCCCTTCTTCCTCCTCACTCCCAAACCCCTAATCTTCTCCTCCAGAATCCCCGATCTTCCCTTTTTGCTTCCCGCTCGCGATTTCATCAAGGTTAGATTCGATTCTTGTCTTCGTCTACTTTGTATATGTATACACTATCTGAAACTGTTTCTGGGTTTTGAAACAGAGGAGGGATGAGTTCGTCGACTGTGCGCGGACAGGCTGGAACCGGAAGATCAGACCGGAGTACGGGTTTGATGACGAGGATTACGAAGACGAGCACAAAGAGGAGGAGGAAGAAGATAGAACTTGGATCTTTTACTTAGGTTCGTGGAGAATGTCTTTAGAAAAGTCTCCAAGAGAGCGAGGGGAGCCGTCCGATTAATCTTGCATGTTTCCATCTCCACCAAGCTGGTAAAGTCTCGACCTTTCGAATGTAAACTGATGATCGTTCTTCGAGTATTGTGCTGTTTTGTTCAATGTAGGTGGGGTTCTCAGTGAATGGCGTACGTATACTTGCGTTTTTGTGGATCTTGAAGGCCTTTCTCGAGGTAATTATACTCTAAGATCCTTTAAATTATGAATCTTTAGATGCTTTAGTCTTGTTGGTAGTTAGTTAGCAGGGAGTGGATTTGTTTAGTTGTCTTACAATGTACCGTGCAAGGCATGCCTGATGATGCCTCTCTGTTGTTGAACACATGAGCTAACATGCATATTCATCAGTGTTATATTACTTGACATTAATCAAAACGTTGATAGCCTTTTTTTTTTATGTTGGATTGGCTTTTTCTTATTAATGTAATTTCACATGGTTGAATGCAGGTAGCTTGTACACTTGGGACTATTGTATTTACGAGCATTCTGCTTAAATACAACATCTTCTTGATGTTTAAATCTTAAACCAGGTTTGGTTCCTTTTGTTGTTCTTACAAGGTATCTAGCTCCAGAGTACTTTATGCATGGGATTGTTGATGAGAAGACGGATGTGTTTGCGTTTGGAGTGTTGCTTTTGGAGATTATAACCGGTCGTCGAGCTGTTGATACAGCAAGCCGGCAAAGTATAGCTATGTGGGTAATGACGATTTAAAAAGACGATTGCTTGTGTTGTGATTGTAGGTAACTCACTAGCAGACGGTGATCCTGGTGCTGACGAGTAGGCACAAATCTCGTCCTCTTCGTTCTCTTCTAACGATCTTCCCATAGTTTCACGCGTGCAGAAATACGTCACCAGCACTCCAGCGATACAAACGCCTCCAAGTATCAAAAACGCGATCCTCACGCGTTTCACGTCTGGGAAAACGTCTTTGTGCTCTTCGTCGCGTTTCGTGCCCCACAAGAAACCAACAGTTCCAACTATAGCTCCAAGCTTCCCGGCAGCTCCCGAAATCCCATGGCACGTGGACCTAAACCTAGCTGGAAAAAGCTCAGCTGGGATTATAAACGTCGTCGTGTTGGGACCAAAGTTGCTAAAGAAGAAGATCAACCCGTAGAGAACAACAAAGCCTTTATTACTAGTATAACCATGGTCAGACCGATACCAACTGTATGGAATGCCCGCGACTAAGTAAACAACGGCCATAAGAAAGAACCCCATTATCTGAATCTTGACTCGACCGACTCTATCGATGAAATAAACGGTGAACCAATAACCAGGGATGGTCGAGCACACGGCTACGGTGGCTGCGACCTTAGCCACTTCGAAGGCAGAGTCGTAGACATTGTGAGGTTTGTTGGATACATTGAGGATTTGAGAGAGAAGGAGGTTGCTTGTGTAGAAGACAACGTCCACTAGGAACCAATTGGCTGAGGCTGCGAAGAGGTCACGGCCGTGGAGGCTGAAGAAACGGCGAGAGAAGAGTTTGTACGAGGAGGAAGTAGAAGAGGAAGACGATGGTAGTTGTGGTAAATCTTCTTCTACTTGAGATGATTTGGATATGGACATGACTTTTTCCATGTCTTTTTCTGCTTTGATAGCGTTGTTCTCAACTAATGCTGTATATCTGCATGCAACTTTAAAATTTTAGTGATTGACCGATTGATTTGATTATTTAGAAAAATTTGAAAAAAATAAAATTTACTAAAGATATAAATTACTTGTAAGTCATTGTAAAATCCTCTAAAATATGTCATGTTAGTTAGTGGAGAAGGTTAAAATATATTTTGACAAGAAAAAAAAGAGAGGGTATGATGTCGAAGCTCATTAAAGTGTATTAAAATTATTAATGATAGATCGCAGCTCTATAAATTAAAGTTATAAACTAAATAATTAGTCAACGACATGCCTCAAGGAAGGCAAACTATCAATTACTTCGACTTTATTTATGAAGCAAAGACAATGAAAGTGGAAGAGAACCTGATAGGAAGAGAGTAATATTTTATTTGGAGAGGTTAAATATATATAGTTAATAAAACAAAACTATGTTTCTTAGGTGGAGCATAAACCTTGGAAGAATAATCAACATATATTATACATTTGACAACGAGTAATTCTTGGGTTCACCCCCTAGGGTGAACCTCTAGGTTCACCAACCAATAGTGTTTGATTATTTGATATTTGATATCTTTTAAAAAAGGAAACAACATTGAATTTCCAAATAAGATTATCTTTTTAAAATAAAACAATAAAAATACATAAAAATAGTTACAAAAAATAAATAAATAAATATTTTTAAGTCTTTAGCAAAATACTAAACCATATACCTTAAATCTTAAACCCTAAACCTTAAACTTTGGATAAACTCTAAACGTTTGAAAATCTTAAACCCTAAATCATACATTAAAAACTAAATTTTAATAACACTAAAATTTATCCAAAGTTTAAGGTTTAGGGTTTAGGGTTTAGGGTTTAAGATTTTCAAACGTTTAGAGTTTATCCAAAGTTTAAGGTTTAGGGTTTAGGGTTTAAGATTTAGGGTATAGGGTTTAGTATTTTGCTAAAGACTTAAAAATATTTATTTATTTATTTTTTGTAACTATTTTTATGTATTTTTATTGTTTTATTTTAAAAAGATAATCTTATTTGGAAATTTAATGTTGTTTCCTTTTTAAAAGATATCAAATATCAAATACTCAAACACTATTGGTTGGTTAACCTAGAGGTTCACCCTAGGGGGTGAACCCAAGAATTACTCTTTGACAACAATTAATATAGAGAAAAATATCAAAATAGCACTAAATCAAGTTTTTGTTCCCAAACTAGCATTCAAGGCCAAAAGTCACAAAAATAGCACTTAAGGGGTGGGGTTTAAGGTTTATAATTTAGGGTTTAGGATTTAGAATTTAGGTTTTAGGGTTTAGAGTTGAGAAGTGAGGTTTTGGGGATAAGATTTCAAATTTTGAAAAATAAAAAAATTTAAATTTTTCAAAAGATAAAATGCTATTTTTGTCATTTTAGTTTTTGAGTGCTATATATATTACATATATTAATATATTATACATATAAAAAACAAAAGATTAGATTATTGAACTAACCTGGCGGTTTCAGGCATACGCATTCGCCAGTAAAACGTTAAGGCGGCGGGAATAGCACCGATCATCAGAATCAACCTCCAAGCAATATCCGCTTCCGCCGCTTTCGTTTTCTCCGAACTACCTTTTCCGGCATTCTTAAACGCCGCACATACAGCCATCGTAACGGTGGAGCTCATCAAGATGCCTAGCCCCTGCATGGAGAACACGGCGGAGATAAAAGTCCCACGCGTCTTTTTATTAGCGAACTCCGACATGATGGTGGCGGAGAGAGGGTAATCTCCACCGATCCCGAGCCCTAGTACGAATCTAAAGAAGCCAAGACTCGCCATTACGCAAGATCGGCGACTTGTGCAGACGGAGAATCCGCAGCCAAAGGAGCTTAAGACCATGATCATGAGACATATACCGTAGACACGTCTGCGTCCTAGTCGGTCGCCTAAGTAGCCGACTAAGAGCTGACCTAAGGCGGCGCCAAGGAGAGCGATGGCGTAAAAAATGGAGAGAATAGGGGTTCCGATTGAATCTTCGTGGTAATAGATTTCGCCGAGCATTTTCAAGACCGGAGCTATACAGAAGAGGTCATAAGCGTCGGTGAAGAGACTCATTCCGGCGATGATTATCGCCTTGAAATGGTACAACTGTATCCTCGCCACATCTAACGCCGATAACACTCTTGGCGCAGGCATCGTCGACTTTATTGTTTTTAAATAAAAAAATAGGTTTCGTTTTCTTTCTTAGTTTTTGATGATACACAAACTGAGAACAATGGAAGTCTCTGTCTCGTTATTATAATGTCGGGAATTAGTGGAATATGCTTTTGTGTTTGACTGCATGAAACACAACCTCCCTCGACAGAGTCAATTTCCTTTAGTTGACTTCACAACGTTTTTTTTAATAAAATCGGCAATTACTTGTCCTTTATAAAGTTTTAAAAGGTTTTCAGTTTATGTTCTCACAACGTGCACAACACAAGATGTTAATTAAGGCCATACTTATTTTTTGAGGATCTCACGGTGAAGTTGCTCTAAATATGTCACAAATTAAAGCCATACTTCTTTTTTAACAACACAAGATGTTAATTAAAGCCATACTTCTTTTTTTTTTGTTATTATTTCGACAAGAGCTCTTCGTTTTGGATACAGAATCTCACACGTTTGGTGCCGGCATAGGGTAGGGGGCGATCGATAGAGTGTTTCCACGTTTGCTGTATTTTTCTCTTGTATTTTTAATGCTATGTATTTTACGTATGACAATTGCTTTGGTTTTTTTTTGTTCCTCGTTTTGGATCGTCTGTGGACTACAAGAAAACATCTTATATCCTGACTAAAATTTTCGACAATCATGGTTCTCGGAAAATTTCTGACGATTCAGCAAGGCAATAACGATAACATGAGTAATTAAAAAAGATTCTTGGGTACCGAAGTCCACGCGCCTTCTCTGGCGATTCTAAGGCGATAGGGTTTTCTCCACCTACCGCCGCCGGTGTCGGTGCCACTTGCCGTCACTGAGAACCTCCCCCCTCCGACCTGCATGGATCTCCTCTCGGCCCCCCCTCCGGCGCCGTCTGAACCTCCATGGCCCCCAGATCTGTGTCTCATCTCTCGTGAAGCAAGCTCCATTCATGCGGGTAACCTGGCCTCTTCGATGTTTCTTCATCCCGAGGTCCCGCCTCTGCATCCTCTGCTGCCGCTTCTACCTTCTCCTCAAATTACGTCTCCACCCCTTCTGGTTCCCTTGGCTCCACCGGCTTCTTCGTCTAAGCCATCGACAGCAACTGCTGGACCCTCCTCTTCGCCTTCTTCGGCTTCATGGGTTTCAAAGTTAAAGTCGTCGGCTCACAATCTCAAAAAAATGGCTTCTCCTACCTTCGCTGAGGACGGGACTCCGGTTGTTATGGCACCAGAATCAGTTATCTTAAAATCATCTGATATTTGGAAAGGCTATCTTGTTGCTCAGTTCCATGGAACGGCACCTTCTCCGGCAAAAATCTTCGCTGACCTAAACCCTATCTGGGGAAAGCAAGGAAGGATCAGAGTTAGGTACCACTCAAAGAATGTCTGCTTGATCTTCATCCCATGTGAAATCATAAGAAAATGGGTGCTAGATGTTGGGTTTTGGCATTCTGGCAAGTGTGCCTTCTCTGTATTCGAATGGTCACCAAAAATCAACCTAGCTCCAATGAGATTGGAGTACGCACCGGTTTGGGTTTTATTCAGAGGCATACCGCAGGAACTTTGGTCTCTCGAATGCTTCAGTACGTTTGCAACAGGAGTTGGATTCCCAGTCCAATCTGAGTTCCCAAAGCTTCCTCCGTATTCAAATGGTGTGGTGAAACTTAAAGTCATAATCAAATTGGCTGGAAAGAGAGCATCAACAGTTAAGGTTGTAGATAAGCTCGGGAACTCTGTTTTTATCTCTGCGGAATACCTCAAAGTACCGCATAAGTGTGGGATTTGCTCGGAATTTGGGCACTCTGAGCTTCGCTGTCCAGATCGTCAACTTCAGAACACTGCCATTGCCACAGATAATGCTGCCCCCCCTCCTGCTTTTGCTGCTTCTCCAGCCGGGTCTGCTGCCTCTCCTGCTGCCTCTCCTGCGGACAATCTCAACAACGCAGCGCAGTCTTCAACGTCTGCTCGGGCTGCTGTTGTTCCTACACCCCCTTCAGTTTCCAAAGCTTTTGCTAAGGATGCGCCAACTTTAACTGAAAGGTCTTCTTCGCAAGTTGAACAGAAGAAAATTACAAGATCCACAAGCTTGCCAAACTCAAATTTTGGAGCCTCTTCTCCGCGATCAGCCAGTGGCACCCTCACCTGGATCCCTGTAGTGCACCGAACGCCACCCGCTCGAGTTGTGGCCAACACTTCACCTGTCAGACCAGTCACTTCTGCTCAATTCGATTCAGAAGAAGAGCTTATAAGTGCGGCCCAATCGATACTCAGGAAACGTATTGCTGCTGCAGAAGCTGAGTTGCCTCCATTCTCAACTGCCAAGGACCGCAGGAGGGTCAGACAACTTCAACGCCAAGCAATGCTAAAACTTTGCAATAACTTGGACGTTTCTTCCACGACCTCAGATATTCCAACCGTGTTTCAGCGGGAGTCTTCGCCCAACGGGAAGTCTCCTCCTCTTTTGGAAGCTTAGTGCTTCGTTACCACCTTTTTGTCCTTCTTATGAAGTGTTTTTGCTGGAATATCAGAGGCCTAAATGGCAATACTAGGAAATCGGATGTTCAAAATTGGATACGTACAAACCGCCCTATGTTTGGCGCTTTTTTGGAAACTCATGTGAAGCAAGATGTTTTGGCATCTCTAATAACCTCTACTCTACCAGGATGGAAATTTGACTCAAACCACAGCCCTCATGCTGAGAATGGTCGCATAGTTGTGGTTTGGAACCCCTCACTATCTGTTGCTGTCTACTTCCGCTCTCCGCAGATCATGGTTTGTGGGGTTTTTGATCCAGCTACCCAACAACACATCTCCGTTTGTTTTGTCTATGCTTTCAATGAACGAGTTGACCGTATGCCTCTATGGACATCAATCAAACAGATTTCTCAATCAACTATTATTCAGAACTCTCCCCTGCTTGTGATCGGTGACTTTAATCAGGTATTGGCAGTATCAGAGGCTTACTCCTTGCATCCTTCGGATTTGTCGATTGGAGGTATGAGAGATTTACAGGAATGTCTTCATGAGAGTGAGATCTTTGATCTAGCCTTCAGGGGATGTTTCTATACTTGGTCTAACAAAAGCCCTTCAAGCCCCTGATCTAGAAAATTGGACAGAGCTCTGATCAATGAAGCTTGGCTTGAAAAATTTCCCAATTCCCTTGCAATCTTCGACCCGCCAGGATCATCAGACCACTCTCCCTGCATTGTGCAATGTGGCAATGACCCTCCTCGAAGGAATGTCAGATTTACTTTCTTCACATTCTTCACTTCTCACCCGGACTACAACGATCTGATGAAGTTAGCCTGGACACCACCGGTCTCATCCTCTCCTCCTATGATCTCTCTTTATCAGAAGCTCCGAGCAGCAAAGTTATGCTGCAAAGGGATAAACAGAACTGGCTTCAGCAACATCGAAAAGAGAACCAAAGAAGCTCTTGAGAAACTCCAGGAAATTCAAACTCAGGTTTTAACGACCCCTTCTCCGCATCTGTTTCAAGCTGAAGCAAGTGCAAGAGACTCCTGGCTTCTCCTAGCAGCTGCTGAACAAAATTTCTTCAAGCTCAAGTCCAGGGTTAGATGGGAGACGAAGGGTGATCTGAACACGGCTTTTTTTCACAAGT